>NC_053500.1:49662316-50280427 GCF_905171775.1 Rana temporaria | reverse complement strand
AGACGGTATTCCCTAATTAGCCCTATACATTAATAACGTGTTCATTAATCCCGGGTTTTAAGAGCTAGTAGAAATAACAGGGATTGCTCATCATTGCTACAGCCATCATCCAGGCTGACAAAGGTCGCACGTTGAAAAATAATAAGAACATGTTAACGTTTCTTCCGAAGAAAATATTATCTTCTTCCCCTTTCCCATTTTTTTTATGGAAAGAGATTCTGCCAGTTCGCCCAGGAAAAAAAGAAGTACTTTTAAAATGAGATTATGCACCTTCAGGGTACCATTAGGAAGTTTTACTGTACTGAGATGACATGAAGGCTCTGGAATTAATATCCCCGAGATGTTTCAAACCTGCAATAGCAATTATTGTACTACGTGTCCCTGGATAAATAATAGGGCCATTCAACTAATTAGCTACAATGATTTCAGCTCCCTGTAAATTCTGTCTCGCTCGGCCATAAAATAACACAGGGAAACTTTCTGTAACAAACTTGTGTCACCAAAGGCTTCCATTATTTAATTCACAATGTGTGTGCTCAGGGTGCTATGGTTACAAGACGAGGCATTTAGAAAGCAGCTATATAAAGAATTACGCAGAGGAGGAATCCAAAGAGTGGACACAACCACATAAATAGATGAAGAAATTATAAAAGAGGAAGAAGAAATCTTTTTTTAACTATACAATCACAAAGGAAAGTACAGGTGTCGACCATACACTTGAATGTATTTTTGCTTGAATTTTTTAATTTGTACTTGGAAAATGACAGCTGTGACCAGATTAGTTAGCGTGATAAAAAAGGTTACATTTTTATAATATAAAAGGGAGAGCATCTAAAAGGGAGACCCTGGTTAGTTACCAACACCCCTAGGTTATGTAGGAAAGAAGAATTACCCCAGGGTGGGGTTTTAACGGTAACAATTGATTCAGGGAGTGTATGCTTTTAATAAAAAAAAATATTGTATAGTTTAATACAGAAAATATGAAAAAAACTGTTTGTTTAAGAACAAAGTACATGGACTCATGCGTGATGGACTCATACACAAGGATAAATTCAGGCCCTACGCGTTTCGGAATAAAGTCCCTTCTTCAGGGGCCAAAATCCGTGTGGGGTTGTACCATCACGACGTATATGAACCATAAAGGAACGGAGGACATCAAATCGGTGACGCCAGGTTCCTGAGGTGAAAAAACAGGAACACCAAAGGGCACAGATGGGGTCTCAACCTCTTTCAGGCAAAACCGGGGCGAACAATCTGGGGCGTCAAAATGTATATACAAAGTCCCTGCAGTGGAGCAGAAGGGATGCCAACTACAGCCAGAGGGGTCAGAAGAGAGCTCTGTATAGAGGCAACGTGTTCCTTAAAACTCTAATGTAAAAAGTGGAGACTTGTCACAGCCACCGTCTGCGACGGGGGGGGGGGGTTGTTCCTTTGCGGGCTCGATCGCAAAAAGCTGCACTGTCTATTGATACACATAATGCAGCTCGACCCCACCCCCCGCTCCCTCACCACTGGAATGGCAGCAGCGAGCGGCAATGGATCCTGTTGCTCTCAGTAAGGAAAGAGAAAGAGAACAGCACTGCGGCTCTTGTGCACAGCGTTGGACAGAGATTGGGCTCAAGTAAGTATTTAGGGGGGCTGGGCAGGTGAGTGGGGGGCTCAGCTGCACCAAAATGTTTTTTTTTTTTACCCTAATGCAGAGACTTTAAAACGTTAGCCTTTACAACCACTTTAAGATTATGGAGATCTCAGCCAAAAGTATATTTAAAGCTGAGGTATATTTAAAAAAAAATGTTTCTTTACAACTTTAGTTACAATACTAATTCCCTGTCCTCTTCCTGCTACTGAACCTGCTGTCCTGTGACTCCTGGCACTATGAGGGTTAACAGCTTTGGGTCTCCAGGCTCAGCTGCACTAAAGATCATCTAACATGAAACCCCTCCTGCCCTCTTCTCCACTGAAAAAAGTTATTTCACAGATGATTATGCTGCCTGTAACACGATCTGTGAATGGGGAAGAGAATCCTGTGACCGATCAGACTCTTCACCATTCACAGATAATGCTATGTCACCCATATGCTTACTATGGGGCAGCCATTGTCAGCTGTCCCTCCTCTATACTGAAACTGTAGCTGGGATCAATCATGTGACCGGACCAAAGCATCCTCAGAATAGGTGAGAATAGACATCTTTCCTTTTACAGGGTAGATAAAATAAGCTTAGAACGTTCAAAGGGTAAATGTTACACATCTAATTTATTGACTACCGATCACTTTTTTGGAGATCCTGGCATTCCAAAGATAGTAGGAACAGCCATAAAATTACCACATTTTGGGGAAAAAACACCCAAAAGTATTATTTTTAAAAGGCATAGTGAGTCTTTTGAAGATTTATTTTTTTGCCACAAGGTTTTGAAAAATAAAGAACAAAACAAAAAAAAATTGCAAATATGTCAACTACAACCTCTGGCAAAAAGTATGGAAAATGTTCATTCAACTGTTTAATTGTATTGAAAAAACTAAATCACAAACATGCTTCAAAACTATTTTCATATAACATTCCAAACTTCTGGCTTTAAGAAACACTTAAAAAAAAAAACGTAAAAGAAAGAAAACCGTAGTCAATTGCAAGCAGAGGAAAAAAAAATGGAATCACTAAATTTTGAGAAAAAAATTATGAAATCATAAAAAAAAACACTACAGTATACCACAAGTACTTTGTTGCACCACCTCTGGCTTTTTTAACAGCTTGAATTATCTGAGGCATGGATTTAACTATCAATAGACAGTATTCTTCATCAATCCGGCTCCAACTTTCTCGTATTGCAGTTGCCAGATCAGCTTTGCAGGTTGGAGCCTTGTGATGGACCATTTTCTTTCATTTCCACCATAGATTTTCAATTGGATTAAAGTCCAGACTATTTGCAGGCCATGCCATCGACATTATATGTCTTTCTTGAAGGAAAGTTTTCACAGCTTTAGCCGTATGGCAAGATGCATTATCATCCTGAAAAATTTCATCATCATCACCAAACATCCTTTCAATTGATGGAATAAGAAACGTGTCCAAAATCTGAGAACAAACATGTGCATTTATTGAAGATTTAATAATGACTGTCATCTCTCCTGTACCTTTACCTGACATGCAATCCAAGATCATCAATGATTGTGGAAATCTGCATGTTTTCTTCAGGTGGTCATCTTCTACAATTTCATAGAAACGGCAACAAACATGTACGTCGACAGAATGGCACGGCTGGGCACAAGGGCGTACATGTACGTCCCCTTTAAGAACCCAGCTGTGGGTTGCGAGCGACCCGGTCCGAAGCTTCGTGACCACGCCCGCGGGACCCGATCGCCGCCGGTGTCCCTTGATCGGGTCACAGAGCTGAAGAACGGGGAGAGGTAAGTGTAAACAAACCTTTCCCCGTTCTTCTCTGTGGCTTGTCACTGATCGTCTGTTCCCTTTCATAGGGAACAACGATCAGTGATGTCACACGCCCAGCCATGCCCCCCTACAGTAAGATTCACAAACTAGGGCACACTTATCCCCTACAGCGCCCCCTACAGGTTAACCCCTTCACTGCCATTGTCATTTTCACAGTAACCAGTGCATTTTTATAGCACTGATCGCTGTAAAAATGACAATGGTCCCAAAAATGTGTCAAAAGTGTCCGTCAGAATGTCGCAGTCACGATAAAATCACAGATCGGTGCCATTAGTAGTAAACAAATGTATTAATAAAAATGGCATAAACCATCTCCTATTTTGTAGACACTATAACTTTTGCGCAAAACCAATCAATAAACGCTAATTGCGATTTTTTTTACCAAAAATATGTAGAAGAATATGTATCGGCCTAATCTGAGGAATTTTTTTTTTTATATATATATTTTTGGGGCATATTTATTATAGCAAAAAGTAAAAAATATTGCATTTTTTTCAAAATTGTCGCTCTATTTTGGTCTATAGCACAAAAAATAAAAACCGCAGAGGTGATCAAATACCACCAAAAGAAAGCTCTATTTGTGGGAAAAAAGGACATCAAATTTGTTTGGGAGCCACGTCGCACAACCGCGCAATTGTCAGTTAAAGCGACGTGGTGACGAATCGCAAAAAGGGGCCTGTTCCTTTAGCTGCATAACAGTCTGGGCCTTAAAGCGGGGGTTCACCCCAAAAAAATTGTTAACATGACATTCAGCCGAGTTGTCAGAATGATAATCGCCTGTTTTTTTTTTTTCAGTGCCGTACATACCATATTTTCACTGCCACTTCCGGGTATGTAATGTGCGGGACTGGGCGTTCCTAATTGATTGACATCCTTCCGACCGGCGCATACAGCACGTCACGAGTTGCCGAAAGAAGCCGGACTGCGAGTCGGCTCTATACCGCGCTTGCACACCGACGTTCGGCTTCTTTTGGCAACTCGTGACGCGCTGTATGCGCCGGTCGGAAGGATGTCAATTAATTAGGAACGCCCAGTCCCGCACATTACATACCCGGAAGCGGCGGGGGAAAATACGGTATGTACGGCACTGAAAAAAAAAAAAACACAGCCGATTGTCATTCTGACAACTCGGCTGAATGTCATGTTAAAAATTTGTTTTTGGGGTGAACACCCGCTTTAAGTGGTTAAAGATGGTTTTTGTTTGGCTTTTCTGTATGTAAATCCCATTTCCTTTATTCAATGTCTTAGGCCCCGTACACACGACCAAACATGTCTGCTGAAACTGGTCTGCGGGCCAGTTTCAGCAGACATGTTCGGTCGTGTGTAGGCCCGAGCGTGCAGGATTCCAGCAAACATTTGCCCGCTGGGCCTTTTCCCAGCGGACAAATATTCCTGGACTTATTTTAAAACAGTCCGCTGGAATCCTGCCCGCTCGGACATGTTCGGTCGTCTGTACAGACCTACCGTACATGTCCGAGCGCCCGCCATCCCTCGAATGCGTCGAATGACTTTGATGCATGCGTGGAAGCATTTAACTGGCAGGCCCGCCCACGTCGCCGCGGCAACACCGCGTCATCGTCGCGGCGACACCGCGGACACGCCCCGCGTATTGTTTACGCGCGGATTTCTGTACGATGGTTAGTACAGCCATCGTACAGAAATCCCCGGGCAGACATGTACGGTGAAAACGGTCCGGCGGACCGGTTTCATCGTACATGTTTTCCCGTGTGTACACGGCCTTACCGTTTGGTCACAGACACTGACTTCAGTTTCTGACCATTTGTTTCTTACTTGTTTTGTGGTGCAATTTTTTACGACATCTTTTGCAACATTCTGTGATGATTTACCTTCTTGAAAAAGTTTTATAATCCTCTCCTTTCTGACAACTGACTTTTCTCATGTTGGAGCCATAATTCATGTCAATCAGGTTAAGGTGTGCAAGCACTCTTTTTTAACTGCAGACTAATTAACTGATGTAAACTGATGTAGATGATTGTTTTAGAACTGCAAAGTACATGGTGATTACATAATATTTTCCTCAGAATTGAGTGATTCCATATTTTTTTCCATCTGCAAAAACAGTTGCCAATGACTACTATTTTCTTTCTTTTTTAATTAAGGGTTTCTTAAAGTGGTTGTAAACCCACTTTTTTTACTTTTACCTACAGGTAAGCCTATAACAAGGCTTACCTGTAGGTAAGGAGAATATCTCCTAAACCTGCACGGTTTAGGAGATATTCCCCTCGCAATGCACCGCGGCGCATGCGCAGGGGGGATCTACGGCGAAAGGACCGGCAGCCGCCGGACCTTGCCGAGTTTTAAATCTCCCGCGCACGCGCGGGAGTGACGTCATCGCCGCTCCAGCCAATCACAGCGCTGGAGCGGCGATACCCGGAAGACACGCCGAGGCAAGATGAAATCTCGCTCGGCGTGGACCAGGTAAGTGCTACACACCTCGTTCCGAGGTAAGTATTTCATAATGAGCTAATATGCGGTGCATATTAGCTCATTATGACTTTTGCCTTGCAGGAGAAAAAAATAAATTGATGCGGGTTTACAACCGCTTTAAAGCCAGAAGGTTGGAATGTTAAATAAAAATAGTTTTGAGGCATGTCTGTGATTAGTTTTTTCTACACAATTAAACAATTGAGTGAAAATTTTCTATACTTGTTGCCAGTGGTTGTAATAGATTATTTCTATCACACTGTATGGGCAAATTTTGAATGACACCCCAAAACACACCCTACTACTCCCTCCCCTGTATGGAGATACAAAATGTGTGAGACTTTTTCAAAGCCTAGCTCAGTGGTTCTAAATTTCTCTCCTCAAGGACCCACTAACAGGTCAGATTTGAAGTATTACCTTGGGGAACTGCAGACTAGAAAACGGCAACCACTGAGCAGCAAATTATATCACCTATGATGTATTTCAGATATCTTGAAAACCTAGCTTGTTAGTGGGTCCTGAGGACAGGAGTGAAGAACCACTGGCCTAGCTGCAAAGAGGGGCCCAAAATCCAAAGATTGTCTTCAGGCAAGGGGCATAAATTACGCATCCAATCATCTGACTCTATATCACCTTTTTCCTTGTCAATATATCTTTATTGAACAGTATTAAAGACAAGTGTACATTTGGGAACAGTAATAATAAAATTAAATGGTATTGAACAGAAAGTATTTCCGTATCTAGCCTGTGTACAAATAATAACGTAAGTAAATTCGATAGAGGTGGCCCTATAATTAGCCTTTCCCTCCACTTATGGCATAAGAATTAAACAAAATGATAATCAGGAGCATAGAGGTGTTAAACCTGTCTATACTAAAAACTAATAACAGTCCAGGAATTGTGGCTAAGTGCTACTGGCCCTAGGATCTATAGCATACTTTGCTTCTTCTAAGGCTTCCTGAGTAGCGCGTGACTACAAATTTACTAAGTTACTTCATGACTATCCTTATACATCTAATTAGTATGGTAAAGATGGGTGCTTAAGGAAAAAAAAGAAAGAAAATCGGTCTTGGGTGAGTAGAAGAAGATGAGAGGGAAATGGAAAAAGGAAGTAAAAAGGAAGAGAAAAAAAAAAAAAAAGAAAAAGAAAAAAAAGGGGGGGGGGGGACTATATCACCTTTTTCACCTGAATGTACTGAACTGCTAGTGCTTGCAATTCAGAAGGTTATTTACTGCTTGACATAGTACATCTGTCTCTTTTAGCAGTGACCCCCTTTATCCTCTAAATCAGAGGTGGCTGTTACTATACTGCTGATTTTCTCAGGTCTCCTCCCCTCTGCCCTCATCAGTCCTACTCAGAATTTGAAAGACTTCCTCACTGATGTCCATTTTTTGGACATTTGTGGCAGCAGCTCTGCTGGAACCTTATGCACTGGTACTGGTGCTGTTTGGTCATTAGGACAACTGTTTTAGATAACAATTTTTACAAGATGATACTGTACTGGTGTGGCCGGCAATCAGGTTACTGGTACTCCCTGCACGGACTCTGGTAACACTGTACTGGCGTATCGGTGATCAGGAAAACTGCTGCTGGTTTACACTATGGTGACACTGGCACTGCTGTGGCTATTAAATGGCTTCAGTGACTTTGGTGACACCGACACTGGTGTGGCGGGTAATCAGGACAATATTGTTGGCTTCACTGGCTTTGGTGACACTGGCACTGCTGTGGCGGCAATCAAAACACTGTTGTTAGTTTAGACTGGCATGGTTAGTGATCAGGAACACTGACTGGCTTGCTGGCTGCACTGGTCTGGTGACATGGTGACCGGTATTGGCTAGTGATCAGGGATACAGTGGCTGACTGCATTGGTCTGGGGACACTGTACTGGTGTGGCAGCCATCAAGAACACTGTGGCTGGCTACACTGGTCTGACAACACTGTGTACTGGTATGGCAATGATCTGGGACACTTTGGCTAGCAACACTGGTCTTGCATTACGATTAGGCATAGCAGTGGCTGGCTGCTATGCTCTGATGACACAGTGCACTGATGTGGTGGTGATCAGGGACACTGTGGCTGGCTGCACAGTTATGGTGACACTGTGTACTGGTGCAGCAGTGATCAGGGACACTGTAGCTGGCTGCACTGGTCTAAAGAGACTGTGTACTGGTATAGCAGCAATTAGGGACACTGTGGCTGGCTGTACTGGTTTGGTGACACTGTGAACAAGCTTCCTGCATTCACAGTAGAAAACACTCTGACTACTGGCTGCAAAATGTAAGCTTTGTTTACATGTGTGATCATTGGGATTAGTTACAGTGATCACGTGGTACAGGGTCAATTTAATTCCCTCTGCTCCCTTGTTTTGTAGTCTGCAGTATCCAATTGAGACACCGGTCACAGAATCTGCTAGCGTGCGCACTAGTGGTTGTCCTCCTTGTTGCCTGGCCATTTTTGTACGATGACTAAACGGAAAGTGGTTAAAGGACACAGGGTTCGGTTTTTCAGAGATAAATGGGACATCCAAAAGCAGTCTGAATGGTGGGCAAACCAATAAAACTGGGGCAGCTCAAAGAGCTGTTTGAAGAGCCCTACTCCTTAAGTTGAAATCAGATGAAGGCTGAACATCCACCCAGTAAAACTAAGAGAAGGTGTGAACAGAAAAACAGGGACAGCCATGCAACTCAGGGAAACAGTTTGGCCTCAACACTACCTCATCAATGTGCAAGACCAGATGGGGTTCTTTACAGAAAAAGGCTGCCAGCTCAGAGATGCACCTCGTAGAGGTGTTAGCAACAAGGAACACCATGTGAGGGAAAAGTTGAAAAGGGACTATCTCTGTTGAGTTCAAGAGATGGTCTTTTGAGTGCAGGCAGTACCAGATTCAAATATCACAGATAGGTGGCTGTAGAGAAGCAACCACATGAGAACCACCCTGTACAAAAGTCCTTAAAATGCATGAGCCAAGATTTTCCCTTTGATGGTACTCAAGGCTAAATGCTGGACCAGGCCTGATTCCAGAAATGCAAGGATTCTTTTTACTGAATATTTCCTGGGATGAAAGCTTCCTTCTTTTGCACATGGCAAAATAAGTCATCCATGTGCAAGCCAGACTTTCTAACTTTTATCAGACTGAGAATTAATCAGAGAGACGCCTGTTTCTTCAGACCTGGGCTTTAAGCCGTTTAAGCCAACTACTGTGAAGCAAGGTAGTAAACTGGTCCTTAGGATAGGATGTCCAGTTGCTCTGGAAGAGTCCACATGTGTCTAACAGAAGAATTATCAGGTAGGAATACCACATTCCCCTGGGCCAGTTCAAAGCTATAAGAATCTACAGAATGCCACTCCAGCTCAATCCTGCAGAATAGATAAGGAATTAGTTTCATAGGAGGAATAGCATAGATCAGGCTCTACTGACCCACAGAGTCACCAGAGCACCCACTGCTCCCACCAGAGCATCTCTGCATCTGGAGATAAACCTGTCCAATTTGTTGTTGGACCCAGAGGCCAAACGGGTAGTAGAATAAGTATAATACAGAACTGAAAATAAGCAGAACGCTGGAGCTAACAGGGACTAAGAAAGAATAATAAGCAACAAAAAGGTGGAAAAGAAGCATAGCAATCACAAAACAGAAGGTTTAATAAAAAAAGCATACAAAAAAAGTCTGATGAGAGCTTTTGGTCGGGAATCCTGACCGTGTGTATGCTCCATCAGACTTTTTCCAACGAAAAAACTGCTAGAAAAAAATAGAGAGCAGGTTCTCTATTTTCCCGTCAGGAAAATATCAGATTGGAACTTCCTATCGTGTGTACAAATTACGACGCGCAAAATTCAGACGCATTCTCGGAAACAAATCAACGCATGCTCAGAAGCATAGAACCTAATTTTCTCAGCTCGTCGTAGTCTTTTACGTCATTGTGTTCTTGGCAGTCAAAAGCTCACCGAACTTTTGTGTAACCGTGTGTATGCAAGGCAGGCTTGAGCGGAATTTCGTCGGAAAAACAATCCAACTTTTTTCCGACGGGAATTACGCTTGTGTGTACAGGGCATTAGAGTAGAAGAAAAATGCATGGTGTTAATTCTGATATGCTGGGATCAGGGGAAGTAAGGGGAATTTAGAGGAAATAAACTATGAAGAAACATGGAGAAGAAGGGGTGTTGGGGGGTGCTGGAGTGATGAGGTTTTAGAGGGGCTGGAATGGACTCAAAAGGGGTGCTTGGGTTTGTGAAGAAGGGGTAAAAGACTGTGGAGTTACATGTAGCAATAAGTGGTGCTGAGGAATGGCGGAGATGGAATGGTGAGAAAACTTAGGTGATAATAATACAGACATGGGACTTCAGTGGAGAAGAGGTGGTGAGACTGTGGAATGACACAGAGCTTATTATGTGCGATGACAGATGCTAGAGATGGAGCAGGATGTGGCAGAACCTGTGAAGATAGGTGGTGTTGGGGCACAGAACTCAGCAGAAGGGTCACAGCACTGAGGAGAACCACAGTGTCAGGGCAGGGTGCCGAGTTTATGAGCAAAGCAGAGAAACAGCATTGAGAAATAGAGCAATGTTACCACGGAGCACCGAGGAAGAAAGAAGTGTCAGGAAAGAGCACTGAGGAAGACAGCAATGTTAGAGCAGGGCACTGAGCGAGGGGGCATAATTAGTGCCCACAGCATG
Organism: Rana temporaria; assembly: GCF_905171775.1. NCBI lineage: Eukaryota > Metazoa > Chordata > Amphibia > Anura > Ranidae > Rana > Rana temporaria. The sequence continues at coordinate 50,269,860 of NC_053500.1, read as the reverse complement.
GGATTGTGGCTATCCCATTCAACAGTAAGGATATGGAAGGGGTTAATAGGCTTAGAGTCGTGAGGTAGTTTGGGCGGGAAGGTCACGTTTTTAAACAGAGGACACAGGTGTTTTAGAGCGGGAACATCACGTGTACTGCAGGACGCAGACACGTGATGTAAGGGGTATATAAAGCCTTCCCTCACAGAAGCAGGCAGGCACTTTTACCTGACAGGATTGAAGAGCACCCACTGCTCCCACCAGAGCATCTCTGCATCTGGAGATAAACCTGTCCAATTTGTTGTTGGACCCAGAGGCCAAACGGGTAGTAGAATAAGTATAATACAGAACTGAAAATAAGCAGAACGCTGGAGCTAACAGGGACTAAGAAAGAATAATAAGCAACAAAAAGGTGGAAAAGAAGCATAGCAATCACAAAACAGAAGGTTTAATAAAAAAAGCATACAAAAAAAGTCTGATGAGAGCTTTTGGTCGGGAATCCTGACCGTGTGTATGCTCCATCAGACTTTTTCCAACGAAAAAACTGCTAGAAAAAAATAGAGAGCAGGTTCTCTATTTTCCCGTCAGGAAAATATCAGATTGGAACTTCCTATCGTGTGTACAAATTCAGACGCGCAAAATTCAGACGCATTCTCGGAAACAAATCAACGCATGCTCAGAAGCATAGAACCTAATTTTCTCAGCTCGTCGTAGTCTTTTACGTCATTGTGTTCTTGGCAGTCAAAAGCTCACCGAACTTTTGTGTAACCGTGTGTATGCAAGGCAGGCTTGAGCGGAATTTCGTCGGAAAAACAATCCAACTTTTTTCCGACGGGAATTACGCTTGTGTGTACAGGGCATTAGAGTAGAAGAAAAATGCATGGTGTTAATTCTGATATGCTGGGATCAGGGGAAGTAAGGGGAATTTAGAGGAAATAAACTATGAAGAAACATGGAGAAGAAGGGGTGTTGGGGGGTGCTGGAGTGATGAGGTTTTAGAGGGGCTGGAATGGACTCAAAAGGGGTGCTTGGGTTTGTGAAGAAGGGGTAAAAGACTGTGGAGTTACATGTAGCAATAAGTGGTGCTGAGGAATGGCGGAGATGGAATGGTGAGAAAACTTAGGTGATAATAATACAGACATGGGACTTCAGTGGAGAAGAGGTGGTGAGACTGTGGAATGACACAGAGCTTATTATGTGCGATGACAGATGCTAGAGATGGAGCAGGATGTGGCAGAACCTGTGAAGATAGGTGGTGTTGGGGCACAGAACTCAGCAGAAGGGTCACAGCACTGAGGAGAACCACAGTGTCAGGGCAGGGTGCCGAGTTTATGAGCAAAGCAGAGAAACAGCATTGAGAAATAGAGCAATGTTACCACGGAGCACCGAGGAAGAAAGAAGTGTCAGGAAAGAGCACTGAGGAAGACAGCAATGTTAGAGCAGGGCACTGAGCGAGGGGGCATAATTAGTGCCCACAGCATGGGATTGTGGCTATCCCATTCAACAGTAAGGATATGGAAGGGGTTAATAGGCTTAGAGTCGTGAGGTAGTTTGGGCGGGAAGGTCACGTTTTTAAACAGAGGACACAGGTGTTTTAGAGCGGGAACATCACGTGTACTGCAGGACGCAGACACGTGATGTAAGGGGTATATAAAGCCTTCCCTCACAGAAGCAGGCAGGCACTTTTACCTGACAGGATTGAAGAGCTCCCGGCGAAGATGAGTCTCCTGGCTTCTGAGGCGATGAGGTCGCTGGTGCAGAGGATCCTCGAGAGAGCGGAGACAGAAGGCGGGGAGGAATGGCTGGAGAAATGCCTGTCGGGCATGGAAGAATCGAGGGCGGCAGAGCGAGGCGGAGATATCCGTGAAGCGGCGGTGGACGGCCGTGAAGAAGGTGAAGTATTATCACCGTGTGAGCCGCTCGCGCTCGATGCACTTTCTCCACCAGCCCGCAGGTCCCAGCGCAACCGCCCGCCGGAGCGGCCGGCAACGTCAGAGGAGTCCCGTGAGGTGCCGGGTTTCCGTGGGTCGGAAGAGACCGGGAGTGACGTCAGAGCCGGGGATAGCGGTGCACGGAAGGCAACAAAAAAGCGTAAGAACGCTTCCCCGTCCCCCGGGCGGGGGAGAGGAGGGAGGAACAAGACAACTCCATCCCCGACTGGGGGAGAAAAAGTGTCTTTATTTCCGCAGGTCCCAGGAAGAAGTGCAGCAGGACCGGCAGCTTCGCGTGTCTCCAGGCTGGATCAGCTGGGTACGGCGAGGGCTGACACAAGACAGGACAGTATTTCAAGTCGAGCTTCAGCTGCAAAAGGTGCTCCAGCACCCCCTGCTGGTGAGTCATCAGAAGACAGTTTAATTGCAAAATTGTTAAAGAAAATTGACCAGTTAACAGATTCTTTAAAACCTACTACAGTACCTGCCAATTCTCCTGCAAGTGTTTGGAAAGATTTATCTGCAAACACTTGTGAGTTTAGGGAGAGGGGTCAAAGTAATGTACCGGATAATTGTTTTAAGGAGGTTTTACCGTGTGAAATCTCGCCTTTGGGTTTTCACCTGTCCAACACTGTAAAGGAAAAAATCTGGAACAATGAATTCATAGATTTGATGACGTTGCTTCCTAATACAAAAGATTTCACATTGAGAAGCGATAAAAAATCAGAGGATGAGGATAGGCGGCGTACGGCGCCTAGATCCTTCCATAACTGGCTTCAGGCTTATTGTATTTTTTCGGCAGTGTTGGGGGAGAAATTTCCTGAGAAGTGTAGTGGTCTATTCCAGCATCTGGAACACATTTTAGAAGCGTATAAAAATTTTGGCGGGTTCGGCTGGTATAACTACGACGAGTCGTTTCGTCAAAAACTATCAGTTTACAAAAATCTAAAATGGGGAATGAAGGATGTGGGGTTGTGGCTAAACCTCATATTGCCTCAAAGACCAGTTTTTACAAAAAACCAGCCGAACGCTGCACAAAATGTTTCGTCTTCAATGTACAAGAAAGGAATATGCTATGCCTTTAACGAGTCGCAATGCCGCTGGGCGGCGTCGTGCAAGTATAGGCATGAATGTTCCTTTTGTTTCGGGCCCCACCCGGTTGTGAAATGTTTTAAAAGAAATTTCCAACAAAAAGACAATCCCAAAGGAGCGAACTCCAGTGAAGCTGGAAAAAATGGTACCTTGGCTTCTGCTTTACCCCGACAGGGGGAGGGCGGAAGCTTTAATTAAAGGTTTTTCCACGGGTTTTATATTACCCGCTTTTTTGGGTACAGGTTGCGAGACGATGAACAACTTAAAATCGGTTTTACAGAATAAAGAAGTGGTGAGGAAAAAATTGCTGAAAGAAATAGCGGCGGGTCGCATTGCGGGTCCATTTGTTTCTCCGCCGTTTAAAGTCTTTCGGGTATCCCCGTTGGGTCTAATACCTAAAAAAGAGATGGTTAATCCACCATCTCTCTTACCCTAAAGGTAAATCGCTGAATGATGAAATTGATCCCGCGTCGGCTTCAGTGTCTTATGCCACGTTTGAGGACGCAGTACGGCTTATAAAAAGATTTGGGACAGGCGCGTTGTTAGCAAAATCCGACATACAATCGGCTTTTCGGTTATTACCAATTGCACCTGAATCTTTTTGCTCCCTTGGTTTTTGTTTTGAGAATAAATTCTTCTATGATATGTGCCTTCCGATGGGTTGTTCACTGTCTTGCCATTATTTTGAATTATTCGCATCCTTCTTGCAATGGGTGATTAGTTTTGAGTCAGGTAGTGCGGGAATCATCCACTATTTGGATGATTTCCTTTTCATAGGACCTCCGGCTTCGCCCATTTGTAATCTAGTACTAAATCTTTTTCTAATGATTATGGAATACTTCGGTATTCCAATTGCGGCAGAAAAAACTTTCACACCAGTGACAAGGCTGGAATTTTTAGGGATAAGCATTGATACGGAATTATTTCAGTTTCAACTTCCGTTGGAAAAAATTGTGCGCATACAACAGTTAATCTGTTGTCTGTTACGTAGGAAAAAGGTCATTTTAAAGGAATTACAATCGCTTCTCGGGCAATTAGCTTTCGCATCAAGGGTTATGCCGGTAGGCAGAATTTTTTCCAGACGATTGGCGTTGGCGTCGGCAGGTTTAAAATCACCTTTTTCCCATATACGCCTTACCACGGAATTAAAAGACGACCTATTGGTATGGTCCCAATTTTTAGAGGACTATAATGGTCGTACAATGTTCCAGGAGGAATTCATTTTTTCGGCGGATATGCATCTATATACAGACGCCGCGGGTTCATTAGGTTTCGCGGCGATTTGGAAAACACATTGGTGTTGTGGATCTTGGCCTCCTTTTTGGGTACAGTGTAAGGCAACTAAGAATATTGTGCTGTTGGAACTCTTCCCCATAATTGTAGCGTTTGAATTGTGGGGAAGCAGTTTCGCCAACAAGCGAATATTAATACATTCTGACAACAAGGGAGTTTTATTTGCCATAAATTGTTTGTCATCAAAATCAGAACAGGTTATAAAGTTATTGCGTTATTTTGTTTTGTTATGCCTGAAATACAATATTTGGGTAAAGGTAAGACATGTGCCAGGAAAAGAGAATTCAGTGGCTGATTCGTTATCTCGATTTCAGATCTCTCGGTTCAGGAGACTTTTTCCAGACGCGGATTTGGTAGGTTTCAAATGCCCAAGCCACTTATGGGAATTGATCTGACGCCAGTCTTAGATTCCATTAAACAGTCGGTACTTCCTAGGACATGGATGGAGTATTCCATGGCATGGAAGAAATGGTTATTGTTTAATGACAATTTGGGCTGTTCAGGATTGTACCCCTCGGAGAACTCGTTATTAGCTTTTTTGAGTTCATTAATGAAGGGAGGTTACTCCTTCAATCATATTAATAAGACGATGGTGGGTATTTCTTTTTTCTTTAAAATGAATGGTCTGCCAGTGTGTAATAATTATTTCTCGGTACGTCAAGCTTTGAAGGGATATAAAAAGAAGACATATAGGCCAGATACTCGCAGACCAATCTCTGTCGATATTTTAAAAAAGATTTGCGTTGCTACTATTACTCTGTGTAGCTCGGATTACGAGGCTCTATTGTTTCAGACGGCGTTTATTTTGATTTTCTTTGCAGCTCTGCGAATTTCTGAGCTGGTCCCCGCAAACAAGCTAGGTGCATCGGGTTTGAAGTTTGGGGAAGTGTTCATAGACAAAGATAAAGTGCGGATTTTTGTTAGCAGATCAAAGACTGACGTACAGGGAAAAGGTCACTGGTTAACGCTAAATGCATGCGGTGATCCTATTGTTTGCCCTTTATTGTTTGTATCTAAATATTTGAAGAACAGACCGCAGTGTAAGGGAAGTTTTTTGGTTCATCAAGATCGCCTACCTTTGACGAAATTCCAATTTTCAGCGATATTGCATAAATGCATATCTCATATTGGACTTTCACACTTAAAAATTTCATCGCACTCTTTTAGAATTGGTGCGGCAACCGAGGCAGCCAGAATGGGCCTTGATGATGCGGTGATTAAAAGTTTGGGAAGGTGGGAGTCTAGTAGGTTTAATTTGTATGTTCGCCCTAACCTATTTGTTTAATTTCCAGGTCTGATTATCTGGATATTTGGACATTCGTTTGTGCACTGGGCGCATAAGAGGGCATGTTTGAGATGTTATACGTCTAACTTATCTTTTTCTCCTGATAAATGTCAAATTTGGTGGAAGGGTATTCGAGGTTTGCAGTGGAACAATTTTTCAGTGCAATTTTTCAAGTTGACGGAAAATTGGCCTTCCCCTGACGTTATAATTATACATGGGGGTGGTAATGATGTGGGTAAACAATCCACTTTAGAGTTATTGTTGAAGGTTAAGAATGATTTACATTTAATACATCAGATTTTTCCCAAGGCGAAATTAATTTTTTCAGAAATAGTCCCTAGGTTAGTTTGGTTGTTGGCCGGGAAGCAAAAGAATTTGGAAAAAATAAGACGAAGGTTTAATCATTCTATGGAGAAATTTATGCCCAGCTTGGGTGGATTTTCTTATAGACACACGGAGTTAGAAGGGGGGTTTCCGGGCTTATACAGACGAGACGGCGTCCACTTGTCTGATGTAGGCCTGGACATCTTTAACACTGATATCCAAACCATGATTGAGAAGGCCGCGGTGTTGGGGTAGCCTTTTTTGTTTTTTAAACAAAATAGGCTAGGTGGGGACTTTTGTTTAATAATTTATTGATGATACTCGCTCGAGTCCTAAGACTGAGTGAGATTTTTTGAAATATTTGGAAAATAATTTAAGTTTTAAATATTTATTTATTTATTGATCGGATTGAATAAAGATAAGTGTTAATTTATATTTCGATGTTTGTATTATATTTACACCAATAAAGGTGCCGCGGCCCATTTATCACCATCTTTGATGGTCTTGGTTTGGTGTGGTTATTTTTTAAGTTAAGAGTTGGTATAGCCTACATTCCCATGTGGAAGACAGCAATGTTAGAGCAGGGCACTGAGGAAGACAGCAATATTAGAGCAGGGCACTGAGGAGGACAGCTGTATTGAGGCACGACAATGAGAAGCAGAACATTGTCAGGGCAGTACATTGAGGAGGGGACAACACTATGGAGGAAAGCAATGTTCAAACAGGGTGCCTTGACAAAATGCCTAAAAACTGCCTCAAATTGCCAAAAAATTGTCAAATCATCGGTTGATAAATAGAAAGTCAGGCGCCTGCACAGCATCCTTGTTAGCCTTTCCTCCTCTCTATCACCACTGGGTCATGCTCATAAAGAAAGGAAGAGAAAATAAGGGATAAGAAAAGTGCTACAATACTAGCCAGTACCAGTGTCCAAAGGTGGAGTGATAAATCACCTCGAATGTTGGGTGGCCCATGTATGTGAATGCTGCTGCGATATGTAAAACTATCAGTTTGGTTTTTATGCATTTTAGAATGGGGAGCCTTAAGATTGTACATACTTTAAATGTTAAGAAACACTGGGGTAAAGCAATGAGGAGAGAAGTATAGTGGCACAGTACTGAGGAGTACAGAAACCTTTTCTCGAATGCCACTTAACCACCCCCCACCTGACCATTAGTGCGCAGCATGGGAGGATAAAGTAGCTATATGTATATATATTTATGTAAAACCTTTAATGCAAAAGAAAAAAAAGGTTTGCTGTAAATGCTTATAAAGTATCTAGTGCTAGTGCATGCAACATTCCCCTCCCCCAAGACTGCCAAAGCTGCAGTCCAAAAGGTGCCCCTTGTGCTCCTTCATCCAGAGTGGGGGCACTCTTATACAGATCAGTAGGTGAAAATTGAGGGGAAAAAACCTAAGAAGACAAATGCAGCCACCACATTTAATGATTGGTAAGCTGTGATATATTCCATTTTTAGTTTTGGGTTTAATAACACTTTAAATTGGTTGTATAGTCAGTTTTTTTACTTTTACCTACAGGTAAGCCTATAATAAGGCTTACCTGTAGGTAAAAAAAAAATATCTCCTAAACCTGTATGGTTTAGGAGATATTCCCCTTGCAATGAGCCGCTGACTGCAGCCGTGCATGCACACTGGGGATTATCGGCTGAAAGCCCGGCAGACACCAGACCTTGCTGGAAAGAAGTCTCCCGCGTATGCGTGGGAGTGACGACATCGCGGCTACAGCCACTCAGAGGGCTGGAGCCGCGATACTCGGAAGACACACCGAGGCAACATGTCAGCTACCTCGACGTGGAACAGGTGAGTTACCGACGCCTCGTTCTAAGGTAAGTATTTCATAATGAGCTAGTATGCGGTGCATACTAGCTCATTATGCCTTTTGCCTTACAGGGGTGAACAAAAAAAACATTCCGAGGGTATACAACCGCTTTAAGTAAAAACAAATGCGCATTATGGAAGAAAGGGGCTGCTGTAAATGTATAAATGTATAATAAATATACAGTAATTCACTTATCACATTTTTAGTATACCACATTTCATAGTAAAGCCAGGCTGACTATGGAGGAAAAGCCTGCGTGAGCTCACAATAGTGCACAATAGTTATGATTCTGAACAACGACAAGTTTTGTCTTGGCTGGCACTGCTGCCAAACTGACAGTACTAGCTGGTTCTGAATCAAATACACACACACTCCTAGCTAATACAGTGTACAATAGCTACTCATTTGTGAGCTCCATAGTAAACAAAGCAATAGTTCTGGTAGATGTTAATAAAACATCTACTGTATGCAACATGTCATGTCTGAGCTTAAGGGCAACTGCATCATTCAGAACAGCAACATGACTGAGCCATGCTCTCAAAACCATTGTACCGTCTTATGCCGCGTACACAAGATCGGAAAAATATTGGATGGTTTTTCCGACGGAATTCCGCTCAAGCTTGGCTTGAATACACACGGTCACACAAAAGTTCTCTGAACTTTCGACCGTCAAGAATGCGGTGACATACAACACTACGACAAGCTGAGGAAATTCAGTTCAATGCTTCCGAGCATAAGTCAAATTGATTTTGAGTATGTGTCTGAATTTTGCACGTCGGAATTGCTACAGAATTTGAGAACCAGCTCTCCAGCTTTTGTTGGCGAAAATTCCGACAGGAAATGTCAGATGGAGCATACACACGGTCGGAATTTCCAACTAAAAGCTCACATCAGACTTTTCGGAATTCTGACCGTGTGTACAGGGCATTAGACTACTATGGCTATTCACTAGGGAGCAACCATATAGCAAATAGAATGTGTAAATGCACTGGGACCTATCAAGTTAGGGGGGTGAGAATTACTGCAACTCCCCTTTATTTACAAGCTTACATTTTGTACAATATATCATAATTTCCTTTCTTTTGCACCTGTCAGCCCACAGTATACCAGAGGTATGGGGTTCAAATATGTTTATCTAGTACCTCAAGGGCTGGACAGGACAGTCACAGGATTCTGTCATATGAGGCACACACAGTTGAAATTTAAAAAAATGACTTAAACTTACACATTTACCTATACCTATTGCCTAGGGCAGTCATTTCAAACTGGTGGCCCTCCAGCTGTTGCAGAACTACAAGTCCCATCATACCTCTACCTGTGGGATTCATGCTTGTAACTGTCAGCCTTGCAATGCCTCATGAGACTTGTAGTTCTGCAGCAGCTGAAGCGCCACCAGTTTAAAACGTGTGGCCTGACCTAATGCAGAAAAAAAAGGCAAAACAGCCAAATACATACCACTAAACAAAAAAGTGTAAAACTCTCTGTGAAAAACACAAAGACGTCTCCACAAGAATAAGTGGTACAAACATAAAAAATTTGAATTATTACTTTATTTTTAGAAAGGAAATGTATTGTGGGGTCTGCTGCTCGTATTAATTATAGGAAAAGGGTGGGGGGAATGCGGGAAATCCTGCAGTTCGGAAATAATTTCTTTCCCCTTTGGAGACCTTTATGGTGAATGTAAAGCCGGATTTTATGTGTTGGCTTGGAATCAGAACAACATTCCCCTTAGGTTAAACACGTTGGTCAGGACCTATGCAACAATACTGCCCTAAAGGCTGTACATGTTTTACACTCATTTTAAAGTGGCCATTTTGTAAGACAGCAGATCAGGAATGACTTCTGAATATGATGTGATCTTCAAGTCCAAACAATACAATCAGTCTTAATTACAAAGATATGTACTATATTTTTCATTGCTATAGACCAGGCATGTCCAAAGTCCGGCCCGGGGGCCAAATGCGGCCCCCTGTTGATTTAATATGGCCCCCCTGGGGATTTGGATATATATAGTGTTTGTGGCCCCCAGGGCCACAAAAGATATATACTGTATTTATTGGTGCTGCCTTGGAGGGGGCAGGACAAGCGCCGTCAGATTACATGAAGAGCATCTCCTGTTTACTCAGCAGCTTCTCTATTGGAAGTCCCGTCTCCTGGGATGCCATTGGACGACTGTTCTGTCTATCATAGGAGGCGGACTTTGTATTAAAGAGGCCACAGGGTAAACAAGAGATTCTCCTGTTTGTAATCTGTCGGCACTCGTCCCGCCCCCCTCCCTCTGCCCTCCGAGGCTGCAGATGGGCATTGTTCAGGCACATGTGCATTCATGGCACATGTGAGGCTGCATGGATTGCAATGGTAAGGCTGCATTTATGGCCCGTGTGAGGCTGGATTTATGGCCCGTGTGAGGCTGCATTTATGGCCCGTGTGAGGCTGCATTTATGGCCCATGTGAGGCTGCATTTATGGCCCATGTGAGGCTGCATTTATGGCCCATGTGAGGCTGCATGTATGGCCCATGTGAGGCTGCATGTATGGCAAATGTGAGGCTGCATTTATGGCAAATGTGAGGCTGCATTTTTGGCCCATGTGAGGCTGCATTTATGGCCCATGTGAGGCTGCATTTATGGCCCATGTGAGGCTGCATTTATGGCCAATGTGAGGCTGCATTTATGGCAAATGTGAGGCTGCATTTATGGCAAATGTGAGGCTGCATTTTTGGCAATGGTAAGGCTGCATTCATGGCAATGGTGAGCCCGTGTGTGTTAAACGCTGATAAATACGGTACATCCAAATAACATGCCCAAGCTCGTCCTTAGTCCTAAGCAGCGCTCTGGGATTCGTTGGGGCCACAAAAGAAATATATACAGTATATCCAAATAACACGCCCAAGCTCATCTCTTCACCACACACAGCCACAAAGGCAAGAGAATTCTTGTTGGGCAGTGTATTAGTTGCTCAGACAAACACACTTAGACCAAATTTTAATGGTTCAAAGAGTGTCAGGCAAAATAGTCGGCCCTCACGCATGTTCACTTAATCAAATCTGGCCCTCTTTGAAAAAAGTTTGGACACCCCTGCTATAGACTAACTACATAAATCGTGAAACCCCTTCCCTAGTGTGATGAAGCCTGTATATTGCAGAGGTGATTTTTTAGTCATTTTGTTATTCTTTGTACAGTATTGAAAGATAATTATAGCGGAGTTCCACCCAAAAGTTTCTTCAGCAGCTAGTGCTCATTACGTCTCCGCCAAGAATCCCGTTCTGTGGGACAATATGCGCTCCAGTTCCGTATCCTCTCAGCTGAATTGAGCTGGAACAACACCGAGTGAAGACGAATTAGCCGGAAAAACCTCCCCGTCGGTCTGGACGATGTCATCTCATTATGCAACCAGATCGATATTCGTTTTCAGGAGAGGTCCATAGAAAAAAAGACACCAACACTCCCTAGGCCCTAGCCTGTCTGAGCTCCCCTCACTTCGTTCCGTGGAGCATCCTCTGCCTGCTGAGGAACCTATGCCGCTGGACCGGACCAGACTGACCCCCGAAGAACGTGCTAGGCGCAGAGCTCTGGGCTTGCGCCTCTATTGTGGAGGCAAGGGCCACTTTCGTGACTCCTGCTCGCTTCGCCCGGGAAACGCTCAGGTCTAATACATTTAAAAGGTGGAGTATTGGACCCAGAAACATCACCTTCCCATCTTCTTCTTCCGGTGTCCCTTCATGTAAGCACTTCTCCCCAATCGACCCTTGCATATTTGGATTCCGGGGCTCCCGGCAACTTTATGGACTGGAGAACTGCTTCTTCTATGAAGCTCACCCTTTCACCCCTCTCTACGCCATTGAATGTCTCTGCAATTGATGGCACTGTTCTTCCAGGGGGCCCTATTCGCTTCCAGACACTACCTATTAGGATGTCAGTAGGGATTCTCCACCAGGAGTGGATATCCTTCCTCATCCTACCCAAAGCCTCTACCCCCATTGTATTGGGCATTCATGTTTCTCGTCATGTCTTTCCAAGGTGACCCCCAAGGAGAGACTTCCGGTTGCTACCACATCGGTATCTTCTGATCTTCCCACTGCATACAGCGATTACCGGGATGTGTTCTGTAAGAAATTGGCTGAGGTGCTTCCTCCCCACCGGTCTTTTGACTGTGCCATTGACCTTGTTCCCGGAGCAACTCTGCCCAGGGGTCGTACCTACCCTTTGTCCATCCCAGAGACCCAGGCCATGTCTGAGTATGTCGCAGAAAATCTTGAGAGGTTTCATCCGGAAATCCTCATCGCCTGCAGGAGCAGGGTTCTTTTTTTGTTGTCAAGAAGGATTGTACCTTGAGACCCTGCATTGATTATCGAGGCTTAAACGCTGTTACTATTAAAAATCGTCACCCCTTACCCTTAATATCTGAGCTATTCGATACAATGAAGGGTGCCTCCATTTTCACTAAGTTGGATCTCAGAGGGGCGTACAACCTCATTCAAATACGAGAAGGTGATGAATGGAAGACTGCGTTTAACACTCGAGACGACCATTACGATTACCTGGTCATGCCTTTTGGGTTATAATGCCCCAGTCGTGTCTCAAAACGTTGTCAATGAAATCTTCAGGGACCTGCTGTACCAGTTTGTTGTCATCTATCTGGATGACATTCTTATCTTTTCGGAAAATCTGCGTGTCCACAGAAACCATGTCCGCACTGTACTCCAGCACCTTAGAGTGAATAATCTCTATGCCAAGCTGGAGAAATGTTCCTTTGAATGTTCTGAGGTCCTATTTCTAGGATGCTTTGTCTCAAGCTTGGGTCTTTGTATAGATCCTGGGAAAGTCTTAGCTATTACCAACTGGCCTCTTCCTGCTAGCCTCAAGGCCACACAGCGCTTTCTTGGCTTCACAAATTATTATAGGCAGTTCATAAGGAATTACTTTTCCATTGCCGCGCCTATTATCGCTTTGACCAAGAAGGGTGCTAATGCCAAAGACTGGCCCCCCGAAGCTGTCTCTTCCTCTCACGATCTGAAACAGGCCTTTGTCTCTGGACCTCTCTTGAGGAGACCAAACCCTGGGGAAGCATTCTTTATTAAAGTGGACGCTTCTTCAGTGGGGGTGGGAGCGGTGCTTCTTCAACTCTTTGAGAAGAGATGTCAACCATGTGCGTTATTTTCCAAAAATAATTCCCAGGCAGAGAGAAATTCTGCCATCGTTAACCAGGAACTTATTGCAATCAAATTGGCGCTAGAAGAGTGGCGTCATCTTTTGGAAGGTTCCCCACACTCCATAACGATCTTCACCGATCACAAGAATCTACTGTACTTACAGAATGCTAAACGTCCCAGAAAGGCCAGGTGGAGTCTCTTCTTTTCCCGTTTTAATTTCACGATTACGTAAAAACCTGGTTCCTGCAACGGTCGGGGTGATGCGCTTTCTAGGTCCTTTGACACTTTGGATGAGGAGCCCACTCCTGAGCCTGAGCCGATCATCCCAACTTCATGCATTGTTGCTCATTCTACCACCCTGGACTCAATAATTCCTCCTGGTAAGACCTTTGTCCCCACTGAGCTAAGAGTGAAGATCCTTTGTTGGAGACATGATTCCAAGGTGGCGGGCCATGCTGGATTCCCGCCGGGCACCCAAGGTGGCGCGATCACTGCCGGGCACCCGCGATCGCTCATTACAGATCCTGTCAGGGGGAGAAATTACTGATCGTCTGTTCATACAATGTATGAACAGCGATCTGTCATTTCCCCTAGTCAGTCCCACCCCCTTCAGTTAGAACACACCTAGGGAACATAATTAACCCCTTCCTGGTCCCCTAGTGTTAACCCCTTGCCTGCCAGTGGCAGTTTTACAGTAATCAATGCATTTTTATAGCACTGATCGCTATTAAAAATGCCAATGGTCCCAAAAATGTGTCAAAAGTGTCCGAAGTTTCCGCCATAAGGTCGCAGTACCGATAAAAATCGCTGATCGCCGCCATTACTAGTAAAAAAAATATATTAATAAAAATGCCATAAAACTATCCCCTATTTTGTAGACGCTATAATTTTTGTGCAAACCAATAAATAAACGCTTATTGCGATTTTTTTTGACAAAAAATATGTAGAAAAATATGTATTGGTCTAAACTGAGGAAAAAATTATTTTTTGATATATTTTTGGGGGATATTTATTACAGCAAATTGCAAATATAGCGCAAAAAATAAAAACCGCAGAGGTGATCAAATACCACCAAAAGAAAGCTCTATTTGTCAATTTTGTTTGGGAGCCACGTCGCCCGACCACACAATTGTCAGTTAAAGCGACACAGTGCCGAATCGCAAAAAGTGGCCCGGTCATTGACCAGCAAAATGCTCCGCCGCTAAAGTGGTTAAAGTGTTGCTAAACCCAGGACCCTGCATTCACTATATCTGGCCCCCCACCGGACACAGAACATGAAAATGCAATTATTTTAGTAAATATAAACTGCTAAATACCTTTTCTAAACAGCACTATATGGCAGTGTTTTGACTTTTATCAGTGTCTGGCCCAGCACTGGTTAAAGCTTGTAGGAAGAGTTTTCATTCTCCTTTAACTGTCCTTTGAGGCTGCATGACCCCTGACCTTCTGTCTGGACAGTGCTGATTGGCCCTGTGCCGATCACATGCACCCTCTCAACAAAACAAAGACAAAAAAACACTCTCTAGCAATACACACCAAACTGAGCATGTGCAGAGTGCCTCCAAGGCTCTGTTATTTTAGCAGATAGGTTGAGGACTGTGGGAGAAGGGGACGATTAAAGAAGACAGGATCAAACAGCCTTTTTACACAATGCACAAAATTACCTCCTTAGGTTCCACAAGGAGTATAACAAGCATGCTTTACTGCGTATACGCACACATGATTTTACTCTTGTGGGTTTAGTAACACCTTAAGGGTAGTTAGTTCAAACTCAATTTAATCATGTGTTTTTACCCCCCCCCCCAACTGCAAGTCTAAACAAGCCCTATCGCTTGCTCTTATGCTGAAAAGTGATGGGGCCCTGCTCAAGAGTGCACATAGCAGTATGAAATAACAGAGCCCTGTAAAAAAAGAGGAATGTATACAAGTATGTCTAGAAAAGCATAATAATTCAACAAATTCTTGCATAAGCAAAGTTGAGCCTGGCTTTATATATAACTTCTATGCTTTAACCACATGCCAACCAGTGCACGACGATATACGTGTCGACACAATGGCTCGGCTGGGCATATGGGTGTACAGGCATGTCCCCTTTAAGATGCGGCAGTGTGGGTGCATGCCCGCCGCAAGCTCCGTGAGTCCGACTGTGGGTCCCGTGGACTCGATGTTCGCGGGGATACCCGCAATCGTCTCACGGAGAGGAAGAACGGGGAAATGCTGATGTAAACAAGAATTTCCCCAGTCTTCCTGTGATCAGGAGCGGTGATCAGTGTCGTATAACAAGTAGCCCTGCCCCCACACAGTTAGAACACATCCCTAGGACACATTTAACCCCTTCACTGCCAGTGTCATTTTTACAGTAATCAATGCATTTTTATAGCACTGATCGCTGTACCAATGACAATGTTCCCAAAATGGCATCAAATGTCCTAGTCACAATGAAAATTCAAGATCGCTGCCATTAATAGTAAAAAAAATATATTAATAAAAATGCCATAAAACTATCCCTTATTTTGTAGACGCTATAACTTTTGCGAAAACCAATCAAATGTTTATTGCGATTTTTTTTTACCAAAAATATATAGAAGAATACGTATAGGCATAAATTGAGGAAAAGAAAAATTTTATATATATTTTTGGGGGATATTTATTATAGCAAAAAGTAAAAAATATTGCATTTTTTTTTTAATTGTTGCTCTGTTTTTGTTTAAAGCGCAAAAAATAAAAACCACAGAGGTGATCAAATACCACCAAAAGAAAGATCTTTTTGTGGGGAAAAAAAAGGATGTTAATTTTGTTTGGGAGCCATGCCGCACGACCACGCAATTGTGGGTTAAAGCGACACAGTGGCGAATCGCAAAAAGTGCTCTGATCTTTGGGCAGCCAAATGGTGCAGGGCTAAAGTGGTTACGTTTTTGAATTCATAAAGTATGGTTTCCAACTTACCTATCCTGATTTCCAGTATTTAGCTTATAGTACAGTATAGGTGCATTTTACCCTAAACTCCAGCATGTTCTCATATCAGCCTACATGCAATACAAATCTTCGTGCACGTAGCATGTTCATGATTCGTAAAACTATTGGCAGTGATAATTAAACATGACATCAACCTTGTTAGAAAGCTCTGAGAGGCCATTGTAACATACTGTTTAAAGAGTTATGATAACTGTTTAGAGGCAATGCAATATTTGCTGCAATTTATCTCATCGCTGTTTATACTGAAAACTCTGTTTAATTGAATCACAGCTAGGTGGCAGCAGATACATGTGACAAAGGCGCTCTCACATTTGAAGAAGATTATAATCTACCAAGACATTTAACCTCTTCTTGACAATCACCTTATTGCCAGCACACTGAAATCAATGGTGTTGTTCACATCCACCTCTCACTAACTTCTTAACCCTGAAATACCTGAACATTTACTGCCTTTACGTATGTTCCAGCTCTATTCCAAAATGGATTCAATTCATTATTTTCTTCAAAATTCTACAATCAACCAATAATGACAATGTGAAAGAAGTTTGTTTGAAATTTTTGAAATCTTGAAATTTATCTAAAAAAGAAGAAATAAAAAAAAAAAAAACACATGTACATAAGTATTCACAGGCTTTGCTCAATACTTTGTTGAAGCATCTTTGGCTTCAAGTCTTTATGAGTATGATGCTACAAACTTGGCAATTTTTGGGAAGTTTCACACAGCCATTTTCAGGTCTCTAGAGATGTTCAATCTAGTTCAAGTCTGGGCTCTTGCTGGGACATACACAGAGTTGTCCCATAGCCACCCTGTGCTTAGGGTTGTCCTGATGTCCAGTCTGATGTCCAGGCCGCTCTGGAGCAGGTTTTCATCAAAAGGATGCCTCTGCAAATTGCTGCTTTCATCTTTCCCTCGATCCTGACTAGTCTCCCAGTTCCTGCCACTGAAAAACATCCCCACAGCATGATGCTGCCATCACCATGCTTCACTGTAGGGATGGTATTGGCCATCGGGTTCTAGGTCCCTGACTAAGGCCCTTCTCCCCCGATCCTGGTGGTTCCAAACTTCTTCCATTTACGGATAATGGAGGCCCATCAATGCTGCAGAAATGTTTCTGTACCCTCCCCCAGACCTGTGCCTACATACAATCCTGTCTGAGGTCTACAGACAATTCCTTGGACTTCATGGCTTGGTTTGTGCTCTGACATGCACTGCTAACTGTAGGATCTTATATAGACAGGTGTGTGCCTTTCCAAATCATGTCCAATCAACTGAATTTACCACAAGTAAACTCCAATCAAGTTGTAGAGACATCTCATGGATGATCAATGGAAACAGGATGCACCTGAGCTCAATTTTGAGTCTCATGGCAAAGGCTGTGATACTTGTGTACAGGTGATCATTTTGTTTTTTATTTTTAATAAATTTACAAAGTCTTCAAAACAAACTTCTGTCACGTTGTCATTATGGGGTATTGTTTGTAGAATTTTGATGAAAATAATAAATTTAATGATTTTAATCCATTTTGGAATAAGGCTGTAACATAACAAAATGTAGAAAAAGTGAAGCGTTGTGAATACTTTCTGGGGGGAGTGGGTACCTGGTTTTGAAAGGTGCCTGTTCCCTTACTTCTGGGCAGACTGTTGCAGCGATCTGAGAGGAAGTTCATCCTCCACCCCCCCCCCCCCGGAGCCTTCTGGGATTTGTCAGGCCTCGTACACACGATAGGTTAAACAGAGGACAACGGTCTAAATCAAAACCGATTGTGTGTGGGCCCCATAGGTTATTTAACCATCGTTTAAAAAAAAAAACAACGTGCTTTAAATTTAACCGATGGATTCCTAACCGATGGGAAAAAAACGATCGTTAGTAGGCACAACCATCGGTTAAAAAACCAAGCATGCTCAGAATCAAGTCGACACATGCTTGGAAGCATTGAACTTCGTTTTTTTCAGCAAGTCGTTGTGTTTTACATCACCGTGTTCTGACACAATCGTTTTTTTAACCGATGGTGTGTAGGCGCGACGGACCATCAGTCAGCTTCATCGGTTAACCGATGAAAACAGTACATCGGTCCGTTCTCATCGGATGGACTGATCGTGTGTACGCGGCATCACAGGTTCCAGAAATCTGTGTGACCAATCCAATAGTTCAGCGCAGCACGTGGCTCAGGCATGTGCAGTGAGCAGCTGGCTGTGAAGCTGCAAGCAGTCACAGCTGGCTGCCCACAGTTAGTGTGCCAGCGCCAGGGACTTAAGCCCAGTTCAGAAACTGCCTGGGTGAGAACAATGCTGGATCCTGGGGCAGGTGAGTGTCGTATTATTAAAAGCTAGCAGCTACATATTTTTTAGCTGCTGACTCTTAATTTTTGAAAAAATGACTGGACAACTGCTTTAACAGTGGACAGTGCAGTCTCCAGTCAGTCTGTTAGCTTGGAGATAGGAGAGGGAGCTGGAGGGAGTAGAAGGGGGAGTGCCTTGCCATTCTAGTCTATGGGGGCTGTATGTTTCTATTATTCACACAATGTAGGGAGACACAACTATGGAGGGTTGCATCATATGACAATGCATGGCAAATGAGCCATGGCCAAACAGGATACCTGGGGCAGTGGCACCAGCTAAAACAGGAACATAGGCAAAAATTAAAAGATAAAGAAGCTGCATACTCAGTAAGTGTTAAAATGAGCTCCTGAAAGCTCTTTAAAAATGGAGGGCATGAAGTGGTATTAAAGGCTTTCTTTTTTTTATTTTAAATAAAAAACATGTTATACTTACCTGCTCTGTGCAGTGGTTTTGCACAGAGCAGCCCCAATCCTCTTCTTCTCGGGTCCAATGCCGGCACTCTTGCCGACTGCCCCCAGAGCAAGCAGCTTGCAATAGGGGCACCCAAGCAAGCTCATTGATGAGCTGCGGCCCTGCATGTCCATTCAGACACAAAGCCACGGTTTGGCCCGCTCCCTCTTTCTCCTCATTAGCTCACTTGCTGTGATTGACAGCAGGTTCCGTAAGCTGTCTTAGCCAATGAGGAGGGAGAGTTCCCGGAGAGTCGGGGCTCTCATGTACATCGCTGGAGGAACATGGCGCTCAGGTAAGTATTAGGTGGGAGGGGAGGGCTGCTGCACAGAGGAGGCTTGAGCCTTTAAAACCACTTTAATAGGTATACAAGATAAAATGGGATAATGGCATGCAAAGGACAGGGAATCCTTTAATTAATATGCTCAATTTATATTTCAAACCACAAGATTTCTCTCTGTTATATAGGATTTATATATATTGTTATTTTATACTTTTTTGCTTTAGTAAAGACCAGTAGAGAAGACTAAAGCCTCCTATATCGGCATTAAACTCTTATACCGCGTACACACGATCAGAAATTCCGACAAGAAAAAAAGACATGGATTGTTTTCCGATGGAATTTTGGCTCAAACTTGTGTTGCATACACACGGTAACACAAAATTCTGACCAACAAGAACGCGGTGATGTACAACACTACAACATGCTGAGAAAAATTAAGTTCAATGATTCCGAGCATCCCTCCTGATTGGCTGAGACGCTACGGTCAATCAAGTTTTGTGAGACAATGAGAAGAGAGAGGGGACAGGGCAGAGCCACGGCTCCATGTCTGAATGGACACACAGAGCAGTGTCTCGGCTCGGGTGCCCATGCATGCTGTAGGCAGGAGGAAGGGGCCAGGAGCGCCAGTGAGGGAATGATCATAGCGGCAGCTCTGCCGCTTAATCATTTTTACAGGCTACGGGAGGGGACATCCCCCCCCTCCGGTGCTTCTACGAGCTCTCCCGTGCCATTGGGGACCCAGGGAAAGAATCCCCGCCACCACTGGATGACGAGCATAGAGATTTCCATCATCTCTATGACAGTCGGAGGCCCGGGCGTGACGTTATGACATCACGTCTGGGCCGCGGTTGTAAACAAAGCCGCGATCGTGGCTGGAAAGCATGGGATCGTTAATATTTTTTTGATCTCATGCTTTTCAGCCTGGAGGAGAGATGTGGGGTCTTATAGACCCCATACTTTTCCAGAAAGAGCACCTGTCACACACTATTTCTATTACAAGGGATGTTTACATTCTTCGTAATAGGAATAAAAGTGTAAAAAAAAGTAAAATAAACAATAAAAGTGTAAAGTGCCCACGTCCCCCGTGTGCTCGTGCACAGAAGCGAACGTAACTCCCGTATCGTGCCGAGTGCGTTAGATCGAGAGCAACAATTCTAGCACTAGACCTCCTCTGTTGACCTGTAAAAAAAAAAAAAACGTTGCCTATGGAGATTTTTAAGCAAAGTTTGGCGCCGTTCCATGAGTGTGTGCAATTTTAAGGCGTGACATGTTGGGTATCTATGGACTCGGCATAACATCATCTTTCACATTTTACCAAAAAATGGGGCTAACTTTACTATTTTGTTATTTTTTAATTCATGAAACCGTTTTTTTTCCCCAAAAAATTGCGTATGAAAAATTGTTGCACAAATAGTGGGCGACATAAAAAGTTGCAACGACCGCCATTTTATTCCCTAGGGTGTCTTCTAAAAAAACATTTATAATGTTTGGGGTTCTGAGTAATTTTCTAGCAAAAAAAATATGATTTTAAGAGAGAAGTGCCAGAATAGGCATGTAAGTGGTTAATGTTACTTTAAGGCCCAGTTCACACTGTAGCGACTTTGAAGCCGTCATCCCAGCGTGACTTCAGAACGACTTGCAAACGACTTGTTTAGCAGAAGTCAATGCAAATCCTGATAAAGTCAAACTAAAAGTAGCGAAGGAACCTTTTTTCTAAGTCGGAGCGACGCTTAATGGGGAGCGACTTGCCATGTGACATGTGCTCGCAAAGTCGGAGCACATGCCGCACCAGTGTGAACCGGGCCTTTAAAGTGGTTTGTAAAGGCAGAAGTTTTTTTTATCTTAACCACTTAAGGACCCCTTCACGCCGATATACGTCGGCAGAATGGCACGGCTGGGCACAAGCACGTACCTGTACGTGTCTCTTTAGGGCCCAGCCGTGGGGTCGCGAGTGCGGTCCCAAGCTCCGTGACCACGCCCGTGGGACCCGATCACCGCCAGTATCTCGCGATCGGTCACCGGAGCTGAAGAACGGGGAGAGGTGTGTGTAAACACACCTTCCCCGTTCTTCATTGTGGCAATGATATAGGGAAAGACGATCACTGACGTCACACGTCCAGCCCAGCCCCCTGTCTCCCCTGATTTTTGTCCTGTCCTTGGAACCCTTCCTTAATAAATTGCGATGTAATCCCGATATTAGGGGCTTGGTGGTAAGAGGTAGGGAATATAAAGATGCAGCCTTCGCTGATGATGTCCTCCTTTCCTTGACATCACCGAGGGTTTCCTTACCGAACCTGTTAAAGGATATAGAGAACTTTGGGATCAATTATTCGAAATCTCATGCCCTAAATGTGTCACTTTCAAAGTGCGACGTGGACTGCTGCCAGAGTTCCTTTCGATTCCTTTGGAGCAAGAAAGCCACTACATATCTGGGTATTCAAATTACGGCAGAATTGGCTCACCTATATAACGAGAATTTCCTAGTTGCCCTGAAAAAAGCTCAGCAGAATTTAAAAGACTGGGGGGCCCTCAATGTCTCCTGGTTCAGCCGCTCGGCCCTCCTGAAGATGATAGTCTTGCCGCGCCTATTGTACCTTATACAATGCATCCCGATTAGCTTGCCAACCTCCTTCTTTGCGACGTACAAGAAGGCTTGCTCATCGTTTATTTGGAAAAATTTACCTCCCCGTATTAAATACTCTCGGCTCACTCGCCTGAAGGCTAAGGGTGGCATTGGTCTTCCAGACCTCTTTAAATACTACCTGGCAAGTCACCTTATGCGAGTCATGAACTGGAACATCCATGAGACTAGGAAGGGTTGGGTGGTCTTAGAAAAGTCATTCACACAATCCCCCCTCGGTTCGCTTCCTTGGATGTCACCTCGACATTGGCCACCAGAAATTAGGATACATCCTCTTCTCCACCCTTCCCTTATGGTCTTTGGGCGAGCGACAAAAACTCCATCTTTCTCCTTGGTACCTGGGCCTCTAACCACATTAAGAGGTAATCCTGACTTTATACCAGGACTATCGTCTTTGTTCCTAAGACAGGAATGGCCGCATGACCAGGTTCTAGCACATCATTTTTTCTCTCACGGGTCCCCTTGCTCTTATGAGGACCTGGTGTCTAGGTCCCTATCCAATTCTTTCCCCTTCTGGTCCTATAGACAGTTACGGCACTTTCTTGCTTCTCAGCCGTCGTCGGAGACTTGGACGCGACAACTGACGCCCTATGAATTCTTATGTACACAAACTTCTTCACAGAGACACTTGATTTCTAGTATATATAAGATCCTTTTGGATGACACCCCCAGGTACTCAGATTTAGCTCGTATAGCCCGGGAGTCTGATCTTCAGATCTCCCCGAATGAGGAGGACTGGGCCTGTATTAATGAATATACCCACAAGGGGTCTCTTAATGTTGCTATACAGGAAAACTGCTACAAAGTCAAAACACGTTGGTATAGGACCCCGGCTCTCCTACACAAATTTTCCCCAGCTATCCCAGACACATGCTGGAGGTGCGGGAGGGGGAAGGGGACAATGCTCCACATATGGTGGGATTGTGATTCCCTTCAGCTATTTTGGAAAGAGGTGTATGAGATTATTGCGCATGTTACTACTTATACCCTAGATTACTCCCCGGCACAATACACACTGTACACACACTCAGACGATGACCCCTTTCCCCTGATCCAAGCCAAAATCTCATTGTCCTAAAACGCGGTGACGTACAACACGTACGACGGCAGTATAAAGGGGAAGTTCGATTCCAATAGCGCCACTCCTTGGGCTGCTTTGGCTAATCTCGTGTTACTGCGTGTTCGTAAAAGTTTGTTGAGACGATTCACGTTTTTCAGTCTTCGTGCTTTTCAGTCCGTTACAGCGTGACGAATGTGCTATCTCCATTACGAATGCTAGTTTTACCAGGAATACTCCCATCTAATACTTGATTCTGAGCAATAGACATGTGCGTTCCCGTTCGTAACAAATGGATTTTCGTACGAATTTGTTCGTTTTCGTACATGCGTATCGATTTGAACATCCGAAAAGCTGAACGAACCAAAATACGGAATTACGAATAAGCAAAATAACGAACAAGCGAAAATACGAACGTATGATTGGACAATCTTACTGAAATTCGAAACACCGAAAAAGCAAAAGAACAAAAATGACATCTATAACGAACGATTTGCATTCCGTATTTTAAATCCTGTGTCTGTTCGTATTTTCATTCGTATGTTCGTATTTTCATTTCTGTGTTTTGTAAATCTGTTTCTTTGTCTGTTCGTAAATTTGTGTACTTGTATCGTTCTTTCGAATGGGCACTGGGCAGTGTAGTTAGTGAGTGATTACTTAATATCTTAGCCAATCAGCTTATCTCTTTTGTGCCGAGTCACATTGTACAGTGTAAAGCCTTGTACACACGATCGGACTTCAAACAAACTTTTCCGTGGATTTTTGTCTGAAGGGAGATGGCCGGACTTTTGAAACCAAAAAAGTTTGTCCGATAGAGCGTACACACGGTCGGATTTTTTGGAAAACGCTCATTTGACGTTTGTTGGCAAAAAGTCCGACCATGTGTACGGGGCTTAAGAGAAAGTATATCTTAATATGGATTAGCCGCATGTTGCTATGTATTTACGAAAGTACAAAATTACGAATCCATTAAACGAAAATTATTATCTAACAAAATTACGAATTTATAAATTAGACACAATTACGTATCATTCAGTATATACGAAAATAAAACTGTTACAAAAATACGAACGGGTCCGAATAGGAAGACTTGCATCTTACGAAATTACGAATCTTTACGAATCTACGGAACGAGACGAAATGGAACAAAAAAATACGAACATTTGTGCACATGTCTACTGAGCAATACGCGTTTTTTTAAGCATACACACGACCGGTTTATCTCGTCGTAAAACAGTCCGATGAGAATCACGACGAGAAAATCGATATTCCCAACGAGAAAATAGAGAGCAGGTTCTCTATTTTTCTCGTCGAGATTCCAGGCAGTTTTCTCGACAAAAAAACATACACACAAATGTTTTTCTTGGCAAAAAGCTCTGCCAGCAGTTTTCTTGCCGTTTCTGGCTAAGAAAACCGTGCGTGTGTACGAGGCTTTAGTCCTGATGTGTAGCTGTAAGCCATGAAATGCATAGAGTTTCCAACTAAGGGTGCCAAGACAAGCCTGTCCAAATTATGAATTTTTAATATTATTATATATTGGTCTGTATATTGGATGTATGACTAAGCCATGAATATATCTTGTTAATCATGTTTATTTGATGGTCTGTATTATCTATTTCAAATTTCTTGTACCAATCATGTCCATTGATTATCTGTATTAAATATATTTGGTATGTTAATCTTTCATGATTAAATTGTATTATTATTCATTGATATACAGTGGAACTTTGGATTGCGAGTAACGCGGTTAATGAGCGTTTCGCAATACAAGCACTGTATTTAAAGAAATCTAACTCAGAATGCGAGTGTTGTCTCACAAAATGAGCAGTATTGAGGCCAAAGCGGTGTGCAGTACCACGCTTGGCCTGAGGTGGGGGGCGCCGGAGCCGAACGCTGCCATTCGGAAATGCATGGAAAGGCCAGAGGACAGTTTAGCTGACCTCGTGAATGGAGTCTTTCTGAGGTTTGCCGAGGTGTCCTTGGGCCTTTCCCAAAGCTCTCCGGTGCCCCCCCACCTTTGGCCACATGTGGTATTGCATGCCACTGAAGTCAATGCGGAACAAATAATTTTTGTTTCCAGTGACTTCAATAGGGAAACTCGCTTTGATATGCAAGTACTTTAGATTACGAGCATTCTCCTGGAACGGATTATGCTTGTAATCCGAGGTTTCACTGTATTATGTTTTTCATAATCATGGATTATCTTATGTGATTGTGTCACATCAAGTTTTTATATATATATATATATATATATATATATATATATATAAATATAAATATATATATATATATATAAATATGTTTCATGTATCATCATTTGCAATGACAGGCCTCATGCAAAGTCCCATCACCTCTCCTTCTTTCTGTACTACTATACAAAGAAAATGTGCTAAAGGTGGGGTAACTCGCTCATCACTGCTGGCCAATGGTGCACTAGTCTAGAAAACCTAAAGATGGCATAGTGCTATTTGCTATATAATTGCACACACGTCAAAAAATGTAATAAAAATATTAAACTTTATGGGGAAATTCACCCTTTATCTGTAGTTCTCAAAAAAAATAAAAAAGTCAGGGCAAAGAAGTGAGGGGACACCTTGTTTCATGGACAACTAAGAGGGGAATTCCCAGGAAACACGAGAAGATAGACTTTTCCAACGGTACACAGGCAAAAAAAAAAAAAAACTGGCAGACTTCCACACTCTATTCACACTAAAACAACAAAGTTACATAGATTAATACACTTTAATATGCAATTATATCTTGAGCAACCATGCCTTGGTTAGTTCTAATTAACTGGCTACAGGGTTGCGGGAAATGAAGGTATGGAACGTCGTGTACCGTATTTAATGTCTCATTCATAGAGACTTCCCTCTGGGAATAATGAAGGAGCAATTCCTAGACCCAACTTCTTGGTCCATGGGGTTTACATACCACATATGCACCATTGTGTTCACTGATTCACATCCTCTGTAGTCTTTTCCTTCGTTTTCCACATTAGCTGACACTGTGTACCATCTCACAAGCCCTTTAAGTGAATTTCCTGAGCCAGTGTGCTGTGAAACCACTTGGCAGAGGTATAAAAGATTTCTATCCGGTCCTCTACTCATGATGAAGTGTTGAAAGCTTTTCACAGGTATTTAAATGATTAAGTAAATATAGATTAGCAAATGTACTCATGTTTGATACCACGCTGTCATCAAGTCCTTCATTTGAAGTTTTTTTTATTTTTCATTCTAGGGATACTAAAGGGGAAAAAAAGAAACCTTTTAGCTTGGAATCATAATTTGTCCACAGACATGAGATTATTGTTGTACGATCCTGTGGATTTTGTTGGGACTGGGCAACATTCATGATCTAAGAATACTATGGGGTGGAATTACTAAAGCCAAATAGACTGTGGGGTTGATTTTTCAAAACTGGAGGGTGCAAAATCTGGTGCAGCTGTGCATGGTAGCCAATCAGCTTCTAACTTCAGCTTATTTGATTAAGCTTTGACAATAAGCCCTTGTTCAGCTGAACTTGCACAAAAACCCACATTTCAGTGCGAGTTCAGGGGCAATTTGAAAGACATCCGCGTGGGTAATGCAAAGATATCTATTGAAATTGCCCCCCGAAGTCGCCAAAAGAAGTGCAGGAGCTACTTTTGGAAATTGGGGACAGTGCCATTGCCGACAATAGGCTGCAATTTGGCATGCGGTTTGACATGTCAAATTGCGCCAATGTGAACGGGGCTCAAACCTGGAAGCAAATTGGTTTTTATGCAGAGCTGCACCAGATTTTGTAATTTTCCAGTTTTAGTAAATCAACCTCTATGTGTGCTGTGCTGAACTCCTGGACTGAAAGTACATACTGTGAGCAACTATTTAGCCTGCATGAATCTTCCTGGCCTATGCTCCTGAGAAAACTTGGGTATCTGGGGCAGGGCCATCTTAATGCAAGGGCACTCCTGGGCACTGCCCATGGGCCCCAGGTACGTGGGGGGCCCCACAATAATCTTGCATTACATCATACTTGCCAACTGTCCCAGATTTGGTGGGACAGTCATGCTTTTTACTAAACTGTCCCGATATGGTTGTGTCCCGGGAAACTCCCCGGAACCTATACTGTGCACTCCTGATCCCAGTGTTGTGCCCTTCTGACCCTCCCCCTGTACTGTGCCCTTCTGCATTCCCCCCGTACTGTGCCCTTTGTGTTGTCTAGTCTTTGATTTATGGAATGTTTTCCTTTTGTAAAATCGATTTTATTAACCACTTAAGACCCGGACCTTTAGGCAGCTAAAGGACCCGGCCAGTTTTTGCGATTCGGCACTGCGTTGCTTTAACTGACAATTGCGCGGTCGTGCAACGTGGCTCCCAAACAAAATTGGCGTCCTTTTTTCCCTCTGCGGTTTTTATTTTTTGCTCTATAAACAAAAATAGAGCGACAATTTTGAAAAAAATTCAATATTTTTTACTTTTTGCTATAATAAATATCCCCCAAAATATATAAAAAAAAATGTTTTCCTCAGTTTAGGCCAATACGAATTCTTCTACCTATTTTTGGTAAAAAAAAAATCACAATAAGCGTTTATCGGTTGGTTTGTGCAACATTTAAAGCATTTACAAAATAGGGGATAGTTTTATTGCATTTTTATAATTTTTTATTTTTTTTTTTACTACTAATGGCGGCGATCAGCGATTATTTTTGTGACTGCGACATTATGGCGGACACTTCAGACAATTTTGACACATTTTTGGGACCACTGACATTTTCACAGCAAAAAATGCATTAAAAATCCATTGTTTACTGTGAAAATGGCAATTGCAGTCTGGGAGTTAACCACAAGGGGGCGCTGAAGGGGTTATGTGTGACCTCATGTCTGTTTCTAACTGTAGGGGGGTGTGGCTGTAGGTGTGACGTCATCGATTGTGTTTCCCTATAAAAGGGAACACGCGATTGATCACGGCGCCACAGTGAAGAATGGGGAAGCTGTGTTTACACACAGCTCTCCCCGTTCTTCAGCTCCAGGGACCGATCGCGGGACTCCAGCGGCGATCGGGTCCGCGGTCACGGAGCTTCGGACTGGGTGGCACGCGCGACCCCACAGCTGGGCTTAAAGGGCAACGTACAGGTACATTGATGTGCCCAGCCGTGCCATTCTGCCGACGTATATCGGCGTGAAGGGGTCCTTAAATGGTTAAAAGGACTAATGAATAAAGAGATTTTTAATACAGCTTACCTGTAAAATCTTTTTCTTGGAGTACATCACGGGACACAGAGCGGCATTCATTACTATATGGGTTATATGGAGTACCTTCAGGTGTAGACACTGGCAATCTCAAACAGGAAATGCCCCTCCCTATATAACCCCCTCCCATAGGAGGAGTACCTCAGTTTTGTAGCAAGCAGTATGCCTCCCAAAATGGTCCTCAAAAAAGAGGGGTGGGAGCTCTGTGTCCCGTGATGTACTCCAAGAAAAAGATTTTACAGGTAAGCTGTATTAAAAATCTCTTTTTCTTTATCGTACATCACGGGACACAGAGCGGCATTCATTACTATATGGGATGTCCCAAAGCAATGCTTACAATGAGGGGAGGGAGAACATCTCCAAGACAAAAGGATTTAATTTAGAGATATACTCAAATCATAATAAATCCAACTTAGTTGAGAAAAATAATTTTTAAATTTTAAATTTAACTCAAAAAAGAGGAGCCCCCGGAATCCGAGGGTCTCAAACTGCAGCCTGCAGCACTGCCTGCCCGAAGGCAGTATCAGTATTCCTTCTTACGTCCAACTTGTAGAATTTTGTAAACGTGTGGACAGAAGACCAGGTTGCCGCCTTGCAAACTTGAGCCATAGAGATCTGGTGGTGTGCTGCCCAGGAGGCGCCCATGGCTCTAGTAGAATGAGCCTTTAATGATACTGGAGGAGGCAACCCTTTCAAGCCGTAGGCCTGAGTGATTAATTGCTTAATCCACCTAGAAATGGTGGACTTTGCAGCTGCCTGCCCCTTCTTGGGCCCATCCGGTAGAATGAACAGCACATCTGTTTTCCGGATCTTCTTTGTAGCTTTAAGATAGGCCTTCATGGCCCTGACAATATCCAAGGTATGCAGCAACCCTTCCTTTCTGGAAGTAGGTTTAGGGAAGAAGGATGGTAATACCAAATCCTGGTTCAAATGAAAACTGGATATGACCTTCGGTAGGAAGGAAGGATGAGGGCGGAGAACGACCCTGTCCTTATGAAAAACAAGATATGGTTCCTTACAGGATAAGGCCGCCAGCTCCGAAACTCTTCTTGCGGAAACTATGGCAACCAAAAATACTAACTTCCTTGTCAGTAGAACCAAAGGAATATCAGCCAACGGCTCAAACGGTTGTTTCTGTAAACTTGACAGAACAAGATTTAATCCCACGGACAAAGCGGGGATTAACTGGAGGTCTAATACGTAAGACCCCTTGAAGGAAGGTCTTAACCAGCGAGTGGGTGGCCAGCGGCCGCTGAAACCACACTGACAGAGCAGAAATCTGTCCTTTGATTGTGCTTAATGCCAATCCTTTATCCACTCCTAGCTGGAGAAAACTTAATACTCTATCGATGGTAAATTTGCGAGAAAGCCATCGCTTGGACTCACACCAGCCTACATAGGCCTTCCAGACCCTGTAATAAATCACCCTAGAGACCGGTTTCCTGGCTCTGATTAGGGTAGAGATTACTTTCTGAGACAGACCTCTACCCCTGAGAATCAGGGATTCAGCTTCCAGGCCGTCAAATTTAGATGCCGTAAGGCAGGGTGGAGGATCGGACCTTGCGATAGCAGGTCTGGCCGTAGAGGAAGAGTCCAAGGGTCTCCACTACCATCCTTAAGATTAGTGAGTACCATGCCCTTCTGGGCCATGCTGGAGCTACCAGGATGACTGGTATGTGCTCCACCCGGATCCTGCGCAGCAGGCGGGGTAGTAACTGGAGCGGGGGAAACGCATAAAGAAGTTTGAACTGATGCCAAGGGCAAACCAACGCATCGGTTCCGCAGGCCATCGGATCCCTTGAGCGGGATATGAACCTGTCTAGTTTCTTGTTGAGTCTCGATGCCATGATATCCACGTCCGGCACTCCCCATCTTTGGCAGAGTGCTTGAAAGACTTGTGGATGCAGAGACCATTCCCCCGGCCATAGAGTCTGGCGGCTTAAGAAGTCCGCCTGAAAGTTGTCCACTCCTGGAATGAATATTGCCGATATGCAGGGCACATGAGCCTCTGCCCATAGGAGAATCAAGCTCACCTCTCTCTGAGCGGCTTGACTCCTGGTTCCCCCTTGGTGATTTATGTATGCCACGGCCGTGGCATTGTCTGATTGAATTCTCACCGGGAACCCCTGCAATTTTGACGTCCAAGCCCTGAGGGCTAGTCGAGCAGCTCTGAGCTCCAAGATGTTGATGGGCAACTGCTTCTCTGGCTTTGCCCAAGTACCTTGGCGAGTGCAACCATCCAAAATTGCTCCCCAGCCCGTCAGGCTGGCGTCTGTGGTCACTATCTTCCAAGCCACTGGGCTGAAAGACTTCCCCTTCAGTAGATTCTGGGGTCTAACCACCAACACAGACTTTGTCGGACTCTTGATGAGAGCGGCAACGGGATATCCAAGGCCTGTGGCCTTCTGCTCCATGCTGACAGGATGGCTGCCTGTAGGATGCGAGTGTGGCTCTGGGCGTATGGTACCGCCTCGAATGTGGCCACCATCTTGCCTAGTAACCTCATACATAGGCGAATAGTCGGTTCTTTCTTGCTTAGAACCAGTAGGATTAATTCCTTGATGGCTTTTACCTTCCTCAGAGGTAGGAACACTCTTTGTTGTTCTGTGTCTAATCTCATGCCGAGATATTCCAACTGCCTTGTGGGCTGGAAAGCTGACTTTTCTCGATTTAGGACCCAGCCGAACCTCTCGAGGTATTGGACCGTGAGGGCCACTGCTCGCTCCAAGCCGGGAGACGAGTGGTCTATGACTAGGAGGTCGTCCAGGTATGCTAGGATCGTGACCCCTTGGATCCTTAGCTTGGCTAGGATCGGAGCTAGGACCTTCGTGAACACCCGGGGGGCCGTAGCCAACCCGAAGGGAAGCGCCACGAATTGGAAGTGACGCGAAGCCACCATGAAGCGTAGATATCTTTGATGTGGCTGATAAATTGGAACATGAAGGTAGGCATCCTTTATGTCTATGGACGCCATGAAGTCGTCCTTCTGGAGTGTGGCAGCTGCTGACCGCACGGATTCCATCCGAAATGAGCGGATCTTTAGATATGCATTTACCATCTTTAGGTCCCAAAATTGGCCTGACATCTCCATTGGGGATGATGAATAGGTTGGAGTAGAAACCCAGCCCCTGTTCCAGGCTTGGCCGGAATCCGAGGCGGATCGTTTGGAATCCTCGACTCCTGGAAATGAGGAGGAGGAAACCTTAGGAAATCTAATTTGTAGCCTGTGGCCACGGAAGACCGTACCCACTCGTCGGGAATGCTGGCTTCCCAAATCTCTGAAAAGAGTCGCAGCCTTCCCCCCACCTTCGTGGGTGGGGGGCCCCTTCATGAGGTTGGCTTGGGGGCTGGTTTTGCTGGTTTGCGAAACCACTGCCTTTTGCCTCTAACAGCCTGTCCTTGTGATTTGCTGTTGAAGCCGAAGTTTGCTTTTGCAGGAGGCCGTCGAAACTGCTTGGCATTAGAGGGCCCCTGCCCAGGGGAATACTGTCGTTTAAACGCAGGCCCCTGAACCTTCTTCTTAGTTGGCAAGAGAGTACTCTTGCCGTTTGAAATGGTCTGAATGTATTTATCTAGGTCTTCTCCGAAGAGTCGTCCTCCATGGAAGGGGAACCCTACCAGGAGCTTCTTGCATGGGGCTCAGCCTCCCAGCTTTTTAACCATAAGAGTCTTCTCATATGGATAAGGGATAACGATAAAACGTGACGCTTGCTGGATAGAATCCTTGATTGCGTTCTACCGTAAAACATATGGCCTTAGGGACATCCGAAAATTCTTCTGCCTGCTGGGCAGGAATAAGTTTAAGCATCTGCTTAAATTGATCAGATAATGCTTGAGCGACCCCAATCGCAGCCACAGCTGGCTGTACTACTGCCCCTGCAGTAGTGAAGGAGTTCTTAAGTAGTGCTTCCAAGCGCTTATCAACTGGATCCTTGAACACCTGTATGTTTTCTACAGGGCATGTTAACGATTTGTTAACACATGAGATGGCTGCGTCCACTGCAGGAGTAGCCCATCTTTTGGAAAAATTTTCTTCCATAGGATATAGGACAGAGAACTTCTTAGGTGGTAAGAAGATCTTATCTGGCTTGTTCCAATCTTGGAACAAAACTCCCTCTAATAGAGGATGGATCGGAAACACAGCATTGCTTTGAGGCGCCCTCAGTGAACCCAAAGCTGAAACCGTCGATACCTGGAGATCTGGTACTGGCAAGTTGAATGCCCTATGGACCAAGTCCGACAATCCTTGTATCCACCAGCTCTCCCTCAGGGAGACTGCCCCAGACTCCTCTGTATCCGGATCTTCGATCCCTGAACCTACTTGGTCC
Organism: Rana temporaria; assembly: GCF_905171775.1. NCBI lineage: Eukaryota > Metazoa > Chordata > Amphibia > Anura > Ranidae > Rana > Rana temporaria. The sequence goes on along the minus strand of NC_053500.1, from coordinate 50,237,666 downwards.
TTGTCCAAGAGGTCGTCCAATTCCCCTGAGGAAAGGACCTCCTCTTCTGAGGGTCGCGCTCGGGCGGACGGAGATCTATTCCGCTTACTGCCCCGCATAGCTGCGGCTATCATTTTACCCATGCTTTTCTGCATCTCTTTTAAAGAGGTGAGTAATACCTCCTCCGTGACCATCTTAGGGTTGGACTGACCCGCGTCAGCTCCAGCCCCAGATCCGATGGCCCCAAGGCTCCCTGTGGGGAAAGCAGCGGCATAGCATTGTCCGAGACCTCAGACTCTCTGGGGAATCCCCACTCTTGTACCCTTGTTTTTTGATGCCATGGTACAATACCGAGGTACACCTGCTACTTAATGGTACCTGGGACTTATAAATAGTTAAATGCCCAAACACCTGTTTGGGGGATAAAAAATGCTTCCTCTCCCCTAGATGACACTTCTCTTTTTTTTTTTTTTTTTTCAAAAAAAATCTTTTTTTTTTTTTTTTTCAAATCTAGGAAAGAAAAAACATTCTGTCCCCCTGGAGTAGTATTGCAAGAAAAACTATGAGATGGAAAAGAAACAGCCTATTCCTAGGCTTGAAAACAGTCTTTCTGAAGACTGCAATATTCTTTCTGGCCACTGTGTGTCCTCGGCGCCCCGTGCTTGCCGTTTGGTCTTTCCTCCTCAGTTCCAAAGTATTGAATGAGCTATATGGAACAAACAAGGAAGGGCCGCCCCTTCCTTAAGCCACTGACCCGCCCTTCCCCCCCAGCAATCTCAAACAGGAAATGCCCCTCCCGACAGGGGGGGGGTGGGGTTGGGAGGAAGGGACCTCTCTGCTCCAGCAAACTGCAGCCATGAGGAGGTCAGCGTTTTGCCTGCTTTGCAGGCCGTGAGGAGGAAGACTGAATGGAGCATCGCCTGGAGGCTTGCAGGTAAGCACAGCTCTCTGACACACACATATATTTTTATATAACACAGGCCCCACTCAATGCTTTTCCAACACTACAAGGGAGGTCACATCTTATGGGGAATAATACATATAGAGCCATCCTATCTTTATGATATGTGACTAGTTTGCCAGATGCAGTGCATAACTTTAGGCATGTCCCCTGTGACCCCCCAGAAAAAACCTGCTAAGAACCAAGTTCCGCAAGTTTTCCCCTCACTTACCTGCTCCATGCCGCAGGACTTTGCCAAGCAAGAGGCCCAATCTTCCCCCCATCTCGGTGGGGATGTCTAGACCTTCAGGCCCTGGGTTCCTATGAAGGATCCACTGTCCTGGGCCCATATAGCACTCTGGCACAGAAACATTAGGCACCCAAAGGTTTCTAAGTTCTGGGCCCAGGGTCAGCTCTCTAAAAAGAAAGCATTATGGGCTATACCCCAAGGGTTTGGGGTCCGGTTACTGACACTTTAGCGCTGAGGCTTTTTTGGACAGAACCGGTTAGCTCACCTAATCCCAAGGATGTGGAGGCAAGCTAAACCATGACTAAAACCTAAGACACTGGCGGAAAAAACTGAGGTACTCCTCCTATGGGAGGGGGTTATATAGGGAGGGGCATTTCCTGTTTGAGATTGCCAGTGTCTACACCTGAAGGTACTCCATATAACCCATATAGTAATGAATGCCGCTCTGTGTCCCGTGATGTACGATAAAGAAATATGTTTAATTCTATCAACTATTTATACTTTTTTTCTTGAAAGTAGGTGTGTAAATTTGGGCAAACTGGTGGGGCCCCAGTGCATTATTTTGCCCAGGGGCCCATGATGCTATTAAGACAGTCCTGATCAGAGGTCCCTGCAATGTCCATAATCATGTGCATCCAGCTGATACAAGTGTGTACATTTCTTCAACTCCAAGAACCAAAGACCTTTCCTGTTGGTGTCTCTGGTCACAAGGCTGCAAATTAAAACTCTGCTTTAGAGAATTTAAGTAAAATCCACTGGGAACAGCAATGAAATCTCTTTGCTTTTTATGTGGCTATGTTTTAAAACCATTTGCTTTTTATTGTTGCCTGTGTGTCCCTGTGACTGTGTTTACCAATCAAGATCTGTCTGGTCTATCCTGGCAGCGCTGGACAGAGAGAGAAAGCAGCAGGGATTTCAAATCCCTGGACCAGTGGAGCAACTTGCAGGAGACCTGAGAGTGCAGGATGCAGTAAGTACAGCAGGAACTGGGAGGGGGAGTCCAGTGTTAGGTCACCTTTACAAATTTTCTGAAAAGGTGAGCCAACACTTTAACCACTTAAGACCCGGACCAAAATGCAGCTAAAGGACCAGGCCAGGTTTTGCGATTCGGCACTGCGTCGCTTTAACAGACAATTGTGCGGTCGTGCGACGTGGCTCCCAAACAAAATTGGCGTCCTTTTTTTCCCCACAAATAGAGCTTTCTTTTGGTGGTATTTGATCACCTCTGCGGTTTTTATTTTTTGCGCTATAAACAAAAATAGAGCGACAATTTTGAAAAAAAAATGCAATATTTTTTACTTTTTGCTATAATTGTCCCCAAAAATATATAAAAAAAACATTTTTTCCTCAGCGATTTTTTTCGTGACTGCGACATTATGGCGGACACTTCGGACAAATTTTGACACATTTTTGGGACCATTGTCATTTTCACAGCAAAAAATGCATTTGAAATGCATTGTTTACTGTGGAAATGACAGTTGCAGTTTGAGAGTTAACCACAGGGGGAGATAAAGGGGTTATGTGTCACCTAATGTGTGTTTACAACTGTAGGGGTGTGTGGCTGTAGGTGTGACATCATCGATTGTGGATCCCTATAAAAGAGATGACACGATCGATGACACCTTCAGCTCCGGGGACCGATCGGGGGAGTCCAGCGGCGATCGGGTCCGCGGGTCCCACGGTCCCGGAGCTTCGGACCGGGTCGCGCGGCCACGACCCACGGCTGGGCTTAAAGATCAACGTACATATACGTTGATGTGCCATTCTGCCGACGTATATCGGCGTTAGGCGGTCCTTAAGTGGTTAAGCAGACCTTACTCACAAAATGCACTTTGTCTTACTGGATTCCCCCCCACTCCACAATGATAAAAAGCCAACCTTTTTGTGTATGTGCATATATTTACTTTTTTTCCCCCCAGTCAACCCTCTTGCCTAGGTGAGAATGATATGGCCCCTGCTACTGGTGCTTGCTTTGATATTGGTGTCACATATTCAAGGAGGCTTCAACTGAAGCATCACACTGCACTGGAGGGCAAACCTTGCACTGCATCATCAGGGGTCTGGCTGCAAAAACCCAGAAGAGACAGTTGGCTACTGGTGACGGAAGAGAGGAAGATGGCGGCACAGAACCTGGCACTCAGCAGCAGATCACAGCATTAAAATAAAAGCTGGGTTCTCCGGACACCTGAGTAAATGAATTAAAGTGGTAGTAAAGCCCACATTGTGATTTTTACCTACAGGTAGGCATATAATAAGGCTTACCTGTAGATAAAATATGAACTAAACGTGCACCATTGAGACGTGAAGTTCCTCTTTAACTACTTAACCCCGGACCATATTGCTGGTCAAAGACCAGAGCACTTTTTGCGATTCGGGACTGCGACGCTTTAACTGACAATTGCGCGGTCGTGCGACGTGGCTCCCAAACAAAATTGGCGTCCTTTTTTTCCCACAAATAGAGCTTTCTTTTGGTGGTATTTGATCACCTCTGCGGTTTTTATTTTTTGCGCCATAACAAAAATAGAGCGACAATTTTGAAAAAAAATAGTATTTTTTACATTTTGCTGTAATAAATATCCCCCAAAAATATATAAAAAAAAGTTTTTTCCTTAGTTTAGGCCGATACGTATTCTTCTACATATTTTTCGTAAAAAAAATCGCAATAAGCGTTTATTGATTGGTTTGCGCAAAAGTTATTAGCGTTTACAAAATAGGGGGTATTTTTATGGCATTTTTATTAATATATTTTTCTTTACTAGTAATGGCGGTGATCAGCGATTTTTTTTTCGGTTACTGCAACATTATGGCGGACACTTCGGACACTTTTGACAAATTTTTGGGACCATTGGCATTTTATAGCGATCAGTGCTATAAAATGCATTAGATTACTATAAAAATGCCACTGGCAGTGAAGGGGTTAACACTAGGGGGCGGGGAAGGGGTTAAGTATGTCCCTTGTGTGTTCTTACTGTGGGGGGGGGGGGGGGGGTGGCCTCACTAGGGGAAACACTGATCTTCTGTTCATACATTGTATGAACAGAAAATCAGCATTTCCCCCGCTGACAGGACCGAGAGCTGTGTGGTTTACACACACAGCTCCCGGTCCCCGCTCTGTAACGAGCGATCGCGTGTGCCCGGCGGCGATCGCGATGGCGGCTATACGATAGGACGTATAGCTACGGGCTTTCGCCCAGGAGAGCGACCTGCCGCCGTATAATGACGGTGGCTGGTCGGCTAGTGGTTAACAAGTTGGATAAGAGGAGTTGCCTGAAAAGCAGGTTCTATATATAATAAAATGAGTACAAAAATATACAGTACAGTAGAGGGCTTTGGGTATCCCGCTGAATATAATGCTCAATAAATCCAAGAACATGTATTAAAAATACCTTTATTAAAATGACTGTACCACATACCCCCAACCCAAATTTAAAAAGCAATTCAAACAATGACCAGTCACTGCATGCCCTGGAAACAACCAATGACTAGAATTGTGAACTCAATAATGGGTAAACTCAAAAATGGGATTCAATCCAATTTGAACTTTTTTTTTTATTCACAACCATTATGGAGTTAACAATTCTACTAATTAGTTCCTTCCAGGGTAAGTGCTAAATGGGCATTGTTTTTACTGTGTGTTAAGGGATATGTGGTACAGTCATTTGAATACAAGTATTTTTGATACATGTATATATTTTTGGATTTGAATTTATTGAGCCTTTTTATAGGGGGATACCCAAAGCTCTCAATATATTGTATTCCCTATTTATTCTTGGAATCAAGGTATCTTTTCTTTCTTGTTTCTCCCTCCTTTATTTTTTATTTTTTTAGTTGGGATTGTTTTTCCTGTAGAGCTACTTACCTCCTTATCAATAACAAATTAAATGTCATAGGGCACTTAGTGCACCAGGACCCCAAGAAGTTTATTTAGACTTTTGCTTGTAATAAAGGCATTTTTTTTTCACAAACTTACAATATTTTGATTAAACTAACATTAATACAACTCTGTCGCCAAAAAATATATATAATAAATCTGCAAAATAAAGATACTTACCCCTCATACTACATGTACCACCAATTGCTTCTGCAGTAAAGAAAGATTGACAGCTAGAAAAAAACTTCTGGGAGTGTCAGATTCCTGGTTTCCGCTGCGCTTAGTGGTTCCTCCCACCGACCCCTACATCACTATAGTGACATTGGCAGCAGAAGTATCTAAAATCTGTTTTGAAGTTGCAGCTTTATTTTACAGCAACAGTCGCTTTAAAGTGTACGTCCAGCCATTACTTTTTTTTTTTAAGTGTTACTAAACCCACAACAGTAAAATCTGTTTGTATATGCAGTAAAGCATGCTGATTATACTCACTGTGGAAGGGGTTAATCATTTGCACTGCATAGTAAGGCTGTTTGATGCCGTCTCTCTCAGGCCCCGTACACACGGCCGAGGAACTCGACGTGCCAAACACATCGAGTTCCTCGGCCAGTTCAGCCCTGAAGCCGCCGAGGAGCTCGGCGGGCCGAGAGCTCCCATAGAACAACGAGGAAATAGAGAACATGTTCTCTATTTCTTTGCCGAGGTCCTCGTCGGCTTCCTCGGCCGAAAGTGTACACACGGCCGGGTTTCTCGGCAGAATTCAGCCAGAAACTCGGTCGGAAGCTGAATTCTGCCGAGGAAACTGGTCGTGTGTACGGGGCCTGATTCTCCTCTTCTTCCACTGTCAGGCTGCACGTGCTCAGTTTAGTGTGTATTGCTAGAGAGGGTTTTTTTTCTTGGGAGGGTGCATGTGATCAGCACAGGGCCAATCAGTACTGTCCAGACAGAGGATCAGGGGAGAATCAAAACTCCTCCTACAAGCTTTACTAGGAACTGATAGAAGTCACAAGGCTGCTATATACTGCTGAAGAGAAAGGGTATTTATCAGTTTGTATTTACTAACATAATTATATTTCCATGTTCTGTGTACTGTGGAAGAAATATAGTGAATGTGGGTTCTGGGTTTAGTAACACTATACGTTTCGGATAAAGTGAGGAAGAATTAGACCGACAGAATTAAAATGTTTTTTTTATTTTTTTTATTTAGTAGGGGAAGGCTTGAAGCCCTGTCAGCATTTTATTGCTGTCTATGGGCCAGATTCACAGAAGAGATACGACGGCGTATCTCTGATACGCCGTGGTATCTCTGTGATCCGCCCGTCTAACTATGCGGCTGATTCAAAGAATCAGTCACGCATAGATAGCCCTAAGATCCGACAGGTGTAATTGACTTACGCCGTCAGATCTTAGGATGCAATTCTAGGCCAGCCGCTAGGTGGCGATTCCATAGCGGTCGGCGTAGAATATGCAAATGACTAGTTACGGCGATCCACGAAGATCCGCGCGTTCGTCGCAATCTCATACGTCGTCGCTCGTCGGTTTTTCCCGTCGCAAAGTTACACCTGCTTTAACATGGCTTATCTTTAGATCAAGCCATGTTAAAGTATGGCCGTCGTTCCACGTCGAATTTCAAATTTTTTTTTTGCGCAAGACATCGGGAATACGAAACGCCGTTAACGCACGTCACAGTTCAAAAAAAACGTTTGGGGCGGCGTAATTTCGCGCAAAGCACGTCGAGACATTTGAACACGGAGCATGCGCAGAACGTTCGTTGCCGGGAACGCGCCTAATTTAAATGGTGCCCCACCCCCATTTGAATTAGGCGGGCTTGCGCCGAGCGGAATTACGTTACACTGCCGCAAGTTTACAGGTAAGAGCTTTGTGAATCAGGCACTTACGCTGTAAACCTGCGGCGGTGTAACGTAAATCAGATATGTTACGCCGCTCGGGAGCAACGTAATTGTACCTGAATCTGGCCCTATGTTCCCATTTAAGTTTTACCCTCACCTCCTGCCCCTTAAAAAAAAAAAAAAAAGATTACCTGGACAGTAGGTGAGGATAAATCTCTTTAACAGAGTACCGAGTATCAATACAAACCCGACAGGGGTTCTAATCCTTTTCCATTCTATGCAAATCTAAAAAAACAAAAAAGCTTGTTTTGGCTGAACATAGATGTCATACATTATTTAAAGGTTTTATTTTACCAACATTTGCTGGAAAATAACCATATATATGAAATGCTTTCTCCTTTCCTCACTGCCTGAGCAGTATTGTTTTAAAGATCTACAGCAAATAGATTTGTAGCACCGAAAGTCAGAAGCAGAAAGATGAAGACACAAAATCTGCTGCCTGCTTTGAAAATGTCAAGAAAAAAAAGAACAGCTTTTGCTTCCAGATCCATCTTACCGAAGACTGAACGAAAATGTTAAAAAGGAAAATATATAGACACACGAGGGGATGCAGCAATCAGCAAAAGTGCTTGCCATGAAAAATAATGATGCAATTTTGAATACAAAAGCTTAGTTCAATTGCCATTTGCTTAAGGTGATATTATCTATAGACATGTCACACTGCCTATCTGTACAACATGGCAAATGCTTGGATTTCTTGACATTAAACTAACGGTTCTTAGCCTTGGGTACACGTACCCCTAGGGGTATCTTGACACGTCAGCTGATACCACAGGGGCAGTTTCCAAAATCATCAATCATTTCCCAAGGTTGCAACACCTGTGAGCTGATGCAAGGGACATATTGTGGTTGGTGGACAGTGTTCTCCAAAATAAATCATTTAGATACAATATAGTATAAATGCAAAACTTGCTTAGGTCATGAGGCGGTTAACTGTCCCAGGTTTGAATGAACAAACAATATGTGTGGGGCTCCCATTGGATGAAGCCTGGTTGCCATGGAGCTTACTGAAGGTTTCACACATTGTTTTTGTGTTTGGCCTCACAGTAATCTGGCTTCATTATTTAAGTATTGAAAGAAAGTTTGGAGGAAACGGATGAATGCAACAGATACATTTTTCCCAATTTTCTCCTAACTTGGGGTGAAGTGGGCAGAGAACAGAGCACAGAGAGAGAACATAGGATTTTGCATACTCATTGTATCATTGCCTCCAGTCATTTATTGCAGAAAACAGGATCTTATTCCTCAACAAGTGGGTAAAGCTTCAATTTCACAGCTTAGTAAACAGTAAGGATGAGCTCCGGCGTGTTCGCACAGTCCAGGTGCCGAGCCCGCCAGGAAGTCGTTTACCGCGCTGTGCTAATCAACAGGCAGGGAGCACCATTTCCAGATCTCTGCAGCCGAGCATCGGGGAAATGTCTCCCTGGCTGTGATTAACGCAGCACCGTGCAGACTTCCTGGCGGGCTCTGCACATGGACTTTGCGAACACACCGGAGATCATCCTTAGTGAGCAGTGATTAACAGGAAAGGGCTAAAATCTTCATCCACAACCATAAAATGAGAGTAATTCTTCCTAAAGGAAGACATAGCGGTCAGATGGATCTTGCCACCCTACTTCACATTAAGAGCAATCACCTTATTTACACGCTAGGGAGTAGGATACCAAAGGCTATGGAAACAAGACTGCTCGGAGCCAAGATCTGATCCATACCCCATTGAAGGAAGCTTAGCTTAGAATCTGGGTAGCTTGAATAAGTATGTGGGTTCAGGCAGAGGAAAGTAAACCTTCCACGTATAATGGTATACCTTCCAGGAAGAAGGTAACAAGTCTAAAGCATGATGACAATATCTACCTCTCCTTCTTTCTTCACAGATGTGAAGAATGGCGTTTTTAATGAAGGAGACACTTTAGGGAGCGTTGCACCCAAAGGGCGAAAGTTGGTTTTTAAATTGTCTGTAAAACTGTCCACGTCTTGGATTTGATTGGGAGCTGTCAAGTTAATAATTTGCATTTCTCATTTAGTGTAGTACATGGCATTTGATACAGCGACATAAGTTTTTTTTTTTTACTTAATGCATTCTATGCATTAGGATAAAAAGTCCTCTGTGTGTGTGTGTGTGTGTGTGTAGCAGCCCCCCATTGGCTCCCGCAGCTGTCAATCACTGTCAGTTAGCCAATCAGGAGAGAGAGAGAGGGCAGAGCCGAACTGAAGCTCTGTGTCTGAATGTACACACATAGCTTCAGCTTGGCTCGAGTGCCCCCATAGCAAGCAGCTTTCTGTGGGGGAACTCGACAGGAGGGAGGGGCCAGAAGCAGTCAAGAGCGGCTAAAAAAGAGGAGGATCCAGGCTGCCCTGTGCAAAACCAACTGCACAGAGGAGGTAAGTATGTTTTTTATTTGTTTTTTTACTTTACAATCACTTTAAGCCACAAAGAAGCTTCTTGTGCCACCTTGGTCATTGATGTATGCAAATTACATGGAATTGCTGGACTGTGTCCTCACTGGATATGCCTCCAAATGATGTGTCCAGTGTAGCAGACATAGCCTTATGGCTTGTATTTTCAGCAGTTTGAATTACAGTATGAATCTTTTCTGCATCGAATGACCCTACCAAAGTACCAAGAACACTTCCTCAATCAAAGCGGCCCACCACAGTGCGAGAATCGTCCAGCATGGGGAAGAAACAACTTACCCAGAGTCATCAATATATGAGGAGTCAAATCTCCTTGTCCAGGGTAAACTGACGCCTCCCCATCGGGACAAGATCACCTGTTAAAGTCTTCTGGTGTGGAAACAGGCAAATAGTACCACATTAAAGTACAATACAGTAAGTCTTATAATCCACATGCACAAGTAGAGCTCATTTCTCATTTGAATCCGTGATGGACGGGGCCAGCACCTGGTCTGTGTGTTAGTGGAGGTGGAGATGGGAGAGGGACCTAGAGCAGTGTTCATACACATCTATAGATAGGAGTTTTGTTGCATCCAAATGATCTACAATCATGATTGCAAGCAGAGAAGCTTGATCTTGTATCCTGCAGATACCACCCCAAATGTGTGAAATATTCTAGAGCCAAAAATTCACAGAATAGCAAAAGACAGCAGACCCTATTCTCAGTATTAGCAAACAAACACTACTGCGCGTTAGTGTGATGGCCAGGCGATCAATGACTCAAGGCATAGTGCCTTTAGCCTTGCTGCCCTCCTGGATAGGGGGTATACAAGTAGGTACAAAAAAGATCAAAAGAAGAGGGCGCACCGGCCTTGTGCATTATCCCAAGATGATTTATTAATAAAAAACAATAAAATACTACTCAATAACATGTGGTGAATAAAAGCTTGTAAAAACCACTCAGATGTGGCAATCAGTCCTAAAACCGACAATCTCCAGGAAACAGTGGGGTGAACTCACAACTGCTGCTGGCTGACGCGTTTCAAAGGAGTACCTTCTTCTTCAGAGCCTACTGGCTCTGGCTCTGAGGAAGAAGGTATTCCCTTTGAAACGCAACAGTCAGTAGCGGTTCCGAGGTCCTTCCTTCTGTTTCCTGGAGATTGTTGGTTTTAGGACTAATTGCCACATCTGAGTGGTTTCTACAAGCTTTTATTCACCACATGTTTGTGAGTAGTATTGTATTGTTTTTTTATTAAAAAAATCATCTTGGGATAATGCATAAGGCCGGTGCGGGAGGAAACCTTCAAATTGTGGAAGACTTGGCATTCCAGGGCTGTGGCTGAAGCATTTGCACTGGAAAAGCAGCATACGTTAAAGAGGAGGTAAACTTAGCTCCTCAAATGCTCCTTCTTAAATCCAGTTTAATAAAGCTTTTCATAACATTCTGCATTATTATTCCCCCCTAAGGATGTTTCTTACTTTTTTTCCAGTTGATTTGTAATTCCTACTTCATGGTTGCAGCCAGCTCCATCTTAGCTACTGTCTTCTGAGTCTGAAGAGCAGTTTACTTCTGTCCTTACTGTGTTACGGTTTGTCCCTGCTGCACATGCTCAGTAATGTTGTAGCCAAGCCTTGTTTTCATTCCCGATTTAGTATAGCAATTTCGTCCTACATATTGACGCATAGAAAGGTGAGCAAGCTTTGCAACATATATTTAGTGATTGTTTAATATGTTTTTGACACACATCTACATGATAAAGCTGATCTCCTTGCTCCTGTGTCCCATGCAAAGTGCTGATGTTTACACCCCCTGTGATTTTGCAAGTCACATGGGTGTTTCAGGAACTTGTGAACAGCATTGTAATCGCACGAGATCTTGGAGCTATGTCACAGAGAGGAGATGCAGACGAATGAATGGACAGACAGCACAAGGAGCATGCTGTAAATCGGGCGAAATGTGCGTATGTGCTGCGGACATCATGAAAATTAAAAAGGCAGATTACAAGCAAACGGAGCAGGTTAGAACCATTCATACAAAGCAATTTGTACAAGTTATCTGGGTGAAACAGTTCCCATGTCGCACAAGGCACGTCACCAGATTTCCGTAAATAGCCAAGCTGCGAGTCGTCGCTATACGGCGCCTGCGCCCACGTGTAGAGCTGACTGCGCAGGCGCCGTATAGCGCCGACTCGCAGCTCGGCTATTTACGGAGCGCCCAGTCCTGCAGCAATCAGAACCCGGAAGCCGGGGAGAAAATCACAATATAACGGTATGTACGGCGATAAAAAAAAAAGACCTGCATACTGTAAATGTTGTTAGTATCCTGGATGTAATGTTAGAATTTTTTTTTAGGGTGAACCCCCGCTTTAAGGGTTTAATCCTCTGCATTGTGTAAAAGGGCTCTTTGATCCTCTATGCACACATCCTCCCCCTCCTGCAGGGTCTCTCTTGGCAAGGCCAGATAAGTCATAGTGAGCGCAGTAAAGCTGCACATGCTCACTTTGGTCTCTATTGCTGGAGAGAACAGTTCCTTGACATCACACATTTGGGCATGTGTACAGATCCTAAATGACAGCCCAGTCCCTCCCTCCTCCTCCATGCCCAGTAACTATAAAATAACACAGTGGGTGGGACATCTTGATTCATGGATGATCCGCCTCCCATAACAGCATGAGGACACAAGCTGTAGTGGAAATCTCCTCCTACCTAAACACTCAGTACTTAGGCAGACCCTGCAGTTTATCAAGTGACCATGGTATACACATCAGCCAAAAGGGTATATAGTGGCAGTATTTTAATGTAAAAATAAGATTTCTAAGCTGTGGGCACTGCAGGGGAGCGGATGAACTATTTTCATATAACTGGCTTTAGTAACACTTTATGATCTCATCCAGAAATGAACCAAAGCTATTTCTCCCCATAAAAGAAAGTTGAATCAAAAACTGGCTGATCATCCTTTCAGCATGACAGTTCTATAAAGAATCACTACTGATTTTTCAGATTAATTAAAACTAGTGGAGTTTTCTCAGCCACAAGTTTCTGGTACAGCACCCAGCCCAATTTTTTAACCATCCTGGAGACCCAGGCAGAGGCAATAATGGGTTGGAAAAATGTAATTGGATAAAATCCCTAAAGCAGTAGTCTCAAAGTACCGGCCCGCGGGCCATTTGGGGCCCGCAGACCAGTTATAAATGGCCCGCAGGCAGGGCGGAAGTGGGGGGAGCAAAGAGGCGCCATTTGTGAGCTGGCGCCATCTGGTGGTGAGCCGTTGGTATTACAAGTTATTACCACCAGATGTGAGCTGGCGCCATCTGGTGGTGGCCGTTGGTATTACAAGTTAAGCATTACAAGTTAAACAGCAATTCTAATGTAATTTTACACTATTTTCACTGCCATCTTCTTCCCTCTAATTAGAACCCCCAAACATTATATATATTTTTTATCCTAACACCCTAGAGAATAAAATGGCGATCGTTGCAATACTTTCTGTTACGCCGTATTTGCGCAGCGGTCTTACAAGCCCACTTTTTTGGGAAAAAATTACACTTTTTTTAATTAAAAAATAAGACAACAGTAAAGTTATCCCCATTTTTTTAATATTATGAAAGATAATGTTACGCCGAGTAAATTCATACCCAACATGTCACGCTTCAAAATTGCGTCCGCTCGTGGAATGCCGACAAACTTTTTTACCCTTTAAAATCTTCATAGGCGACGTTTTTAAAAAACAGGTTGCATGTTTTAAGTGACAGAGGAGGTCTAGTGCTAGAATTATTGCTCTCGCTCTACCAATCGCGGCGATACCTCACATGTGTGGTTTGAACACCGTTTACATATGCGGGCGCTGCTCGCGTATGTGTTTGCTTCTGCGCGCAAGCTCGTTGGGACGGGGTGCGTTTTCTGGCTCCTAACTTTTTTATCTGGCTCCTAGATTCCAAGCAAATTTGTTAAACCCTGACTTAATAATCTATAGCCACATTCTCCCAAGAGAAAGAATCATATAGCAGCTCCCTGTGGATGAGAAGTGGAAAGAATTGGCACTTGATTCATGTTCCTTATTGGGCCCAGGTGGGTGAAGCTGGTGAGTCTTCACACTTAAGAGCTACCCATTAGCCATATTCTAAGAACAGGTGTCTGAACCACAATCCAGCACTCAAAAGAATTAAGATACAAAGCCCTAAAGGGAGCTCCACCCAAAAGGGGAAGTTACGCTTGGCTTAGCTCTATGCTTCTCTGCTGCCACATTTGGCACCTTTTGGAGGGGGGGGGGGCAGGTACCTAGTTTTAACCAGCCTATTAGCAAACTAAATTTCATTCAGTTAGGGTTTACTTTTAGGTAACAGTCTAAATGCAAAAAAGGTACCCTTAGGCCTTGTACACACGGTCGGACCAAACCGATGAGACTGGTCCGTCGGTTCATTTTCAGCGGTTCACCTCTGAAGTGGCCTGACGACCTGATATGTGTACACACCATCAGTCCAAAATCCGAGCGGGTCAGAACACAGTGACGTAAAACACACGACGTGCTGAATAAAACGAAGTTCAATGCTTCCAAGCATGCGTCGACTTGATTCTGAGCATGCGCGGGTTTTGAACCAATGCTTTTCTGTACTAACCATCGGTTTGGTCCGATCGCCCAGCGGTTTGGTTTTGAAGCATGTTTAGAAATTTTGGACCGAAGGAAACCAGACCGCTAGCCTATACACACGGTCGGTTTGGTCCGATGAAACTGAACTTCGGTTCATTCTCAGCGGACCAAACCGACCATGTGTACGAGGCCTTAGGTTTTCTGCAGAAATCATTTTCCTCTACAGACTTTCTCTAGGAGTTATTGCTGGTGATGCTCCAATTGGTTAGTTGAACCTGAAGAGAAAGAATTGTGCAAAACGTGTGCCAAATCTAGCATTGCATCAATGAGGAGTTTTAGGTAATAGCTAACACTTTAAGAAGAGATCTTGTAGCAACATAACAGAAATTCTTGTAGACCAACCTAACAGAAATACTCCTTTTTATGGTATTTAGGGGATATTCCACTCACAAAAGTTGAAAATTTGTCTTAACAAATTTCTCCACTACGGCCTAATTTTATTTTCAATTGTCAATTACAAACTCCTTAAAATGGTCTTTTTACTAAAATATATGATTGAATATGACCTTGCGAAATTACAATTTTATAGAAAAGTGGATGCAGCAATCTAGTTCGCTGCTTTATAAATGGATGACTTTAACAAAAAATAGTTCTCCTTCCCCTAGCTCAGTTGGTCAAAACAAGAAAAAAAGCTGAAAGGCTCCAATGCTGAATATTGTGTGAATAGTGTTGCTAAGCAGAAAACATGCCTGGGCACTAACACTAAATATAAGAAATCACAGGAAGCTCTAGGAAGAAGGTCGAGGCTGTGTTTTGTGACCGCTGGTTGACCTAAGCTTTGGACAGTCTGACAGACAGTCCTAGCATTTGTACTTCAAACACATTCTTCTTCCTGAACGCAAGCTGCCCAGGCAGTAACAAGGCACCTTCCAAGCCATTTACATCAGCTCAATGAAAAGGATGAGTTAAGTCTTCTTTTTTTGTGGATTTTTAATTGGTCGTTTGCACAAAATATTCATTGTACATTACAAAACCAAAAATATTAACCCCTGGTATACACCTCACACAGACATCAAATCGGTCTCAAACTATGTAGAAAGTATAAAGATTAACATTAATGCCCGAGAGAGTAGAAAATGGAAAAGAAAAAAACAAGAGTGATCCGACAGAGGATCAAACATATCGTGGCATTAATTCACATTGGAGCATATCCGACTCTATAAACATGCCTCAAACGCTGCTCCTGTCACACTATTTATGGGGTCGCCAAGACTTCAATGCCAATTAGAGTCTTATTAGCTTCTTGCTGGGTGAAAAATCTGACACAGTTTGCACTGAAAGGAAGCACCAGCTACTCAGCCTCTTATTGCAATTGGAGGAACGCACTCTCAATGACATAGTGAATCTTTAATAAGCAGGCAGAGCAGTGAACTTGTGAACCGCACACTGATGACCCAATGGGAGCTGTTAACTTGTGCTCCCAGCAAAGGGTTCTCAGGTAGAATACGTTGTTGAACCTGCTGATCATGTGGTGTGCTGCATTAAATGCTCATTTCTCATCTAAATAAGACTTTAAAGCACACATGGTTGTTCCAAGTGGTGGCTCTGCTTTCTGGTAACAAAGCGTCTGCCGCAATGAGTACACAACTGGGATACCTGACATGACCAGTCCAGTCACAAGGTTCGAAATCATATACATTTCAAACACTATATTAAAGAGATTTGGTATCCAAGTTATGCAGGCAGCATAACTTGTCAATCTAAAGGTGGACATCCACAGGACATTTTATCTATTCGCTAGCAAGCAATCAATCAAGACATAAAAAAAATACGCCTACTTCCCCCAGCATTAATAGTATACTGCATAAGCAGCAAATGTGGCAGCAACTTTAAGAGGAATTCCACCCAATATGGATTCCTGTGTTTTAGGTTGACTGGGTACAAGGTTCTCCCTGCAGTCCAGGACTCAGAAGCTATATGACTGCAGCATAAGCAGTTAGTTATGACAGAATATGATCTCAGCTTTTCAGGTAAGCTACTTGCTATCAATCATGAGTTCTCTCCAGCGGATTCTCAGTAGGTATATAGGAAGAACTGAAAGTGGATGGAACAAGTAGGTCAGGGATAATAGGAACCTTACCCTAATAAGCCTAAACAAGAGATTGAAAACCATTTTGGACCATCCAAGATGGATGAATCCATTTTGGATGCAACTGCTTTTCAACCTTGTCTTGAGAATATTGTTCACGGCATAAACCTATGAAAACCTTCGACATGTCAAAAAACATTTAATTAGATTTGTCTTTAACCAACATTTTAATGGCTTTAATAAATCTAGTAACTCTAAAATATTATCTTATGAAGAGCATACAAGAGAACTCCAAACTAAAGCCTCATCCACACGATCCAATTTTATGGCCATAATTGTCTGATGAATGTGTTGTGTCGGATAATTCAGCCGTGTGTATGCTCCATCAGACAATTGTTGGCTGAATTAACAACAACAAATGTTGGCTGTTCATGCTCACCAACTGTTTGGCAATAAATCTGTTACGTCGGTTTATCCGATTGTGTGTACACAAGTCCATCTAAATAAAATCCAAAGTACAAAAAAGCATGCTCAGAACCAATGCTAAACATCAGAAAACAATAGCAGAAGTTGCCCAAAGGGTGGCGGTAAAGAGCTGAAAAACCACGTGGTTTGGTGAATGTTGGCTGAAAATGTTGGGCCGTGTGTATGCAGAACAAGTTCACGGCCAACGCCCTTTGGACCAAATCCACGGAAAAGTCCACTGAAAGTCCGATCGTGTGTACGAGGCTTTAGACTGATTAGACCCTTAGTAGAGTGTTTAATTTTTAGGGCATATTGGTTTCATTATGCCCTATAAACATGATTTCTAGGAAATAATGGACGTACTAGCTAAAATCTGCCAAACAGGCAGATTTTCTTGCGATCAGCGCGTGGTCCCGTAGATGTCAGCAGCCTCTACGCGTTTCGCAAGGTATATTGCGTCCTCAGGAAGGGCTTCCTGAAGACGCAATATACCTTGTGAAACGCTTAGAGGCTGCTGACATCTACGGGACCACGCGCTGATTGCAAGATAGGAGTAGGGGGAACACGAGAGGAACGGCTTTTATCCTTCACATATTTGCATACACGGCTGGAGAAGCTTGGTGCCGGCATATGGGCACAATAAAATGTGAGTGCAATACCTATTTTAAAAATAGTTTTTTTTTTACATACTACACTATGAGGGGCACTCTTTCTCTGTGAGCTTTTGTAGAAAAAGAGAGACCACACTAGCATACCAAAGGCATCTGGCAGTTGTTGGAAACGCATAAGAGGAGTGGTTATCCCGGGAATGAACCAAAGGCATTTATTAAATGAGATCTGGTGATGAGTGGCCATTTTTTACAGTGATGGGACTATCACAGAAGTGGTGAAATCACGTTGTGTTTTAACGTCTCACAGGAGAAGCATTAATTGTTTTATGAGCAATTGGTTATCACATTGGGACTTTAAGGGAAGAGGATCAACCTAGAAATCCTCTATATAATTGTCATTTTCTTCACATATACAATTTATTGTTTTTTTGTGGCTATTGCAAAAGTTGTTTTTTTCTGTGGTAAAGATTCCCTAAATTTGATATAGGGGAATGCATGTTTTTTTAAGAGCACTATTCAATACGTATATGGCACAAACATGTATGTGTTTTTTGCATTTTTCTGAGAAGAATATTTGTATATGAGCACTTGGTACACATTTATATATACACATATATTCGGTGGATTGTCAATAGAGGTGATATGTATTGGGGCTAATAATTTTAAATAGTACCCAGAAGTAGGTGGATTTAGATTAACCACCAGGGTAGCGCAATCCACACACTACACTCATTCATTTTTGGACGAGACATCATAGAGTGTCTTGCACCTTTTTTCTGATTGCAGCACACCCACCATTACAGAATAATTTTGTTTTTTCTTTTGCGCCAGCAACACCCGTATCGTATACATTTTCGTCTAAGATTGCCCTGTATTTGGCTCCATCCATCTTTCCATAAACTCTGACCAACTTCCCTGTCCCTGCTGAAGTAAAGCATCCCCACAACATGATGCTGCCACCACCATGTTTCGAAGTGGGGATGGTGTGTTCAATTTTGGTCTCATCTGACCAGAGCACCTTCTTCCACGTTTGCTGTGTCCCACATATGGCTTCTCACAAACTGAAAATGACACTTCTTATGGCTTTCTTTCAAAAAAAAAAAAAATTTCTTCCATAAAAGCCAGATTTGTGGAGTGCATGGCTAATAGTTGTCCTATGGACAAATTCTCCCACCTGAGCTGTGGATCAGTCCCCAAAAGGAGAATAGCGAGCATGTGAAAGCCTGCCACAGGAGTGTGCCTGCGGGTCCCGCAGACTCAATGTAAACTGGTGGCCCGTGATCACGGCGAGGAGAGGCCAATTAGAGGCCATCAGCAGCCTCACCATTGCCCATTAATGCAGCATGCACATTGCCCATCAGCAGCCTCTCCATTGCCCATAAATGCATAGAGCAAAGAACTATTGGCTGTGCAATGTTTTATGTATATTGCACTGGATGTTTAACTAAAATACAATTTGTATTATGAGACTTAGTGTTAGCTACACCGTGACCTGGATAAATGAAACCCTTCACAGACATATTTCAGTGCACTTTGAGCTGTCAGCAAAGCTTAAAGTGGCGCATAACTTAAAAGGAACCTGTCAAGATAGACATATGGAAACTGCTACTGTTGACTTCCTTTGGAAGGTGTAACCTTCCTTCACTACTTGGTGAGTCTCTAAGCTGAAATACACGTCAAGAGTGCAAAAATGCAAAAGTCAGCCATGGGAGCTACCATATTAAAATCCCGACATGTTATATACATACATGTTTATTCATAAAACCAATCGAAAAACTTGTATGTCTAACAATAATCCAAAATGCAGTATAATGCTACTTATGTAGTGTGCTGCATTATATATATATATATATATATATACATACACATATACACACACACACAAACATACACACAGTATATTAGATTGTAGGTTATAAGCTCTAATGAGCAGGGCCCTCTGATTCCTCTTGTATAAAATTGTATTGCAACTAATGTCTGCCTTCATTTTGTGAAGCGCTGCTCAAACTGTTGTCGCTATATAAATCTTGTATAATAATATAGATTGAGGGGTTTCAGGGATTCCCCATAGACCCCGAAACTCCAACAGGAAACCGGACCGCACCGGAGTCGGGTCCCAGGACGTGTATACTATCATATACACAAAAGCATCCGCATTGTCATCAGTATGGATTGGTAACTGACTTTTTACCTGTCTGTCACACACTTGGTTGCTTGTTTTCCAAGGTCAACCAATTAACAGCACTTGTGTAATTTCACTAAACGGGACCCCTGTGTCCTGGGACCCTCACCTTCCTTATCTTGTTATGCCCTTTTGGGCACATAGGTCCGTTCCAAGATTTTCGCTTGGCCTAGGTGTGAGTTATTCACCCACTGTTTGCTTTGGACCCTGTTTGGGGTCGGAGGACGCTGTGCCTTTAGACTGTCTCCTGACGAAGCGAAAACAAAATTTGCGAAACTAGTTGAGACAAGAGACTGCCTGTCTCATGACTCATGACTCCAATTCCTTCACCGATACCTCACCCTTTTGCAATGGAAGGGATTGCACGACCGGTGACCTGATTGTGGTCAAATGTGTTTTGTATTGTATTTTAATGTTATGTATTTTTTTACCTTGTTTTTGATGTCTTTATGTGAATACATTTTTTCTAAATTTACCCAATGTGAATTACTCTGGTTGTATTCAACCAATATATGTAGTACCGGTATAGTCCTCCCCGCCCATTTTTTCCTGTTGGAGTTTCGGGGTCTATGGGGAATCCCTGAAACCCCTCAATCTATATTAGAACACTAGGACGATGGTACACCCCCTATTCTATTGTATTTTTTCAACTATAAAAGGTTAAATCATATTGTATAATAATAATAATAATATTATATGCTTTATATTATTATTCTGCTTAAATCTTATCTGCTTTCTTTGACTGGTGATAATTTACTAGAGGAGCAATTTTTTCTCAGCAAACGTGTATCTTTTGAACACAATATTATTCCACCTTCTGTTAAACAGGACAGAAAAAAGTGTAATGATCAGGACTACAGAGCTTGCAAATATTCCCACCAATCGACTGTTTAGATAACAAAGCTTCAAGGATAAAGCTTGCCATAGACGGTGACTCTAACTGTGGGGGCCCGTGCGCATGCACGAGCAGCGCTGCACGCTGTGAATGGCCCGGCAATCTTCTGGGACTGTGACGTTTCCCAGAAGAATGCAGAGAGGGAGGTGGGAGAGGTAATCTTCCTTCCGGCGCCACGGCGCCAGGTCAGGAAGTGGGAGCTGGGTGCCTGTAAAAACAAATTGATGAATAAATTACATTAAAAAATATATATATTGGTTATGTTTTATAGCAAAAAGTAAAAAAAATATATTTTCTTCTAAATTGTCAGTCTTTTTCTGTTTATAACGCAAAAAATAAAAACCACAGAGGTGATAAATACAGTAAAACATTGGATTGCGAGCATAATTCGTTCCGGAAGCATGCTTGTAATCCAAAGCACTTATATATAAAAGTGAATTTCCCCATAAGAAGTAATGGAAACTCAGATGATTCGTTCCACAAGCACTTATTCATAGGTCCTTCAGTTTATAGTCCATATAAAAAGACTATAGCAATGTTATGTAACCATATTATTTGTGTCCATCCACAAATGGAAGCCTCCACAAGGGGATTAGAAGTAAAATCCAGCAGGAGCAACAGAGTATAAAATAGAAGAGAGGGGCCTCCAAGTGTAGCAATATGGTTACATTTAATGAAGGTACAACATTTAGCAATAGTCACATGGTTGATGATTAAAGTGTTTGTAAACCCACTTTTTTTACTTTTACCTACAGGTAAGCCTATAAAAAGGCTTACCTGTAGGTAAGGAGAATATCTCCTAAACCTGCACGGTTTAGGAGATATTCCCCTCTCAATGCGCCGCGGCGCATGCGCAGGGTGGATCAACACGAAAGGACCGGCAGCCGCCAGACCTTGCCGAGTTTTAAATCTCCCACGCGCGACGTCATCGCCGCTCCAGCCAATCACAGCGCTGGAGCGGCGATACCCGGAAGACACGCCGAGGCAAGATGAAATCTCGCTCGACGTGGACCAAGTAAGTGCTACACACCTCGTTCCGAGGTAAGTATTTCATATGCGGTGCATATTAGCTCATTATGACTTTTGCCTTACAGGAGAAAAAAAAAAAGAAAAATGTCATGCGGGTTTACAACCGCTTTAAAAGAGACCCATCTAAGTATGCAAGAATCTGGGGTAAAGCTGTCCACATAGACCTTTCTTCTCTTTTCATACTCAGTTGTGACATGACTCTATATCAAGACATCGCTTGTATATCAAGTCAAAATTTATTTAAAAATTTAGCTTGTCTTGCAAAACGCTCTCAAACCAAGTTACTCTCAAACCAAGGTTTTACTGTACCACCAAAATAAAGCTCTATTTGTGGGGAAAAAAGGACAACAACTTTATTTGGGTACATCGTCACACGACCGCGCAATAGTATGTGCAGCGCTTAACAAAATAATAGTCAGTTAAAGGAGTTGTAAAGGAAACATTTTTTTTTGTTTGCTGAAATGACTGTTTACAGGGTATAGAGACATAATAGTTAACTGATTCCTTTTAAAAATGATTAAAAATAGATAAAAATCAATCATATAATGTGCCTGCAGTTTCTAGTTTCGCTTTTGCATGTTGTTTCCTGCTTCTGTGATGTACAGAGCCAATGCAGGGCAGTGATGGTTTGGAAAACTAAACTGATTGGTGCTGAGGGGTTTTAGACACACAGTAATCACACCTCCTTGATTAGTGACCACAGAGAGAAAGCTCCCAGTACTGTGGTCATCAGGAAACAGACAACCAGGAAGTGTGGAGATCAGAGAAGAATTACAGCAACTTGAGAGCAAAAACGAACAATGAGGACATGAAAACAGCACTGCATTAAGGTAAAGGAAGCTATTAAGATAAAAAAAAAATCCTTTACAAACCCTTTAAAGTAGTGCAGTAACACACAAAATGGCCTGGTCATGAAGGGGGTAAAACCTTCCTGGGCTGAAGTGGTTAAAAGCTCTTTTGGTCTAAAAAAAACAAATATAAAACTAATTTGGGTATATAGTTACATGGCCAAGTAATTGTCAGTTAAAATATTACAGCACAGAAAACGGAAAAATTGCCTTGTTAATGAGGGGGGTGAAACATGCTGGTGACTTGTCGTTAATGTTCCCCTAACGAGATGGTTCCTGTAAGGACTGCGAAGGCGCAATCCTTGCCGACGGAAGTCTCCGAACCTCGGCCGGCATCCAGGCTCATTCCTTAACATCCCCGTGGATTGGAGGATGTTAAAAAAAGAGCCAGGAGGCCGAGCGAGCGGAGCGAGCCATCCGAGCGAAGCGAGGACGTGAGGCCGACTGGCCACTTTCCTCAAATTCCATGTCGCCCTGGATACCGGCTGAGGTTCGGAGATTTCCGTCGGCAAGGATTGCGCCTGCGCGGTCCTTACAGGAACCATCTCTATGGCCGGAACCATATCGGCAGATCACCGGTACTGAAGTGGTTACAGTTTGGTTGACTTACCTTTTGTCCCAATATACTGCTTCAGCCCCTGAAATTTCCTGTGTACTATTCACATTTCCCCTTGCTTCTGGCCTTTCAAACACCAAGAGCTACAGAAAGCGAAAGTACAGAGAGCTGTCACAATTCCTTTATACTTGGAAGTGCTAGGAATTTAACAAGCACGGAGTGGGGTGCAGGGAAAGTAAGTATTAACTCATATGGCCTCACTCGCACTCCCGCTTTTAGCTTTTCTAAACATAGGAAAAGTCATTTGGGAAGTATAAACAACTTTTATGCTTCCCGGATGACTTTTTTATGTCTTTAGATGTTCCTGTTTAAAAGTAGCTTTAGTAGTGCGTTAAAAGACATTTAGTTAGGGAGCTGCGGTGGCTCAACGCGATTGGCACTGCGCTGACAAGCCATTCACCTCTGCAGCTAGGGGTTCGGATCCCGGTCTCGGCTACATGTGAATTGAGTTTGGTGGTCTCAGCCCAGCTCCCGGTGGGTGTGCTATGCGAGGTAAGCTTGCGCTTAGTACGCCCACCCCCCTCCCACAAAAACCACCACACTTACACGCACTCAAAATTGGGTTAACATGCACACACTTTGACCACGCGTTCTCTAAAAAGAGAGGCGAAGGACTAACGGGGCTGGTTGAGCGGGCAAATCCTCTCACTCCCTTATAGGGAGTCCCTCTGCCCCGTTGGGCTTCAAAGCGGAGCAGGTAGGGCGGGCTGTGTGGGAGGACCCCCTCACACACCCGCCATTGCCACCTGGGGCATGGAGAAAGGTGGCAGATTGCCTCTGGGGGAGGCCTGCCTACTCCCAACTCCTGCAGTCCGGCTCCTCTCTCGAGTACACGCACAAAATACACTTTAAAAAAAAAAAAAAAAAGACATTTAGTTGCATTTAGTGTGTCTGGACCTGGTGGGATTGATTTACTAAAGGCAAAAAGACTGTGCACTTTGCAAGTGCAGTTGCACTCATTTCCCCAGAGCTTAAAGGGTTTGTAAAGGTAAAAAAAAAATCCCTAAATAGCTTCCTTTACCTTAGTGCAGTCCTCCTTCACTTACCTCATCCTTCCATTTTGCTTTTAAATGTCCTTATTTCTTCTGAGAAATCCTCACTTCCTGTTCTTCTGTCTGTAACTCCACACAGTAATGCGAGGCTTTCTCCCTGTTGTGGAGTGTCGTGCTCGCCCCCTCCCTTGGACTACAGGAGAGTCAGGACTACCAGTAACACACAGCTCCTTTCTCTATCTGCAACGTAGAGAGCGTCCTGACTCTCCTGCTCGCCCCCTCCCCCCTCAAGGGAGGGGATGAGCATGACACTCCACACCAGGGAGAAAGCCTTGCATTACTGTGTGGAGTTACAGACAGAAGAACAGGAAGTGAGGATTTCTCAGAAGAAATAAGGACATTTAAAAGCAAAATCAAATGATGAGGTGAGTGAAGGAGGACTGCACTAAGGTAAAGGAAGCTATTTAGAGATTTTTTTTTTTACCTTTACAACCTCTTTAATGAATGCAGTGACGTTTCACTTTGCAAAGAATACCCAATCGGGTGCAAGGAATTATTTAATTTTTTTTGTGAAAAAATCATTTTCGCTTGCACGTAATTCAGTGATGGAAATCACCAGAGTTTCACCACATTTACCAATCTCTAGGGAAAATGAGTACAACTTCACTTGCAAAGTGCACAGTCTATTTACCTTCATTAAATCATCTCCACAGAATTCTATTTGCTCTAAATGAACCTAAACTGACTGCACCTAAATGCAGGCAAGTGCAGAGTGTTAATGACAATTAGAAATGTCCTCATATAAATGCAGGTTTGACAGTTCCAGTGTAAATGAGGCCATAGCGATGCCTGTGGATAAACAGGTTACTTTGATTCAAAAAATGTACCCGGTTTGCGTTCCACTCTTTAGGGTTGCAACCGTGCTGGACTGACTCAATCAGTGGTAGGTCAATGGGTAAGTGATGGTGGGGGCAGGTTGGAAGAGTTTTCTTCTGATTATTTCTGCCCAATTTAACAGGAAGTTAGTAGTGAGCCCTTTATTTGGGGGCTCGGGCTGCTACCTCTGGGTACGGCCTTGAGGTCTTTTCTGTGTGTACTAGTAAAGATAGGTAGAAAAGAGAGCCCAATATCCAATGAAAGACAAATAGGAAGGTGAATTTGTAGTCGTTTATTGAAAGAGGCAACGAGTTATCAAGCCAACACTTGGGTGTGGGTGTGTCCAAATGGGTGTGTCTCAGTAGTGTATTTAGGTTTTGTGCTGCCCTAGGCCTGACTAAAATCTTGCACCCCCTAATTTAAATATGACACAGCCCTTCCTGTCGAGGCCACACCCCTTTCTGTTCAAGACCCGCCCTGAAATTTTCAAGTGAGGACACTAGTTCTTAGGGCGGGGGGGGGGGGGGGGGGGCAATGGATTCACTTAATTTGCATATATTTCCTCTCACTTCCTGTTTGGCTATAGGGCAGGAAATTAAGGTAAATCTCTGCAATGGGACAAGAATGGTAAAAAATAAACTGACAGGGGCTATAACCCTCCCTTACTCTATCCAAAATGAAAAACAAGGGAGTGCCTATAGTTCTACTTTAAGCACAAATTTCTGATAATTTAATGGAGAGGAGTAAGAAGATATAACCATGCCAATGGTGCAGCAGAAAACATATACCACAGTGAGGAAGGTTTGTGGTCCAGGATGATAGGACAGTCAAAATTAGAAGCAGCTTGCGTTATACTAACAGTGTAGCACAAGCCAACGGGGACTCTTTCCGTGCTGCCCCCCTGCAAAGTGCTGCCCTAGGCCTGGGCATTGTTGGTCTAGGCCAGCATACAGCATTGGTGTGTCGAACACAAAGGTCAGAATAAAATGTGTCTGCTGTGTTAGCAGAGGCAGCATGGCCCAATATTTCAAACATACAGCAGTAGTCCTGAGGAAGGAGGAGTTTTTGTTCCCCCAAAACGCACTGGCTTAAAAAATTGTGGCTTCTTTCAATAAAGACTACAAATTCACCTACCTACTTGCCTTTCATTGGATATTGGGCACTCCTTTCTACCTACCTGTACTGGTTTGCTTTTAAGAAAACCCGTCATTACAGAAATATGGAAAGTGCTATTGGTGTCCTCCTGAAAATGGTAGTCTGGTTCTCTCTGGCTGCAATACTTTTTAAACCACAAACTAAAGCTGGCCATACAAACAAGCATTCCTTTGAAAATTCTCCAGTGCATTCGCAGACTTGGCGAACATGGTTCGAAAGTACTTTGCTTTTAACGTTCAATTTTGGAGTGACTGGACTGTCCCGAATTAAATCCACATTTACTGTTAAAAATTAGTTTGTTCAAAAAAGATTTCCCATGCTTCTTCAAATCTTCTTGCCATTGTGTTCGAAAACAAACATTGGTACGACTCCATTAACCATTAGTGTTGCTCACGAATATTCGCATTGCGAATATTCGACTCGAATATAGCATATTCGAGAAATCGCGCTATATTTCGAAATTCGCGGTGAATATTCGCAATTCCGAATATTCGATTTTTTACAATTTTTTTTTTAAAACAGATCACATCCTAGATATCTCCATCGACGTCTAAAAGCATTGCTGGTATCATTAGAGACCCTGGGCCGAGTAGCTGAAGCGTTCATTGAATTTTCCAGAAAGATCGCAATGCGATTATTCGGCAAACGCAATATCGCGCGATTATTTTCCTCGCCCCGATCTTCCGCATCAGAGCGATTTTTACAGTTTCATTTTTAAAACAGATCACATCCTAGTGATCTCCATAGGCGTCTAAAAGCATTGCTGGTATGATTAGAGACCTTGGGCCGAGTAGCTGAAGCGATCATTTTATATTGCCGAATATTCGCAATGCGAATATTCTGCAATAGGAATATTGCGTGATTATTTGCTCCGCCCTTTTGCATCAGAGCCAATCAGAGTTCTCCTTCCACACTCGTCAGAGGTTAGCAACCAATAGGAACCTGCCTGCATGGACATTATATAAGCTCACTCCCAGCACCATTTCATTGCAGATTCAGAAGCTGGCTAGAGAGTGTGGAGGCTGTTTCTGTGTTCCTGTTTTCCTGTGTCTTTGTTCCTGATTGATTTAGATCATCACCAGCATTGCTATTTAGTGATTCCAGTGGATCTTTTCCAGTATATCAACTGCTTTTTTCAAAGCAATAGACCCAAGAGCTTTTTTCAAAGCTACGTTTTGTGCTGTTTTGTGCTGTTTTGTTCATTTGTGTTACTGTTTGATCCTGCAATCCTCGCTGTTCAGTGATATTTGCTAGAGATTTCAGAACACATTTTGCTGAGCTTTCTAAAAGAGCTTTTCTAAAAGCTAAGTTTTGTTCATCTTGTGTTACTGTTAGATCTTGCAGGTTCGCTGTTCAGTGATATTTGCTAGGCATCTCAGTTCACATTTTGGTTAGTTTTTCCTAAAGAGCTTTTCTAAAAGCTAAGTTTTGTGTTCAGTTTAGTTAAATTTTGTGTAGTAAGTGTACACACTGTTAGAGTACATTTATTTCATCTAGCTTAGCTTAGTGTGTGTTTAGTGTCTGTGTTTTGTGTTTAAAAAAAAAAAAAAAAAAAAGTTAGTGTTTGTTTAGTGCTTTTTTTTTTTCTTTAATTTTGTAGTCCTTGTCTGGTGTACTACTTTTCTTATAGTTTAGTAGCTGTCTGTGTACGTCTTTGTCTGCGTGCCTGTCTTGTAAAAAATACACAAAAACACATTTTGTTCACATTTTCCCCCCCCAATAAAGTTTACCTCCCCACACACATATCAGCAATAATGAGCGGCATCCGTGGCCGTGGCAGCAGGGGTAGGGGAGTTACTCCCAGTGCTGGATCGCTGCCAGCACGGGGTACCTCTCGTGCCCCTACTAGTGGTAGAGGATCGGGTGCAAGGGGAGTACGCCTGATCCGGGAGTTCTTCCCATCGGGCAGCCGCCCGATATTGCCATCTCAGGCTGAAGTAGTGGTGGACTACATGGGGCACAGCAGTGCCACTGAGTCGTCGGTCCCG
The DNA here is from genome assembly GCF_905171775.1 of Rana temporaria. Taxonomy (NCBI): domain Eukaryota; kingdom Metazoa; phylum Chordata; class Amphibia; order Anura; family Ranidae; genus Rana; species Rana temporaria. The sequence goes on along the minus strand of NC_053500.1, from coordinate 50,209,991 downwards.
ACTCACAGTAGTACCACCATTACTCCGGTGCCTGTAGTACCCCCCCCCAGCCCCCAAGAGTCCAGCATCTTACTGTTCGACAGCGACAGTGATAGGGATATCTTGGGGGAGGCCATGCATCAGGCAGACCTCCAGCTCTGTCCTGACGGTCAGGACCTTTTTGAAGGGATGGATGAGGAGGATGGGATACCTGCTGGCAGTATCCCAGAGACATCCCTTCAAACTGGTGCTGCTGTTTTGGTGCAGGAAACAGCAGCACCTAGTCAGACCCAGGCGTGGGTGAGGGGACAGCGGAGCCAGGCTAGAGGCTCCATGTCAGTTGGTTCCCTCAGACCAACACATTTCAGCCCTTGGTCTGACATCTCTGGGGGCGAAGAGGGTGACCCATCATGGTTGCCATCTGACGCGTCGGCTCACTACGTCAGTGACGACGGGGAAGGTAGGCACCCTGGTGAAACGGTGCGCCAGGTCACCACCAGGGAGACCATCGTCAGGGTCTCCACTGGTGATGGCAGCAGGAGGTGTCAGGAGGAGGAGCAGCAGCAGCAGCAGCAGCAGCAGGCAGCTCCACCTGTGCGCACCGAGTCCCAGCAGGTGCAAGTAAGCGTCACCCCATCTGACAGGAGGGCGGTGCTGAAGTCACCTGTCTGGAATTACTTTACCCTGGTGGCAGACAACCCTACCGTGGCCATCTGCCGGATTTGTAAAGTGAGGGTGAAGAGAGGGAAGTGTTTGGCTCGGGTGGGTACCACAGCCCTGAACCAGCACCTGAGGATAAACCACTGGGCGGTGTATGACGAGATGAAGCGTGGTGGTGGTAGCAGCGCCACCACCACAAGTGAGCAGGGTACAGCAGCCCCTGCCACATCTTCATCTCTTTCCAGCAGGTCATGCCCCCCCGCTCCCTCTAGTAGAGGTACTGGTACCGGCAGCCAGACCTCTACTTCCACAGCACCCTCCACGTCTGTGTCCCGCACTGCCGGCCGGCGCCAGGCGTCGATTTCAGACGCCTTTGACCGCACCACTCCCTTCCCCCCTGGAGACCTACGTGTGCGTTCCCTCAATGGGCTCCTGGCAAGGGTTATTGCCCAACATCTGCTGCCCTTCAACATAGTTGACAGCAACCCCTTCAGGCAGATGTTGGAGCAGGCCCAACCCCAATGGCGTGTCCCCAGCCGCCATTTCTTTGCCAGGACTGGTATCCCTGCCCTACACCAGCACATTGTGCAGAATGTAACCCTGTCGCTGGATCACGCTGTCAGCGACAGGGTTCATCTGACAATGGATGGCTGGACCAGCAGGCATGGGCAGGGGCGCTACATCAGCTTCACGGCCCATTGGGTTTCCCTCCGAGGCGTCGGTGAGGGATCGGCGGCAACCGATCTTGTGGTGCCGCCCCGGGGTGTCCAGGGGAGAACTGCTGGTCTCCCTCAAGCCACTGTCTCCGCAGCTGCTGAGCCTCCCAGCAAGCGCCCCCGTAGCTACTCAAGTGTGGGGCACGTGCGCTGTCAGGCCGTGCTCCAGCTTGTTAGTTTAGGGGACCGGAGACACACTGGAGAAGAAGTGCTGAAAGCACTTCAGGCTCAGGTCCAGAAGTGGCTGACACCCCGAAGGCTCCAGGCAGGTATGGTTGTCTGCGATAACGGCAGCAACCTACTCGCCGCCCTTAGTGCTGGCAGTCTGACCCACGTGCCCTGTCTGGCACATGTCCTCAACCTGGTGGTGCAGAAGTTCCTGCGCACTTATCCAGGGTTGAGTGACATTGTGGCAAAGGCGCGTAGGATTGCCAGCCACTTCAGGCGCTCCCCAACCGCTACCGCGTCCCTGTCCAAGTTGCAGCGGGAGTACAATCTGCCCCTTCACAGGCTGATTGTGGACAGTGTGACGCGGTGGAACTCCACCCTCCACATGCTGAAGAGGTTGTGGGAGCAGCAAAGGGCGGTGAGGGAGTACCTGATGGAACTAGGCACTGAGAGGACTTCACCACAACTCCCTTTCATCGCCTGTGCGGAGTGGAGGCAGATAAACCAGGTCTGCCAAGTGTTGTCCTCCTTCGAGCAGGCGACCAAGATGGTCAGCAGTGAGCAAATCGGCCTCAATAGCGTGCTGCCAATAGTGTTCATGCTGGAGAGGACACTAGATCGCCTGCTCGAGGCTGGGGAGAGTGCCTTGGTGGAGCAGGAGGAGTCAGCAATGCTCCACCGAGACCAGGGCCAGGACGAGGAGGAGGAGGATGATGATGAAGAGGAGGAGGAGGTGGTTGCTGGTGTCGTCCCGGAGTCAGGGCCTGGTCAGGAGGGAGAGCCGGTGTTGGGGGCACCGATAGTCCGGGGGTTGGGCATGTCTGAGTTTGACCAGCAGCGCCTCAGGGATGAAGAGTCGCACCTCATTCACCTGGCCAGCATTGAGGAGTCACAGCGGGCTGTGCTCTTCCCCATGGCTGCCCACATGCTGAGATGCCTCAGGAGGGACCCCCGGGTTAAGACCATCAAGACGAGGGATGATTTCTGGATGGCCACCCTTTTGGATCCCAGGTGCAAGGGGAAACTGGAGCAGTTCATCCCAGCCAGCCGGAGGCAGCACCGGATGGAGGAACTGCAGGCAGGCATTGTCAGACGGTTGGAGCAGGCAACTCCCCGGCCTCCAGTTGTCCCCCCTCATCTCACCCAGCAGGTGGCTGCACCCAGCTGCAGCCGAGCAGGGGACCTAATGGAAGAGATGAGGATGTTCTTCCAAACCGAGCGACCCAGTACCAGCACCAGCAGCAGCAGCAGTCACCACCAGCGGCTGGCCCACATGGTGGCAGACTACATGGCGTCCGTCGGTGCTTCTGACAGTATGAGCACCGACGACCCCATGGAGTACTGGGTTGCCAGATTGGACACCTGCCGCGAGCTCGCTCAGTATGCGCTGGAGTTATTGTCTTGCCCCCCCTCCAGCGTACTATCTGAGCGGACATTCAGCGCGGCAGGTGGGGTGGTCACGGACAAGAGGACCCGTCTGTCCACAGACTCCGTGGACAGACTCACATTCATAAAGATGAATGAGTCCTGGATCGGCGGTGACTTTCTGGCACCCGTCGTCGGTTCAGGGCGCTGAAGGGTCCCTTGTCATGCATTCCCTGATAAAGCCCCGGACCTGATGTATTTACAGTGCTGAATATAACTATTTTAACATCAGAGAAAATCAATGTTAATATTTGGTACAGTAGGCTTTCTTTGCAATTACAGCGGTCAAACCTTTCTTGTAGTTTTACACCAGCTTTGCACACACTGGAGGAGGGATTTTGGCCCACTCCTCCACACAGATCTTCTCTACATCAGTCATGTTTCTGGGCTCTCGCTGAGAAACACGGAGTTTGAGCTCCCTCCAAAGATTCTCTATTGGGTTTAGGTCTGGAGACTGGCTAGGCCACGCCAGAACCTTGATATGCTCCTTACAGAGCCAATCCTTGGTTATCCTGGCTGTGTGCTTTGGGTCATTGTCATGTTGGAAGACCCAGCCTCGACCCATCTTCAAAGCTCTAACTCAGGGAAGGAGGTTGTTGCCCAAAATCTCGCAATACATGGCCACGGTCATCCTCTCCTTAATACAGTGCAGTCACCCTGTCCCATGTGCAGAAAAACACCACCAAAGCATGATGCTACCACCCCCATGCTTCACATTAGGGATGGCGTTCTTGGCATGGTACTCATCATTATTCTTCCTCCGAACACGGTTAGTGAAATTATGATCAAAAAGTTATATTATAGTCTCATCTGACCACATGATTTTCTCCCATGACTCCTCTGGATCAGTCAAGACACCTATGTCAGCAGTTATTTCACACCCTATATACTCTTATTAATACTGCTGTTCATCATGGCACCTCCTGCCCATGTGATATGACTCTGTATCAACTACTACTGTTAATACTACTACTGCTGCTGCTGCTGCCCAGTCAAGACACCTATGTCAGCAGTTATTTGACACTCTATATACTCCTATTCCTACTGCTGTTCATCATGGCACCTCCTGCCCATGTGATATGACTCTGTATCAACTACTACTGTTAATACTACTACTGCTGCTTCTGCTGCTGCTGCTGCCCAGTCAAGACACCTATGTCAGCAGTTATTTGACACTCTATATACTCCTATTCCTACTGCTGTTCATCATGGCACCTCCTGCCCATGTGATATGACTCTGTATCAACTACTACTGTTAATACTACTACTGCTGCTTCTGCTGCCCAGTCAAGACACCTATGTCAGCAGTTATTTGACACTCTATATACTCCTATTCCTACTGCTGTTCATCATGGCACCTCCTGCCCATGTGATATGACTCTGTATCAACTACTACTGTTAATACTACTACTGCTGCTTCTGCTGCCCAGTCAAGACACCTATGTCAGCAGTTATTTGACACTCTATATACTCCTATTCCTACTGCTGTTCATCATGGCACCTCCTGCCCATGTGATATGACTCTGTATCAACTACTACTGTTAATACTACTACTGCTGCTTCTGCTGCTGCTGCTGCCCAGTCAAGACACCTATGTCAGCAGTTATTTGACACTCTATATACTCCTATTCCTACTGCTGTTCATCATGGCACCTCCTGCCCATGTGATATGACTCTGTATCAACTACTACTGTTAATACTACTACTGCTGCTTCTGCTGCTGCTGCTGCCCAGTCAAGACACCTATGTCAGCAGTTATTTCACACTCTATATACTCCTATTACCACTGCTGTTCATCATGGCACCTCCTGCCCATGTGATATGACTCTGTATCAACTACTACTGTTAATACTACTACTGCTGCTGCTGCCCAGTCAATACACCTATGTCAGCAGTTGTTTCACACTCTATATACTCCTATTCCTACTGCTGTTCATCATGGCACCTCCTGCCCATGTGATATGACTCTGTATCAACTACTACTGTTAATACTACTACTGCTGCTTCTGCTGCCCAGTCAAGACACCTATGTCAGCAGTTATTTGACACTCTATATACTCCTATTCCTACTGCTGTTCATCATGGCACCTCCTGCCCATGTGATATGACTCTGTATCAACTACTACTGTTAATACTACTACTGCTGCTTCTGCTGCCCAGTCAAGACACCTATGTCAGCAATTATTTCACACTCTATATACTCCTATTACCACTGCTGTTCATCATGGCACCTCCTGCCCATGTGATATGACTCTGTATCAACTACTACTGTTAATACTACTACTGCTGCTTCTGCCGCCCAGTCAATACACCTATGTCAGCAGTTGTTTCACACTCTATATACTCCTATTCCTACTGCTGTTCATCATGGCACCTCCTGCCCATGTGATATGACTCTGTATCAACTACTACTGTTAATACTACTACTGCTGCTTCTGCTGCTGCCCAGTCAAGACACCTATGTCAGCAGTTATTTGACACTCTATATACTCCTATTCCTACTGCTGTTCATCATGGCACCTCCTGCCCATGTGATATGACTCTGTATCAACTACTACTGTTAATACTACTACTGCTGCTTCTGCTGCTGCTGCTGCCCAGTCAAGACACCTATGTCAGCAGTTATTTGACACTCTATATACTCCTATTCCTACTGCTGTTCATCATGGCACCTCCTGCCCATGTGATATGACTCTGTATCAACTACTACTGTTAATACTACTACTGCTGCTTCTGCTGCCCAGTCAAGACACCTATGTCAGCAGTTATTTGACACTCTATATACTCCTATTCCTACTGCTGTTCATCATGGCACCTCCTGCCCATGTGATATGACTCTGTATCAACTACTACTGTTAATACTACTACTGCTGCTTCTGCTGCTGCTGCTGCCCAGTCAAGACACCTATGTCAGCAGTTATTTGACACTCTATATACTCCTATTCCTACTGCTGTTCATCATGGCACCTCCTGCCCATGTGATATGACTCTGTATCAACTACTACTGTTAATACTACTACTGCTGCTTCTGCTGCTGCTGCTGCCCAGTCAAGACACCTATGTCAGCAGTTATTTCACACTCTATATACTCCTATTACCACTGCTGTTCATCATGGCACCTCCTGCCCATGTGATATGACTCTGTATCAACTACTACTGTTAATACTACTACTGCTGCTGCTGCCGCCCAGTCAATACACCTATGTCAGCAGTTGTTTCACACTCTATATACTCCTATTCCTACTGCTGTTCATCATGGCACCTCCTGCCCATGTGATATGACTCTGTATCAACTACTACTGTTAATACTACTACTGCTGCTTCTGCTGCCCAGTCAAGACACCTATGTCAGCAGTTATTTGACACTCTATATACTCCTATTCCTACTGCTGTTCATCATGGCACCTCCTGCCCATGTGATATGACTCTGTATCAACTACTACTGTTAATACTACTACTGCTGCTTCTGCTGCCCAGTCAAGACACCTATGTCAGCAATTATTTCACACTCTATATACTCCTATTACCACTGCTGTTCATCATGGCACCTCCTGCCCATGTGATATGACTCTGTATCAACTACTACTGTTAATACTACTACTGCTGCTTCTGCCGCCCAGTCAATACACCTATGTCAGCAGTTGTTTCACACTCTATATACTCCTATTCCTACTGCTGTTCATCATGGCACCTCCTGCCCATGTGATATGACTCTGTATCAACTACTACTGTTAATACTACTACTGCTGCTTCTGCTGCTGCCCAGTCAAGACACCTATGTCAGCAGTTATTTGACACTCTATATACTCCTATTCCTACTGCTGTTCATCATGGCACCTCCTGCCCATGTGATATGACTCTGTATCAACTACTACTGTTAATACTACTACTGCTGCTTCTGCTGCTGCTGCTGCCCAGTCAAGACACCTATGTCAGCAGTTATTTGACACTCTATATACTCCTATTCCTACTGCTGTTCATCATGGCACCTCCTGCCCATGTGATATGACTCTGTATCAACTACTACTGTTAATACTACTACTGCTGCTTCTGCTGCTGCCCAGTCAAGACACCTATGTCAGCAGTTATTTGACACTCTATATACTCCTATTCCTACTGCTGTTCATCATGGCACCTCCTGCCCATGTGATATGACTCTGTATCAACTACTACTGTTAATACTACTACTGCTGCTTCTGCTGCTGCTGCTGCCCAGTCAAGACACCTATGTCAGCAGTTATTTGACACTCTATATACTCCTATTCCTACTGCTGTTCATCATGGCACCTCCTGCCCATGTGATATGACTCTGTATCAACTACTACTGTTAATACTACTACTGCTGCTTCTGCCCAGTCAAGACACCTATGTCAGCAGTTATTTGACACTCTATATACTCCTATTCCTACTGCTGTTCATCATGGCACCTCCTGCCCATGTGATATGACTCTGTATCAACTACTACTGTTAATACTACTACTGCTGCTTCTGCTGCTGCTGCTGCCCAGTCAAGACACCTATGTCAGCAGTTATTTCACACTCTATATACTCCTATTACCACTGCTGTTCATCATGGCACCTCCTGCCCAAGTGATATGACTCTGTATCTACTACTACTACTACTGCTGCTGCTGCTCAGTCAAGACACCTATGTAAAAAGTTAATTCCCACTCTATATATACTCCTATTACCACTGCTGTTCACTGATACCACTGATAGTTAATTTATCCCTTAACTACCCCCATTTGTGAGGGTCGGGGTTTTCCTTTAAAGTCCCATGCAAATCAATGGAAAATGTATGTTCCCACATAACTTCTGTACGCCTGGAGATATTTCAATAATACCCGCTATACATATTACTTATATGCCAAATAAAAATATATAACAGTTAAATTAACCCTTACCAACACCCTTATATAAAAGATGGGTATATTTATATTACTATGATTTTCCTCCCCAAAAGGTTAAGATAGGAAGACCGGGCAACGCCGGGTATTCAGCTAGTAATAGTATAAAATGTTTTCGGTTATTATTAAGCTAGATGTGTTGATGTTGATGTTGATGTTGATGTGTTAGATGTGAAGTTAGATGTGTTTAAAAAACTAACAATTTCAATAAGAAATGAAACCTTTGCAAAATATAAAAATTTTTATTAAAAAAAAAAAAAAAAAAATTAGGACATTAACTTCTGAAGCTCTGTCACCTCATCCATGTTTTTCGCCAGTTGTTGCACCAGTTGTTGATTTTGGCGCATCAAAAAAAGTATCTGCTGCTCATTTGCCATTACTCTCTGCGTCAGGTTTTTCATGGCAGCTTGTTTCACCTCTAGCTTTTTTAGAACTGTTAGGATATAAGAAAAAAACATTTGGATTTCAAAGACCGTTACGAAAGATTATTTTCAGCCATAAAAATAATAAAGTCTGACTTAAGAGACTCTATGAAAGAGGATCTGGCAGAGGCAATTCTCTTCCTTAGAACTCTACATTGCATTTATTTGCATTTGCTAAGCCTAGAACTACATTTCAAGATTAATATAAACCATTTCTAGGTTTTCATATTTTTTTTTTGGTTCATTATAGATAAGCTTTGTTTTTGTTCTAAAACAGCCAAATAATGTGGTCTGTATTTTTGAACTGTTAAAGATCATGTTCCTGATGTTTAAGCCTGCTGCTACTATCCAGTCACTTGATTGTTTTCATTGTGTTTGTCTTTTGCTTAAACTGTGCAATACAGTAGACTGTTGGCTTCCCAGCCAGTAGTCCTGTGGTAGTTTGCGTTTCTTTCCCTCAAGGAATCTATAAAATACATTCGCATATTAATACAGAGGAGTCGGAGTCGGGGAGTCGGGGAGTCGGAGTCTGAAGTACATAAAACTGAGGAGTCGGAGTCGAAAAATTTATCTACCGACTCCACAGCCCTGCTTTAAATGCTGTCCATTTTTAGAGCTACATTTTATTGTTGAAATTTTAATAATCTCTGTGCACATATTTACCCTCCTGATTGATGGTAAAATTAACCGTCTCATCCTGCTCCTCTTCCTCGTCACCCACTACTCCACCAGAAGTTTCGGGGGGGGGTGCAGCTCCTCCTCTTGCTCCTCCACAGGAACTGGGGGTGGTGATGTGGATGGCCCTGGCTGCTCCTCCTCATCCCTCTCCTCCTCTTCCACATCCTCCTCCTGCTCCTCCTCTGCGGCCTGTCGCCTTGTGCGCTTGGGGCGCACAGTTGGTAGCGGAGCTCCTATAATAACACAATGTTCATATATTATAAAAATGTTTTCTAATGACGTATGCAAATTCTGTGTACTCTACTGTATTGTATATGAATACAAATTAATTTATATAGACAGTTAACCAATGGGACAATGTTATATTAAAGGGTCTTGTGGGCACTACAGGGGACTGAGCGTGAGCTGGGCTGCCACCATGGTAAAATGAGCTGTTTTTGTCTCCTTTGTTTTGTTCAGACGATCTCATGTTAAAAAAAAGGACTTGATGGAGTACACAGGATTACTATAACAACCCCACGCCTAACACAGGAATTTAGTGGGAATCTATATATATAAAACTCAACGTGTGTGTGCATGTATGTATGTATGTTCCACCATCACGTCCAAACGGCTAAAGATATTTACATGAAACTTGGCACACAGGTTACTTATATGTCAGCCACAAATATAGGATTGGTGGTTTAACCCTTACCCACCCCCATTTGCCTTGGTCAGGGTTTTTCTTTAAAGTCCCATTCAACTCTATGGGAAATACATGTTATTTCATAACAGCTGTAGATATTTCGATAACACTTGGTCACATGTTATCTATACGTCCACTTAAAGTATAGGATCGTTAATTTATCCCTTAACTAACCCCATTGGTGAGGGTCGGGCTTTTTGTTTAAAGTCCCATGCAAAGCAATGGGAAAAGTATGTTCCCACATAACTTCTGTGTTCCTGTCTGCTGTCCCATGTTTTTTTCCAACAGTACTATGAATACCTTGGCTGGTGGTGATATATGTTACAACAACATGGCGTCTTGGTTAACAACATCTGACCTTACATTAATTACATATGACCTTACATAACTGTCCCCAAGGGACCCGGGCTGGCTCAACGCGATTGCCACTGCGCTGACAAGCCATTCACCTCTGCAGCTAGGGGTTCGGATCCCGCTCTCGGCTACATGTGAATTGAGTTTGGTGGTCTCAGCTCGGCCCCCGGTGGGTGTGCTATGCGAGGTAAGCCTGCGCTTAGTATGCCCACCTCCCTCCCACAAAAACCACCACACTTACACACGCACTCGCAATTGGGTTAACATGCACGCACTCTGACCATGCGGTCTCTAAAAAGAGAGGCGAAGGACTAACGGGGCTGGTTGAGCGGGCAAATCCTCTCACTCCCTTATAGGGAGTCCCTCTGCCCCGTTGGGCTTCGAAGCGGAGCAGGTAGGACGGTCTGTGTGGGAGGACCCCCTCACACCCGCCATTGCCACCCGGGGCATGGAGAAAGGTGGCAGATTACCTCTGGGGGAGGCCTGCCTACTCCCAACTCCTGCAGTCCGGCTCCTCTCTCGAGTACACGCACAAAATACACTTTAGGGGAAAAAAAACATAACTGTGACCAATAACTTACCAGGATGATATTTATTCCGGATACGCCTGACCCGGTTCATCTGGCGCCTCTTCAAGTCGGACCACTTTTTGAGGATCGCCATGCGAGTGTGTTCTTCGCCTAGTTCCTCAATCAGGGAGCTTATAACTCCCTGTTTTTCTTGCTGCCTCCGCAGCTCATCGTATCCTGTTTCCAGGAACTTCTGCAAGATGAAGAACAAAGTATATTGTAATGCTTTTGTTGACAGCCTTATGGATATATGACGTAAATGTATGCTATTCAACAATTGGAAGCATTCTCGCCTTATTAATCAATGACAGGGGTAACATGACAGATTTTATATCCTGCCATTTCGGTCGCCACCTTTTTTACATAAATATAGCAGCCATTATCATTTGCATAATTATGAATATATTATTAACAACACAGGATACACGTATAGGGGAGATATGCGTTGCTAACTCTTTTCCCTGTCAGGAGCCTAACGCCCCGGGGGGTCAGAGACGGGACCTTTTCGGAGGACCACTGACGTATGCAACCGTCGCAGTTTTTTGTGATGTCACTCTTTAGGTGTGTGCAAATTTTTCCTTGCACCGGGTGGAGTTTTTGGGTTGTGTTTTGCACGCCACAGGCTTTTCAACAGAAAATAACCAGCTGGAGGCAGAATGGTTGCAAAACACTACGGGTTTGTTACCTAACTCTGGGTTTCAAGACCAGTCCACCTCCAGCTGTTGCAAAACTACTACTCCCATCAGCCACGGTCTGTCAGTGCATGCTAAGAATTTTACTTTTGCTGCATCTAGGGTGCCACAGTTTAGAGACCCGTGCATAAAGGCCTGAAAAATGTGGGCCTGCAGAACTTACAATACTAGAAGTGCCAGCATTCCCAGGCATGCTGGAAGTTGTAGTTCTGCAACATCTAAAGGGCAATATGTATTCGAACGTCCTTGGGCCTTGAGGACACTGAAGTCAGGACGTTCGCATACGTCCTATGTCCAATAAAATGTTAAATTCATTATGCTAAATAACAAGGAAAAGTGCCTAAATACACATTTGCCAACCAGGGTGTCTGCAGCTGTCCAGGCATGCTGGGACTTGTAGTTTTGTAAAAGCAGGAGACACATTTTTTGTGAAATACTAATATCTGATCATATATACTAACTTTTAAACTAGACTAAAATGCAGTTGAAGATAATGAAATAACAGTGGTCAAAATACTTACACAAATCAGCATCTTTTCCTCAGATACAGTGAAATTACTTCCAACCATCTTGCTCTGCGATTGCGTTGCGATCATAAAGTTGGAAACTGGCAAGGGTCCAGGAAATGGTCGCGTGTTGTTCGCGTGTTGATTGCGCTGCTTGGACCGAGATGGGTCCATATGGCTTCGGCTGTATGGACCACAGTAACTCTTTTCCCTGTCAGGAGCCTAACGCCCCGGGGGGTCAGAGACGGGACCTTTTCGGAGGACCACTGACGTATGCAACCGTCGCAGTTTTTTGTGATGTCACTCTTTAGGTGTGTGCAAATTTTTCCTTGCACCGGGTGGAGTTTTTGGGTTGTGTTTTGCACGCCACAGGCTTTTCAACAGAAAATAACCAGCTGGAGGCAGAATGGTTGCAAAACACTACGGGTTTGTTACCTAACTCTGGGTTTCAAGACCAGTCCAACTCCAGCTGTTGCAAAACTACTACTCCCATCAGCCACGGTCTGTCAGTGCATGCTAAGAATTTTACTTTTGCTGCATCTAGGGTGCCACAGTTTAGAGACCCGTGCATAAAGGCCTGAAAAATGGGGGCCTGCAGAACTTACAATACTAGAAGTGCCAGCATTCCCAGGCATGCTGGAAGTTGTAGTTCTGCAACATCTAAAGGGCAATATGTATTCGAACGTCCTTGGGCCTTGAGGACACTGAAGTCAGGACGTTCGCATACGTCCTATGTCCAATAAAATGTTAAATTCATTATGCTAAATAACAAGGAAAAGTGCCTAAATACACATTTGCCAACCAGGGTGTCTGCAGCTGTCTAGGCATGCTGGGACTTGTAGTTTTGTAAAAGCAGGAGACACATTTTTTGTGAAATACTAATATCTGATCATATATACTAACTTTTAAACTAGACTAAAATGCAGTTGAAGATGATGAAATAACAGTGGTCAAAATACTTACACAAATCAGCAACTTTTCCTCAGACTTAGTGAAATTGCTTCCAACCATGTTGCTGTGTGATTGCGCTGCGATCATAAGTTGGAAACTGGCAAGGCTCCAGGAAATGGTCGCGTGTTGTTCGCGCGATTGCGCATGCACGATCGAAAAATCGCAATCGCAATATTTTTTTGGGTTAAAATATCATACATATTCGATTTCAGAGTGCTGCTACAGCAGTTTTCGAAATATCTGCAATCAATTTCGCATTCGCATTTTGTGAAATTGCGTTAAAATATCTCGAATATTCGATTTCAGAGTGAGCCAATCAGAGCGCTCCTCCAGCATATCTCGAAATTGCGCAATAAATATCGCATTCGCATGTTGCGATATTTCGATAAAATATCAGGAATATTCTGAGCCAATCAGAGCGCTCCTCCAGCATATCTCGAAATTGCGCAATAAATATCGCATTCGCATGTTGCGATATTTCGATAAAATATCACGAATATTATGAGCCAATCAGAGTGCTCCTCCAGCATATCTCGAAATTGCGCAATAAATATCGCATTCGCATGTTGCGATATTTTGATAAAATATCACGAATATTCTGAGCCAATCAGAGCGCTCCTCCAGCATATCTCGAAATTGCGCAATAAATATCGCATTCGCATGTTGCGATATTTCGATAAAATATCACGAATATTCTGAGCCAATCAGAGCGCTCCTACCGCAGTTATAAAAAATCGCAATTATTTTCGCATTCGCAATAGCGAAAAATCGCAATCAATTAATTTCGATAAAATATCACGAATATTCGAATTTAGCGAATATATCTCGAATATTCGAATATATATTCGAGATATATCGCGAAATCGAATATGGCATATTCTGCTCAACACTATTAACCATCAGAAAATCAAATAAATGTTCTCAAAACAAACATTTTCGAACTAAATTCTACTAAAGTATGGCCAGCTTATGCATGCAACATGTAATGCCAAATTAAAGTTGAACTGCTGATTTGCATACTCGAGGACTCAGAAAGCAATGAAGCCAGTTGGTCAGAAGGGAGGTTAACCACTTGCCGCCCGTATAACTTACTTATACAGCAGTAAGGTGGCTCTGCTTCTACCTAGTATGTGATCCGACACTTCCGGGTCTGGGGTGCGCATGCATGCGCCCAGCAACCCACTCATGCTGTAATTATACACAGCGGGAGTTGATCTGCGGGTATCGCAAACTCAAAGCCCGCCGGTCATCCAACACAGAGGCAGGACGGCGGTCTGCCTATGTAAACAAGGCAGATCAGTGTTCTGTCAGTAGGGAAGGCATGGATCATTGGGTTATTTACGAAGACCAAATCCACTTTGCACTACAAGTTCAAACTACAAGTGCACTTGAAATTGCACTGAAAGTGCAATTGGAGGTGCAGTCGCTGTAAATCTGAAATAAGGGGAAGCACTACTGATTTTATTATCCAATCATGTGCAAGATAAAATGCTGTTTTTTATTTTCTCCATTGGATCTACAGCAACTGCACTTCCAAGTGCACGTTAAGTGCACTTGTAGTGCAAAGTGGATTTGCCTTTTGTAAATAACCACCATTGTGTCCCTGCAAAGCATGGACATAAAATCCATGCCCTCCCCTAGTAAAAGCACCTCCCACGGTACACTACAACACTGGTCAGGCGCACAGTTAACCCTTTGATTGCTCCTGATGTTAACCCTTTCTCAGCCAGTGTCATTAGCACAGCGACAGTGCATATTTTTAGCACTGATCAATGTATTAGTGTCACTGGTCCCCAAAAAGTGTGAAAAGTGTCAGTGTCCAACTGTTCGCTGCAATATCGTAGTCCCGCTATAAGTCACTGATCGACGCCATTACTAGAAAAAAAAAAACATAAAAAAAATATCCAATAGTTTGTAGACGCTATAACTTTTGCGTAAACCATTCAATATACGCTTGTTGGGATTTTTTTTACCAAAAATATGTAGCAGAATACATATTGGCCTAAAACATTTATTTTCAGTTTGCAGGCCAAATCCTCAAACTTGTTGTTGCGTTCCACACACCTTTCTTAAACCATGTAGCAGGGAACATTATCCTTCTGAAAGAGGCCACTGCTTTCAGGAAATGTTGTTTCTATGAAAGGAAGTACCTGGGTCAGCAAGAATGTTTAGGTAGGTAACATCTACAGAATATGCCCAAAGCATCACACTGCCTCCGTCGGCTTCCCTTCTTCCCATACTGCACCCTTGTGCCATCTCTTCTCCAGGAAAGAGACAAACACACCTGGCTATCCACATGATGTAAAAGAAAATGTGATTTATCAGCCCAGGCCACCTTCTTCCATTGCTCCTTGGTCCAGTTCTGATCCTCACATGCCTATTGTGGGTGTGTCTGGCTGTGGATACAGGTTGGCATGGGTACCCTGACTGGTCTGTGGCTACACAGCTCCATACACAACAAACTTTGATACCAATTTTTTGGGGACAGCAATTTGACCTGCTGCCTAATTTGATCCATGACTTTCAGATGCCATTGTAACAAGATAATCAATGTTATTTGCTTAACCTATCAGTGGTCATCAAGGTATGGCTGATCGATGTAATTTGCTTCATGGACAAAATAAATAAAAAACTATAGTGAACACAGCAGTAACATGCTTACAATTTTAGGACTAATCATATGTATGTAGTCTGCACAGACATAAGAGGTACAGACTTCACATATTTAAAGTCCACATTTCTGCAGCTTTCCTGCTTTCTAAAGACAGGAAGCTCTGTCCAGGAATACATCTCACCACTATGACACACTCCATATTGCTCCATTGTTCCTGCTGCCACTGGCTGAAGCCACAAGTATTTGAAGAATTTTGGATGGGGTCCTGTACAATCACATAGGACCATCCTCAGTGTTTATTTGGAATAAAACTTAGAGGCGGTTAGACAAATGCAGCTTGTTGTAGCTCTGCCTGTGGACTCATCTTATAAATCCTCCAGGACTATGATTTCAATGTCCTGTAATAAAAATGTGAACAGTGTTTGGATGGGCTTCTGCACCGAAGATAGTACGCTGCTGCCTGTATGTTTTTGTTTCAAAGACAAAGTAGCTTGTAACCAGTGACCAGACACATCGGTTTTGGCACATAACAGGCTATGCAGATTTCTGTGAGAAAAGTGATCAGATAAGATGAGGGTGCAAAAATGCCCCCTGAAGAGCCACCTCCAGGCTCCTGCTGTTTATCAAATGTCATCTGGCTCCAAAAGCAGAGGAAAACTTCCATAAAGACATACACCTTGGCAATATCATAAAAGGGACCCTTGCTGTTCTGAAAACTAATTTTTTAGGGTTTTCTGCACCTTAGCACACATTTAATTTGCCCTCTTGGGTCCACCCACTCCCCTTCCATCAACATGTGAATGTCATTCTTAACCACTCCGCGCCCAGGCCAAGTCTGACACTTCGCTCCTACATGTAGAAAATTACATAGAACCCTCAAACACTATATATATGTTTTTTTTTAGCAGAGACCCTAGAGAATACAATGGCGGTCATTGCAACTTTTTATCTCGCATGGTATTTGCGCAGCAATTTTTTAAACGCGATTTTTTGTTTCATGCTTTAAAAAAAAACAATAAAGTTATTTTTTTGCATAATGTGAAAGATGAAGTTACGCCGAGTAAATAGATGCCCAACATGTCATGCTTCAAAATTGCACACGCTCGTGGAATGGCGCCAAAATTTGGTACTTAAAAATCCCCATAGGCAACGCTTTAATTTTTTTTACTGGTTACATGTTTTGAGTTACAGAGGAGGTCTAGGGCTAGAATTATTGCTCTCGCTCTAACACACGCGGCGACACCTCACATGTGTGGTTTGAACAGTTTTCATATGTGGGCGGGACTTACGTATGCGTCCTATGTGCGAGCACACGGAGACAGGGGCACTTTAAAAAATAAATAAAAATGTGATCACTTTTATTCCTATTACAAGGAATGTAAACATCACTTGTAATAGGAATATGACATGACAGGACCTCTTTACAGTGAGATATGGGGTCAATAAGACCCCACATCTCACCACTAGGCTGGGAAGCCTAAAAAAAAAAAGAAGATCACTGCCTCCCAGCCAAAGAGATGCCGGTTTTTAGAATGCAGAGGCCGGGCGTGACGTCATAACATCGCGCCCGGCTACTGAACGATCATAGAGACTCCACCGGAAATCTTTATGGTAGGAACCCGGGGACGTCCCCTCTCGCCACCTGTAAAAACGAGCGGTGGAACAGCCTTACGGTGCACAGAATCACCGTCTCTAAAAAAATTATATCTGAATGATGCCTGTAGCTGTAGGCATCATTCAGATATACCACCACAAAGCCCAGGACGTAATATGACATCCTCTGGGCGCGAAATGGTTAAAGTGATTCTAAAAGAAAACTTTTTAATTTTTTGGAAAAATAGGATTTTTTTACTCACCGTAAAATCCTTTTCTCTGAAGTCCATGGACAGACACAGCTTCCTTATAATCTTGACTGTAGGGTTATATTCCGTCTATCAGGAGAGGACTAGGAAGACATGTTAATAGTTAAAACATGTAATCTTTAACAAAGCTAAACAGCCCCGCCCTAAACGGTCCCTCTGATCATTACCCCCCCTGCACTGCACTCAGCAGCGAGCACCTTGGTGAAAACTCTTGGTGCCGATGCCAGGCCAAAAGGGAGAGCCACATATTGGTAGTGATCGTCCCCGATTGCAAAACACAGAAATCTCTGATGCCTGATGCATATGCAAGTATGCATCCTTGAAGTCCAAGGACGCTACAAAATCCCCCGGATGGAGTGCAGCGACCACAGAGCGAACTGATTGCATCCTGAACCTTAGCACTTTTACAAAGGAGTTGAGGGCCTTGAGATCCAGGATTGGACAGACCCTGTCCTTTTTTGGGGCTACAAACAGATTGGAGTAAAATCCCTGAAAACCTTTCTGGCAGCGGCACAGGTACTATCACCTTGTGCATCAGCAGGTCCTGCACTGCCCCAAACAGGGCGCTCCGACGAGCCGGAGGAAGATGAAGGTCTGAGGGAAAAAATCTGTTTGGTGGACAAGAAAGAATTTCTATCTTGTACCCTGATGAAACCTCATCGCAAACTCACTGGTCGGAAAGCAGGGAGGTTCACCGGGTTGTAAACTCACGAAGGCGACCTCCCACCCGAGAGTCGGGTGGGGCCAACCCTTCATGCAGTTGCAGACTTGTTTGGCTTGCGAACACAGGGAAGCATTTTGTCCCTCAGCTGGCCCCCTGTCAGCCCGGGAACATCTACCTGTGGGCCGGACTGACGAAAAAGCCCTTCTGAGCGGAAAAGGAGGGCCCTGGCCTACGGCGCCTTACCCTTTATGGATTGTGGGAGCAGTGTGCCCTTACCCCCAGTGACATCCTTAATAATGTCATCCAGCAAAGCTCCAAATAGCTTCTCACCCCAGAAAGGCAAATCAGCCAGAGCCTTCTTGGCAGTCTGGTCCGTGGACCAGCATTTTAGCCAAATCAGGCGACGCAGTACCACAGCAGATACTGAGGCTCTAGAAAGCAGGGGAGCTGTGTCCAGGGCTGTTTTGCAGACATATTTGAGGCCATGCACCAACTGGTCAGACATTTCTACGCAGACCAGGGAAACCTGTTGCTTTCCAACTCCTGGTGCAAAATGTTAGCCCATTCTGTGCCTGACACCAGAGCCGCAGCCAAAACTGTCCGTAATGCAGATCCCAGCATGGTAAACATGGACCGGGCCACCGCCTCAGACCTCCTATCCGCAGGGTACTTAAATGCAGGGGTCCCCTCAACCCGAATAGTGGTTACTTTGTTTAACCGGGATACCGGGGGGGTCCACAACCGGGGGAGATGCCCATTTTTCAGAAGGCTCTCCTCAAAAGGGTAACGGACCGCCATGCGTTTTGGTAGTCTGCGGTCGTTCCCATTCCTTGTCTATAAACGTATCAAAATAAGTTACATAAGGAAACACCTTAGTAGTGCGGGTCGGCTTGTGAGACCCAAAAGGGGCCGACACCTCAGTAGATGCCCCAGCCGCATCCTCCAGCTTGAGGGTTTCCCGCACTGCAGTTATAAGTGCTCCAACAAGTGCCTTGTCCTACACTGACCCAGACACGGAGTCTTCCTCACTGTCCAAATGGTCCTGGTCTGCATACTCTGACCCTTCAGAACAGGGGTCCTGTTTCACAGCTAGGTCCGAGTCTGAATCAGAGCTTTCCCCAGAACATGGTGGGGGGAGGGGGCGTTTTTTTTTTACCAACCCCCCCGCGCCCGCACACCGCTTTCACCCCGGGAACAAATGATTCCAGGACCGCCAACAAAGCGTCCACAGGTACCGCAGGTGCAGGGGCACCGGTTGCTACCACTGGAACGTCTGGGGAAGAAAACGTCAGCTTCTGACGCCATGCTCACCCACACACTTGACAGCCACTCAAGGAACAAGTCAAGGTACAAGAAAAGGCCCACCCTCCTAACTTCTCAGACCGAGGGGTAATCCCAGAGAACTCACCGCCCTGACCCAGGCACTGCTTCAGCGCTGCCGTCCACTCTAAACTCCTGTACAGAGTGTGCCTGAGGTGTCTCTGAGGTGATCTGCCGTTTGCGCCGTTCAGAATGACAAATCAGCGCTAGAGGTCCAGCCAATGTAAAAATCCCCACAAAGATGGCCGCCGATTACCTCAGGAAAAAAGAGCGTGAGCTACAAGAAAATGTCCGACCGCTGTATTAGCTATAGAAATGGCTACAAGAAAATGGCCGCCAGCTGTATTAGCATTAGGAACAGCGCAGCATTCTGAGGTAAAAATAAAAGGCTGCAAAAACACTGGGCCTCTGAGCGGAGGCCCCCCACAAGGCAGACCACCCACACTAGAGCGGACCCGGACACACTGCGCAGCCCTCAGCCAGGACCACGAGCCCCCTCAGGGACCCCCTGGTGAGGTACACAGCAGACCAAGCAAAGCATGGGGAGGAGGGATGGATGGGGAGAGAGAAAAGGGAGGACTAGAGACGCCCTAATTGACCACCCCAGGAATGCCCAGCTGTTCCATCCTGCCAAGATAGGAGGAACCATACTTACCGATCCGTGCGAGGACTTGCTGGTGCGTTCCTGACAGACATACTTCCGAGCAGTATGGAGTAGCTGCCAGCCACGGTTTACCAGTCATATAGCTCACTGGCCACCCCTGGAGCAAACGGGGCATGTCGTAGCCAACCCAGCGCGTAGCTAAGGCCTGCTCACGCTCGATGGCTGGACTGGGGAGACTACAAGGATCTATATTATCTAGCCTGTCACCCAGCCGGCAGTTGATAGTGGATCTCAGGATCAAAAATAAAAAAATAAAAGTTCTTCAGGACCATGGGCCCAAAGGGAGCCAGGTCCTTCTCCTCTACTAGGCAGAAAAAACGGAGCTGCTGAGTGCAGTGTGAGGGGTTATGACCAGAGGGACCACCCCCTGGGCAGGGCTGTTCAGCTTTGGTAAAGATTACATGTTTGCCTAGTCCTCTCTTGATAGATAGAACATAACCCTACAGTCAAAATTATAAGGAAGCTGTCCATGTACGAAAGAGAAATAACAAACGTGTCATACTTACCTGCTCTGTGCAAAACTTTTGCACAGAGCAGCCCCCATCCTCCTCTTCTTGGGTCCCCCGCCAGTGCTCCTGACCCCTGCTCCCAGCCAAGTGTCCCCATAGCAAGGCACTTGCTAGGGGGGCCCTCGCGTGTGCTCATTCCCAAGCCAGCTTGTGTGTCCATTGACACACAGAGCACAGCTTAGCCCCGCACCCCACTCTCTCCTAACTGGCTGTGATTGACAGCAGTAGGAGCCAAAGGCAAGGAGAGAGAGAGCTGAGAAAGAGCCGAGAGAGGCGCTGCTCTTTTGCACATCACTGGATTGAGATTATGTTCAGCCCAGTATTTAAGAGGGGCTGTGTTTTTCTTTTTTTAATGCCTTTTTTATCTTCATGACCTTAGAACCACTTTAATCACTTAAAGCGGTCCTCCACCCTAAAGTGGAGTCCCGCTGATCGGAACCCTCCCCCCCTCCGGTGTCACATTTGACACCTTTCAGGGGGAGGGGGGTGCAGACACCTGTCTAAAGACAGGTATTTGCACCCACTTCCGGCCACACGCTACGGGCGAAAGACGGGCATTCCGTCACATCCCGTCTGTCGCCCGTTGTGTGCTGGGAACACTCGGCTCCCAGCACACAGCGTGTGAGCCAATCGGCGGGCGCAGCGCGACTCGCGCATGCGCCATAGGGAACCGGGCAGTGAAGCCGCAGCGCTTCACTTCCTGGTTCCCTCAGCGTGGATGGCGGGGGGAGCAGCAGAGTGACGAGCGATCGCTCGTGCTCTGCTGCGATCGGCGCTGGACTCCAGGACAGGTAAGTGTCCTAATATTAAAAGTCAGCAGCTGCAGTATTTGTAGCTGCTGACTTTTAATATTTTGTTCCCATGGCACATCCGCTTTAAGACCCAGACCATTATGCAGGTAAAGGACCGGGCCCCTTTTTGCGATTCGGCACTGCGTTGCTTTAACTGACAATTGCACGGTCGTGGCTCCCAAACGTACTTTTTGCTATAATAAATATCCCCAAAAATATATATATATATATATATATATATATATATATATATATATATATATATATATATATATATATATTATATATATATATATATATATATATATAAAAAATCCTCAGTTTAGGCCGATACGTATTCTTCTACATATTTTTGGTAAAAAAAAAAGAAAAGTGTTTATTGATTGGTTTGCGCAAAAGTTAGAGCGTTTACAAAATAGGTGATAGTTTTATGGCATTTTTATTAATATTTTTTTTTTACTAGTAATGGCGGCGATCAGCATTTTTTTTCATGACTGCGACATTATGGCAGACACATCGGACACTTTTAACACATTTTTGGGACCATTGTCATTTTCACAGCGAAAAGTGCTATAAAAATGCACTGTTTACTGTGAAAATGACAATGGCAGTGAAGGGGTTAACCACTAGGGGGCACTAATGGGGTTAAGTGTGTCCTTTTGTGTGTTTCTTACAGTAGGGGGGCGTGGCTGGACATGTGACATCACTAATCGTCGTTCCCTATGACAGGGAACAGACGATCAGTGACAAGCCACAGAAAAGAACAGGGAAGGTTTGTTTAAACTCACCTCTCTTCTTTCTTCAGCTCCTGTGACCCAATCGCGGGACACGGGCGGCGATCGGGTCCGCGGGTCTCACGGGTGCGGTCACGGAGCTTCGGACCGGGTCACGAGCGCACCGCCAGCGGCTCGCGCATGGCCCACGGCTGGTCACTTAAACGGCAACGTACCTGTACGTGCTTGTGCCCAGCCATGCCATTCTGACAACGTATATCGGCGTTAGGTGGTCCTTAAATAAAACCATAAAATTTTTATTACATAGCTTATTTTAGACACATCATCACTGGGTCTCTGAGCTTCTCTGTGCAAGAGAAAGACCGTGGCTGGTGATAGAGGCCAGCGGGGTGCTGTACACAGCTTCCTGGAAACACCCCAGAACCCTGCCCCAGTACTATTCTTAAAGTGGAGTTGCGACTACATTTTTTTTTTTAAAGTCAGCAGCTACACAAGCTGCAGCTGCTGACTTTTAAAATAAGGAAACTTACCTGTCCAGGGCGCCCAAGATGTCGGCACACGAAGCCGATCTGTCCCTCGGCTCTCAGATGGAGGCACCGCCATCTTTGGTAAGGGAATCAGGAGTTGAATGTAAAATAGAAAATTCCGCGCCAAATATAAATAAGTACTAGATTAAACTAAATAAGCTGCTCCTCAAAGAACAATACTGAATTGTGATAATGAAAATGGAAGGTAGAGGGCGCTCAACCACACAATAGTGATTGTGAAATGTGGGATACCACACGACAACGTGCAACAATTAATAAATATTAAAAACTAATAAAATACGTTTCCAAAAGCATATGTGAACAGTGATTACTGAAACAATATAAATCAATATACAGCAGAAATGTCCCACACAGATGTGCATGAATACGCAGATTCCTCTGCAGTGTAAGCAAAAAACACTGAGGTTCACTGTGTTAAACACCAAAAAAATATAAAAATAAAAATAGAGTCCCAATAGCATGCATAGAAAGCCAAACAAATCTTGACAATTACTGTGATCTTCCTAGTGGAGAAAAGTAAAAAATGCCACCACCATACTTTTCAAATTTCACTTGTTTCCACCCAAGGTGCTTTGTATATAAAATGCTCTTACCAGAGCCTGTTGACCACTTTACTTAAAAAGATGGTCATACGGGCTAGTGCAGGATTGTGCCTACACACACATGGATATGGACTATTGAATCTCGTTTCCAGGCGTTCCAGATAAGGATGATATGCAAAAAAAGAGAACCGGTAGACGCCGATAGCGTAATAACGTTTTAATAATAAAAACAACTAAAAACAACGGAAAGCCAAATGGCCTCTTACTTTAAAAGTGCCTACCCGGCACTGGGACTGCAGGCCTGTCACCGCCAATCTGCGGTTCAAAACTTGGGTTATCAGGATCGGATACCACCGCCGTAGTTCCACCATAAACTCCTTCCTGTCAGCTTCACCAGAGCGGGGGGGGCGTCTCGTGACCAGGACTGCCTCCAACGTCCGTTTCGATTACTCGTCTTCAGGGGGGCGCCCCCCTGAAGACGAATAATCGAAACGGAGGCTTTCACACTGAGGTGATGCGCTGGCGGGAGACAAAAAAATCTCCTGTCAGCAGCATCTTTGGAGCGGTGAGAGGAGCAGCATGTATACCGCTCCTTCACCGCTCCTTCCCATTGAAAACAATGGAAAACAATGGGAAACCGCGGCAATTGATTCTACTTCTACCGAGGTATGTTGTGCAGTATCTACTGTGACAGCTAAGGCTTAATGTACATGGGACCTTTTACAACCTCTCCTGAACGGTTTAACTTGACAGATAGTAACTGACATTAAAAAATGTCAGTTTTGCCGCGTTTGCGTTTAGAAGTGTTTTTTTTATATGGTCAAAAATTAAAAACCCCTGTAAATGAAACGCGGCTAAATGCGAGTTACCACGTTTACAAGCTGTTACAGGTGGTTTAAATGCCTCTGAACATCTGCCCTGAATGCATTTTTGGGCTTTCCAAAACTGCCTAGAAATTACTATAAACGACCCTGTGTATCTGTACTGATAAGATAACAGAGGAGAATTCAGGGGCAGCTGAAAAAAACCCAAAAAAACACTCAACTGCTCTTAAAGTGGTTGTAAACCCTTACAGACCACTTAGACCTACAGGTAAGCCTAGATTAAATTTTTATATATGTTTTTGGGTGATATTTATTATAGCAAAAAGTAAAAAATATTGCATTTTTTTCAAAATTGTCGCTCTATTTTTGTTTATAGCGCAAAAAATAAAAACCGCAGAGGTGATCAAATACCACCAAAAGAAAGCTGTATTTGTGGGGAAAAAAGGACGCCAATTTTGTTTGGGAGCCACGTCGCACGACCGCACAATTGTCTGTTAAAGCGACGAAGTGCCGAATCGCAAAACCTGGCCTGGGCATTTAGCTGCCTAAAGGTCCGGGGCTTAAGTGGTTAAAATACAGACGTATATGTACGTGAGCGGGTCCTTAAGTGGTTAAATGTCCGTTTACCAGCAGCAGTGTACAATAAGCCTAATGGTGTCCAGCACTTGCAAAACATGCTACACATAAAAAGATAGACTTTTTTTACTATGGTTCAACATAGTAGTAATCAAGATGGAGAAAAATTCTAAATTTAGAAGACCAATATAACTTTGAACCTGGAAAATCTGAAGTTTTAAATCTACTACATTCAGTAGACCAATTCCTAAAAACAAATATCCATAATAAAAGCCTTTGCTTGTAGCCATTCAGTACGGTTATAAAATGCTGATCAAACAGCTTTTTTACATCAGACCAAGTCTTAGACATTTAGGTGAATAAGTTCTAGATACAAGAATTTCATGCTACAAAAGCAAAAAATGTCCCAATCAATCAATTAAAGCTAAGTAAAAATCCAATGTGTGGCTTAAATGGAGATCAATGTGGATTGTTCTAGGGACGTATACACCTTCTTGAAACTCACTACCGACACACTCTAGTATCACCATTTGTTTCCCTAACAAAGCTTCAGGGGGCAGCCAGCTCATCGAAATTTCATTAATCTAATAGAGTAAAAAATCTAATTCTGCTGGGGCGAGGTGCTACCTGGGAAAGATAACCTTTGCCTGAACTCCCGCGGCTCTGATCTTTCTGCTATTAGTCTGATGAAACAGACAGCAACAAGGATGATTACAGCCATCAACCTCAACAGCGTAAGCTCAGCAATGTACTTATAAACAAAGGGCCCCATTACATATTTACACAACTCTGAGCTCAATGTTTGTGGGAAGAAAATATGACCCCATGAAGAAACAGGAAACGTGTAGGGCACATATACAGACATTGGGCGCAGCACATAACCCCTCATTTTAGCTGGAAGGCATTATTGAGGGTTCCATGAAAGTAACAGAAAAAGTTTTCTTTTTTTTTTTTATATATATATTTTTTTAAATAAATTCTTTATTGATTTGAAAAGAGAAAGTAGACAAAACTGAGTATGGGTCACATACAGTTGCAGTCAAATGTTAGAACATATAATGAGAGGTATTGGACAGCATCTAGAGAAAATGTTTTAGCGCATATCTTGCATATATACACATACGTCTCTTTGAAGGTGTGATGTATGGACCTCATCTTGGTTTTGGATGTAGTTGAGTATTTTTATTAAAGCATTTGTCAATCCAAAAAATGTAATAATGGATCCTGTCCCTTTAAAGCATTTTATACAGCACAGTATTTGTGCTGTGTAATTTGGCCCCCTCTAACACCTGTAATATCTGTCTGGTCCTGTCAGTTTCTACCCTTCCTTATATAAACTGACCACAGTATATCATGGCTGCTGAGTCCTGACACCGTGGTCAGTTTATGTGCCTCCATCATCCACAGCCCTCCTGTCCTCCTATGTGCTCCTGTGTCCTCCTCCCCCTCCCTGCCTGTCTAACCCTGTGTCAGTGCCCCGCCACCTCCGCTCCTGATGCTCTCATACCTGTTTAAACTTTATATAAGCCCCTCTGTGTCCTAATAACAAGTGCTCCTGTCTGTGTGCTTTATTTAAAAAATGCCTCCTTTACTGGATTTCACAGCAGTTCCCCACAATCATGTGACCAGTCAGCTCTCTCTCCTCTCCTCCTGGCTGACATCAGTGGGGGAATATCAGCCCTGCCCACTTCATCTGTCAGCCAGGCAGAGGAGAGAGCCGGACGGTGATGTGACTGCAAAGAATCGCTGTGAAATATGGTAAAGGATGCATTTTTTTTAATAAAACACACAGACAAGAGTACTTGTTATTAGGACACAGAGGGGCTTATATAAAGTTATGTAAGTAGGTTAACAACCACTTTAAGCAACAAGATCTACTGTAGGTACATCCACGAGGTTCAGTATGGTGGTAACTCTTATTCTTCCTTGAACTTTTCATATCATTGGTGAGGGGAGGAAATGTGGCATATGATGAGGCGTAATAAGGGGGGGGGGGGGTGCTGCATTTCTTTTTTTTGTGTGTGTTGCACAGTGCTGCACTGCTATCTCTTCTATTACAATGTCGTGCAACACAAAAATGTCCCACTGAGTCCAGAGTTGCTGCTTCAGTGACAGCAGGGCTCAGAGTAAAGCCCTGTACACACGGCTGGGATTCTTGTCAGGAAAAAAACGTTGTTTTTCCTGACGAAATTTCTGGCAAGATATTGTTGCCGGCCGAGTGTACACACGTATGATTCAAAAGAACCGCCGTTCTTTTGAACGGCATGAACGCGGTGACGTCATCGACTACGACGAGCATGCGCTCATCACATTCGATGGCGTCGCCGCCATCTTGCTTCACCCTACCTATGCTTTGGAAGCTGCTGCGCATGCGGCAAAGTCATTTCGAGCAACCGCAGGTTTCAATGGAGGCAGGCAAGTATACACACGCTCGGGTTTCTCGGCAGGAAAACACTGCCGAGAATCACGATGAGAAAATAGAGAACAGGTATACAGTATAGTGGAAGCAAACAAGCAGGTCACCCTAGCGGGTGACGTGGGCTCACACAAAGTTTGGGGTCTAAGCACAAACCGGCATTTACCAGAGCTCCTGATGGTGGATATAAGTTTTGCTGCATGTTAGTTAGTACCAGGTCAAGGTCCTCAGGATCACGCCTCCCGGGGTTGAGCAAGCCAGGGTCCAGTAGCAGATAGGGATCAAGCAGAAGTGATAGTCAGTGAACAAGCCAAAAGGTTGGTAATAAATAGTAGCAGGGATCAAGTTGAAGCCTAGTCAAAGAACAAGCCTAAGGAGTGGTAGTGGAAATAAGGACAGTCACAGGTACGGAAAAGAGCAAAATATCAGCAGGGGGAGCACAATAATCTGGCAAACAGGACGTGCAAAGACATTGCTTAAATCAGGAAGTTCATAGGAGAATCAAAGAGTTCAAGGCTCACCAGTAACAAGAAACAAAGCAAGAAAGTCCAAAGGATCAGGCAGGGAGCTGCCCAGCATCTCAGGTGGCTCAGCAGGAAGAGTCACTGTTGGACTCTTTTATTAAAGGTCAATGGGAGAAATAAACTTACATTGTCGACCAGTGAGAAGACGGCCTACTTTACAGAAAGCTAAAAATAGATGATATTAGGCCAAACAAAAGTGGCCACAGTGCAAACATCAATATGAGCATATATAATTTAATAAAAGCACACTTACATATGGGTAATCGAAGGGCTGCAAAATTGTGAAGAAGGTGAAGAGCAGAACAGCCAGCCAGCACAAATAGCTGTCATGCACAGGCTCCAGGACTGTCAGAAAGGGGAGGCAGCATCTTCAGGCTAACTGGATCAAAGTAGCAACCAAAATCGTTCATTGCTCCTCATTATTTACTGCTGGAAATCTCTGGAGGAACCCCAGGTAACCCTGTTCTAGACTTGAATTTAAAAGAGATATAGTGATAATCATATAGTGCACATTACTGCTTTTTGGGAATGAACTGTATAGTTACTGTCCCCAAAACAGGTAACGTTGCGCTTAAAGATTAACTTCACTTTTTGCAGCATGTTACACCCATATTGAAGGTGTAACATGGTCCAAATAAGACAACGCCCCCCAACCAAACCCAAATCGCCGCACGTGACAGCATGCAGGAGTTTTTCACCCAGCACAAAATTTGTGCTGTTGTGTGGGGCTCCTTCAGCACAGGAAAGTTATTCATTCACAGAGAAAAAATGTACTACAAGCCCTGTCTGCCACCACAAAGACAGACTTGTAGTTCTTAATGGAGCATAAATGCATTGATTACCGCCCCTCGTAGTACACTGACACTCCCTACCTTGGTAGGTACAGAGAGCTAGAGGAAGAGTCAGCAGGTGCCTGACATTACACCCGCGATCCACTGATTGCAGATGCAATGCGTTGCACACGCATTTGCAAACAAAAAAATAAATGCAAATTTTTCCTTCTTTTAAAATGTATGTGAACTGCTTTGTTGCTTAAAGAGGCTGTCTCTAGAAAACACAGTTTACCAAACTGTGGATTGCCCCTTATTTTATGCTTTGATAACAATGATCACCAGAAGAAAGAATGTGCTGACCAGTGGAGATGTGCAATAAGTACCTGACAAAGGTTCTAAACTGTACCTGCACTATTAAAAAGTATAAACGTGTTGGCTGGAGTTTGATTTTAATAGTTTAGATTCATGTATATATTGTAGGCAGTAGTTTTCTATAGTTGTAAATAGCTTGTTTAGTTATTAAAATGGACTCCCCCACTTCAATCAGACCACTCCAACACCAAAAAGGAGGGATAAGGGGCATATAGACACTGTTCCTGAAATGTGCATATTCAGTTAGTGTTTACTTTTTACATAGCCATGCCAAAATGTGCAAAGGTAATCAATTAATAAACTAGCTGAATGAGTGTGTATGGAAATTACCAATAACCTCGATGACAGGGATTGTACATAGAGGTCAATCTGGCTACTGGAATCAAAAGATTTTCTGTCCTGATGAATCAATTCTCATACAGCTGTATCTTTATTGCCCAAGTAAGACGTGTACGGAAAAGCATGTTAAAAAGGTGAGCTTATCAGAACGCAAAATAAATGATCTCTCATTAATAACATGCAATGCATAGTTACTGTCAACACCTTTTCATAAGAAATGACAGCTGGAACACTCCCTCCATTTGTTGTGTATTGGAAACCATGACATAAGCTAATACAATTAACATAGTATGTGTGTGTGTTCTGCCACTAAATGGTTGGATTACATGCTTTTAATACTAAAGAATATATCATGGAGTAGCAAAAACTCCCCAAAGATCAGTCTGTATATACTGGTTGTGCCTACTGAAGAAAAAAAAAAATATTGCAGTACTAAAGTCTTCTGAATCCCAACCAGGACACTAACTGCATGGAGTTTGCATGTTCTACTAAGGATGAGCTCCGGCGTGTTCGCACAGTCCAAATGCAGAGCCCGCCAGGAAGTCGTCACCGCGCTGTGCTAATCACAGGCAGACAGACATTTCCCGATCTCTGCAACCGAGCATTGGGACAATGTCTCCCTGCCTGTGATTAGCACATCGCAGTGCCGACTTCCTGGCAGGCTCTGCACGTGGACTGTGTGAACACACCGGAGCTCATTCTTATGTTCTACTTGTCATTTGGTGGGTTTTCTCCCACACACCAAAGACATGCCAGTAGGTCAACAGGATCCTCTCTAAAATGACCCTAGGATGTGTGTGCATGTGAGATGTGGACTTTACACTGTAAACCCCTTGAAGGCAGAGACTGATTTTAATGTGCAAAATGCAGAGCACTGCATCAATTATCGGCGCTATATAGGTATCTGTAATAATAATAATATTGTGGTAAAGAAAATATATTTAGATAGATCTGTACTACAGAAACCAGCATAATATCGCTGCAAACAATTGTTTTATAACGAGTTGTTTATGGGTTGGTAGCCCAGAAGACCAGCATAGGAAGCCACAAAAAACTCAAACACTTGTAATGATCACCTTTACTAATGAGCAATTACTGTAATATACAGCCATATATCCAATACAGATTCAATTTAAAGGTAATCAGCCTAAAGTACATCCAGGAGTAGATGTGGATGTATTTTTCAACTACAGAAAGATAGTATTGTTTTAGTACATGAAGGGTAAACCTGAAATATGGTGGTGTTTTCTGGCAGGGAGTTGGATGGATCGTTATTGTATGTGCTACTGCATTCTATGGGGGGAAGAGAAAGGCCTCGTACACACGATAGGATAGCCAGAGGACAACGGTCTGAAGGATCGTTTTCATCAGTCCAAACCGATCGTGTGTAGGCCCCATAGGTTATTTAACCTTAGGTTAAAAAAATGAGAACTTGCTTTAAAATTGAACCTATGGACTGGTAACCGATAGGTCAAAACCGATCATTAGTATGCAAAAGCATTGGTTAAAAACCCGCGCATGCTCAGAATCAAGTCGACGCATGCTTGGAAGCATTGAACTTAATTTTTTTCAGCACGTCGTTGTGTTTTACATCACTGCGTTCTGACACGATCGTTTTTTTAACTGATGGTGTTTACGCACGACGGACCATCAGTCAGCCTCATAGGTTAACCTAAGACAACGGTCCTTCAGACCGTTATCCTCTGGCTATCCTATCGTGTGTACGAGGCCTTAGTGGTGCGGTACAAGTCAACCGTTTCACCAGAGAACAGGTCTCTCAGATTCTTGATGTTTAGCAACCATAGTCTACAACACATGTCAGAATAGTGGGTTAAGGATTGAAAACAAATACTAAACTAGTTAAATAGACCCCAAATGGTATGTGTTTCTCAACACATACAGTGGATATAAAAAGTCTACACACCCCTGTATTTTATTAAACTTAAAATCAAGTACAAAAAAGCTGCAGCATAAAACAAATAAGGCCAAGAACTTACATAATCAGCCACCGCTCCTGCCACAAGAACATGGTGGTAATAGCAACAGCACTTAGGCCCCTCCCAGTGCGTTTTGTGCACGCTCTCAAGAGACTTGCCTAGCTTTTATAGCTCTATTTTAAGACTACAGAACACCTTCTCTATATATTATGGTGAAGAGGAAAGGGGGAGATGTTCTGTCTTTCTGTCCTAGGTTAACAAGGCTGCTGCTCCACAGATGCAGTGCAATTTGTGGGCATCAAAAAAAAAGTATGTTACTGGCAGGTGAAAACAAAGGAAAAATAACTTTAAGGTCTAGTTCGCTCCACAATTTCTGTTTTCCTGTTGTGTTTCTGCATGTACGGTTTTGATGTTCTCTGGTGCGTTTTTTTCCCCCTCTTTTTTCTTGATCTCATTTGAGGACAAGTGCGTTCCAGCACGTCTTGCTGCGTTCCGTACAGGAAAAAATGCAGCATGTTCTACTTTTGTTGATTGCACTGGTGTGAACTAGAGCGACTGGAATCCATGTTAAACACTGTCCATGCGTTTTTGGTGCAGACTAAAAGACACACAGGACTGGGTCATGTTACACTTTAATTTGGCTTTTCCTAGGCCAGGGGTTTTAAACTCAATTTCACTGTAGGTCACATAAGCATTATGCTTGCCCTCAAAGGGCCAGTTGTATCTGTAGGACTATATAAATGTATCCAGGGATTTTTCTCTCAGAAAATAGGTGCAGGAATTCTAACCACACCCATCGCCAAACTGCATCGAATGACGAGTGTGGTCAAATTGCACTAACAGTGAGAGGATCTTAAAGCAGCAATAATAGTAGGAGTGCATTATGTGCGCAGTTCAGCAATGTACATAATACAGAGTTCAGGGGTGCGCTACTTAACAAATGCAGTTTCAGGGGTGCCCAATGCACAGAATTCAAGGGTGCCCTTTGCTAAGTTCAGGGGTTCTCTATGTGCATAGTTCAGGGGTTCTTCACGTATAGCATGCACTGTGTACAGAATACAGGGTTCAGGAGCGTGCTACATTCAGAATGAAGGGTTTAGGGGTGTGCTATGGACAGTGTGCAGAGTTCAGGGGTGCTCTATGTACAGAGTGCAGGGTTTAGGGGTGTTCTACTTATAGAGTGCCGAGTTCAGGGGGTTTCTATATGTACAGAATACAGGGCCCAGGAGTGCGCTACATACCGAGTGAAGGATGTAGGGGTGTGCTATTATGCACAGTGTGCAGGGTTCAGCTTTCTTTCACAGGCTATCCACATCTCACTTCCACCCCATCTTGGCTTTGACCTTTTCACTGCTCTCCCCCATCCCCCACCTCTGCACACATCACCCTCCACAGCCCTGCAAAAGCTTCCTTGCATCTCACCTACTTGGCTTAGTGCTAGTATTTCCCAGCTCCACCTCTCACTTGCAGGGAGATCATTGATTGCCATCTGTGCACCCAGGCAACAGATGGGGATCACAGTGCAACTTATCATGTGATTCCCCATCCCATACTGCACCTGCATCTAAATGTCTCTGCCGTGAATGCAGGGCAAGCATGGGTCTGTGAGAGCCACTGAGAAAAAAGCTGTCCTTGTAAACACAGAACACTTCTGTATTTACATGTGATAGTGGTGAGTGGGCAGTGAAGGCCGAGAATCAGAGGTGACAGAACAGAGTTCCGCCACATTTTAGCTGAAAAAGAGGCCCTGGGTGCGAGGGCTACATGAAATGGCCTGCTGGCCTTGTGTTTGACACGTGTGTCCCAGGAGATGTTTTCATGGCTACAATACAAGTAGTGATTTAATGTATTTTTGGTGAACCTGAGTTTTTTGTAGTCATCCATTAGTCAAGTGTTTAGACTCTACTAAACACCTCGGGAGAGACCCTGGCTTGCTTTATTGCACATCAAAATGAATAGAATAAATATCCAACGAAAACTAGCTAACTTTGTTCTTTTTGGCAGCTAAGCAAGCCATAGCTTTTGGTAAAAGCAAAGCATACCTTTCTTTTAAAGAATCAATTGAATAGATTTAAGATCAATGAAATGCTTTCTAGTATACTAATTGACAATCACACAATATGCTCAATAATATGGTCCCCATGGCTCTTCTTTGCACTTTCTACAATAGATTACATTTCCATCACTTACCTTTAATCACTAGCTATCCAGCCTGCCACTTCAGTGGACTCACAAGTTTAGCCCCATTGTCCTTAACCCCCTTGTAGAAGCCAATATCTCCGATTCCTAACTGATCTTTTCTATGTCTTTCTTACCTTTACCTTCATACCAGCCGTTCTCTTGTTATTCTTGCTTATGTCTTTATTTATGTGCAGCACATTCCAACCTACTAGAGCACACTATAATGCGCTGCTGCACATAGAGTTAAATAGAGTGCAATGTTACAGTAAAAAAATAATCATGCACAGTGAAGCGTTGAAACAATGGACTGTAGTGCATATGTACAACACACACCATATCGCGTGAGTTATGCGCACATTAACGCGCACCCACTGGTGTGAACAAGTTCTATTTGGCATCAGTTTCTTGCAATCCCCTGTAAAACAGCATTCAGACTAGGGGAGCAGTGTAAATCTCAGAAGTGAATAGACAGAAATGCAAATCTTTTGGCAGGTAAAAGAGCTTTCACATATGCATTTAATCTGAGTGCTTAGCTGTTTGCCTGGAGTTCATATTTAAATCAAACCTGAAGTGAAAGCAATCACTTGCACTACATTGCAGGAATTTCCAGGTGGCTTGATGTCAGATCAGAGGTCTTATCCAGCTCCCTGGGTGTCTAGAATCTCAGAGTTTTCTGATATTCATAATTACTGACCCAGCACAGGGGGGTCATGTGTAGCGGGGTCAGGAAGTGTGGCCAGGATATTTGTACAGTGGAACCTCGGATTGCGAGTAACGTGGTTAACAAGCGTTTCACAATACGAGCACTGTATTTAAAAAAAATCCTTTTTGAATGTAAAAAAAAAAAAAAAAAAAAAAAGATCCTGACTCTGTGTTGTCTCGCAAAATGAGCAGGATTCAAGCCACAGCAGTGTGTAGTACCACATTTGGCCTGAGGTGGGCGGCGCCGGAGCCGATCGCAGCCGTTCGTAAATGTTTGGAAAACCTTGTAATTACTCAGTTTCCCAGCCTTTCCAAGGTTTTCTGAGTTCAGCCGAGCTGTCCTCAGGCCTTTCCGATCGTTTCCAAGGCTCTCCGATGCCCCCCCACCTACGGCCCATGCGGTATTGCACGCCATTGAAGTCAATGCAGAACAAATTATGGGGAAACTCGCTTTGCTATGCGAGTACTTTGGATTACAAGCATTATACTGAACGGATTGTGCTCATAATCCGAGGTTCCACTGTAGTTAGTTTTCATAAATTGGTGAAATTACCCTTTAAGCAACTCACAGCTTTTTGTGGGATGCAAAATAGGGTGTATCCAATATTCCTTTCCGGGAATTTCGGCTTCCTTTTAGGGTGCTTCAGAGAGGTTAACTGTCGCTCTAAGGCAGTGTTTCT
Source organism: Rana temporaria (assembly GCF_905171775.1). Taxonomy (NCBI): domain Eukaryota; kingdom Metazoa; phylum Chordata; class Amphibia; order Anura; family Ranidae; genus Rana; species Rana temporaria. The sequence continues at coordinate 50,175,707 of NC_053500.1, read as the reverse complement.
CAACATTTTTTCAGTCAAGGCACCCTTTAAAATTTAAAACAATCTTGAGAAACCCTATTCTAAAATTTAAAAAACTCAACTAATAGTTTTGCATTATGTAGCAACATCGACATGCGTAGGATACCCAACATTCACGGTGATTTATTCTTCCAAAGCTAATACATCTTTGCACACTGTAACTGATTAGTATTCCAATGTTTCTCTTCTCACTCAGCTAATGTGACCCTGGTCCTGAAGGAGAGGGGCAGGTGGCCGACGTCCTACTTATCAACCAATGACATCATTGGTTGTTAGGACACTAGAGGCTGGAAGGCTGTACACAATGAAAACCTATGGCTTTGTGTAACTAATAGGCAGGCTTGATGCACCTACTGGCTTGTATACAGTTTTTGGGCAATTTCTAGGTATTTGCCAAGGCACCCCTGAAGACACCTGAACAAGGCTGCTCTAAGGAGCTGAGCTGGCATTTTATGGTGTCTATTTCTCCACAGCAGCCATAGGGGGATATTTACTAAAACTGATGCACACAGAATCTGGTGCAACTCTGCATAGTAACCAATCAGCTTCTAGGTTTTATTGTCAAAGGTAAATTGAACAAGCTGAAGTTAAAACCTGGTTACTATCTACAGCTGCACCAGTTTTAGTAAATCTCCCCCAATACAATAAAATACTCTAAAGATGTCAGTATTAACATACTCCAATTTATTTCAAAGTAAGACAAAGGGAGACTCACATTTTAATAGATCAAACAAGCATGAATAGAGTAGTACTGGTAAGTCTTTGGGCTCTTACAAGTGGTCCTGGTGGAGTAGTAGCATCTGGCAATGGAGCTGTATAAATGAAAGGCTGTAGGAAGCGGCCGCTTGTCGCATTAACCAGCATAGAACGCAACCTGGTGCCGGATCAGACGTGATGTCACTACAGAAGCTATGCTAATGTGAAGTGACGTCACGTCCTGCCCGGCGCCATCTTACATTCCACACTGGTTAATGTGGCGAGTGGCCACTTCCTACAGCCTTTCATCCATACAGAGACTGACCAGAGCTACTCTATACACGGTCATTTGATCTATTGAAATGTGAGTTGCCCTTTGTCTTACTTTCAATAAATTGGAGTACATTAATACTGCACTTAGTCTGGCGCCCCTCTGTGTTTTTCTTGTGTACCTACAGATCTGCTTGCTTCACTCTAAAGCCACGTACACATGGACAGAATTTCCGACAACAAATGTTCAATGTGAGCTTGTTGTCAGAAAATCCGACCGTGTGTATACTCCATCAGACATTTGCTGTCGGAATTTCCGACAACAAATGTTTGAGAGCTGGTTCTCAATTTTTCCGACAACAAAAGTTCTTGTCTGAAATTCCGATCATATGTAGCCTATTCCAAGTCACAAAAATCCTAAGCATGCTCGGAATCAATTTGACGTATTATCTGAATCATTGAACTTCAATTTTTTTAGGTCGTCGTAGTGTTGAACGTGACCGTGTTCTGGACGTTCGGAATTTCAGACATTTGTGTGACTGTTTGCATGCAATACAAGTTTGAGTCAACAATCTGTCGTGAAAAAAAATCCAAATTTTTGATGTCGGAATGTACGATCACGTGTATGCGGCATTAGGGTGCTGTTACAAACATCACCTGATACTATGGACTTTATTGTTCATGTTGTTATGCTTTTATGATCAGCACTGTATGTCTTTTTATGCTAAAGAAAATGTTATCAGGCTATTTTCTCTCCAGATTGGATGTTCTTCATTCATAACTATTGTGTGAATCAGGAAAATTACGCATAATGGTCCTTAGGTGAAGCTGATAATCATAGTAAAGAAATACTAATTTATTATGATCGTCAGCTCCATCTATTGGCCAAAATGTAGTATTTTCCTGATTCATTATACTCTTATGAACAAAAAACATCTGACCTGGAGAGAGAATAGCCTAGTAACATTTGATTTTGCATGTATGTGCAGTTTAACCCTGTAGATTTTTTTCTATCATGTATTATGTTTTATCATGTGTATCATGTATATGATTGTAGTAATAAAGGGAAACACCTGCAACGTAGTAGCCTTTACTATAATTCAGACTTTAGTGTTCACGATGGACATAATTTGCATTGTATGTTCCCCCCATGCTAGTGTGAGCTCCCTTTGAGGGGGCTCTGGCTCCTTTCTACCATCTAAAAACAACCTGACCAGATCCCTAGCATGTGTGTATCAGCAATCTTGATGGGCAGGGACTTGCATGAATGGGAAACTAAAAGGCTACATGATGCAAATTAAATGCATATATTATAATATAAATAGAGATTACATTGACTCTAACAGAGCTAAAACATTGTGCTGTGGCAATCGTTTATATATCGGTTCCCAAAAATGTCTGCCTCCACTCGCTGCCCTGGGTGCATTTTAAGGTGACATAAATCACAAAGACTTACTGTGAAAATATTTCTAACATCTGGAAAGCAGAAAATGGATCAACATTGTCTGGATCTATTCAGATTCAAGGGCAGAATGCATGATAAAATGTGCTTGTCATGGTGGCACAAGTCTGGGTCTGCTTGTCTACCTATCACACTGTGCTGTGTCTGCGGGCCTCTGCTAGCATCTTCGGGAAAAGCCAACATGAAAGGCAGCATTTAGTAAATAAGACTCCTGCTTTTCCTCTCCTCTTAAAGAGAAAAACAGATGCGCGCACACTCTCCCTTTTCGCAGATGAGCCTTTGGGGAACAGAATGAACTTTTGAACCAAAGATGTGGAGCTTGCACCTCCCCTGTTCTCACTTTAATAAACATTTTTTTTCCTTCAATTCATTAAGATTCAAGGAGGGAAAAAAAGTCAAGAGAGGATTAATTTGGCATGCATGGCACACACTGATCATACCTTTGGATGCTTATTAAATCTATGCATGATTGCGCTGGAGAAAATGAATCGCATTGTTTTTCTGCAGTGAGTAAGATGGGGAGCAGCAGAGTCAAAAACAAAAAAAAAGGAGAAGATGATGCAAGAGGTTGATGCCTGCAAGCGGCAAAAAAAACAACACAATAGGAAGGAAAGCAATATGTTCCTGACGGCAGATTAAAAGGATCAGAAAAAAAGTTAAGGATGCAAAATATGGCAAATTTTTTTTTAGAATACTAGTATAAATACTAAGGTCATTCAACAAAATCCAGTTCTTTAAATATATATATTAAAGACAAAATAAAGAAGCAGGAATTTAAAGCCATTTCAGAACAATGCGCATGCAATGGTTTGCATTGTACCAAAGGCATTATCGTGCACTTACCATTCATTTCAAAGGGCCTGCTAGAAGGAAACCTGTAGTGAGCTGAAATTAGAGAATCTGGCCCACTCAAGCTTATGTAAACCCTACATCTATATTTCAGTATGTTTGGCATTATGACTCACTGTTTTATAAAAATCTGAAATCCAGATAGATATAAAATACACAAATCCATGCCTCTCTGTAATCATTAATACATTGTTTTAAGATATTTTCTTTAAATGCATTTGACTTCTTGCAGGCACTGAACAGCAGATTTGTCAGAGCCCAGATTTGGTGAGGAAGTAGCAGCACAAACAGCCAAATACGTGTGCTGCAAAATATGGAGCATGCCTACAGGAGGAGTGAGCAGATTTACAGAGAGGTGAGCTCGTCAGTGTGCTGCTACTTTTTTCACTGTCCAGTCACAAGATAGTAAGTGTGAACAGCGGTAAAAAAAAAGTCAGATCTGTGTAAATCTGAAGACTGGATGGACAGAAATACATTTCTTTTGGCAAGTAAAATATGTATTTCAGCTGTATATACAGCCGTTTGACTGGAGTTCAGGTATAAGCAAATTGTCTTAGCTAGAGATCCTGCCAGTGATAGCACTTCCTACTGCAGGCTGACTACTCTAAGCCATTGCTTGGCAATTAGCAGAAGCATTGTCAGCCTGCCATGGCAGCTCCTTCAGTTTGTTTTTGGGCTACTTACCTGATAAGAAGCTCAATGGCCAACTGAAGCGGCACACGTGACAATTTTTTTGCAAGGCAGTGACTTGGTGTTAACCTGCAATGGGAAACACTGTTACTGCCAGGATCTCCAGGTAAGAAACGTTGTAGCCGATTTACAAAACAATTTGATTAAAGTGGAACCGTAGCTAGATTTTTCAACTTATAGTACGGTATTTTTATGCAACTAGCCATGATCCTTGTTCGCAACGCTTAACCATCTTGTAGTGATGTTAGTCTCTGGAAAACAATGGAACTTAGGCGCTGTCTTAGGGAAGTGGTTGTATATGATAATATCTTCCTTTCCACAATTCACATACTGTTAAATCCTCAGACATGATTTCCACATTTTGATCGCTGCTTTCCTACCCGTAAACCATTTCGATATTGTTCTTTTATGATTGTATTGTTAACTACATTGGAAAAAAAACTACCTTTTGTATGCAACTAGATAGTTGCACTTCTTTTTCCTTGTGTATTATACCACATACCTTTATAAAATTAAACTAGAAAAAATAAGTGGTACTAAAGTCTGCATTGTTATGCACAGCATACTTATATATTATGGAACGCTTAACTTCCAAAGTGCCCTCTTCCAGCAATGCAACATCTTGTGATCTCCCTCTGACACCACCACTGACATCTTTTCTGGATCCATGTCCGAGTTTAGCCTCCCACATATGCAAATTGGAGTTAATTCATCTTAGGAACCAAACCATGTCAAGATTGATCAAATTGCTAGTAGATGCTTTAAGGGCACAACAGTTATACATAGCCTATTCTTAAACATTCTATGCATGAAAGTAAAACATCTTCTGTATGCAGGAGCACCCAGCCACCCCCTATTACTTACCTGAGCCCCCTCTCGATCCAACGATGTCCATGTGAGCCTTGCCTCTTCAGGGACCTCACAGTCCTGACTAGATTTTGGCAGCAGAGGAAGCCATTGGCTCCTGCTGCTGTCAATCAGTGAGCTACAACTGGTCCAGGTACTATTACTTTTGGCTCTGAGGAACATTTTTTACGTGTAAGCCTTAGCTGTAATCTATGTCATCTGGACTCTCCGGCTGTTTGGTTCCAGTAGGAGACCTTTTGGAGGCATCTATCCCTTTGATGGAGTGATATTAATGCTTGTTTTTTACTTGGTTTGCGAGTATTCATGACTTTTTATACAATTTTAATTAAACCTAGTGGAAATTGGTAATGCACTAGTTTGGTACGCCCTTCTTTTCCTTTTACATTTTAATAAAAACCTACCTGCTAGAAAAAAAAAATTGTAAAAGATATCAGTTTCACTTCAAGAAAACTGTGTACAGGGAAAATTTATGCCAAACACAATTAAAATAGGGATGAATAAGAATCACACTTCTAGGTGCTTTATTCAACCACCAACAGTTCAGCTGCATCCACAATATCTCCACCAGTAGACCACCATTTCCTTAACCAGTTCCACCACAAATGGCTTGATCAAGACATTTGTGGTGAAACACGTTAAGAAGGTGGTGGTGGTGGTTTGTCGGGTGGAGACATTATGGACGCAGCTGAAATATTGACGGTTGAATAAAACACCCGGAGGAGCATTCCTAGGTATGTGGCCTCGTACACACGACCGTTTTCCTCGACAAAATCCATCAAGAAACTTGGTGGCAGAGCTATTTTGCCGAGGGAAACGGTCGTGTGCATGTTTTTCGTCGAGAAAACTGTCGTGGAACTCGATGAGAAAAGAGAACAAGTTCTCTTTTTCCTCGTCGGGAGTCTCAATTTCCTCGTCGTGTTTCTCCTTGGGCTGGTTTACGACGAGAAACACGTTCGTGTGTATGCTTAGAAACCCGCGCATGCTCAGAATAAAGTATGAGACGGGAGCGCACCTTTGGTAAAAGTAGCGTTCGTAATGAAGATAGCACATTCGTCACGCTGTAACAGACTGAAAACCGCGAATCGTCTCTTACCAAACTTTAACTTAACACGCAGTAACATGAGATTAGCAAATGCAGCCCCAAGGGTTGTGCCAGTGGAATCGAACTTCCCCTTTATAGTGCCGTCGTACGTGTTGTACGTCACCACGTTTGAGAACAACGAGATTTTGTCTTGACAGTGTGTATGCAAAGAAAGCTTGACAAGATTCTCGACAAGCCTGACAAGAACCTCGTCAAGGAAAACAATGTTTCTTTTACGACGAGATTCTCGGTCGTGTGTACGAGGCCTGTAAATCATTCATCCCAAATTTTTCATTAATGAGTAGAGATGGACTTCTTTGAGCCAGCACCCTATTTGTCCAGATATGGCATGAGGCACAGCTCTAGAGCAGTGCTGTGATCTTTGGATGTTTCCAATACTAAAAAGTCAGGGGGACAAATGTTCTACCCGAGTTTCAGTACATCTGTAAAAAAATAGCTACTTAGTTATGAACAGGATTTTCACTTGAACAGCATTTTCATACAGTAATATTCATCTTTTACTGCAGGAAAATGGGAAAGGGTAATTGCACTCATACAGTTACCCCGGTGATTGCTCATTTTTGGCTCACATGTGTACATTTATTCCTTGATCAGGAATGGTTTCTAAATAAATCACTTCAACTCAATAAAAAAGTACCACACGGGGACAACACATTTTCTACAATAAAAAAGATCCCTTTACAGCAATCATAGAAGTTAAATCTGAAGAGAGAATACATGAGCACAATAGTAGAGCGTGGTAGGAAAATTGATGATAGATTTTTCTAAACGTTTTTGACAAATTTCTGTTCTTTGGTAAGAATACAGATATATGAGGAGTTAATGAGACCATGTAATGACAGTCTATGTCTATTTCATATAAAACAGAAGATGTATGATCATCTGATGGAATCTATTCAACTGGCAACCACCAAATGTGGGGTGCATCAGGGCTCGGCCCTGTCGCCATGGCTATTTAATGTGCATCTTCGGCCGCTCGCGAGTCTGCTGGACACCCATGCAGTGTTTAACCGGCTGTACGCAGACGATGTCCAGTTCCTGGTCTGCAGCTCGCTTCCTGTCTATTAGACATCAAACAGTGGATGGATCACAATTCCCTCAGTCTAAATGCTAAAAGCTAAAGAGAAAATCTCATTTCCGGACGTATTGATCCAGCTGTCATGCTGGGGAATTGGCCCACGAGCCTTGGGTCGTGTCCTGTTCCGATGAATCAAGTCCGTGTCCTGGGGACAATTTTTGACTGTAATTTGAATTGGATACCCCAAGTCAATCAATGTATCCGCATTGCACTGTATTACATCAGGTGTCTGAGAAAGGTCAAAAATCTGTTTTCTCAGAACCACCGGAAAGTTCTGGTTCAATCTCTCGTCAACTCCCGGATTGACTTTAACAACATTATGTATCTGGGCATGCCTTTAAAGTGGGTGAAGAAAATTCAGCTTGTACAGAACCAGGCCACCAGACTAATCACCGGCCTAAACAGGTGGGAGCATATTACCCCTACCCTGCGATCACTGCACTGGCTCACTGTGGTAGAGAGCGTTGAGTTTAAGGCTCTTCGTCTTGCCTATCGTGCTCATCGTGGGATGGGCCCGCAATATCCGACTTCCTTGATAAAGCGATATGCTCCGAGCACGAGCACTCAGATCAGTAACAGCTGGTCTTGTCACTTGTCCATTTGCTTACTTTTGGTGGCAAGGGCTTCTCTGTAAGAGCTACGGGTCTATGGAACAGACTCTCCCTGCTTCTATTCGGTCACTCCCTTCTATTATGGCCTTTCGTAAAAAGGCTAAAAACCTGGCTTTTTGAGAAAAGGTATGCCGAGTTATGTTAGTTCTCTCTGGTGTTTTCTGTTGATCTGTTTCTCAGTCTTTCTTGCTCTTCTCTTATCTTTATCTATTTCCAGTTATGCTTCTTGCGCTTAGACACTGCCCTGATGGGCCAGTATTTGGCGCACTATAAATCCATTAAATCAATCAATCGTGTAACTACCAACCACAAGTAAATGTAAACAAATGTATTTCTAATCCACCCATCTTCAAACAGCTTTTATATTGGTAGGCTTGGTTATGTTGGTAGCCTACATATGTTAGACGGCTTATGCAATGATAAGGAGTTCATGGAGGAAAGAGGCTCTATAAGATAATCATTACCGCAACATTTTGACAAATGCTCAGTTGGCTTAGACAGAAATTTCCTAAAGTTTACATGTTGCTGAAGTCAAGTGCTGTGATTGTGTCTTCCATGCTCATAAATCATGCAGTTATGTAGAAAAACAAACCATCCAGCAGTCAGATCTTCCAACAAACAACTGCAGTCTGATGAGTATTGCCAGCTTTATGGTCTTCAAGAGATACAGTGGAACAAATTATAGGAAAGAACTGTTAACATTGCTCGTAAAAACACATTCTCCCTGTCATTCTTCCATACTGCACTAGAAACCTAACAAAGTGTCTGCAGATGTTCAGACCTAGAGTAGAAACACCTACAAAAGGCACACTTGCAACTTCTTAATTTTAATTTACAAGCCAAGGAGGATTCTAAAGCCTAGTACACACTATTGCCGCATACACACGGTCGGAATTTACGACAAGAAAAGTTTGATGTGTAGTCTCCATCTGACTTTTTCTGTCAGAATTTCCGCCCACAAAAATTTGAGAGCTGGTTCTCAAATTTTCCGATAAGAAAAGTTCAGATCGTCTGTATGCAATTTCGACGCACAAAAAAACCTGCATGCTCAGGAACAAGTCGACGCATGCTCGGAAGCATTGAACTTAATTTTTCTTGGCTCGTTGTAGTGTTGTACGTCACCGCGTTCTTGACGGTCGGAATTTTGTGTGACAGTGTGTATGCAACACAAGTTTGAGCCAAAATCCCATCAGAAAAAAATCCAGGGTTTTCTTGTCGGAATTTCCGATCATGTGTACGCCGCATATCAGTTTTTTTTTATTCAACGCAGCAGGCTGAATGAAAAAAAAAAAAGAACTGAAGAGCTCAGGAGGAGCCACTGTACTTGCAATCCCATGTTAGTACAGCAATACACACGGGCCAAATGTTGGCCGGTTTCTATTGAACCAGCCGATGCCGCCCAATATTCCGCCCTTGTGTACGGCCCTTTAAGCTGGATACACACTATGTAACTTTTGTTGTTCGATTTCCTTTAGATTTAGCTTCAACTATGTAGTGCAAGGGCCTGCCTGATTGCATATAGATTGAAAGTGTTTAGATTGGACCTCATATTATATAGATTTGGTAAATCTAAAGGAAAAAAAATGTCATTTCATGCTTGTGTAATTAGCTCACTGATTTTCTGCACTAAGATACAAATCAGATTTTGGGCATCCCCATGCAACAAAAAAAGTCATTTTTGGTGAGATGCTCCCAAAGAGAAATCACGTCTAAAAGGTATGCAGACCCTGCAACTTTGCTTATTAGAGCCCTGCAGGTGCAGCAGCTGACTGATAATTATAAATACACTCCCATATAGATTCATTTAGCACATGGAGACAGACTAACGAACAACTATTTCTCCAACATAACTCCAAGATAACAAAAGGTAGGACTCTGCAACAAAGTTTGTTAACTCACTCAGGGGGGAATGTTTTTTTCTCAACAAAAGTGGAGTTACTCTTTAAAAAAAAAAAGAAGAATGCAGGCATCACGTCTAAGAATTAATAAGCTGCAATATAATTTTTGCTTTTGAGTTTATTACCGCTCTAAGGTAAAAAATATCCCCAAATAGGTCTAATTTTAGTATAACATATTGAATAACTTATACGGAACTCAAATTCAGCAGAACTTTACAGGAAAGACGGACAATTAAGACCCAAATGAGCCTACAATCTAATGTACCTTGGAGACACAAAGAAAATCGGGTTAATTTAGGTAGAAGTCAATTAACATACCATTATCTTTTTGGGCCTTTGTAAGAAACTTAAAAAAAAAGGACTGCTTACTTTCTGCCACAACATCATCAAGAACCTACCTGAGTCTAGAACCTTCTCCTTGTGATACCGAATGAATATAAGCACACTGGATGTTACAATGAAAAAATATTTGCCATTGTCTTTCCACCTGTCTGAGCTCTTATAATAGCTTAAAGTGATATTAAAGCTTAATTTTTTCCCCCTAAAATAATTAACATGCTATACTTATAGCAAGAGGTGCAATCAGCGCAAAAATACAATAAATGTGTGGGAAAAAAAAAATCCCCTCCCCAAATAAATGCAAGCTGAACACTTAAAGGAAATTCACAAAATCCAAAAAGATACGTATTATAAAAGATTAGTGCAGCACAGTTATGCTTACCTGCTCTGTGCAATGGTTTTGCACACAGCAGCCCTGATCCTCTTCTTTTCATGTCCATTGCTGGTGCTCCTGGCTCCTCCCACTCGAGCAATGCCCCCAGAGAAAGCTGCTTAACCTGGGGACACAGCTGCTCCCATGCCACTGCTCCACAAGACACACAGAGCCATGGCCAGTGACGGCTGTTTTTTTTTGAGGGGGGGTGGCAAACAACTAACCCCCCCGCCCCGAGGGGTCTCGTGGTCGGTCATCCAGTCCTGCACTTACCCCATCTAGGTTGCGGGTAGGCAGAGCTCCTACGGGTGGCGTCCTCTCCTCCTCCTCCGCAGCATGGCGGCTTATGCTGTGCGTCTCTTTCCTCCTCCTCCTAGGCGCCCAATAGGATCGCCTGTTCTTTCAGCCAATCAGGTGATGTATCTCAGGACCCGATTTCTGATTGGCCGAGAGGAGAATCAACTGGGTAGCTCGGAGCGCAGTGCAGATGAAATTCTTATAGTGTACAAGACTAATGGCAATTCAAAAATACCTGCAGAATCCTAAACGTACTCAGCTCCCAACACCAATTTTCTAATTGGTAGAACCAGACATCACAACGTCAAAAACAATACAAGTCATTAAAACAGCTACTGAAAAATGCCCAGGCAGCTTCGCCCTATCCTGTTAGGAAACTTTTCACGGTATCCTTGCCCACATTTCCATACGTACTGTCTACCAGATTACAACCTCTTCTTCCCAAATGGATCTCTAAAAATTTTTTATTTTGTGCCAGTAAGAGAGGCCAGCGCTAAGATCCTCAGTGTCCTGAGCCTTACACACACTAATCTAAACAGCTGAGGTCTCTAGTCTTAGCTTCTAGCTTTACTTGAGTTGGGATTTAATGTTGCTAAAAACAAATAGTTTTTAGCCCGAGTCCTGTTTCCTCCACATAATATCTACTTGCTCACCACTATCAAAATGCATGATGTTCATGTAGTGACCTACTGTACCCGATTGTTCTCTTTTTTGCACCTATTGTACCACTTTTGTGTCTCTTTTATGTGAAAAAAATATAAACAATGAAAGACCCAAACACAAGCAAAATAACTTGGCATATACAATCCAAAGTAGTGAGGAACATAAAGAACTGTGCATTAGGGAAAGCCGAGTACACACTACAGTTATTTTTTGGGAAACCCAGAGGGTTGTAAGAAAAAAAACTGTCAGCTTTGGTCGGAGCCACTGTACTAACCATGCAATGTGTGTTCTGCCATTGGCTGAGAGCACTGATCCGGAGTCCATCGGCTGCTGGTTTTCCAGCATGCACATCTGACATAAGCCGAACGATCTGCTTCTGTCACACAGCCTGACATACACACAGGCAGGATGTTGGCTGTTTTTCTTTTTGAACTGGAAAATGTTTCCCAACATTCTGCCCATGTGTACAGGGCTTAACACTCAGCAAATGCATAAGAGGGCAAACTGTGAAATTCAGGACTCAGCAGTATACACCTTATAGGGAATGTTCGAGAACAGCAAGGTGGAATTGGTTTGCAAGGCATTTTTTATTATTCTTTTTATTGTAAATTTTCAAGTGTTTAGTACAATACAGAACCTATTGGGCATACCCAGGCTCATTGGACAGACCAACATAGAAAACAAGAAAACAAAACGAAAACAAAACCGTAACTAAAAAGTACAATTAGACCACAGTTGCAAGGGATTTTAAAGAGGCGATTATATGTCAAACCTGATTAACCAACTCTAAATAGGATGAGGAAACTTTTGACACCACCTATCACCCACATACAACGCAGGTTTTTTTACACAATTACAGCAGCAATTTTACCATTTTTGTTTTTAGCCATGTAACCACACAAATTACAATCTCCCCCAAGATTTAACAGCACCATGGTTATATAAGTTAGAACGCCTGCGACAATTAAAATCTGCCTTGACTTTTATGATTCCTTGACATTCTAGTTAAAGTGGCTAAAATTCAGGGGGTATGTTCCCCAAGCTCATTTGAACCAAGAAAGCAACAGATGAGTGGTGACACGTCTTATTACAAAACAAGGCCAGCTTAATATAACTAACTACTTCTAGCTATACGAATACTATAGACCTCTAAAGAAGAACCTTAATGATATGATACTTCATGAGATCCAATTTGATCATCATTTAGTTATACTATATTGTATGGTTGTGGTAGAAGAACAGATGGTCCCGATTAAACCAAGAAAAGCAAGCAAACTACATTCAGTGTGCCTGGAGGGATTTGAATCCAAGTGCTCAGTGCTACAGGGACCAACCACTTGTCCACAATGTTGAACAATTAGAAGACATGCATACAATCAAAGCTCCAGTCTAAATTGATAGAAGAACTAGTAAAGCTATATACATGAAGGATGAAGATAGTGAAACAAAGAATATATTCTTCTACGAGAGGCTGCTTACCAGACACACAATGAAAAACATTGTGTAGAAATGTGTTCAATTATGCCACAATGTGGACAGGTGCCTGAAATAATGCCACTGTGCTTTTGGCCTGACAAATCACCCATGTTTTACTTACAGAAACACATTGGCTATGGTGCCAACATCAGCCACCCACACAAAGGTCATTTTACGGGCAAGCAGAACTGGCACATTGTAGAGCTGGGGCACAGAGACTGATTTGTTGCAGAGTTACTCTATGAACTATCAGAAAAATGTGCTACGTATGGAAATGGAAAGTCATTACACAAACAGTATAAATAGCGCTTATTAGTTGCTTCCATTATGTTGGGTAAACTTCTCTTTTTTATAGTCTTGAAATGATGCGTGTGCCTACTGCACAGACAGACTATCAGGATGGGGGCAAATTGCTGTGGAAAATACCCAGAACCACGCAAAATGTAATTTTACATGACAAAATTTATGGGGGAGATTCATAACTCCAAAGAGTGCATGTGTACAGTATGTGAAAGGCAAAGGCTGTTTCCTGTACTACATCTTAACAGAATTCATATGGTACACTTCTGTGTATAAAAAAACAATACTAGTACTTAGAGTATGGTAAGCATAACCATATGCAAAAAACACGTATCTCCTAATACTTTACCACACAATACCTGCACAGACATGCTCATTTATACTGTACTGTGTGCTATGGCAACGCTCTAAAAAAAAAATACATATTTCCTCTTTGGAAAAGGAACTTTTCTTGTAACTGAAATGTCCCAAGGTTATTTCATACCTTTTCACTTACTCTACAAACAGTCTAATTACACCAGTAAAAGTCAATGGATAGCTACTGCATATGTTTGCATTTAATTATATTATTTCTGTAATCGCATTTAGTTAATATAATTCATGAGAAATTTTACTTTACAATGTCACATTAATCACAGTATCAATGACCACAAGTATTCTTTATACCTAGCCAGCTTGATGGGCAGGCGCATTATAGAACAAGCAATATCTATATTGAACAGACCAGATAATTTTGTTAGAAACATAATTTTTATTGCGTTAAGAGGGATTTTTTTAATTTTCTATCAAAAAAACTAAATTCTCTTTGTATCAAGGAACTAAGCAATCACTGCAGACATTAATATATGAACGTGCAAATCCTGTCAGTCACCCAACTTTAAAATTTTTAGTCATTCTTCAAGTAATTACTATTTTGCTGATGGCATGCAAAATCTTAAGCCCCGTACACACGATCGGAGCTTTGTCCGACCAAAATCACATCAGAATTCCGACGGAATTCCATCGGGGTAAAAAAGAACATGTTCTCTATCTAAACTCTGATAGAATTCATCGCAATTTCCGATGCAATTACTCCGATGGGGCATACACACGGTCGGAATTTCCGATGGAAAAAGTCAGTCAGAACTTTTCCATTGGAAATTCCGATCGTGTGTACGGAGCTTTACAGGCACCAAAAGTGAAAATGTATTTAACTTCTCTATGCCTTCCCTACTGCATGTGGATAGCTTTCCAAGAGCAGTACAGAGGTCATCCCTAGCAGGCCAGAGAAAGTTGTTTTTAAAGCTAACCTTCGAAAAGCTGATATCTACACCTCTCCCAAGTATACAAATTTAAATAAATAGTATAACAATATACAAATATCACTAGCCACCATCACAGTATATGCTGTTTGATGTCAATGGCTATAATAAGCATTTTAGTATTATCATACATTTGATAAGCACCATCAACACAGGAATTTCCTATCAATTATGTTTTGGAAGCGTACCTAGCTTGGTGTTGGTCAATTTGAGCATAGCATTATTACTACCTTAAATTGGAACTTTAAAGTACTAAAACGTAAGGTCTGCTTATTATATCAAGCCCCCACCCCATGCCCTAAGAAAAATGTTGGAAGGTCTGCTTTTAGGAAATGTTGGAAGGATATTTTAAGACCATATTTTTGTAAAGCTACATTCTTAGCGATGCGAGAATAGAAATTAACTTTCAGGGTGCACAGAAAACAATTGCAGCCTTACGGACATAGGGTAAACAAGCCCAAGTGAACAAATTCATTTTGAAAAAAATAGCTTGTTGAAGTTTTCATTCTAAACACAGAAAATGCCCTAAGTCATGATGTGACGCTTGGCCTTGATGGTAACTGCATGGCAGTAATCAAACTAGTCAAGGGCAGGCAATGATTTATTTAAAAATAAACCATTCTGTTTTAAGTGGATTCTCTTATTTTTTTTCCCCCCAAGTTGTTTTTGTTTTTTATATATATGAAATTAAAAATATTTGTTTAAAAATAAACAGTTAATTTAAAGGTGGTGGTTTATTATTATATTATTGTCAGATTATTGAAGGTTTCGTTAGAACTTTTGTCACTCTGTTTTTGAATTTTACTTTCTTTGTTTCACTGCAAATTACATTATATTGTAACCGTCTCGAAAATCTTTATTTTTCGTTCAATAACTTTTTATTGTTTTCAATATAAACAGTTAAAGCCCATTCACACAGGGGCAACTTGGGATCTGACTTGAAGTTGCGCTGTTGAGAAAGGCAACTGCGTTCTACTTCTACTAGTTTATTTATTTTATCCTTATATATGTATATATATGTATATATATATATATATTTTGCCCTTTTTTTTTATATATATCTATATATCTTTTTTTGTTTTTTGTTTACACCTATGTTTCCTGCTGGGCTATGTCTATATTTGTTTTGTATCACAATGTTGGATGTGACTTTTCAATAAAACCCTTTGTACAAGAGAAAGGCAACTGAAGTGAATAGAGACGTCTTATTGTACACTACTGAAGTCGCTCCGACTTCAGAAAAGGTTCCTGTACTACTTCAATCAGACTTCTAGGCCACTTGTATCCATTGATTTCAATGGAAGTCGCCTCAGAAGCCGGATCACTGTCTTTACTGCAGCGACTTTTCAGGAAGTGAAAATAGTTTTTAGGACAAACCCCTCCCTCCCCCAGAGCTGATTTAAGTTTGATTGGCCACTGGAAAGCCTCCTGTCCTGGAGGCGACTTTAAGACGCCTTATGTTGCGCTGTGGTGCGGGCTCAGGTCGCTTCCAGGTCACCTCCAAAGAGTCGTGTTGCCCCTGTGTGAATGGGCTCTTAAAACACATGTGTCAAATACTAGGCCCACTGCCTGAATCCAGTCCACCAACCTTTCATGCAGCTGTGGCACCCCCCCACCTCTCTGCCCCCACCTTGTCTCAGCAGTCAGCAGCAGAGAGAAGAGAACTCCTCCAGATCTTGCGCTTTTCAGTGCAGCCACGGAGAGGTTCACCTCTGCCCCCCCTTCACCTTAGCAGTTGGCAGAAGAGAGGAGAACTCCCCCTACAGATCCTATGCTTTCTGTGCAGCCGATGAACCCCCTCGCCTATGCCTCCCCTGGTCTCAGCATTCAGCAGACTCCGGCAGCTGACCTTCTGTGGTCATCCTCCAGACCCTGCACTTTCTGCTTCCCAGCTCCAGCCCCAGCTTTTTTCCCAGCAGCACAAGCTAAGGGGTTATACTGTGATGTATAAGGAGGGTGGGTGGGGGACTCTTGATATCTGTTGTAAGGAGCTGTGGGGTTCTCTTTGAGAAAAACCATAATGGTGATGTGGCCCACAGTGAAATTGAGTTTGACGCCTCTGAGTTAATGCACGAGAAAGGATTTAAAGTACAGTGGGCTAGCAGAAAAGGCCAAAGCAGGCTGGCACTGTACCGTCCAACTTAACCATCTAATAAGGAAGAAGTTACTGAAATTAGTGATTCAGTTTTCTGTGTAAAATTTACATTACTGATCACTGCTTTTGCAAGAGAGAAGTTACCATATAGAGATAAAAAAAATTGCCTAAATATCCACTTGCTGTCTTAAAAAAGACTGCAAAATAAAATACAAAATTTCACAACATTTTTCCCCTGGCTGCTGGTGATGAGGGCCCAAGCTTAGCCAGTAAGAGAGCCCCTGTGAGCATGCTAAAGGCAACTTTTCGCCAGCTCTGTCCCCCTCAGCTGGCTCCCCAGCAGAACAAAGCAGGACAGGCACTGGTGCAACAGTTCCCTCAAACAATATTGCACCCCCTGCTGTTCCACTGCTCTCCTGTGCAGCTGTCAGTTCTGCTTGTTGGCAGAAGAGTGTACTATACATTAGGATGCAGTGGGCTCTCTAGTGCAGCCAGTAAGACCACCACAGACCATAAGATAAGACCTGGGATGGCACAGAACCTGGGATTCCAAAGCTTCGGGCCCCTGTGAATGGGTGGCAGTCCTGACACAAGGGGGATGTAAATTGCTGGGGTGGGGGGTTTTATCCCATAATAATACTTACCTAGATGGATGCAGCATCGGTCCTATGCTGCATCTGTCCCCTGCTGCCTCTTCACTGAGAATCGAGCCACCGAACACTGCCAATGGCTCGGTTCACTCAGCTACCCTAGCAAAGAGTTGCTGCCTGTCAGCTCTTCTGCTCTGCTCCTCCACGCTCATTGAAGCGCTAAGCTGTGGAGAGGAGGGGAGCATCCACCTCAGTGGCTCACTAAGAGGCTGAGACGCCTATTAGTCCAGAAACCTGGCAGATCCAAAACTTCCAGTGTCGGGATAACACGGTGCCTGGACTGACCTTGGCAACATCAGCAGAGAGCGGACTTCAGACAGTTCTCCGCTAAAAACAGGTCACAGGACTGCAAAACAAATTACACTTCTGTGACCCATAGGAGAAGCCCAGCCGAATGAGCTGGACTTCTCCTTTAAGGTAAAAAAAATCTCCACTACCTGTGGCCACCCCATCCCTAAAAACATAGCTACTTCCTCTCATGATCCAGCGCTGTCCCAGCTTCAGCAGCGTGGCTCTCTTCCTGGTATCTCTGGAGACATAGGCCCCTGCTGCTGTCAGTTAAATCCTGCAAGGAGGGAGTGGGGAGAATGGCTGAGCCGGGGCTGTGTGTCCATGGACATACACAGCTCAACTCAGAAACCCTCAGGAAAGGAGATGTGGACAGCAACAGTGGGGGACTCCAGAAGAGGAGGTAAGGAACCGATCTGTGCAATACCATTGCACAGCGTAGGTAAGTATAACATCTTTTTTTCATTTGAATTAAACAAAAAATTGCCTAATTATTTTAAGCGTCTAGCACAGGGAATGTCCAGAGATTACATCAATCTTTCTATAACAGATCTGGAAGTGTCAAAACTGCCAATGTTCTAATTATTTGCATGCAACAGAACCAAGAATCTAAACAGCAAAAATATTCATTAGACTGTTACATTTGGCTTTACAACACTTGCATCCCACAACGTGTGACAAATTGAAGTCAGTGGTGCCACATTTTAAACATTTATATCTGAAAAACTCCTCTCTGCCTTCGGCCAGCAATAAAACATTTTGTTTAAATGGACAAAAGAAGAAGCATAAAGAAGGAATATTTTACTTTCAACCGCAACAAGAACAAAACACTATTGTATGTATCCTGGTATGAACACATAACTTCTTTAACCTACCAGTTCCCACATAAAGTCTACGACTCCTGTGGGAGCATAGCATACTGGGAATTTTCTAGAGTTTCAATATCCAGCTACCCATATAAGAATTCTTCATTTTGACTGTAACAAACCTTGAAATTCCTACAGGAGGCTATTACACATGAGCTTGTCCATCACGTCAGAGCAACAAGCAAGAGGACAAGAGAAGATGGACAGACAAGCATCTCCCGCAGAAGGAGGTCAGCTCTGAAGACATGGTTTAACTAGCAAAGTTCAGACAGGTCAAAGTGTGACCGGCTCAGACCCGGGGTGAAAAGTTCACCCAGCTGAGAGAAAAACCAATACGTCCGGGCAAGGCTTGCTGTATCATTTATTTCAATTTACAACAAACCATGCATATAAAATCTAGATAAACTCTATTTTAATCTCCTGAAGCTGCAAAATTTATTCAAGCAGATGTCTGAGGTTCTTTGCCCCTATACGTTGAAAAAGTCAATTCTGAAAGTTGAGTAGAGGTTCAATTATTAAATTAGGAGTGCTAGCTAATTGCATCAGTTTAAAAAAATTATATCTTTTGTAACTCATTTTAGATTGACGTTCCTCTAATGAGAATGAAGTACAGCTTCAGTTACACCCTATTTTTTCTTCTCTTTCATAGTATACAGATGGACATGGATAAGTGAGATGCAAAAATACTAACATAAATATACATAAGTACATCTAACAGGGCATGGCTAGACTAGTGCATAGCTAGGCTGCAGACTTTTTCAACCACAAGGTGGCCCTGTACAGCCCCAAGAGGGCCTTGCAGCTTTAATTTCTCCAGTATACTTGCAAAGCTGCCAACATGTTTAAATCACTGTACAAGGACAGAAGTGCACCTAGGATACTGTCTTGGAGGCCCACAGTGCATTACATTCCCATTATGGCATATGTAATATAATGGATCATAAATATAAAGCTAACCGCATATTCACTAACTCTGAATAAAAGCCTTATAAAAACTGGGATGTCTTGTGATGTTCTTTAAATGTCAAGGTCAGAAACATTTCAGGGTCAAAAACCAAAAAGGCCTGTACAGTTGATAGGCACATGTAACAACAATGAGGCGTACCTATATAAGGACACTTGCTACAACAGAGTGTCCCCAAAAAAATTAACAAAGCATGGTGTAAATGGCTTCAGGATGACTCCACAGCACAAACATTGGATACTTCTCATTAAGTGATAACCCGCTATGTTCATAATATTTCAGACAGAGGAGGAACTTTTCTCCTGTTCTACTCTCAAATTTGAGCGTGAGCCGCACACACACACATAGGTATGATCAGTGTTTTATACCATATTGTCTATTGTTTTTATGTACTGGCAGGACGTATGGCAGTTGGCAAGTGGTCTGCTTCAGTTCTGACCCCTGTGTGGGTTTCCTTTTTGTATTTCTCTTTAATAATTCAACAAAAAGGTTTTAGAAAAAAAAAAACAATAAGGTGGACCTGTTTTCAGATGGCAGACCCATTTGACCTTTATTAGTACTAGAGTACCCATAAACAGAGATATGTCCTGCTTTTAAATCTTTGTGTACCTAAATAAAATAAAAAATCGATCAAACTAGAACATATATACATACACCCAGTACTACCAATGTGCTACACTTTTCTCACTGTTGCTTTATTAAATGTACATTACCCAGATATTACAACTGACACCCAGAATGAATTATATCACTTAAGAAAACAGCAGAGTATGGGGCTAGCGCCAGCCAAGTCCTCTGTGATAGCCAAGCCAAGCATAACAAACTTTTTAGACCTGTGTCAAAATGTGAATTCCTAAATGTAAAAAAAAATAAGTTATTTTCTAGAAGCCCGCCCAATAAAGTTCAGAAAATGCTAATCTTTTTAGAACAATCAAAATAAAAAAAGTTTCCGCAGGACACTATAAGGCAAGAGAGAAGTTGCGCACCTATTAATTGCAAACAAGGCTGTAGCAGATTGAAGAAGTGCCAGAAGTAACAGTAAAAAAAATTAAGAACAATAAAAAAAAAAATACACTTAAAATAAAATGTATTACACTCAAGAATAGGACAAATTAGGTTAATAAAATAGAAAAAAAACGTATTGACATCAAAGCATTACCTCCAGTAATTATATCAATTCAAAAGGTAATTAAACCAAGTAGATCATATAATTAGATATTCAGCTAACGTGCAAAACATAATCAGTAGACACATTTGGAGGCCAGATTTAATCTGTAAACAATTACAAATAGAAAATTTTACTATGAAGGTTTCAGAAAAATACAAAAAATAAGCACCAGAACTGGCTTAAATAACTCTGGGGGATTGTAACATGGCAAAGTAATTTCGACGTGAAGAAACAAATATAAACAAGAAAAAAAAATGACAAGTTTCCAGTGTGCAATCACAAAAAGACTGATAGTAAACTTGACCTGCCAATGGTATGATCCAGTGGCCATTTTTTATCCCCTTTCACCAGCAGCCCTCCCCTCGGCATGTGCACGGTCAGGTCATGCACAGATTCGGGTGAAACTCGGTTCACATTTACATACAGGCGGAGTTTCACAAAGAAAGCCCATCTGTTCCCGTCACACAGTACAAATCGAGTGTCACCCAACTTGCTGCTAACAGCAGACTCCTTTCCCATTAGGAGGAGTAACGGAGAGATCTAGTTACAGAGCTGCTGATTTGGGTATAAATGCCACATAGCTGAAAACATTTTATTACAAGCCAGCGAGCCATAAAGCTTCTATATTTTTATTCTTCTAACAGCTCTTGCACCCTTTTCTTGTTTTGTAATTGTTGAAAAGGGAGCCACAAGGGCTAGACACCCTTAAAAAATATTTCCAGAGCAAGGCTAATGGGTAAACAATTGTATGTAGGAGGCTAAAAAATGCAGTATAAACACACCATGAACTCTGAACTTTAATTGCCCTATAGCTTTGTTAATGTACTTTCAGTTTTGTTGTGTGAACCTTTGTGAGAACACCATTTGGGAGAGGTTAAGGTAGGGGAAAGCAAAGTGCCAGGCAGTGAGTATATGGAAGCTGGTATACAGTTACTCCTAGTTCCCGAATAGCTTGTTATGAGGCTTCTCTTCTTCCCACAGTTCACATACAAGTCCAATTTGGTCTTCAACTGATCCCTTGCAACACCTGGCACCAAAAAGGAACACACAATGCAAACAACTCTTCCGTGTTTGGGAGTCATTGCTGTATCTGCACAAAAAGCCCAAGTCCCATCTATCAAATCAAATGTGGTGAAAGATTTTGTTAAAAGCTGAAGGACCAACATAATACAGTGCAGCTAGCAGGTGCTTGCCTGCTCCCCATCTGTCTCTAACTTTGGCGACTCCCTCAATATTTCATCCCTCATAAAAATTTTAATCCACGAGCTAGATTTGTTATTTCCAATTCATCATGATCGAACTTTATCCTACAGCCTAATTACCATGACCAGAATAACTGCACGACATGCGTCACCCTCCATATACAGATCATTTGAATGTCAGAAAACTGGAATTAGAACATGTGCAACAAAGTAATACATCTATAAAATCGAAATAACTATTTTTATAGTAACTCTACAATCTGCATCATTATTCTGGTTTGCTATTAAACCTACAAACATTAATGCACTAACATCTTCATCAATGCTTTACTGATCGCTCATAATAAAGAACCAACAACACTAAGATGTGTAGCCACCATGAAAAAGTTGCCATTAACATTCACAAATATGTATGTAAATGTTCCAATTTCTGTACATAAATTGAAATAACTGATATTAAAATTCACTTAGCAGACACTCTAAGTTCTAAGCCATTTTAGGTAAAGGCTGTTTGGATGAAACAGCCTCCACTATGGGACTAATGCATAACCCATTGACAAACTCATGATCCACACCCACATTTCCTCTTTTCCTTTTTTAATTTTAGATAAAAGACAAACATTTAAGGTTAGCAAGGGAATACAGAATAAGAAGTCAGAGGCATATGTTTCCATATCCATAATTAAATATATAACCCAAAAGTACAACGGGTTGGGACTTTAAACATGCCACATATGAGTCCAACAACTCTATATTAAAATTGTACTTGACTTAAGTTGACCTTGACAATGAATAATATATAAAACTCAAAATGTATATGTATGGGTATGGTATGCAAGAGGAAAAACGGGAGTAACTCATCAACAATCAATGGTTATTGATCAATTTGGAACTATTTTACAAAATTATACAGCCCAAGTTAATGAGTTTGGACCTTCAAGGTGCCACATACAGTAGAGTCCAACAACTTTGTTTTTAAGATGATACAACTGTACTTTATTACATACAAAAATACATATAGAATTACAGGCATACCCCACTTTTAAGTACACAATTGGGTTTATTTACTAAAGCTGGAAAGCGCAAAATCAGGCTCACTTCTGCATAAAAACCAATGAGCTTCCAGGTTTTATTACCAAAGCTTAATTGAACAAGCTGGGGTTAGAAGCTCATTGGTTTCTATGCAGAAGTAAGCCTGATTTTGCGCTTTCCAGCTTTAGTAAAAAAAATGTTTTACTAAAGACAAATCCACGTTGCACTAAAAGTGCAGTTACTGTAGATCGCTGTAGATCTGAGGGGAAGTTCTGAAATGAGGGGAAGCTCTGCTAAATTTAACATCCAATCATGTGCAACCAAAAATGCTGTTTTTTTATTTTCCTTGTATGTCCCCCTCAGATCTACAGCGACTGCACTTCAAAGTGCACTTTCAGTGCAATTTCAAGTGCACTTGTAGTGCAAAGTGGGTTTGCCTTTAGTAAATAAACCCCATTGTGTACAAAGTGGGGTATTCCTGTATTTAAGATAGTTCCAAATGGATCAAATAAACAGTAGATTTTGGGGAGTCACACCGATTTTGCCTCTTAACATGAATGCTCCTGCATACCATACCCATACATCATACATATACATTTTGGGAGTTGTATGTTGTTCATTGTCAAAGTCCACTTCAGGGAAGTATAGTTTTAATACAGAGCTGTTGGTCTCATATGTGGCACCTTAAAACCATTTGTTCCTTTGGGGTATATGTTTAATTATGGTGATATAGGGATGTGATGCCTTGGTCACCCCTTATCCCACAACAACTGGGATTTCCACATCCATACACAACTAGAGACATGTGGTACTACCCCAGCTCCTTATCAACCATTTAAGGCTACAATAGGCACAACAGCCTATCTACCTTTAACAGTTTTTTACTGGACTGGAAATTTACTGTATACAGAAGAATGTCTCAAAGACACAATCTTCATCTCAAATATCTTACATTCTAAAAGCTAATTAAACATTTACCAACATATCTATAAATGTGAACTTCATTTTTTATATAGCCCATGCTAGCTGTGATCTGCATGTACCCGTAAGAATCAACAACTGGGTGCCATAGAGATTTCCTACTTTGTGCAAAATGCTGCAAGAAACATTTTTCCAAATTTCGTAAGCACAAACTGTGCCAAGTCACTTGGTGGGAAAGTTGAAAGTAGGGAGATGAACAGGGACTGAACCTTGAACTCCATTTACCCTTTGAACTCATTACTTTTAACTGGGCTCACTGTGCTTTGCCTTTAAACAAATTTTCACAACAATCTGGAACCCTCTCGCTCACTGTGTTTAGAAAAAGATGTATGGGCATAGGGTTGACCCAATTACCTGCAGCTTCCTTTCTCTACAAGGTGAAAGCTTCATATGTGAACATACTTTGAACTCTGAACTCTTTGCACCACGTCTTTTGGCTAGCGATCTCCTTTTCATTTTCAGACCCACTCTCCATGGTAATGCTTTTTTTTTGCTGTGCCAGAACAAGTTTGTCCACCAGCAGACGGGAGAACAGGCTACTTATTAAAACATTTGCTTGAAAAACAGATTGCCGAATAGGTCTCTTTATTGCACTCTGAAAGCTTTATAGTGCAATGAAATAATGTATTTTCCTTTTCTCCTGACCTGGGTTAGTGATGGCTTGGGGCAAATCAGTTACAACGCTGCCAAACCTGCTGTTTGCATGCATACGCCGCTCTGTATCTATGTTCTTACACACCTCGCAACCTGCTGCCCTCTTAGCTACAACACACCCTTACCTTGGCCCTGAAATTCACCAATCCTATTCTATGCTGTAACAAATAACTAATCAAAGAATTGCATTTCACGAACGCAGCAGACCATATTTTCAGCTTCATTAATTCTGCAACTGCCTCTAGGAAGGGCATTAAAATCATTCTAAATACTCATCAATGTTAATTAAAAAAAAAAAAAACAACGGGGAGTGAGGAAACATCTTAAAAATAAAAGTTTCTTTTTTTTTCCTTCTTTAGTATGTTGTGACAGTTCAAAAGAAGACATTAAAGCAAGAAACCAGAAACAAGCAAGATTTTACAATCTATACTTAACAAGGTATTTCTGAAACTGACCGAGTGTAGTAGTGAGGTTAATACGTATTTACTGGGAGTCAAATGGTTTCCTGGCTCATTAAATAATCTGCCTGCTACTTAAAAGATGAAATGGCCTTATTATTTCAGGCAAATCCCTTCAGGACTCTTAATAACACACAAGGGGACGGAACCATTTCACTGCATAAGGAAGAAAATAATGTTTTTTTTCTCCTTAACATACCTAAGATTTCAAGTAAGAAGGCAAAGCTTTCCTTTCAGATAAAGAGATGTGTGTGTTTAGGCCAGAATATAATTTATGAGTCTGGTGACTGAAGAGGGCTGTTCCTCACTTAGATGCCTTTAATCGGCAGCAGGAACAACCTTTAGCCAGCTGCTGAACCTAAAACTTTACAGGGGTGTTAATGTTTTCGAAAAATTTGTCAGAGCTCCAACTGATACAATCGGTCTGAGGGGCCCTTGTGTAGCAAAGGCTGAATAACGTTTCCTTTGCAGCCATTCATTTTCTTAATGAACAAGGTGCTATTAGCAAGAAAGAAGAGACCTGGCTTCAAGGATGGATTAAACACGCTGGCACAGATGCTCTGACTCTCGAGGATGTTTAAGAGGCAACAATACACAAATTCAAGAGTCAACAAAGAAATGACAGATACTTAAATCTAAACACACAGGCTAACAGACAAGACTGCCATCGGCCAAAATTGCACAACTCTTAAATATAAAAGTAATAAAACTAAAATTGGAGCCTATCTGTATACAGTATGTATCATGCATTCGGTGTACTGATAAGACGCTTGTGGCTTTGCGGAAATCAAAATTTTATAATAACACTGAAAAAGTTAGTTTTACTTCTTCTCCCGCTGCAGGCGTGTACTAGGCTGTAAGCTCCATGAGTGGCTGACTAGGAATAATATGTATACCAGACAAAATATGAAGTGGAATATAACATGTAATCACGTATGTCTGTAATAATTATTTTTGAAAAAGCAGTCAAAATGTAGAGTTGCATCATCTTGTTCATGTATTCATTTATGGTTAAAGCAGGGGTTCACCCTAAAACAATTTTTTTTTTATCTACCATCCCATACAGCATACTAGTGTCAGCTATAGTATGTTTTTTTTTTGCCGCTGTATTTACCGTTTAATCGTCCAGTTCGTTTCAGACTCCGGCGGGGAAATAGGCGTTCCTATGAAGAGGGGAACATGATTGACATCCGGCTATGGCGCGTCACGCGTTCCGAAAATAGCCAAA
The DNA here is from genome assembly GCF_905171775.1 of Rana temporaria. NCBI lineage: Eukaryota > Metazoa > Chordata > Amphibia > Anura > Ranidae > Rana > Rana temporaria. Next base: position 50,149,831 of record NC_053500.1, on the reverse strand, counting down.
ATAGGACTTGGATATATACGGCGCCTGCGCAGTCAGCTCCTAGTCTGTGCGCAGGCGCCGTATAGCGCCGTGAAGAGCCGAGTCCTACTCCAGCTATTTTCGGAACGCGTGACGCGCCATAGACGGACGTCAATCATGTTCCCCTCTTCATAGGAACGCCTACTCCCCGCGGGAGTCTGAAACAAAACTAAAGGATTAAACGGTAAATACAGCGAAAAACAAACAAACATATAGCTGACGCTAGTATGCTGTATGGGATGGTTCATAGATGTTTTTTAGGGTGAACCTCCGCTTTAATGTACACGGGACATTTTAAAACCTCCCCCGAACTATTTAACTCGGAACATAGTGAACAATGTTAAAAAACGTCAGTGTTGCTGTGTTTACATGCAGAGCTTAAGAGCATTTAAAAATAAATAAATGAATATATATATTTTTTTTATTTTAAACAGTCAAAAATGTATCTCCATTAAAAACGGCTGTAAACAAAACAAGGCTAAACGCATGTTACCGTGTTTACACACGTTTACAAGCTGTTACAGGCATTTGGCGTTTCAAAATGCCTCTGAGGCTCCATGCACACTGGCTTTAAGAAAGTTTTGTGTTCTGCCTGTAGAAGCAGCTCAATGTTATCCTATGTGTCCATACACATTAGGACGTTAAGAGGCATATTTTGAGTTTAGAGGCAGAAAAAAACCCTTCTGGTTCACTTTTTGAAAAAACAGTAAAAAATTGAAACTCTCCTAAACACGTCTAAACTTTGTACAAAAAATGCGCTATATTAGCGATTTTTTAATCCCGAGAGAACAGACGTTCTTTTTTAAGCCCAGCTTGCATGGAGCCAAAACATCCGTCCTGAACGCATTTTTTTTGCTTACCAAAAAATGCTTCTAAACTGCCTACAAACTACTATAAAGGACCCTGTGTACATGTACTGATAAGATAACACAGAAGAGAGTTCAGGGGCAGCTGAAAAAATACCCAACTGCTCCTAAACGTCCATTTACCAGCAGCAGTGTACATGAAGCCTTATTGTACTCTCTCTTATCCATTTGCAAATCATTTTGAATTAGTAACCTTTTTTCGAGATTTGGATTTTTAGGACACCATTCATGCTTCTTCCAGCAAGTATCTGTACTTTTCTTTCAGCTTTGACAATAAGAATAATATTGAGCATAAAAAGCAGTCAAGAAAGAGTTCCATTTTAAAAAATCTGCCTTGGAAAAGATAATTAAACTCGCAGGTAATCTCAACAATACTTTTTCTTTAACCACTTACAGACCGCCTGCCGTCGTTATACATTGGCACTTTGATGACATATCATTGCTATGGTAGCAGCTAGCTATGGTAGCAGCTAGCCTCTTCTTCAGCGAGCGGTCCGCTTTCAGATAAAAGCGGTCTATGCAGCGGATTCGCCACGCACTCCGATGCCCTCCGCCGCCGGCAGCTCTCCTATACCGTTGCAGGGCAAAAGCGACGTCAAAACGTCACTTCCGCCCATAGCTTTTAACCGGTTGAGACCCGGACCATTATGCAGGCCCCTTTTTGCAATTCGGCACTGCCTCGCTTTAACTGACAATTGCGTGGTCGTGCGACGTTGCTCACAAACAAAATTGGCATCCTTTTTTTTCACACAAATAGAGCTTTCTTTTGGTGGTATTTGATCACCTCTGTGGTTTTTATTTTTTGCGCAATAAACAAAAATAGAGCGACAATTTAAAAAAAAATATATATATATTTTTTACTTTTTTGCTATAATAAATATCCCCAAAAAATATATATACATTGTTTTTCCCCTCAGTTTAGGCCGATATGTATTCTTCTACATATTTTTGGTAAAAAAAAAAAAAAAAAAAAGCGCAATAAGCGTTTATTGATTGGTTTGCGCAAAAGTTATAGAGTTTACAAAATAAGGGATAGTTTTATGGCATTTTTATTAATATTTTTTTTTTACTAGTAATGGTGGTGATCAGCGATTGTTTTTGTGACTGCGACATTATGGCGGACAATTTTGACACATTATTGGGACCATTGTAATTTTCACAGTGAAAGTGCTATAAAAATGATGTGGTTAACCACTAGGGGGCGCTAAAGGGTTAAGTGTGACCTCATGTGTGTTTCTAACTGTAGGGGGCGTGGCTGTATGTGTGACATCACTGATCGTCATTCCCTATGACAGGGAACAGACGATCACTGACACTGCCACAGAGAAGAACGGGGAAGCTTTGTTTTTACTCACCTCTCCCTGTTCTTCAGCTCCTGTGACTCGATCGCGGGACACCGGTGGCGATCGGGTCCGTGGGTTCCTGCGGGCTCGGTCACGGAGCTTCGGACTGGGTCGTGAGCACGCTCGCGACCCACGGCTGGGTTTCTTAAAGGGGACGTACATGTATGCCCTTTTGCAGAGCCATGCCATTCTATCGACGTATATCGCCGTGCGGCGGTCCTTAAGTGGTTAAAGAGACCATTTTTTGTGGGGGATTTTTTTCAAACAACATTTTATTTTTAATTATTGCATTTTGGTGTAATTATGAGATCTGAGGTCTTTATGACCCCAGGTCTCATATTTAAGAGGTCCTGTCATGCTTTTTTTCTATTACAAGGACTGTTTACATTCCTTGTGATAGAAATAAAAGTGACACCATTTTTTTTTATTAAAAAGAACAGTGTAAAAATAAAAGGTAAAATGAAAAAAAAAATTAACACGCTCCGTCCTGCCGAGCTCGCGTGCAGAAGCGAAGGCATATGTGAGCAGCGCCCGCATATGAAAATGGTGTACAAACCACACATGTGAGGTATCACCGCAATCGGTAGAGCGAGAGTAAAATATTCTAGCCCTAGACCTCATCTAACTCAAAACATGCAACCTGTAGAATTTTTTAAATATCGCCTATGGAGATTTTTAAGGGTAAAAGTTTGTCTCCATTCCACGAGCGGGCGCAATTTTGAAGCGTGACATGTTGGGTATCAATTTACTCGGCATAACATTATCTTTCACAATATAAAAAAAAACTGGGCTAAGTTTACTGTTGTCTTATTTTTTTATTCAAAAATCCCCAAAAAGTTTGCTTGTAAGACCGCTGCGCAAATATGGTGACAGAAATCGCCATTTTATTCTCTAGGGTGTTAGAAAAAAAAATAATATATATATATATATATATATATATATATATATATATATATATATATATATAATGTTTGTGAGTTTTAAGTAATTTTCAAGCAAAAAAAAACTGTTTTAAAATTGTAAACACCAAATCTCAAAACGAGGCTCAGGGCTGAAGAGGCTAAACAATTAAATATATTTTTTAATGTAAAAAAAAAGGGTTGTTCTTTATTTGGACCATTACAGGTTTTTACCATCACTGACAGTTACTTCAAAATGGGTTCACTTATACCAATATTACCTGAAAAGAAAACATCATCACGTAACATTGTTTATTTAATATTGGTATTTATATAGTGCCAACATTGGTCCCTGTCCTCAAGGAGCTTACAGCATAAGGTCCCCATCTCCCATTCATACCTACACATACTAAGGCCAATACAGATGTGCGCCAATTAACCTACCAGCATGTCTTTGAGGTGTGGCAGGAAACCTATGCAGGCAAAGGGAGAGCAGCCGTGGTTGGGATTTGGAACCAGTGCTACCAGGGAAAAGTGGTAACCACTGGGGGTCAGATTCATAGAGAACTGCGGCGGCGTAACTTATCGTCTTTAAGTTACACCGCCGCAAGTTTTCCTCGTAAGTGCTTGATTCACAAAGCACTTGAGTGTAAACTTGCGGCGGAGTAACGTAAAGACGTCCGGCGCAAGCCCGCCTAATTCAAATGGGGCGGGGATCATTTAAATTAGGCACGTTCCCGCGCCGAACGTACTGCGCATGCTCCGTTTTGAAATTTCCCGCCGTGCTTTACGCGAAATGACGTCGCCCGTCGTAATGTTTTGAATGGCGACGTGCATAACGTACTTTCGTATTCCCGGACGTCTTACGCAAAAAAAAAATTGAAATTCGACCCGGGAACGACGGCCATACTTTAACATGGCTCGTCTAAAGTTAAGCCATGAAAAAGCAGGCCTAACTTTGCGACGGGAAAAACCGACTAGCGACGACGTAACGAGTGCACGTACCTTCGTGGATCGCCGTAAAAGCTCATTTGCATACCCGACGCTGGAAAACGATGCAAACTCCACCCAGCGGCAGCCGCGGTACTGCATCCTAAGATCCGACGGTGTAAGTCAATTACACCTGTCGGATCTTAGGGCTATCTATGCAGGACTGATTCTATGAATCAGCCGCATAGATACTCTCAGAGATACAACGGCGTATCAGGAGATACGCCGTCGTATCTATTTTGTGAATCTGGCCCCATGTTACTGTGCTGTTCCCATTTTCAATTCACATTCGATTCACATTCACATTCAGCTCCTTCGATTTTTGAAAATTAAGTTTATCGAGCTAGCTGGAGCGGACAATACATTTGAACCCACAGTTCAAATTTCTGTTGATTCCTGCTAAATCAGCTAATATTTGAGCCTAGGTGGCCAGCATTGTCTCAATGCTAAATGAATGTAAAAATCAACAGATGTAATGGCAGGATCAAAAAACAAACACATGTTACAGGAGCAGCTTAGATAAACAATACACATTGGAGTTGATTCATTAACAGCAAATATATTGTTCACCTTGAAAGGGTAGTTGTACTTCGCAAGGGAGTTCAGAATGAGGAAGCTCTGCTGACTTCCATAACCCAATCATATGCAAGCAAAAACGTTTTTTTTTTTTCAGGCACGTGATTGAGTATTCTTTGCAAAGTTAACCACTTAAGGACCGCCTAACGCGGATATACGTCGGCAGAATGGCACGGCTGGGCACAATCACGTACCTGTACGTGTCTCTTTAAGCCCAGTCGTAGGGTTGCGAGGGCGGCGCGCTCGCGACCTGGTCAGAAGCTCTGTGACCGCGCCCGCAGGACCCGATCGCCGCCGGTTTCCCGCGATCGGTCATCGGAGCTGAAGAACGGGGAGAGGTGTGTGTAAACAAACCTTCCCTGTTCTTCGTTGTGGCAGTGTCATTGATCATCTGTTCCCTGATATAGGGAAAGACGATCAATGATGTCACACATACAGCCCCGCCCCCCTACAGTTAGAAACACATAAGAGGTCACACTTAACCCCTACAGCGCCCCTCCTAAACTGCAATTGTCATTTTCACAGTAAACAATGCATTTTTATAGCACTTTTTGCTGTGAAAATGACAATGGTCCCAAAAATGTGTCAAAGTTGTCCGCAGTCACGAAAAAAATCGCTAATCGCCGCCATTAGTAGTAAAAAAAAAATTATAATAAAAAATGCCATAAAACTATCCCCTATTTTGTAAACGCTATAAATTTTGCGCAAACCAATCGATAAACGCTTATTGCGATTTTTTTTGCCAAAAATATGTAGAAGAATACGTATCGGCCTAAACTGAGGGAAAAACGTTTTTTTAGATATTTTTGGGGGATAATTATTCTAGCAAAAAGTAAAAAATATTGAATTGTTTTAAAAAAAAATGCAGAGGTAATCAAATACCACCAAAAGAAAGCTCTATTTGTGGGAAAAAAGGATGCCAATTTTACGCCACGTCGCATGACCGCGCAATTGTCAGTAAAAGCGACGCAGTGCCGAATCGCAAAAAGGGGCAAGGTCCTTAACCTGCATAATGGTCCAGGTCTTAAGTGGTTAAACTTTACCTCATTCAGTATGCTTTGGGGTGAATTCCCTTGCAAAGTGAACAGACTAGTTGCCTTTACTAAATCAACCCAATTGTGCTATTGCTACTAACACATAACATCGTATAGGTGATATATTTAACCATAGATTTAACTTTAATGCCGCAGACACACGATCTGTTTGTCTGATGAAAATGGTCTGATGGACTGTTTTCATCAGACTAACCCAGGGGTTGACAAATTTGCTTGGAATCTAGGAGCCAGCTAAAAAAGTTAGGAGCCAGAAAACGCGCTCCCCGTCCCGACAAGCTTGCGCGCAGAAGTGAACACATACGTGAGCAGCGCCCGCATATGTAAACGGTGTTCAAACCACACATGTGAGGTATCGCCGCGATTGGTAGAGCGAGAGCAATAATTCTAGCCCTAGACCTCCTCTGTAACTCAAAACATGAAACCTGTAGATTTTTTTAAACGTCGCCTATGGAGATTTTAAAGGGTAAAAGTTTGTCGCCATTCCACGAGCGGACGTAATTTTGAAGCATGACATGTTGGGTATCAATTTACTCGGCGTAACATTATCTTTCATAATATAAAAAAAAAATGGGGATAACTTTACTGTTGTCTTATTTTTTTATAAAAAAAAAGTGTATTTTTTTCCCAAAAAAGTGCGCTTGTAAGACCGCTGCGCAAATACGGCGTGACAGAAAGTATTGCAACGATCGCCATTTTATTCTCTAGGGTGTTAGGATAAAAAATATATATAATGTTTGGGGGTTCTAATTAGAGGGAAGAAGATGGCAGTGAAAATAGTGAATAATTACATTAGAATTGCTGTTTAACTTGTAATGTTTAACTTGTAATACCAACGGCTCACCACCAGATGGCGCCCCCCTTCCAAGCCAAGTCGCCAGGACCCTATTTCTAGTCGCCATGGTGACCTGGCGCCCGGGATTTGTCGAGCCCTGGACTAACCGATCGTGTGGGCCCCATCATTTTTTTAACCATCGGTTAAAAAACTAGGAACTTATTTTAAAATCATCTGATGGTTAACTAACCGTTAGAAAAAAAACGATCGTCTGTATAGGCACGTCCATCGGTTAAAAATCCACGCATGCTCAGACTAAATTAGGGGAAGGGAGCGCTCGTTCTGGTAAAACTAGCGTTCGTTATTGAGATAGCACATTCATCCCACTGTAACAGACAGAAAAGCGCGAATCGTCTTTAACTAACACAAAATCAGCTAAAGCAGCCACAAGGGTGGCGCCATTGGATTTGAACTTCCCCTTTATAGTGCCGTCGTACGTAGTTTATGCGACCGCGTTCTGACACGATCGTGTGTAGGCACGACTGATCATTGGTCAGCTTCATCGGATAACTGATGAAAAAATCCATCAGTCCGTTTTTATCGGATGGACCGATCGTGTGTACAGGGCATTAGTCATTGGACAATTTCCCCACTTTTTTGATTTATTAGCTACAATATTGTTGCTCTTGACATGCTTGTTAGGACATTGCCTTTCATAGAATATTATATTTAAAATAATATTTCACACATACCGTATTTATTACATTTATTTACTCATGTACATCTGAAAGACATTACACTTATAAAATTCTTATAAAATATAGAAGTTGCAATGATGCTTTCATTCTAAAAATGCACATTTATAAGACAGAAAATGAAATAAACATGGATCTACAGCAAGAAAAATAACCATTACAGTTTTAATTATCACTATTTGTTTAATGTAGCAGTGGGTATGGAAAGCATTCATATCATTCATGTAAATTCGAACAGTAAGCTATTCTTCTGTATACACTTTTCATTTTTCTTTATTTGGAGTTTCAAGATACGGAAAGCAATAAGAAGACTTCCAGATTTTCCAACACACTTTGCCTTTTGTTACAGAATGAACTGGTTTCTCAAATGTAATGCTTCTGCAGTGTAATATAAATTAGGTATAACACATGTATGTAATTAGAGAAAATTAAATAAATTACATTTTTTTTTTTAGACCTTTTTTATAATATGCAAACAGGTTGATTCATAAGCAAGCTAAGCGCTTTTTAAATTACACATATGCTCTATGTGTATTTTATATACACTAATGTATCTAGCTATGTACATCAGAGCTGTCTACATTTCAGAGTATTCACCATTTTAGGCTCAGGAAAAACAGTATTCTTCATTGGGGATGCACGACAGGAAGCCATCTGTGTTCAGAAAAGTATTTTCCAACAATCACAACGTCTTAATTATGGTATTTTCTACTAGGCTCCTAGAAACATTGAAATGTGCACACAAATACATAGAATGCATATATTCTTTAAGCCTAATGCAAAGGATATATTTTTAATTCATTGATCTTTTACTATAGAGTTCTACTTATACCTTATACATAGTGGGCCAAATTCTCAAAAAAGCTGCCTAACTTAACTTTCAGCAGTTAAGTTACACTGACTTAAAATCTCTACCTAAGTGCCCGATCTTCAAAGCACTTACCTAGAAATTTCAGGCCGTGTAACTTAAGTGCCGCCGTCGTAAGGCGGTCCTCCTCTCCTGGGGGCGTTTAAAATTTAAATGAGGCGCGCTCCCGCGCCGGCCGTACTGCGCATGCGTGTGACGTCATTTTCCCGACGTGCAGCGCGCGAACGTAATTAACGCCGGGCGGCTTTGAGAATTTCGACGGGACACTAAAGTTGCGACGGGTGAAAAAAAATATACGCGCCGGGAAAACAAATAATTAAAAAAAAAATGACAGCGTCGCTCAGCATGCATTCCTGAGAGGGAGAACTCCATGCCAATTTTCAAAGAAAAAACCGGCATGGGTTCCCCCCCCCAGGAGCATACCAGGCCCTTAGGTCTGGTATGGGTTGTAAGGAGACCCCCCCACGCCGAAAAATCGACGTAGGGGGTCCCCCTACAATCCATACCAGACCCGTATCCAAAGCACGCTACCCGGCCGGTCAGGAAGGGAGTGGGGACGAGCGAGCGCCCCCCCCCTCCTGAGCCGTGCCAGGCCGCATGCCCTCAACATGGGGGGGTTGGGTGCTCTGGGGCAGGGGGGCGCACTGCGGGCCCCCCCACCCCAGAGCACCCTGTCCCCATGTTGATGAGGACAGGACCTCTTCCCGACAACCCTTGCCGTTGGTTGTCGGGGTCTGCGGGAGGGGGCTTATCGGAATCTGGGAGTCCCCTTTAATAAGGGGGCCCCCAGATACCGGCCCCCCACCCTAAGTGAATGGATATGGGGTACATCGTACCCCTATCCATTCACCTGGAGGCAAAAAGTAAAAGTTAGTAAACACACAACACAAGGGTTTTTAAAATAATTTATTATTCTGCTCCGGAGGCCCCCCCTGTCTCCTTTATTAGCTCTATTACCAGGGGGGGCTTCTTCTTCCACTCTCCGGGGGTCTTCTTCCACTCTCCGGGGGGGGTTTCTTCTTCCGCTCTCCGGGGGGGGCTTCTCCGCTCTCCGGGGGTCTTCTTCCATCTTCTCCCCTCTTCCGCTGTTGACTCGGCGAACCCCGGTTCTTCTGCAGATGTCCGGTGCCTTCTTCTTCAGCGCTGGCTGCCTGCTATCTTTGTGTGTTAGCTCAATTAGTAACAGGCAGCCGGTGCGGTCTTCTGTGACGTCAGGGTCTTCTCTTCTGTTCTTCTCCCCTCTTCCGATGTTGCCTCGTCGCCTCTTGTCGCTGTAATGATGGAAGCGCGCCTTGCATCCCATTTATATAGGCATCACCGTCCCATCATGCTCCGGTAGGTACCCACGTGGTGGGTGCACGTGGGTAGGCACCACCACGTGGGTACCTGCCGGAGCATGATGGGACGGTGATGCCTATATAAATGGGATGCAAGGCGCGCTTCCATCATTACAGTGACAAGAGGCGACGAGGCAACATCGGAAGAGGGGAGAAGAAGAACCTGACGTCACAGAAGACCGCGCCGGCTGCCTGTTAGAAATTGAGCTAACACACGAAGATAGCAGGCAGCCAGCGCTGAAGAAGAAGGCACCGGACATCTGCAGAAGAACCGGGCTTCGCCGAGTCAACAGCGGAAGAGGGGAGAAGATGGAAGAAGACCCCCGGAGAGCGGAGAAGCCCCCCCCCTGAGAGCGGAAGAAGAAACCCCCCCCGGAGAGCGGAAGAAGACCCCCGGAGAGTGGAAGACCCCCGGAGAGTGGAAGACCCCCGGAGAGTGGAAGAAGAAGCCCCCCCTGGTAATAGAGCTAATAAAGAAGACAGGGGGGGCATCCGGAGCAGAATAATAAATTATTTTAAAAACCCTTGTGTTGTGTGTTTACTAACTTTTACTTTTTGCCTCCAGGTGAATGGATAGGGGTACGATGTACCCCATATCCATTCACTTAGGGTGGGGGGCCGGTATCTGGGGGCCCCCTTATTAAAGGGGACTCCCAGATTCCGATAAGCCCCCTCCCGCAGACCCCGACAACCAACGGCAAGGGTTGTCGGGAAGAGGTCCTGTCCTCATCAACATGGGGACAGGGTGCTCTGGGGTGGGGGGGCCCGCAGTGCGCCCCCCTGCCCCAGAGCACCCAACCCCCCCATGTTGAGGGCATGCGGCCTGGCACGGCTCAGGAGGGGGGGGCGCTCGCTCGTCCCCACTCCCTTCCTGACCGGCCGGGTAGCGTGCTTTGGATACGGGTCTGGTATGGATTGTAGGGGGACCCCCTACGTCGATTTTTCGGCGTGGGGGGGGTCTCCTTACAACCCATACCAGACCTAAGGGCCTGGTATGCTCCTGGGGGGGGAACCCATGCCGGTTTTGAATTTAAAAATTGCCGTGGAGTTCTCCCTCGGGAATGCATACCAAATGCCGTCGCTGGAATGGGCCTTTACAATGTGTGACTAACTTTACACATTATAAAACCAGCCCTAGTTTTGCGCAGGCAAATTTGGAACTTACGCAGAAATCACAGTGATGAAATGCTTTGAAAATCTGCTTAAGTCCTCATTTGCATACGCAAAGCTGCATTTCAATGAGAAATGCCCCCAGTGGCGGATGCGGTACTGCATCCTAAAATCTGACCGTGTAAGTGTCTTACACATGTCAGATTTTCTGCCTAACTTTGGAAAAAGCCTTTTGAGAATCGTTTCCAAAGTTAGGCACAGACTGAACAGCAGTTAAGTCTGCGTATCTCTTTTGAGAATCAGGCCCAGTAATCCTAGCTTTCATTATGATGTACACATTGTATATGTTCTGTCTCCAGCAGGATATTCACTAAGTTGTTCTGCCTGCATTATCAGATTTGACCACAAGATGGAGCCTGTGGTAAATGTACTGTTTTTGCAGAATCTAAAAACTGTTCCCATCATTCCTAAGTGTAAGAAGGTAAAACAAGGTGCATCCTGGGAGCTCAGACTCCACCGTAGAGACTAAGGATGAGCTCTGGCGTGTTTGCAAAGCCTATGTGCAGAGCCCGCCAGGAAGTCAGCACTGTGCTGCGCTAATCATTAAGCTAAGACATTTCCCGATCTCTGCAGCCACGCATCGGGACAATGTCTCACTGCCTGTGATTAGTGCTGACTTCCTGGCGGGCTCTGCACGTGGGCTTTGTGAACACGCCAGAGCTCATCCTTAGTAGAGACTAGAGAGAAGGAACTAGCTATCAGAGCACATGTTGGATTGGCACTTGCATCTCTTTACATCCACTAATGGCAGCATCTCTAGTATGAATCATTTACTGCTATGCACAGCCTAATTGTCCATTTTCTGTATATTTTATATACTGATTATATGTACTTTTATCCTAATAGTTTCACCTTGAGTTGCACATAGGAAAACGTGTAGCGAGGACAGAACAGTATACACACTAAGGCTGGCCAAAAATTATACAATTTTCTTCTATGGATTTCCTTTAAATTTACCAAAACTATATAATATGAAGTCAAATCTAAACACTTTCAATTTGTGTGTAATCAGGCAGGCCCTTGTACTACACAGTTGAAGGTAAATTGAATAAGAAAATTGTATGTTGTATGGCCAGCTTAAAGTGGAGTTTCCATCCCAAATTTATTTTTCTCATTATTGTGCTCATTAGACCTAAAAAAGAAAAAAAACATTTTTTTTACTCATCTGGAAATTGCCTGTTGCTATGCGGTCCCACGAAATCTGCCTTTGGAATCACCTAGGATTCTGACATCAACCCCCCCTAATGCTCCTGGGAAATGTGTGTCATCATTTCCCAGGATGCAGTGCGCTACCCAATTATCACTCCCCATCCAAGACTTCCAGGAAGTAAGTGCGTGTGGGCTTTACAATGCCCACAAGCAAAATGACAATGGTGTGGACATTGTTTTATAAACTATCTTTTTTGAATAACTATGCGGAGCGGCGGCGGATTGTAAAATAGCAAGTGACCGATTTATATTATAAAAACGCATGATGAAAGGACATACATTTAAAAAATGCTAATTGTGGTTGGAACACCGCTTTAACTCTCAGGCTGCCTGATATTGGTTAACACTGCAGCAATCTGCCTGATCATTCACATAGGGGGTCATTTAATGAAAGGCAAATCCACTTTACACTATAAGTGCAAACTACAAGTGCAAAGTGCACTTGAAATTGCACTTAAAGTTCACTTGGAAGTGCAGTCGCTGTAGATCTGAGAGGGACATGCAAGAAAAATAAAAAACAGCGTTTTAACTTGCAAATGATTGGATAATAAAATCGTCAGAGCTTCCCCTCATTTCAGATCTCCCCCTCAGATTTACAGCGACTGCACTTCAAAGTGCACTTTCAGTGCAATTTCAAGTATGTAATCTTTATTTTGAAAATATTTGCATACAACATACAAAAAAAAAATACATAAAACAAAGCATACAGGTAGTAAAGACAACACATATAAAGAGCACTCCTTTGGGTCCCATATATCCATCTGGGGAGTTACTCAGAGACATACAAACTTGGGGGATCATATCAGGGGAGTAAGGAACATCATATTGCAACCATGTCATATGAATTCAAACATCAATGGGCGGCACAGTGGTGTAGTGGGCAGCACTCTCGCCTAGCAGTAAAAAACGTCGCTGGTTCGAATCCCAACCACGACACTACCTGCCTGGAGTTTGCATGTTCTCCCTGTGCCTGCGTGGGTTTCTCTTCCGGGTACTCCGGTTTCCTCCCACACTCCAAAGACATGCTGATAGGTTAATTGGCTTCTGTCTAAAATTGTCCGTAGTATATGAATGCGAGTTAGGGACCTTAGATTGTAAGCTCCTTGAGGGCAGGGACTGATGTGAATGTATATGTATAGCGCTGCGTAAATTGACAGCGCTATATAAGTACCTAAATAATAATAATCAATGAATCACCCCTACCACCCCCCCCCCCCGGTATACCATTGATGAGGGTTCAGACCCTCAATCAGGGACAGGGGACTGGAAGTAACCCAAGGTATCAGGACAGAGGGAAAGGAATAAAACGTGAATACAAATCAGACAAAAATAGAAATAAATAAATAAAAAAATGTAAAAAGTAAAACACATGCAAGCATGGTAAATCGACTTGAGCTGAAGTAGGCTTGTCAAAGCTCCTCCTCTCACCCGCTCTTGTCTGGTGGGATCCCGGGACCTCCACAGCCTAGCCCCATCAATCAGGAGGGGCCTCTGCCTGTGAGGGCCCCAGGACGTCCGGTCTGGATGTACTGGAGTCATTTATCCAAGTAGCCCATAGAGAGAAAAACTCATATCTGGCTTTACATTTCGCCACCACTCCTCTGCAGCCATGATATTATTCACACAAAAAACAAATAAAATCAAGCGCTCACAAGAAATGAAATGTAGGAGATGGAAATATACATATAAGGAAAGGGAAAGGAAATGGTGAAACTCATGTGAAAGCTGAAAAGATTGAAAAATGAACATGGAAAGGATTCTTTAGGGGGGGGGGGGGGGGGAGGGGGGAGGGGCTGTGATCGATTCAGCTGTCCATGAGAGAGTTGATATATAATCGAAGTTAGTATACTGAAGTAAACAAGAGTTTTTTTAAAAAAGGTGATTGAAATTTTTTGTGATAAAAATTCAGTCCATTGGAGGATTCATGAGACTGTAGCACAAAATGTTTTAAATAGAATATATACACTCTTGCTTGGAGGGCTGCCAGCTGTCGAGAAGAAGTGGTTCTGGAACAACAATAAGAAAAACAAAAAGCGGCGCCCTCTAAGCGTAGTAAGAAGTTTTAATGAGGACAAACAACAATAAATCTTATAGGAGGTTACTCACAAAATTACAGAGATTTAGGGTATTAGAATAATGGTGTCATCTGAGACTTGCATCTGGAGTGTGAGGACTCTGCTGATGGGATCTTCTTGCAGGCTTCAGGCAGCGTGATGGTGGATCCACACAGTGGGGGCCGGGGGCGGTATCTCTGGGGGTCCCTCGATGGTATTACAGCACTGTTTGTTAGGAGAGACAAGCAGGCAGGCAGAGACGCCACATTCGGCGCAGTGGAACGCAGCCGTGGAGCGCAAACAGCTGAGCGTCACTTCCGGGTACAGTCTCAGGGCGGTGCACGCGTTCGAGACATGCGTGTCTCTTCGTCAGAGCCTGCCTGCTTGTCTCTCCTAACAAACAGTGCTGTAATACCATCGAGGGACCCCCAGAGATACCGCCCCCGGCCCCCACTGTGTGGATCCACCATCACGCTGCCTGAAGCCTGCAAGAAGATCCCATCAGCAGAGTCCTCACACTCCAGATGCAAGTCTCAGATGACACCATTATTCTAATACCCTAAATCTCTGTAATTTTGTGAGTAACCTCCTATAAGATTTATTGTTGTTTGTCCTCATTAAAACTTCTTACTACGCTTAGAGGGCGCCGCTTTTTGTTTTTCTTAATATTATTCACTAAGGCTATCCACTTGATCAGGGTTAGTTATAAAAATACAAAAATGTATTTGCTTCAGAAATTACACAGAATTGGAAACTAGAAAGGTTCATAATACGGATAGCATTATCTTGTATTTTGTATGCTCTAAATAAAGATGGCCTAGGCTATAAGAAGATGGCAAAGACCCTGAAACTGAGCTGCAGCACGGAGGCCAAGAACATACAGCGGTTTAACAGAACAGGTTCCACTCAGAACAGGCCTTGCCATGGTCAACCAAAGTAGTTGAGTTCACATGCTCAGCGTCATAACCAGAGGTTGTCTTTGGGAAATAGACATATGAGTGCTGCCAGCATTGCTACAGAGGTTGAAGGGGTAGGAGGGTCAGCCTGTCAGTGCATAAACCATACACCGCACACTGCATCAAATTGGTCTGTATGGCTGTCATCCCAGAAGGAAGCCTCTTCTAAAGATGATGCACAAGAAAGCCTGCAAACTGTTTGCTGAAGACAAGAAGACTAAGGACATGGATTACTGGAACCGTGGTCTGATGAGACCAAGATAAAGGTATTTGGTCCCGATGGTGTCAAGCTGGTGTGGCGGCAACCAGGTGAGGAGTACAAAGACAAGTGTGTCTTGCCTACAGTTTAGCATGGTGGTGGGAGTGTCTGTCATGGTCTGGGGCTGCATGAGTGCTGCCAGCACTGGGGAGTTACAGTTCAATGAGGGAACCATGAATGCCAACATGTACTGTGACATACTGAAGCAGAGCATGATCCCCCTCCTTTTGGAGGCTGGGCTGCAGGGCAGTATTCCAACATGATAACAACCCCAAACACACCTCCAAGATGACCACTGCCTTTCTAAAGAAGCTGAAGGTAAAGGTGATGAACTGGCCAAGCATGCCTCTAGACCTAAACCCTATTGAGCATCTGTGGGGAACCCTCAAATGGAAGGTGGATGAACGCAAGGTCTCCAACATCCACCAGCTCCGTGATGTCATCATGGAGGAGTAGAAGATAACTCCAGTGGCAAATTGTGAAGCTCTGGTGAGTTCCATGCCCGAGAGGGTTAAGGCAGTGCTGGATAATAATGGTTGAGTTATTTTGAGGGGTCAGAAAATGTAGGCCTCATACACACAGACATTTAAAAAAATGAGCTGCAAAGCTAGTACCGACGCCAGGAAAAAAGTGGCGTTAAAAAAAACGATTTTATCCGTGTTTTGCATTGGCGTCAATGCGCATTTAGCCACGCTAGCTTTCAGCCACGTTTCTCTTCCTCTATTCAAAATCAATGGCTCCCTACGGGAGCCCATTGATTTGAATAGAAATCGCACCAGAAGTCGGATCAAGATGATCCGACTTGCGGTGCGACTTGTGTGCTGAGAATCTTGAAGGGGAACCCCTCCAAAACATAAAAAAAATGGTTGCGTGAGGTCTCCCGCCCCCCCCCCCCTCCCAAGATCCATACCACACCCTTATATGAGCACGCAGCCTGGAAGGTCAGGAAAGGGGGGGTGAGCGAGCCACATGCCCTCAACATGGAGGGGTCGGTGCAAATTGTCCCCATGTTCCTGACAACCCTTGTTTTTGGTTGTCGGGATCTGTGGGCGGGGGCTTATCGGAATCTGGAAGCCCCCTTTAACAAGGGGGACCCAGATTCTGGCCCCCCACGCTAGGTGAATGAGTATAAGGTACATCGTACCCCTACCCATTCACCTAAAAATAAAGTGTCAAAAATAAACACACTAATAGCTCCGGCTCTTCTCCCTTTTCTGGCGACATCTTCTCCTTCTGCCGGTCCTTCTCCCCTCTCTGTTCTGTCTTCTCGTTTTTTTTGCCAGATCTTTTCTGCTTTCTTCTCGCTCTTTTGCCGGGTCTTCTCCCACTGCTCTTCTTCCAAGGTTGACTCAACGCAATCTCCCAGTGTAATGTTGGGTCCGCCACGTGCAATTTGGAGGCCATGCCCCGTGTGACATCACCGCCCGGGCATAATGTGGTGATGACATCACACAGGGCGTTGCCTCCAAATTACGTCATCTGGTGCCAATATAAGTCATTGCACATGTTGGACCTCAACATTAGACCAGGACATCGCGTCAAGTCAACATCTGAAGAACAGGGGGAAAAACCCAGCAAAAAAGCAAGGTGAGGAAGTTCGTGGAAACGTAACGCGCACGGGGAGAAGCTTTCTGACGTTGCCCGCTGCCGTCCTTTGGAAACAAACATTTGGTGTTTGTATTATATGCTGCCGTTCAAGCTTTTTATGTGAGTAGCTTGTGTTTATACTCAAATACATTTTAGTATTGATCAAACAGAGAGCACTTTCCTTTTCTGTTTATGGTCCGATATTTTTGCTGATTTCCGAGGAATCTGACATGAATTTATGCTATCTGGTTCTACCTGCGGCATTGATTTCTGCTTGCATGACTACCTGGTAACACAGGAGTCCATACCTTAAAATGAGAGTAGCCAATCCTATCAGAGGTGGAGGGGTCACCAATTATTTTGCCAACGTCACGTGAAGGTTTTCTGGAAATTGTTGTCACACATTTTGGACTTCATTTCACTTTATTTGGACTTTTGTTTTCACATAATTTCTGGATTTGTTGCATCATTTCTGGACACTATGGCCCAGATTCACGTACAGCGGCGTATCTTTGTGCGGGCGTAGCGCATCTCATATGCGCTACACCGACGTAACAGAGAGGCAAGGCCAGTATTCACAAAGCACCTAAGTTACGGCGGCGTAGCGTAAATGGGCCGGCGTAAGCCCGCCTAATTCAAAGTAGGCAGGTAGTGGGCGTGATGTATTGAAATGAAGCGTGACCCCATGTAAATGAAAGGCCGAACGAACGGTGCATGTGCGCACTTGCTCAGAATCACGTCGCATATACTCGCTAAGATACGACGGCTCAATGCCTTCGACGTGAACGTAACCTACGCCCAGCCCCATTCACGTACGACTTACGCAAACAACGTAAAATCTGACGGCTGTTCCGACGTCCATACCCTAACATGACTTACCCCTGCTTTATGAGGCTTAACTTTACGCCGGACGTACGCCTTACGTAAACGGCGTAGATTACAGCGACGGTCGTAAGTACGTTCGTGAATCGGTGTATCTAGGTCATTTACATATTCAACGTGTAAATCAATGGAAGCACCCCTTGCAGGCAGCGTAAATATGCACCCAAGATACGACGGCGTAGGGGACTTACGTTGGTCGTATCAAGCCAAAATTCAGGCGTATCTTGTTTCCTGAATAAGGCGCATAGATACGACGGCGCATCCGTAGACTTACGTGGCGTATCAGAAGATACGTCGGCGTAAGTCCTTTCTGAATCTGGCCCTATATTTGTATTTTTGCACTGCACTTAACATTTCTATTTTACGTATTTATTGGATTTTGTGAATTTCCTTCAGTGTTCAGCTTGCATTTAATAAGGGGGGATTATTATTCACATTATTTGAAGTTGTTTTTTTTTTGCGCTGATTGCGCCTTTTAGCTTTTATAAAAGAGCAAGAAGACCCGGCAAAAGAGCTAGAAGACAGCGAAGAACGGATAGAGGAGACCCGGCAGAAGAGGGAGAAGACAGCGCGGAGAGGGAAAAGAACCGGCAGAGGGAGAAGACATTGCGGAGGAAGGAGAAGAGCCGTAGAGGAGTGAATGGGTAAAGGTACAATGTACCCCATAATTATTCACCTTGGGCGAGGATTTGGGGGCCCCCTTGTTAAAGGGGGCTTCCAGATTCCGATAAGCCCCCGCTCGCAGACACAACCAACAAGCAAGGGTTGTCGGGAAGAGGCCCTTGTCCTCATCAACATGGGGACAAGGTGCTTTAGGGTAGAGGGGCACACCTGCCCTGAAGCACCCACCCCCCATGTTGAGGGCATGTGGCCTGGTATGGTCCAGGGGGCTGCATGCTCAGAAAAGGGTCTGGTAAGGATCTTGGGGGACCCCATGACATTTTTTGGGCGTGGGGGAATTTCCCTTAAGATCCATACCAGACTGAAGAGTCTATTGTCGTCTTGGGGGGGGGGACTTCACGCTATTTTTTTTTTTTTACATTTTGGAGGGGTTCCTGTTTTTTTTTTTGAGCTTAAAGAGGTTGTAAAGGTTTGATTTTTTTTTTTAACAACAAACATGTCATACTTAGCTTCAACTTTGCAGTTCGCTTTGCACAGAGTGGCCCTGATCCTGCTGCTAGCAATCTATCCAATCAACGGCCAGACTCCGTGGAGAAGAGGTGCGCGTCCCCCGATGTCAGCAGGTGAATGGGCTCAGGTAAGTAAAACGGGGGGGGGCTGGGGGGCCCATGACAGGCATAGGATGCATTAAAGTTGAAAAAACATGAACCTTTACAACCCCTTTAAAAACACCAATGTCTGTTACAGCTCAAAAACACCATGGTGTGTATGAGGCCATTCAATAACATGGAGTGGCATTTTTAAGCTGCAAAAAAAGCTCAAAAACGCTGATGTAAAAATGTCTGTGTGTATGAGGCCTTACACTGTTATACAAGCTGTACACTAACTACTTTACATTGTAGCAAAGTGTCATTTCTTCAGTGTTGTCAAATAAAAAGATAGAATTAAAATTTTACAAAAATGGTGTATATACACACACATCTATATCCCTAAATTTAAAAAAGTTTTTTTTCTCAATTGATATTGGGCAAAGTCAGAATATCTGGAGCAGCTGGTTTATAGCACAGATACAACCTAATATTAAGCCAATCAAAAATGACACACATTAAGTTGTAAGGGGCGCACACAGAAACAACTGCTCCTATAGAAAGATTGTAGCAAACATAAAATATACCGATCAGCCATAACATTATGACCAATGAGACAGTCCCTGTCAGTGGAATATCTAAATGACACTAATCACTCGCAGGAACCTGTCACTTTTATGTGCGATTTGTGACAAAATATGCAAATGAATGACGGTGTAGGCAAAAAAAAATATATAAATATAGTCCAAAATAAAGTCCAATATATCCAGTGCTCATAAGTTCCTTTCCAAACGTGAAATGCAGTGGTGATATACGAAACACCCGAGGAAAATGTGATGATCCCCCAATGAATAGAAAAGCCGCCACCACAGAAATCACTGCCGCTTACCAGATTTCTTGATCTCATGAACGAGATCAAAACAGCTTATGGCACATAACCCAGCCACGGTCTCTGCTCTTCCCAAACCAATTCCTCTATTTTCCAATGCAAATGGATCCCAGTACGAATGAAAACCGCCAATCAATCAACATGAGGTGTGACAGAGAGAGGAGAGGCTTACATAGCGTAAAAAAGCTTACAAGCACTTTAATAAACTTTAAAAACAAAGATCCACTCACATTTGTGTAGAAATAAAATAGCGTATCAATATGTAAAAAAGCCGGCAGGCTCCCACAGCCCATACGTTCCAGGACTCTGCGTGGTATAGTATGCGGTATCGTCAGCACGCCGCTCCTCCGTACGTCGTTTCGCCGTAAAAGACATCGTCCAGGGGCCCCTTTACGACGAAACGACGCAGGGAGGAGCGGCGTGCCGACGATACCGCATACTATACCACGCAGAGTCCCGGAGCGGAGAGTCGGCTGGCTTTTCTACATATTGATACGCTATTTTATTTCTACACAAATGTGAGTGGATCTTTGTTTTTAAAGTTTATTAAAGTGCTTGTAAGCTGTTTTACGCTATGTGAGCCTCTCCTCTCTTTGTCACACCTCATGTTGATTGAGTTTCCATTCATACTGGGATCCATTTGCATTGAATCCCATTTTTTTAATGGTGACAGGTGCGAGTGGTTAGTGTCATTCAGATATTCCACTGACAGGGACTGTCTCATTGGGCTTTAGAAATTCAATCTAATATTTCACCTACCTCGTCTACTTTAGGGTGAGGAGTAAGTGATCTTCAACACACATACAGGGTGTCTTTTTGGTTTCAATACCATTTTTTTTTCACGTTTTGTCATTTTTTATATTGCAGCGCAGCCATTTTTCTTTTACACTTATTCTTCCAAGATCTATCTTACTTGGTTGGTTGCAGCAGCACATTGTGTTTTAATACACAGTAACACACTTTTTACTTTGAAGACAGCGCAGAATTATACACACTACATAACATTATGACCACCCACTGTCCACTAGACCTCTGAAGGTATGCAAGGTATCTGCCGCCAAGTCTGCCATGTCATCGATAGCAGCTTATTTAACTACTTCAATACTGGGCTCTTCCCCCCTTCCTGCCCAGGACAACTTTCAGTGCTGTAATGTCGCCTACACACGGTCGGAAATTCCGATAAGAAAACCATGTTTTTTTTTCCCCGACAGAATGTTGGCTCAAATTTGTGTTGCATACACACAGTCACAAAAATGCTGTCGGAAATTCCGACTGTCAAGAACGCGGTCACGTACAACACTACGACGACCCAAGAAAAATTAAGTTCAGTGATTCCGCACATGCGGCAAATTGATTCCGAGCATGCGTAGGATTTTTGCACGTCAGAATTGCATACAGACGATCAGAATTTCCGATGGAGCATACACACGGTTGCAATTTCCATCCAAAAGCTCACATAGGATTTGTTGCCCAAAAGATTGGGGGGGGGGGGGGGGGTTTTGTTTCTGTTATAACATTTTGTTTTCTCCTTCACTGACGGGCAGTGATGAGGCTGCACTGATGGGCACTGATGAGGTGGCACTGATGGGGAGGCACTAATATGTAGAATTGATGGGCACTGATCAGCAGGACTGATGGGCACAGATAGGCGGCCCTGATATGGAGCACTGATGGGCACTGATAGGTGGCACTGACAGGCGGCACTGATGGGCACTGACAGGCAGCACTCTTCGTTACACAAAGCCGAAGGTTTTCATTGTGCACCGTTACAACCTTCTAGCCGCCGGCGTCCCAGCACTGGGGTCACATTAGTTGAATGAGGGAAAGAAACTGAGGGAGAAGAGAAACACTGGAATACAATTCAGTACCAGTGTGCAAAGGTGCATTTTGCTTTGGAAGAAAAAAAATCACCTCTAAACTTGGATATCCTACATGTGCGGATGTTGCTGAAATATATAAAACCATGTATTTTTTACATTTTAGAAAGGGGTGCCTCCAGATTGTACATAATTTTAAAGGGTGCCACAACTGAAAAAAGGACAACACTGCTCTAAATGCAAAAAATCATGTTTAAAGCAGGCTGTAATTCCACATTTGACCACAGGGGGACACTGCATATCTCCGTTTATCTGTAAAATAAAGAAACCTGAACATAAATTACAGTATGTATGTGTGTGTATATATATATATATATATATATATATTAATATATATATATATATATATATATATATATATATATATATTAATATATATATATATATATATATATATATATATATATATATATATACACACACAAACACTTTTTATTTTTTTTTTAACTCCAACAATTTGTTTTTAAAGTGTTGAACATAAACACATGCACATCAGCTCCACAGGCAATATGCCTTTTAACTTGACATTTCTAAGTTATAAAATCCAAAGTCATTCACATCTCATTTGTCGCTGTATACTAAACAACTTCAATTATAAGCTTGATGCTCGTAATTAAAGAATCACTTTTACTGAACAACATACTCCTGATAGATATGTAATGAAAAGAAGCAGCTAAGCAGGCATGCGGGTGTCTGTGTGGCAAGGTCTTTTTCCACTGTCCACTATAAAATTAATCACTAGAAAGGGTTAAAATGTTATTCATCTAACTGTCATTTCCTAATTAAAAAAAAAAAACTTTGCTACTTACCAGACAAAAAATAATGATGGGGGGGGGGGGGGGAGAAAAAAAAACTATCAAACCCACATTTTAAGACAGGAAAAACACAGAACAAAAACCAACATCGGACTGGTTGCATTGGACACCCATTTTAAACAAACTAGGTTGCTGTTGGTTGCAGTTGTTGACCACTCTTTTTCAGATTAGAATTTGCCTGGCTGTAATACCATACCTTCCAACTTTCTGAGATGGAAATGAGGGACACCTATCGACAAAAGTATGCAGGCATAGGACACACCCCTTGCCACGCCCCCTTAAAGGAGAATTGTACAAAAACATACGATTGGTTAAACCCACAAGTGCTTTTTTTACCACTACTATTCCTTTATATTGGCTCTTGGAATTTAAAAATGCAGTAATTTAGAAAATCAGATGAAAGGTTTAGCACTGGAAAACACTTTTTGATAGATAAAAAGTGCATTTTATATACATCTATATAGAACAGACCAAAATGAGGGACAAATGAGGAGAATGAGGGACAGAGGGACATTGCTCCAAATCAGGGACAGTCCCTCAAAATCAGGGACAGTTGGGAGCTATGGTAACACCTTTAAAAGGATTGTAAGATTGTGAACAGGGCTGTATCAAATATCAGGCCCACGTAGTCCAATAGGTGAGTCGGGTCCAATGATGACTTTTAAAGGTCAAGTATCCACTGGAATCTCTGTAGAGTCTGGACTGACCGCTGGACATTAGCCGCCAGGATTAGGGAATACAATGGGACATCTTCCAGCAATGTAATAGCAGCCAGACAGCGGAGAGTGGTATGGGTGACAGGTCCTCCGGTAGCAAGGGGGAGTCGGTATTCCGACTCTTTCCCTATCGGTTTCCCAAAAGCAGTAAGGACCAAACCTGCAGTATGGTGACCCCATGAACTTGGCTGCATGGTGCAGGAGAGCTGAAGGAGGTAATAAAGTGAACACATGAGGTCCACGATTAGTGAATGGCAAGACCCCAATCTGACCGGTGTGCAGACATGGCATTCAAGTACACCCTAATAACCCTGACTACATCCACACACAAAAAAAAGACAAATTAGAAAAGACTGGCTTGGGTCAAAAAGTACAAACACACAATGCCTTCATTCAAGTAGAAAGCTAATACCACCTTAGGCAGGAGAGACAGCCTTTGATGCAGGACAATCTTATCCTTGTGAAGGACCAAAAAAGGAGGCTTGCAACAGTACCTGGATAATGTCCCATGGAAATAATGATGGCCTGACGTGGTGGGGCTACGTCCTGAAAAGGTGTGGACAAGTGGCCATGATGTCAGAGGGCACTGAGATAAGACCGCTAACACTGACACCTGAACCTTAATTGTGCTCGAGTCCAACCACTGCTCCACTTTGTGTCTAACAGCAATAGGGTCACTGGTTAGAATCCCAACCACGATAC
Source organism: Rana temporaria (assembly GCF_905171775.1). NCBI lineage: Eukaryota > Metazoa > Chordata > Amphibia > Anura > Ranidae > Rana > Rana temporaria. Next base: position 50,126,028 of record NC_053500.1, on the reverse strand, counting down.
TACCTGCAAGGAGTTTGCATGTTCTTCCTGTGCCTGCGTGGGTTTCCTCTGGGTGCTCCAGGTTCCTCCCACTCTCCAAAAGACATGCGGGTAGGCCAATTGGCTCCTGTCTAAATTGGCTCTGGTATGAGTATGTATAAATGTGAGTTAGCTACCTTGGATTGTAAGCTCCTTGAGGGCAGGGACTGATTTGAATGTACAATATAGCTTATATTGTCAAACGTATTGGGACACCTACCTTTACACACACACATGAACTTTAATGGTATCCCAGTCTTAGTCCATAGGGTTCAATTTTGAGTTGGTCCACCCTTTGCATCTATAACAGATTCAACTCTTCTGGGAAGGCTGTGCACAAGGTTTAGGAGTGTGTCTATGGGAATGTTTGACCATTCCTCCAGAAGCGCATATTTGAGGTCAGACACTGATGTTAGACGAGAAGGCCTGGCTCGAAGTCTCAACTCTAATTCATCCCAAAGATGTTCTATCGAGTTGAGGTCAGGACTCTGTGTAGGCCAGTCAAGTTCCTCCACCCCAAACTCACTCACTCATCCATGTATAGGACCTTGCTTTGTGCACTGGTGCGCAGTCATGTTGGAACAGGAAGGAGCCATCCCCAAACTGTTCCCACAAAGTTGGGAGAATAAAATTGTCCAAAATGTCTTGGTATGCTGACGCCGTAAGAGTTCCCTTCACTGGAACAAAGGGGCCAAGCCCAACTTCTAAAAATATATTGTCCATTCAGTCCTTACCCTCAAGGAGTTTACAATCTAAGGTCCCTAACTCACATTCATACATACACATACTAAGGTCAATTTAGACAGGAGCCAATAAACCTACCAGCAAGTCTTCAGGGTCTGGGAGGAAACCGGAGTACCAGGAGGAAACCCATGCAGGCACAGGGGTAACATGGAAACTCCAGGCAGGTGTTTGCCATGGTTGGGATTTGATCCAACGATCCTAGTGCTACTAAGCAGAAGTGCTAACCACTTAGCCACGGTGCACCCCAATGCTTGTTTAATGCATGCAAGTGCGTGGAATCGGTGCATTGTGCTGCTTTACTAAAAATAGTGCAGGAGAGTTTCAAAAGTGTACATTGACTCTTAGGAAAGCTATTTCTTAAAAACATACCATTCATGGCATCACCAAAATGCTAATTGCTAATTACATGTAAACTATTTTTCAATCTTTCCTTTTTTAGCATGTCTGCTCTTGCCAAGTTGTGCCGAGTAGAAGTAGGATTTAGTGGAATGGCAAGTCGAAACACAGCTTAAAATCTGGCGGGTCCTTTTCGATACCTTATACAGTAAATCCTTGGATTGCGAGCATAATTTGTTCCAGAAACATGCTTGTAATCCAAAGCACTTGTATATCAAAGCAAATTACCCCATAATAAATAATGGAAACTCAAATGATTCGTTCCACAACCATTTATTCATAAGTCCTTCAGTTTATAGTCCATATAAAAAGATTATAGCAATGTGACAGGTTGTGTAACCAGAAAATGACCATCCACAAATGGAAGCCTCCACAAGGAGATTAGAAGCAAAATCCAGCAGGAGCTACAGAGTATAAAAGAGAAGAGAGGCGCCTCTAAGGCCTCGTACACACGATCGGAATTTCCAACTGACTTTTTCCATCGGAAATTCCGACCGTGGGTATGCTCCATTAAAGAAATTCCATTGGAAATTTCGATGAATTCCATCTGAGATTACATAGAGAACATGTTCACTTTTCCTCCGATGGAATTCCGTCGGAATTCCGATGTGAATTTGGTCGGACAAAGATCCGATCGTGTGTACAGGGCAGTGTAAGTGTAGCAAAATGTTGTACTGTCATTAAATATAACCATATTTCTACACTTAGAGGCTCCTCTCTTCTCTTTTATACTCATTAGTTACATGACGCTAATGGAATATCAAGACATCGCTTGCATAGCAAGTCAAAATGTATTAAAAATGTTTGCTTGTCCTGCAAAACGCTCTCAAACCAAGTTACTCTCAAACAAAGGTTTTACTGTATTATAAAATCACAAATTGTAAAATATTAGAAGTCAATTTTAAAGAATCAGCAACAAAACAGTCACCATCAAGCCTAAAACCTTGAACTTACCATCATCCACGTAGTCCGATGTAAGTGAGACTTCATCAGATGCCAAAGAAGTCCCATGGCTCAGGCTATGGTTATCATCATAAGTGTCTTGTCCTGTTGCTGCAACATTAGTGTCACCACCTAAGAAAATAAGCAAACAATTTAGAAAATGTTGGTAAAACACCTGAAAGATGTAATAATTTTTTACTTAGATTTGTAATACTAAGGTCCCTGGGTTTCTATTAAAAAAAAAAAAAATCCTCCTTCCCATCTTACCCTGATGCTCTAATGCCTTGTTCACACGAGCGGAATTTCCGACGGAAAAAGTCTGATGGAAGCTTTTCATCGGATATTCCGTCAGTGTGTATGCCCCATCAGAAATTCTGATGGAATTAGATAGAGAACATGTTCTAAATTTTTCCGTTCGTCTGGATGCAATTCCGATAGACTAAAAACCATGCATGCTCAGAATCAAGTCGACGCATGCTCAGAAGCATTGAACTTCATTTTTCTTGGCTTTTTGTAGTGTTGTACGTCACCATGTTCTTGACGGTCGGAATTTGGTGTGACCATGTGTATGCAAGACAGCTTGAGAAGAATTCCATCGGAACTCCGTCGGAAAAACCGCCTGAGTTTATTCTGATTGGAAAACCGGTCGTGTGTACAGGGCATTAGACCCAGTGTGACGTTGACCTGCTCTCGATGTTACTCGAGTCTATGCATTGTATTTGTATCAGTAACATGTGATGACAGAATGTAAACAAAAGAGTCAACATTAAAAAATTAAAAACGAGAAATGGAGTGCAGGTGTAGGTGCTCGGAAAGGGTCGGGTATGGACTTTGGGGGGAGCCCATGCCATTTTGTATTTTGTTGTGGGGTTCTCCTTAAAATCCATACCAGGCCTTATTATTACCAGGCACGCATACTTTTTGTCTTTTCAGTGTGCGGTCCCTGAAGGGCCTGGTATGGATTTTTGGGGGCCATGAAAGCCTTTTTTTCTTTTTTAAATCAGCTCTTTTGAGCTGGCTCCTTAACAATCAATGACTCATTCCTGCTGGCTGACGTCACGGATGAGTTACAGTAGTAACACGTATTAAAAAAATTATAAAAACCGAACCAAGTCGCACTGCAGCTGCTCTACAGAATCACATTGAAAATCAAATCAAAATCGCACTGCGCTAGCCTGAACCTAGCCTTATGGTATCCCTGCTAGTCTGAAGACCCAAGGTGAGCTACAAGAGAACTGTATTTCCTACTTCATACTCTAGGTGTAAAGCCTGGTACACTAATAGTTTTTTTTTGTTCAAACCCCCAGTGAGTTGAACGAAAAAAAAACTGACAACTCAGGTTGGAGCCGCTGTACTAACAGTCCGACGTTAGTACAGAGATCTCCCCTGCTGTGCTATTGTGCTCTGACAGGGGGACAGGATGGGATGGGGACAGAACACCCTGGTCAGCGCAATCAGCTATTGGCTTAGAGCGCTGATCGGAAGCCAGCCTGCTTCTGGTTTCCCAGCATGCTCGTCCGATAGAAGCTGGCCAAACAGCCGGCTTCTATCAGACCAGCTGACATACGCATGGGTCGAATTTCGGCCTCTTTTTATGGAACCGGCCAATGTCTCCTGACATTCGACCTGTGTGTACTAGGCATAACACTACAATGATAAGAAAAGCACACCACTTCTGTAAGTGGCGGACTTTTACTGGGCCATTTGATGTTCCAGTTCTCGAAAAGGTAGCAACTGGCTCTTCTCACAAGCTGGAGGTTGTGGTGCTGATGTAAGTGTCACTGGGCCCTGGGACAGCTGTTGGTTTGCCTTTCCCATAGCTCCCATAGAGCTGATAACCTGTAAAATGGGCCCACTACCATGCAGCACAATGATGAGACAGGGAGTGAGGATAGGTAGCGTGTATGGCTGTATAGATTTACCATAATTCCATGATTGTACTGAATTCACTCTGCGCTGTTGTCATCCTCCTAGTGATCAGCACTGCTAATGTAAATAGGGGGAACTTTTCCCCTGCAGCCCAGAGCTTTCCTCCACTATTTGTACTGTCTGTATATTCCTATACATAGACTTTTGAGCAGGTGGGCAACTTGCCTGGTTATGGGGGCCTTACAGAAAAATGAATATGTGACCACTTTTACGGCCCTCCTCAGACTTGAGTTTGAGACACAGTACCCATGGTAGATCAGCTATGCAAGGTTACAGAAGACATGTTTATTTTTTCCAATTAGATCTTAACGGGCAAGTATTTTTCAGCCTATAACTCTATAAGAATAACATGTATCGTCTATAACAAGGGTCTCCAAACTGTGGCCCTTTGCTTGCCTTAATGCGGCCCTTTGGACACTATTCCATCCAACTCCAATGGGGCATTATTCTTGTTGCTGACAACAATGGGGCACTACTCCTCCAACTGACACCATCAATTCTTTCCATTGACACCAACGATGGGGCACTAGTCCTCCCACTGACACCAAAGATTTGGCATGATTTACTCCCACTGGACACCTGGACATTTTCTACTCTCAGTGGCCCTAGTCTGGCCCCCCTAAAGTCTAAAGGACCGTAAACTAGCCCTTTGTTTAGAAAGTTTGGAGACCCCTGATCTATAAGAATAACATGTACCGTAGTGAATGTCCAGCCAAAACTTTCCCTAGTTTGAATCAGGTAGGGGAGGTTAAAACGCCTGTAAGGATGTTACTCCTATTTAGAGCTTTGTTATAGAGACTTCCCACAATTTACTGTCCTGGTGACAACAGTTTTACAGACAGGAAATTAGGGAAATTAGACAGAATTTTTTTTTAGAGAATATGGAAAGGCTACAACTTGTCAGCAATGTTATTCTTTCTCTGCCCTTTTTGTAGATTTCTCACTTTCCGTATAGTGAAAGTGAGGGGAAAACGCACTGGACTGCAGTATAAACAAAATCAGGAATTTTTATTCTTTCCCACTTAGTCCAAAAGTTACAAAAAGTTTTGTTTTGGCTGCATATACACACACTTTAACCCCATCCTGCTCAGCATCCCTTTTATAGGTTCCTTACACCTGGGAGACAGGAAGGATCCTGTGACCACTATGATTCCCTGTTATAGTGGTCATATGATCATATGATCAGTAGCCAGCCCTGCCAGTTGCCGATCATTAGTAGGGACCAAGAGCTACCTTTAACAGCTCAGTCACTGTCAGTGGCGGCTGGTGCTCAACATTTTTAGGGGGGTGCAAACAAACTGAAAAAAAAAACATCAATTGCAGCCTCACTGTGCCAATCAATTGCCGCCACTGAGCCCAAGCGCAGCCACTGTGCCCATCAATTGCCGCCAGTTTGCCCCATCAAATGCCGCCAGTCTGCTTCATCAAATGACGCCAGTTTGCCCCATCGAATGCTGCCAGTTTGCCCCATCGAATGCTGCCAGTTTGCCCCATCAAATGCTGCCAGTTTGCCCCATCAAATGCTGCCAGTTTGCCCCATCAAATGCTGCCAGTTTGCCCCATCAAATGCTGCCAGTTTGCCCATCAAATGCTGCCAGTTTGCCCATCAAATGCTGCCAGTTTGCCCCCACTGCCCATCACTTACCATTCTCGGGTCATCGCCGTCCTCCACGCTCCCTCTGAGTCCTCAATGTCTTTTCCGTCCTCTTCATGTCATCTCTGCTATGATTGGATGCCTGATAGGCGTCCAATCACAGCGCCAGTAGCTTCAGCCAATCAGGTGACTGGTAACCCGACCCGGTGCACCTGATTGGCTGAGAGGCCGGTCAGTGTTAGGGAAGCGATTGTTAGGGAAGCCTCTGGCTCTAATTAAGCACTTCCAAAACACCCCCACCCCTCTAATTCAGATGGCCGGCGCTCGACAAGGGGCCTGATACCTGAATAGAGGGCGGCAGCGGCGACAGTAGATAGATTCATGCAATGCAGGAGATATGGGGAGTTTCCTGTGTCCTCTATGGACGCACCGCCACTGATCACTGTGCTGGGAGCACACAGTGATCACACTCTCAGCACAGAAAGATCTGCTGTTCATGTACGCATATGTGCAGCATGTGGGCGTTAAAGTTAATTTATTTTTGTTGTAGCATATATGCGTTACATGGCGGCAAGAAGTGAAAGAGTAACTCCACTTTTGTTGAAGAAAAAAAAAACATTCCCGTCTGGGTGATATATGTACATTTTAATGATTTTGACAAACTTTGTTGCAGATTCCTACCTTTTGTTATTCTGAGGATGTCCCTGTGTGTTTGTCTGTGCCCATTTCCAAACGTGAGTCTAAAGCCTCGTACACACCAGCGGACATGTCCCATGAAAACGGTCCGCGTTTTAGGGTGCTTTGGATTACAAACGTTCTCCTAGAACTGATAATACTCGTAATCCAAGGTTCCACTGTACCTTTTCTCATCAGCAGTATATAGCAGTCTTGTGACTTCTATCAGTGTCCAGCCAAGCACTGTTTAAAGCTTGTGGTGGAGTTTTCATTCTCCTCTGATTGTCCTATGAGGCTGTATGACCCATGACTTTCTGTCTGGACAGTGCTGATTGGCCCTGTGCTAATCACATGCACCCTTCCCAAAAAAATGTAAACTTTCTAGCAATACACACCAAACAGCATGTGCAGAGTTCTCAAAAGGCTCTGTTCTATCAACAGATGGATTGGGGACAGTAAAAGAAAGGGAAAGATCAGAGGAGACAGGATCAAACAGCTTTTTTACACAATGCTGAGGATTAACCCCTAAATTCTATAGTAGAGTATAACAAGCATGCTTTACTGCATATGCAGACAGATCTTACTGTTGTGGGTTTAGTAACACTTTAAGGCATTGCTCATTACAGTTCTCTCCAACTTTTGCTGAGACATTGCTCATTTTCATGCTCTTTCCAGCTATTCCTGCCCCACTTCAGCCCAGGATTTCCTTGTCTTAAAGTTCAGTCCTGGTTTTCCAATGTGCCCACACACTTACAACATTGGGAAAGGCCTAGAAGGTATTTAAGCACCAGCCTATGAAATTACATGTGCTTTGTCTTCAAACCATCTACCTGAGAGCAAGAACTTCAATACTGAAGTCTTTTTCCTGTGGTTGCTGACCCAGATTACCTGAGTCTTCTCTCCTTATTTGCTTTCTTCATTGTGAACTGTCTGACTATTCTCTGCTTACTGCCTGCCAAGACCCCTGCCTGATCTCAACTACTCTCTCATCTCCAGTCTTACTTCAAATGCCACGTACACACGATCGGATTTCTGATGGAATAAAATCCGATGTAATTTTTTGTCGGAATTCCAATGAAGCTGACTTTCATCAGTCTTGCCTACACACTATCAGACTAAATTCCGACTGCTACAAGCCGAGAAAAATGAAGCTCAATGCTCCCGAGCATGCGTCGACTTGATTCCGAGCATACGTGGATTTTTCTCCGATGGAGTTCCACACAGACGATCGGAATTTCCTATCGTTTTTTTTTTCATCGGAAAAATGTAAAACATGTTCTATTTTTTTACACCGATGGAAAAAAGTCAGATGGGGCCCACACACGATCGGTTTCTTAGATGAAAAAAGGCCATCGGACTTTTTTCATCGGAAAAAACGATTGTGTGTACACGGCATTACTCGTTGCTGACCCAGACCCTTTTTTTAATCCTGCCTACACTCTACTCCCCTTTCTCCACACTGTAGCGTCCTGGTCCCCACTCACCCTTTGGTGGGTTGAGCTTGGGGGTTGCAACCTGGTAGCAGCATGCAGCAAAATCTCCATCATCAGGAGCTCTGGTGAAAATCAGCTGGTGCTTAGACTCCCAGCCAAGGGGTGTAGTCAAATAAAAAAAAACGCCACGTACTTGGCTACTGGAGATTTCTCTGCTTGATGAACTCTGCAGCAGATTTCATAACTCCAAATTCATGTCTCCGAGTATCATAGCCAATTTAGAGTCTTCCATAGGTGCTTGTCTCCTCCATTACTGATAAACAGGTACTGTAGTCTCTCTCAAGCCTGAGATTTTTGTCTCAGGACACATTGAGGAGTATACCACTGACTTTCGTGTGGAGTGTGGACACTCAATAGAATGTACTTGAGCACCAGTCCTGCCCAGGCCTCTCAGAACAGATAAAGATTAACAAGCTTGAGTTAGAATCTCAGACATGCTGGGCCTTTTTCCACCTATGGGGGCCTTGTGGGTTTCCTCCACCTATTTATTGTTTGGTCCTCATATTTATTCTTGTGACTATATCAGTCACCAAGGTTGACCTGCCTTATTCGCAAAGCCTCACTTAGGTTTCCCTCTCCCCCCACCCCCACTTTCCCTCCCATTTGTTTCTTATGTACCAGCATAGTTGCCAACTGTCCCGGGAAATATCAAGAAAAATCAGTGTTTTCTCTTTTTTTAGCCACTAGGGGGTCCACGGCCGGCAGTGAAATGTCTCTGCTGGCTGTCCATTTTACAAAAGACCAGCTCTCGTATAGCCTGGTCACTCGCCGAGGGGAAAAAGCAAGAGACGGAGCCAGCTGGGTGGCTGCCAATAGAAATTGAGCTGCCGCCAACCCCTGCCCCTTGGCCTTCCCACCTGTTGTGGGAAAGGGCATGGGGCAGGGGTTGGCGGTAGCTCAATTTCTATTGGCAGCCACTCGGCTGGCTCCGCCTCTTGCTTGTTCCCCTCAGCAAATGTGACCTGTGTTACACAAGGCTGGAATACTACTGTAATAAAGGCGGAGACTCCACTGCTGTGACACCTGATGTAAGGGTGGGCTCCACTGGGGGACACCTGATGTAAGGGAGGGCGCCACTGGGCAACACCTGACGTAAGGGGGGGCTCCACCTGATGTAAGGGAGGGCTCCACTAGGGGACACCTGACGTAAGGGGGGGATCCACTGGGGGGACACCTGATGTAAGGGGGCTCCACTCGGGGACACCTGATGTAAGGGAGGGCTCCACTGGGGGAAACCGGATATAAGGGGGTCACTGCTGAGGGACACCTGATGTAAGGGGGGGCGACACTGCTGAGGGACAAGCTTTATTCTACTGATCATAATACGCCCAATATGAATTTAAGGCCTTTCTTAACATGCTTATCACATCATTTATCTGGATCAAAGCCCCTAAAACTGTATATTAATCTATGAAACTATGATCTATAGTAATGTGATCATGAATATCTGTTTACTGTAGAAAAAACATAACCAATTCAATGTGAGAGGAACATTATCCCGGGCACGTCTCATACATCCAGCCTGGGATGACAGCTAGGAACATGCTCAAGTGATCAAGTTCTCACCGCAGCACAAACCTTGGGTGACAGGTCTGGCAAGCAGTGCCTCAGTAATTAGGAGGAGAGTGACACTGAGCAAGCCAATATAAAGGCATGCAGAACAGTCCATTGGGGACACGGTCAGTCTTAGCCCCAGTCACAGACTTACTAGACAACAAGAATAATTCTTTCATTAATTAGCTGCCTTACTCCCGAAGTCCAAAGAGATCTATATCTTACAGGAAAAACAATATAATTAGCTGAGCACTTTAGACCAATAATCTATTCCATTCTGCTGGCTTCTAAACTTGCAGCAGCATTATAATCTCTAGACTAGATATGGATTTAGCACACACTGAAAGACCAGCATTTTCCATTTGTGCATGCTCAATGTAACTCATAAAATAAATCCTTCCAATAAACTGCAAAAAGCCAATTGAATTTAAATGAGTATAAGAACATATGGACAGAGATGAAATGCAAATTAGCATTTTACCCACTTCATAAATGCATGAATTCAGTTGTGAAAATTACTATAAAAACAAAACTTTTTCCCCCAAATCTTCATATACTAGTGCTGTAACTCTACACACATACAATTTTTAGAATGAAATACTGTAGCCAAGAACGCAAAACCCAGCGCTATCTTAGGCAATAGACCTGTAACCTTTTTAACTGGTAGTAAAATCGAAAAAACTTTTATTATTTATTACTAGCAGTAAAAAGCAAATGGTGGTTGGAAATGGACGCATAGACCTTCCTACAACTAAGATTTTTTTCCCCTCATAAATATGCACATTCAGATTACACAAGAGTACGTTTTTATTTCCATGTAGGATGAAAAGGGTTAGAAGAGGAGACAATTCTTGACAATGGCTTACCAGTTATCTGTGAAAATTCAACCTAGCCAATCAATTCTTTCCTCCAGATCGGGTACCTAGGGGTATTTACAAATAAAGCACTTATATACATGAGATGATTTCCCTGAATGTAACCAGTGGGGCCAAGAGATGTTCATCTTATGGTAATGAGTGCCTTCATGTTCCCTACTTGCATAACAGATGGTATTTCCTTTTCAGATTTACTATTTATAGATAAGCAAAACAGGGTCTGATTTACCTGCAAGAAAAAAAAGTGTTCTGTATTTCTGCACCCAGGAGTCATCAGTGGTGGCATGCGCCATTGCCAGCAGCCTGCACAAATGACAGCCCGTCAGCAGTGGTAATTAGGTCGATGAAAACATTTTCACCAGTTTCGTCAGCGGTATGTTGCCAATGCCGAAAACTAAATAAAAATGACTCCACATTTTCGTCAATTAACAACAACTAATGACGAAAATGAGAATTGATTTTCAACAACGAACTAAAACTGAACTAAAATGTGAGGGGGGGGGATGCTTGCCCACATGAACTTCCGGTTTCATCAGAGCTCCAGCTGTAAAGCCCATGAGTGTTTACCCTCCCATCAAGCAAGGTAGCGACCCTAGAGTGCTTAATGGTGTGGAGTGCTTAGCACTGTGTAGCATTACAGACCTCTTTAGATGACTGTCCAGAGAACTGTGTGCATTAGCCTCCTCAGACCACTGTGCAGCATCTTCAGGCCTCCCATCCGTCCAGAGCCCTGTGTGCATTACTGGCCTCCTCATATCACCGTTCAGAGAATTGTGCATTACAGACCACCGTCCAGAAATCTGCAGCATTTACAGGCCTTCTCAGTCCACCATCCAGAGCACTGTGCATTACAGACCTCCTCAGTCCACCATCCAGAGCACTGTGCATTACAGGCCTCCTCAGTCCATCGTCCAGAGCACTGTGCATTACATGCCTCCTCAGACCACTCTTCAGAACACTGTGCATTACAGCCTTCTTCAGACCAGTGTTCAGAGCACTGTGCATTACAGCCTTCTTCAGACCACTATGCATTACAGCTCTCTTCAGACCGCTGTGCATTACAGCTCTCCTCAGACCACCATCCAGAACACTGTGTGCATTACAAGCCCCCTTAGACCACCCAGAGCACTGTGCAGCATTTACAGGCCTCCTCATGCCATGGTCCAGAGTGTCTGTGTAGTTTGTTTAAACCTTAATACCATGAATAATAACATACAATGGAGATAATTTTTATTTGATCCACTGCAGAATTTGTACGTTTTTCCACTTCAATGAAATGAAGGGTCTATCATTTTTATCATAGGTATATTTTAAATGATAGAGACAAAATATCAACCAAAAATTCTGAAAAATCACGATACAAATGTTATACATTTTACTGTAATTCAGCGAGTAAAAAAAGTATTTGATTCCCTACCAACCACTAATAATTTCGTCTCTCACAGACTGGCTACAATATGTGCTCATGTGGTACACAGATTAGTCCTGTCAATTTTAGGAGGTGCCCCTAACGACAACTTGTTATGTGTATAAAAGTCACCTGTTCACAGAATCTCTTTTTTCTATTCAAACCTCACCTTCATGGACATGACCAAAGAGCTGTCAAAGGACATCAGGGACAAGACTGTAGACCTGCACAAGGCTGGAATGGGCTACAAGACCATCAGCAAGAAGCTATGTGAGGAGGAGACAACTGTTGGAGCGATTATTTGCAAATGGAAGAAATACAAATTGGACACAGAAGCATACATAAGTCCCGCCCACATTTTTTTCCCCCCTCAGTCTAGGCCGATACGTATTCTACATATTTTTGGTAAGAAAAAAAAAATCGCAATAAGCGACTGGTTTGCGCAAAAGTTATAGCGTCTACAAAATAGGGGACAGAATTATTATTATTATTTTTTTTTACTAGTAATGGCGGCGATCTGCGATTTTTATCGGTACTGCGACATTATGGCGGACACATCGGACACTTGACACATTTTTGGCACCATTCACATTTATACTGCGATCAGTGCTATAAATATGCACCAATTACTGTATAAATGTGACTGGCATTGAAGGGGTTAACACTAGGGTGTGAGGGAGGGGTTAAATGTGTACCCTGCCTAGTGTTACTAACTGTGAGGGAAGGGGACTGACTGGGGGAGATGACCGATCTGTGTCCCTATGTACAAGAGACACAGATCGGTCTCCTCTCTCCCTGACAGGACGTGGAGCTGTGTGTTTACACACACAGATCCACGTCCTTGTCTCTGTAACCGCCGATCGCGGGAGCCTGGCTGACATCGCGGCTGCCAGGCTTGTGCATCGGCATCCCAGTGATGCGGCGGGCACGCGTGCGCGCCCCCCAGTGGCCAGGAGGAGCGGAGGCCGTAAAAAGACGGCGACTCAGAGAATTAGAACCACCCTGCGGCCGTATAAAGTCGTACGGCCGTCGGGAAGTGGTTAAAGTAGATTCAGATACTACTTTTGCAGGGTTGGGGTTTCTATGAGAACCCCAATATCTCCTGTTACTAGCCAATCAGACTGGAACACAGAACGACGATATGCTTCTGCACCTGGCATCTGGGCCAAGGATTTGACACCTCTGATCCAAAGTCCTCTAAACTATTCTCCATCCTGATCATGCCTCCAACCTTCATGGGCATACTGAAAACCATCAAACTTTACTGGAATTAAAGGGTTGACACACCAATATTCAAATAAAAATACATAATAGCCAAATGACCCATAAAAACAGGGCCAAATTGTCACACAGTAGGAAATCCAGCTGCCATTTATTGACAACTCTACCATAGGGCTTAGCGGAGTTCTTGGGAAAAAAAGCCCAGGGACTAGGAGCTGCGAGGAGCAGCAAAAAGGATGAAATCAGAGAGGCTAGGCAGGAAAGGCTTCCATGCTCCCCTTTAATGCCAGTAAAGGCAGATGGTTCTAGTTATGTTCTTGTGCACATTTTTGGATGTAGCAGATAACCGGTATATAATCTCTGGATATGCCGATCCGACAGCTGAGCCTGCAGACCAGGAGGTGTCGGGAGGAGGAGGGAGCAGAAAATAAGGGGGTTCTCATGAAGGTGGAGGCACCTGATCACCTTCCCACACACTAAGAGCCGGTTCACACTGGGGCGATCTGCTATCCGACTTCAGGTCGCCTCAAGTCGTCCCAAGTCGCGCTGTCCAGAAAAGCAATGGAAGTGAATGGGAGCCGTCTTAATACACACTACTGAAGTCGCTCCGACTTCAGAAAAGGTTCCTGTACTACTTCAATCCGACTTCTAGGCGACTTGTACCCATTGATTTCAATGCAAGTCGTCTCCAAGTCTGATCTCTGTACATAATGAGGCAACTTAGAGGCAACTTTGCAGGTAGCAGAGAGGAATTTACCCAGAAGCACCCAGGTACTCCCCTGTCCCCAGGCAGCCCCCACCTTCCTAGACACGGATTACTTTCAGTTTAGACGATGTCTCTGTATTCCTCTATACACCATGTCTACCAGAGCCAGGGAAGGGAATAGAAGAGAGGCTGTGGATAATGAGTCTCTTATAAGGTTTATCAAGGAGAGACCAGGGCTCAAGTCCTGCGGGAACGCGTGGGAATGGAGTTCCTGCACTTTTTTTACAGCAGGAACTCAGTTCCCTTTGCAGGACTAGAGCAGCCGAGCCGCCCGAGCCAATCCTTCACTAAGCAGCGATGACCAGCTCGAGTCACTGTCAGGGGCAGGCGAACCTTAATAATCCTTTATGTTACTGGCCGCTTCCTGTACATGGATTCATCGGGTAGTGAGAGAGAGAGAAAGAGAGAGACTTGTAAAGCGCAACACATGCGAACTGAATCGCCTCTGGGCGCTGTATCCATTTCATGGGTAAGGAACCCCTTGACCTCAGAAGAGATGGGTTTTAATCTTTCTCCTGAAGGCCAAGTGGTCTGACTTCAGTCGGATGGTGGTTGGTAGTGCATTCCACAGGCGAGGTCCCTCGCTTGCGGGTATTCCGTCACTTCCTCGATGCCGCAATGTCTCCTGCGAGCTTTTGTCATTGTTCCCAGGAGACATTGCGGAGGTCTGCCGCGAGTTATCGCGGGATTTAGAAAGAACTTGCTTGCTCCTGGGAACAATGACAAAAGCTCCCAGGAGACATTGCGGCATCGAAGAAGTGACGGAATACCCGCACACTACCCGATGAATCCATATACAGGAAGCGGCTAGTAACAAAGGATTACTAAGGTACAATGGATCGAAAAAACCCCAACATGCGGTTTAGTAATTATGCATATGAGCGTATAATTTTTCTTTTTTTGCTGGGGGAGTGGATCTTGGGTGGGAGTTCCCACACTTTTTTTCCACAGGACTTGACCCCTGGGAGAGACCATGTCTGTATGACAAGACAGACAGACATTACAAGGACCAACAGAAGAGGGACAATGACTGGCTGGATATCTGTCACATGTCCTTTGAGGATTTTGATGTATTGTCCCAGACCGACCGCACTGCCAAATGAAAGTTAAACCTTTATTATATGTCTGTTTTCCTTGGCTAGGCATGATGGTTGTAGTTCCATACAGGCCACTTGTTTTCACAGACAATGGGTGCATGAACTCCCCCTTGTCTATATCCCTACCCAGCTCTGAGCACCATGCCTTGTTTCCAACCTCCAAAGACTACCCCTTCTGGCGATTTGTGGTACTAACAGTTTTGTATAGAACTTTTTACCAAGACAAGCAGTATAATAGATACCTTGCAGACAGCAACAGTAGATCCCCTGCCAGAAACAGTAGATCACCTGCCAGGAACAGTAGATCCCCTGCCAGGAACAGTAGATCCCCTGCCAGGAACAGTAGATCCCCTGCCAGGAACAATAGATCCCCATACAACAAACTGGCGGCCCTCGAGCTGTTCCAAAACTACAAGTCCCATCATGCCTCTGCCTGTGAGAGTCATGCTTGTAACTGTTAGCCTTGCAATGCCTCATGGGACTTGTAGTTTTGCAACAGCTGGAGGGCCGCCAGTTTGACACCCCTGCCTTAAAACAACAGTAGATCCCTAACAGGAACACTAGTTCCCCTGACGACAACAACAATAGATCCCTAACAACAGTATATCCCTGGCAGGATCAATAGATCCTTATTGATCAACAGATCAATACTGCCAAACCAGCTGCTATGACAGCTGACATTACTTAACGCACAGGGAGCATTTTGGACACAGAAAAACAGGGAAGAAGAAATAAAACAGGAAGAAGAATGATGTCAAAAGAGCTTCGAAGCTCTGATTGGCCACTTCTAACATTCCCTGTCCTGGAGGCGACTTCAAGTTGTGTTGTAAATCGCCCCAGATCGCCCCAAGTCGCCCCGTGGTTCATGCTGAAGTTGTGTTGGAGTTGCCTCTGAAAGTCTCGTGTCGCCCCAGTGTGAACCGACTCTTACAGAAGTATTAGGGAAGCTGTTGAGTTACTTTTACAATACACCAAAGTGGTTGCAGATCATAAGAAAACAAACCTAGGCCTAACCCTTTACCCAAGCCTTTTTCTGACACTTGTTGCTTACAAGTCAAAATCAATATTTTTTCCTAGAAAATTACTTAGAAAACCCCAAATTATATATATCGTGGAAGGACGACAAGCTATGATACTTAAAAATAGCCATAGGCGACATTTTAAAAATGTCTACAGGTTACTAGTTTGGAGTTACAGGGAAGGACTTGTGTTAGAATTATTGCTCTCACTCTAACGATCACGGCGATACCTCACATGTGGTTTGAACACTGTTTACATTTGCGGGCACGACTTATGTATGCATTCGCCTCTGCGTGCGAGCACGGAGGGATGGGGCACCTTCATTTTTTTACATTGTTCCTTTAAAAAAAAAAAACGTGATCACTTTTATTGCTGTCACAAGGAATGTAAACATCCCTTGTGACAGTAATAGGCGGTGCCAGGTACTCTTTACGGAGGGATCTGGGGTCTATAAGACCCCCAATCCCTTCTTTGCACTTAAGGGGGTTGTAAAGGTACAATTATTTTTCCTAAATAGCTTCCTTTACCTTAGGGCAGTCCTCCTTCACTCACCACATCCTTCGATTTTGCGTTTAAATGTCCTTATTTCTTCTGAGAAATTATCACTTCCTGTTCTTCTGTCTGTAACTCCACACAGTGATGCAAGGCTTTGTGGAGTGTCGTGCTCGCCCCCTCCCTTGGACTACAGGAGAGTCAGGACGCTCTCTACGTTGCAGATAAAGAAAGGAGCTGTGTGTTAGTGGGCGTCCTAACTCTCCTGTAGTCCAAGGGAGCACGACACTCCACACCAGGGAGAAAGCGTTGCATTACTATGTGGAGTTACAGACAGAAGAACAGGAAGTGAGGATTTTTTAGAAGAAATAAGGACATTTAAAAGTAAAATGGAAGGATGAGGTAAGTGAAGGAGGACTGCACTAAGGTAAAGGAAGCTATTTAGGGGGGGGGGGGAATGTACCTTTACAACCTCTTTGGCAGTTTTGAATGCTGTAATTTTTATTTTTTTATTTAGTGCCTTTAGGGCTCCAGTAAATAGGAAATTATGTCATGACATCGCTTAAGGGTAACTAGATCTGAGACCCGATCAAAGCAGACTAAAGCTTCGTTAGGGTCTCCAGCCAGCTGGCGGACGTGTCGGCTGGTCGCTCGTGCCTTCCGGCGGGATGGGAGAGCCTGGGCAAGCCGTGGAAGGCAGCGTCCAATCCCGTTGTGTGTAATAACAGCCGAGCGGCTGCTTAGCTGCATCAGTTGTTATTACAAGAAAGCCGATTGTCGGCTCTAACAAATGGTACCAGGGAGATGCCTGCAACAGCAACCCCTTCAAGCCGAAGGCCACATATTTAAGTCGGCATGAAGGGGTTAAAGGATAAGTTCACCTTTAAAAAAAATTATAAAAATGCCCATTTTTTGCAGGTAAATAGATGTGCATATACTATTTTTCATTTGTAGGAGTCTGGAAAACATTGCACCTGCGATCAGCTGATTCACAGGGGCAATGCAGGGCTCCTGCAGACTGTCAGTGTAAGCTGTCTGCTCGAACGGGCAGGCAGTTACACATTGACAGGAAGACTCAATTAACTATCTAGTGTGCTGGACAGCGCCCTGATAGTTCATCGAGAACTACAAGCCTTCAACTGCAAAAGATGTACTGGTAGTTGATTCATTCACAGAACTCTGGGAGCCCTGCACAGCCATGCTAAATCAGGAAGTGGCTACAGTGTCATGGTTATGCAGTAATGTTTGTCTGTCTGCTTACCTATCCTCCATAGCCCGGATTCAGGTAGATTTGCCCCTTATTTACGGAGGCGCAGGGCAGCGTTTTTGCCCTGCGCCCCCGCAAATTTACTGCGCTACCCGCGATTCACGGAGCAGTAGCTCCGTAAATAGAAAGTGACACTGTAGCCACTTTCTATGGTTACACAGGCGCAATTGCTTCTTGAATCTGGGCCCATGTGTTCTGCTTTAGACGCCAGCCACTCACCTGGCTGCTTAAGTAATCTCTCCTCTAAGCATGGCTCCACCCCAGGCCCCATCAGGGAACTCTATATTAACCTGTCCACTGTAAGCCAGCCGTGCTGATCAACATTGTTTGTTAAAGTGGAGGTTCACCCGAAAAGTTAATTTTTAACCTTCGATTGAGGCTCATTTTGTGAAGGGGAATCGGCTAGTTTTTTTAAAATCTAAGCACTACTTACCGTTTTAGAGAGCGATCTTCTCCGCCGCTTCCGGGTATGGGCTGCGGGACTGGGCGTTCCTATTTGATTGACAGTCTTCCGACAGGCTTCCGACGGTTGCATCTATCGCGTCACGATTTTCCGAAAGTAGCCGAACGTCGGTGCGCAGGAGCAGTATAGAGCCGCACTGACGTTCGGCTACTCGTGACGCGATGTATGCGACCGTCGGAAGACTGTCAATCAAATAGGAACGCCCAGTCCCGAAGACCATACCCGGAAGCGGCGGAGAAGATCGCTCTCTAAAACGGTAAGTACGGCTTAGATTTAAAAAAAACTACCCGATTCCACTTGACAAAATGAGCATTAATCTAAGGTTAAAAAAAAAAATTCGGGTGAACTCCCGCTTTAAGCTATTGTGTGTTTTGGTTTCCTGCTTGCCGTGTGCTCTACGTCTGTCTCTGTTTTACCGATCTTGGCTTGTTCTTGACTATCCCTGCCTGCTTGTGACACTGACCTCTAGCGTGTTTTATGTTTATCCTTGTCTGCTAGTCGCCCCGACCTTTGGCTTGTCCCCTTACTATCTCTTGTTATACTGGTCTGCTGCATCCTCTCAATCCTCCTGTAGCCTATTGTGAGCATGAGCTGGGAGACTCTGGGGGTACGTGACCTGGAGCCAGTTGCAGCCCAGTCCATCCCCACCACTAGGGGCTATGGTGAACATTTGCTGGCTCTTAGACTCCGCGCCCTGGGGAATATTATGCTCTAGCTCCTTATGGGTTCCCTGTTGGTGCTCCAGTGGACCTGCCTCCCTTAACCACCCAGAGTTCTATCCATAGAAGTGAGCCGTATGGTCCACTACCATAGTGGTGCACTCCTGACCCCAACAGTATGCATCTGTCACCTGGCCTCAGGTGACCTGACATACAGGAGCGGGAACATTTTATATGTTCCACACCAAAAACAGTTGGAACATGCAACATGTTCCAAAAGGTGAACTTACAGCATCCTTTTTGCCATAGCGTTGATGCCAGTGAAAGGGTTAACAAAAACCCCCAAGATTTGATTAGCATGGATACTGATCCAATCCTAAAACTTCCCCACAGCAATCCACAGCTCCCTCCTAGAGATCAGAGCAATCTACAGAGGGTGCTGCAGCTTTAATATTCCAAATATCTCATACAATCGGTGAAGGGATGGCTTCTTATGACAGGGGGTGCCATTTAGGCAGCTCATTTTACAGCAGCACTAACTCCATATTCACAATAATAGAAAATTATCACAAGGCAGCTGGTACGGTGATACCGCGGAATTACGGTCTTGGAGGATATTTATTGCTGTGACAATAAAATCACTAGCATTCTCCAAGTAAAAAACATTTGATTGTATTATTACAGGTACTTATATAGTGCCGACACTTTACGCAGGGTGTACATTTTACATACTACTTACTCACATCAGTCCTCACAAAGACTGCCTTGCCCTGTATAAGAGCAGGCAAAGACACTTCACCACTGCTAATGTTAATATAAAAATATATTTCAAAGTGGTTGCTGAATATATGTAAAGTAATTATGATAGAAAAAGTCCCTGTCCCAAGAAAAAGAAGTCCCTATCCCTGTTACAAGAAAAAGTCCCTGTGAAATATTGATTCCTTTTTGAGAAACTTTTACATTCAACAGTAGGGGGAGCTCTCTGAGCAGCAGTATTAGGAAAGAACACATTCAGCGTGCCTTATGAATAGTCTCTGCCAATTTGTTAACTGAAGTAAATTATTATACACAAATGAATACATTTAATACCGTCATTTATCCTTTGGGACTTCTGTATTATTTAGGTGCAGTCAAAATACAGAATCCGCAGTCATTTGCCAGCAAAATATGCCGAAATGATTAGCAGCAAGGTTTCCTAAGCTTGCCAGACACCAGTAGAATTTTGTTTGAACGTTTGTAGAGAAATGCACAAAATTGTTCGTCAGATCAATCGATAGAACCATTCTGTATTTGACAAATTTTAAATGAAAATCAGGAAAATTTTCATTTTCTTGCCATGCAAGGTTTCAAATTCAACGTTCTATTTTGAAATGCGCATTACAACAAGCACGACTTTACCCAAGTGTTCGTTCACAATTGAGAATTTAGAACCGCGTTCACAGTTAGAATTTAATTTGTTCAGAAAAAAGAAACCTTGTCATTAAGGTCAAAACAATTGTCTATTTGATCCCATTAACTATTAGAAAATCAAATGAACGTGAATTCTTTACTGCTTTACCCTGTGTTTTATCTTTACTTTGATAATTCAGTAGATCTGACTAGGAGTAGTTAAGTGGAACTAAAATCAAACGTGAGCATGTCTGCATTTCAATTTATTCAGTGTGAAAAAGATGTACTGATTGGCCGTTTCTCTCCCCAGTGATATCCATTAGTGTCTAAGCCATCTGGGATACTCCTAATTGGTTGAGACAGAGCAGCAGCGCCATTGGCTCCTGCGGCTGGCAAAGTCAGTCAATCAGGGGGCTGGGTCGAGGCTCCGTGCCTGAATGGCTACACTGAGCTCTGACTCGGCTCAGGAGCCCCCATAGAAAGCTGCTGCTGACACTCGATAGGAGGGAGGGGCCAGGAACAGCAAAGACGGACCCGAGAAGAGGAGGATCTGGGCTGCTCTGTGCAAAACCAACTGCACAGAGGAGGCAGGTATAACATGTTTGTTATTTTATTTTTAAACAAGACTTTCACTACTGTCGCATTTTGAATGACAATTGCGTGGTGCAACACTGTACCCAAACAACATTTTTATCATTTTGCTCACACAACTAGATCTTACTTTTGGTGGTATTTAATCACCACTGTTTTTGTTATTTCTTGTTGATAAATAAATGAAAAAAGACTGAAAATGTTGAAAAAAAAATGTTTTTCTTTATTTCTGTTATAAAATGTTACAAATAATTATTCTTCACAAATTTAGGCCAAAATGTATTCTGCTACAATTCATTAGTGAAAATAACCCAAATTAGTGGATATTTAGACTGTAGGACAGAGTGCACAAACTATGGTATATACAGTATATATGAAAATTAATCATTTCTAATGTACTGACGGATTATGTCATTTCATGACAATACAAACACCCTCCAAAATTACCCATTTTTTGGAAAGTAGACAGTTCAAGGTATTTAGTAAGAGGCTTGGCAGTATTTTTGAAGTTGTAATTTTTTTGTCACAATTTTTGGGAAAAATTAAGAAATTAAAAGAAAAAAAAAAGTAATTTTTTTTTTCTACATACTGTCACCAGTGCAGTACAGCACATCATCATAATGTAGCTGGCGTGACGGTGATCAGGAACAATGACTGCCAACAGTATAAAAAATAAAATGTTTACTCATTTCTTTTTTTTTTAATTACTTTTTTTTTTATGATTTTTTTTTTTAATACACTGTGACCAGAGCAATCTAATGTTACCATAGTAACATGGGAAGTGGTTAAGATTTTTTTTTTTTTTTTTACACATTATGATTGCTTATAGCAGTGAATTACAATGCTGTAAACAAGCATTTTCCTGAATGATTCAGTTTCTTTTGTTGTGATTAGCTGTGATTGCTAATCACATTGTACAGATGGGCTGTGATTGTCCCTGTCTGTACCATGTGATCACACTGGCCAATCACAGCTAGCAACACAATTATACACAATGGATGGCATGAAGGGAAGCCATCCATTGTTTACAATTGTCATGTGATCTGCTGTAATTAGTCACATGGTATCGGCAATGGGCCAGTATCCCATGGACACAGCCCAGTGACAGATTGCGCCGCAGCACGGAACCGATCCAGGAGGACGACATATGATGTTTTAAAGCGGTGGTTCACCCTTCATAGCAACATTTTAGCATAAAATTAGGCATAGTAGCGCGAGCTACAGTATGCCTGTCTTGATTTTTTTAGCCCGGTACTCACAGTGCAATCGTACATTGAAGATTCCGACTCCCCGCGGGGAATGGGCGTTCCTATCCAGACGGAGGATGATTGACGGCCGGCTCTGGCACGTCACACTCCCCGAAGACAGCCGGAGTAGGTCTCGGCTCTTCACGGCGCCTGCGCACAGACTATGCGCAGGCGCTGTGAAGAGCCAAGCCTATTTCGGCTATTTCCGGAGAGGCGTGACGTGCCAGAGCCGGCCGTCAATCATCCTCCGTCTGGATAGGAACGCCCATTCCCCGCGGGGAGTCGGTATCTTCAATGTACGATTGCACTGTGAGTACCGGGCTAAAAAAATCAAGACAGGCATACTGTAGCTCGCGCTACTATGCCTAATTTTATGCTAGAAGAAAAAAAAATTATTTTTTTTGTTTATAGGGTGAACCCCCGCTGCTTGTAATAATCTGTTTTTTCATTTGCACAGAAATTCAGACAAGGGGATTAGGCCCTCTTTAAGGGGCAGTCCAAGCTCATGAAATGTTGCTCACATCAGCTTAAAGTGGAGGTTCACTCGAAAACTTAATTTTTAACATTAGATTGATGCTCATTTGGGGAGCTGCGGTGGCTCAACGCGATTGGCACTGCGCTGACAAGCCATTCACCTCTGCAGCTAGGGGTTCGGCTCCCGGTCTCAGCTACATGTGAATTGAGTTTGGTGGTCTCAGCCCGGCTCCCGGTGGGTGTGCTATGCGAGGTAAGCCTGCGCTTAGTATGCCCACCCCCCTCCCACAAAAACCACCACACTTACACGCACTCGAAATTGGGTTAACATGCACGCACTTTGACCACGCGGTCTCTAAAAAGAGAGGCGAAGGACTAACGGGGATGGTTGAGCGGGCTAGATCCTCTCACTCCCTTATAGGGAGTCCCTCTGCCCCGTTGGGCTTCAAAGCGGAGCAGGTAGGACGGGCTGTGTGGGAGGACCCCCTCACACATCCACCATTGCCACCCGGGGCATGGAGAAAGGTGGCAGATTGCCTCTGAGGGAACCCTGCCTACTCCCAACTCCTGCAGTCCGGCTCCTCTCTCGAGTACACGCACAAAATACACTTTAAAGAAAAAAAAAAAAAAAGATTGATGCTCATTTTGTCAAGGGGAATCGGGTAGTTTTTTTAAAATCGAAGCAGTACTTACCGTTTTAGAGAGCGATCTTCTCCGCCGCTTCCGGGTATGGGCTGCGGGTCTGGGCGTTCCTATTTGATTGACAGGCTTCCGACGGTCGCATACATCGCGTCACGATTTTCCGAAAGTAGCCGAACGTCGGTGCACAGGCGCCGTATAGAGCCGCACCGAAGTTCGGCTTATTTCGACTACTCGTGACGCGATGTATGCGACCGTCGGAAGCCTGTCGGAAGCCTGTCAATCAAATAGGAACGCCTAGTCCCGAAGACCATACCCGGAAGCGGCGGAGATGATCGCCCTCTAAAACGCTAAGTACTGCTTCGATTTTAAAAAAAAACACCCGATTCCCCTTGACAAAATGAGCATCAATCTAATGTTAAAAAAAAAATTCGGGTGAATTCCCGCTTTAAGGTGTTTTGAACAAATGGGTGTAGTGAATTGGTAGCCTCGAGCTTCAAAATTCAAAGTTTCACATACCCGCAGGGTATATTTGCCTCTAATGCTGGCAAAACAAGGTTGGAAAATCATTTGAAAAAGCATTCAATATGCTCAACTTTTGAAACATTAGTGGGCGAACTTCGATTATAGAAATGCAAAGTATTATGGGCCTAAAACAATCGGTTTTCTAAACATTCGTGGAATAGATCGAAAACAGTTTGAAAAATCTACAGCGCATGCACGTGTTACGCGTTAAAATGTAACCACTGATCGTGAAATCAATTGGCAAAAAATGTCTTGTTTATGCCGTTACCGATCAGTAATCTCTCGATAATTAGGTGACATATTTCGATACAATGATGGTGTTATCGCATTCACGTTAAACAGATCTTTAGAAATCTGACATATTTTTTAACCATATATGGCCAGCTTAACCTGCACCCCTCGTAGCAGTTTTCTGATCTAGGTCTCGCTGTTGAGGGACCTAGGGAGTGCCAATTCAAGCTCCAATTGCAAAAAGATTCCAGTTTTTCTATGCAAACCTCTCATGGGGTTTAAGAAGTGCAGAGAACAACAGGTTTTGGATCTGAAAGCATTGAACATATCTGTCAAGATACACAAGTTCCACATGGAGTTGATCAGTTTGGTAACATCCCTGCATCAGGGGGACTGTCATCCATAGATATCAAGGATGCATATCAACCTGTTTCTATTACCAGGGTCATCTTGCGCTTTGTGTAAGGGGAGGAGCATTATCAGTCTGCAGCTATGCCCAAACCGTGTTTTCTATGGCGCTAGTGTTAGCCACCTTGAGGTTGAAAGGGACATCAATCATGGATACCACCTTATTTTGCATGAGTAGTCTTACTCTGAACTGGAGTCCAACCTTCACTATTCAGAATTTTTGCTGATTTTTTCACGTCATCAGAAATACCTGGGGTTAGTCTTGAATACCACTCAGACAAAAGTGTTCCTTCCAGTAAAAATACTTCAAAAAGTGCAA
Organism: Rana temporaria; assembly: GCF_905171775.1. Classification (NCBI taxonomy): domain Eukaryota; kingdom Metazoa; phylum Chordata; class Amphibia; order Anura; family Ranidae; genus Rana; species Rana temporaria. The sequence continues at coordinate 50,101,592 of NC_053500.1, read as the reverse complement.
TTTCAGTTCCAACATTGCATGCACTGGGTCAGCAGTTCCTAAACCTAACACTAAACCTTGCAGCACAATATGCTATTGTAGTGCAACAAGTCTCCTCTGTCACCGTGAGTAAGATCAAGGTAAGCTACCTTATTAAGTCATCTTTAGTTTAGTTTAGTTCTATACTTATCTGTCTATCGAGTATTAATATTATGCATTTTCATGGTGTATTGTATTGCATTTTATTTATTTCATGTATTTTTTAACTAGCTGGCTGTCAGTATTATTATGCTGTTCAGACTGGGACTGAGGCTGTGGTAATTGCCAAATTCTTTCACCTGCTGATGGCCTAATTGACAGGCACATATAAACCAGTACATTCAGTGACTAGGCACGCTTCCTGAAGACGTGTCAAACGAAACAGACGTAGAGGCGTCAACTGGTCACGTACCGAGGTCACTTCCGGTTCCTTTGGGCTCACTGCGGTGCAGGGTGAAATGCATGCCAGCGCACATGAGTCGGGACCATCTCCACCAATTTCATTCTATGCCATCCATCTTCAGTGTCGGCCTTGGGCACTCCTAAAGTAAGCAGCCATTTGGCTTTTTATTTGAAAATTTTTTAGTATAATAAATGGGATTACACTATTTCGGACCTTATCTTCTTATTTGCATATGCCGTCCTGAGTCTCCATGGGCTAAGACGTTGTTCCATTATCTGCTAATTCATCTGTTAATAGCAAAGTTCAACTTGCTATGAAGCACATTTGACCACTTTTTTCAGTAAAAGGGTCAATTACTTGTGGTAAGCTGCCATCTTTTGAGCACTTTTGTGGGTGTCCTTATTAGAGTCGGTGAAGGTGGATCATTAACAGTTTCTATCACTGGATATTATTTCACTGGATGTTCGTGGCAAACTGTTATCCATATTTATGAAATCAAGCATCAATAAACACAGCTTTTGGTTATAACACGCCAACACTAAAGCTGGCCACAGTCGATTTGCACCTCTGCTGAACCGGCAAAGATTTGAACCATGAATGGGCAGACAGAATGTACCCAAATTTGATCGAACTATTAACTTGGTACAAGCAGCCTATCCCAGACGACGTCCTGTTTGTGACGAAACGCATAGGTGTGGCCTAGCTGGGTGACGTCATTACGCATTATACGGAGACACGCGGCGACGGAACTGAGCAGACGGAGGAAAATCAGAGGAGACGCCAATCCATTTTTTCACCCATTATCGCGCTGTATTATCCACCTAAGGCCCCGTACACACGACCGAACATGTCCGCTGAAACTGGTCCACTGACCAGTTTCAGCGGACATGTTCGGTCGTCTGTACGTCCGACCGGACAATTTTCCGGCGGATCGGACAGGCTTCCAGCGGACAAATGTTTCTTAGCATGCTAACAAACATGTCCGCTGGAAGCCTGTCCGTCGGACATGCTCGGTCGTCTGTACAGACTCAGCGGACAGGTCCGATCGGCCGCCATCCCTCGCATGGGTCAAAGTGATTCGACGCATGCGTGGAAGCATTGAACTTCCAGGGGCGCGCACGTCGCCGCGGCGACGGCACGGCCACGTCACCATGTATCGTGTACGCGCGGATTTCTGTTTGATGGTGTGTACAATCATCAGACAGAAATCTCCGGGCGGACATGTCCGCTGAAAGCGGTCCGGCGGACCGTTTTCAGCGGACAGTCCGTCCGTGTGTACAAGGCCTAATTGTTAGTGCAACCTTTACCTTATTAAAACCTCATTCAAAGCGGTATTATACTATGTGGTTTCCCATTATTTCTCATTACATGGGAGGTTGAATCGGTACTCACTTGGTGGAACGTATACAGTTCAGAATTGTTCCTACATTTCCCAGCTTTAGAAGTAGTCTTATTGGGAAGACTTTAAAAACATCCCTGAGCCCTATGAGACCGCTGCAAAACCAGTCTTTGCATCTGGTAAGGAGACTACATTTTCATCAATCGGGTGTCCCTTTCGGTGGAGGATCTTTATTTCAATTTATCTATATATGATTATTATCCATTAACTTTTTTACATTTATTCATTTTGGATGTGGATCACGTTTTTCTGGACTATTTTTATTATCATTATTTTTATTTTCATTTATGTCACGATTCACTTCACCAATCCATTTTCAAGTTGTTTTGGTGGTCAATTATATATTTCTTAGCGCTGTACTTTCTTGTTTTTAGATTATTAACTTGGTACAACCAGCCAAATTTTACATGCGATTATTGCTAGCGGCTATTATAGGCACCCATCCGCTGGGAGAACACAATGGCTCCACGTGAGGGATTCCCCAATCAACACTTACCGAGTTGATGGGGTAATTGAGCAATTTTCTTTCTGCAACCACAGAAAAATCGCTCCATATATGGCCAGCTCAAGTCCATCCAGAGCTTTCCCACATTAAGCATCTGTTTTTCAGGTTTGCAAGGTGACCACGTGGTCCTCCATTCACACATTCACTAGGTTTTCCAAGGTGGCTGTGGCAAAATTGGTCGATGCCAGTTTTGGGCCTCAAGGGGATTGTAAAGTCTTGTTTTTTTGTATGAAAATAACAAACATGTCATACTTACCTGCTCTGTAAAGTGGTTTTGCACAGAGCAATGATGTGTCTCAGCCAGAGATGGGGTAAGTAATAGGGGGGCTTCTGCACACAGAAGGTTTTTTTTTTTATCTTAATGCATAGAATGCATTAAGATAAAAACCTTTTGACTTTACAACCACAACCTGGGTCAATTTCATTAGAGAAGATTAGTCTGTTTTTATAAGTTTTGTTTTTTTCACCCTGTTATGATACTGCTTTAGGATCTCCCAGTAGATGTTAATCTAAAGCAGAAGCTGTGTCCTACAAAGACAGGATTTTTTGGCTCGCCAAAGATCTTTTTCTCTGTGTCCAATAGAGCACAAAGCAGATATAGATATACTTTGTTTTGGTGTACACTGCTATATTATTTAACGGACTTTGCTTGCAGTTTTGGATTTCTTTTAGTCATCAGTGGGTATACCCCTGGGCTGTCTTTTTTTATTTTTTGGTTGTGCAGGTGACACTATACAGAGTCAGTGATGATCTAAGCAAAAGCTGTGTTCTACAATGAACATAGAAAAAACTATTTTACATTGAATACAACACATTTTTCTGTAAAAAAAAAAAGGAATTAGTGGAGCTAGAGGAAGTTTGTTTTATGGGCCCTTTCACACGGACGTTCCTTTTTTTTCTTTCCGTTCAGTTCCTTTATTTTGGGTGAAAAACTGATGCGGATGTCAATTTTGGCATCCGTTTTCATGTCCGCGAACCTACGTTTTACGTCCGCGAACGTACGTTTTACATCTGCGAACGTCTGTTTTTTTTTTTTTATATAATCTTTATTTTTCAGAAAAAGTTTTGCACAAGACAGACAGATACATATACATTCGGCCAACATGGCCCATTAGATGAGTTATCGAAATTATAGAAATCACATTGCACATCAATCGGGATCTCGTCTCGGGTAATCAAAACGAACCTAGTGGTAGGCCCCCCTCCCCAGGGGCACGCCCGTACCCGGAGGCACAGCAGGGTGAATGGTGAACAACATAAACAAGGCACAATATAAACCACTTCCATAATGAACCACCCTACCCTCCTGGGCGCTTCCCATCAGGAGGGACGCCCCCCCCACAAGATAAAACATATAGAACAGGCCCTCGAGTAGTAGATCCTTATGCAATGGAGGAACCAGGGAAGAAGGGAAACGAGGATTGGGTCACATATAGACAGGGAAGGAGTGGGGGAGGGGAAGGGTGGAAAGGGGGGAAGGAAGGGGGGGAGGGGTAGCATCCAATACATTTGCATCCATACAGTAAGACATTAGATGGACTGTGACAACACCAAAATGGCTCTAACAGTTCTAGTCGACGACAGCTTCAAGGCTACCGGTAGTACCCCTGTTTCCGATACCTGGTCTCCCACCGGAGGAACCAGCTCCCCGGGGGGGCTCAAGCTCCGGCTGTTCTCCTACATAGTGTATCCAGGTCGCCCATATGAGGTAGAACTTATCATATTTGTCTTTGCACTGCGCCATCCACTTCTCAGCCTCCATAAGTTTGTTTACCATGGTCACCCATTCTAAGCGGGTCGGTACCTGGGGCGTCTTCCAATGTATCGGGATCAGCCGCCTAGCCGCATTGAGTAGATGAGGCAGTGCAGACTTGCGATACTGACTGATTGGGACGGTAGGGAAGTGAAGCAAGGACTCCAGTGGGGAGTCCGGTAGCTCCACATCCAAGATCAACCTGATCTGGGCATGGACGTCTAGCCAGAAGGGGCGCAGCCTGGGGCACTCCCACCAAATATGTAGGAAAGTCCCCCGTTGGCCACACTCCCGCCAGCATGCATCTGGGAGAGATGGGTATATCTGGGCAAGTCTGGTGGGTACCCTATACCATCTGGTAAGTACCTTATAACTATTTTCCTGCATCCTCGTATCAACCGTGCTCGAATGTGTGAGTCTATACATGTGGTCCAGCTGGGGCTCAGAAAAGCTGTGTTGCAGGTCAACCTCCCACTCCCGTATGAACCTTGGCTTCCCATCTTTCCGCAGGGAGTATATCAGGGCATATAATGCTGAGATAGCATGGGGGATAGCCTCCTGGGACATACAGAGACGTTCAAAGGGGGATGCCTGCGTGGGCGACCTAACCCCGTGGGGTAGGGTATTGAGGAAATGGCTGAGTTGCCGGTAGCGCCATTCATCCATAAGGAAGGGACCGTATTGCTCCCTCAGCGCATCCAGGGACAGCAAGCCCCGGTCCTGGACGAATCTCCCACACCTGGACTCCCCGTCCGCCGCCCACGTCCGGAAAAAGGACGTGTGTTCCCCCGGAGTGAACCAGGGGAAGCCCCCCAGGGGTGCCAGCGGGGAGGTCGGCAGCGCAAGCCCCCCCGTCTTATTTAAGGCATCCCAGGTCGCCAGGGCATGGACGGCAAAGGGGGACACCAGCTCCGACAGACCCCTATGTTCCTTAGGCACCCACGGGGCGTGAGCCAGATTACGCCCCGCCAGGAACTTGTCCAAGGGCACCCATACCTTATGCCGGACATTATGATACCAATCCAGAATGCGCTGGAGAGCTATCGATTCGTTGCGAACGTCTGTTTTTACATCAGCAGATGTCAGTTTTTCATCTTTTTCTATTGCTTTTTCTTCAGTTTCTCATCTGTTTTTCATCCTTTTTTAATCTAATCTCCCATGGGACTTTGGTCTTCCTTAGCATGTATTGTTTTTCACATGCTGCCTTGTGGTATATTTGAGTAAAAAACGGATGTCAGCAGATCGGATGTAATCGGATTATCCGCTGATATCCGTTTTACGTCCATTCAGTTTTTAATACTGAAGAAAAAATAGGGGTTTTCCTCCACCATCATTAACGGAGCATAGCGGAGACGGATGTCATAGGATGTCAGCGGATTTTCATCCGCTATCCCATAGGGATACATGTATGTCCGTTTTTCATCCAATAACGTTTGGATGAAAAACGGACATACGGAACGTCCGTGTGAAAAGGCCCTAATGAAAAAGGCTAAACAGCTAGAGTGAAGAAAGCCTGATAACATTAATCTAGCAAGATGCCACGATGAAAGCTGGAAATTTACTTTTTTTTTATATTATCTGCACAATGTAAGTTTTTTATTGTACAATGATTTGTGCTATATTGTAGGCCTACTTACAACATTTTTGTCCACTTAAAAAGAGATTTAATGGACACTCTAAAAGTAAACCTGTCGTGTAGTGTCGTTGGTTCGAATCTCAACAATGGCACTCCCTGCCTGGATTTTACATGTTCTCAATGTGTCTGGTTTCCTCCCACACGCCAAGGCCTGCTGGTAGGTTAATTGGCTTTTGTCTAAATTGGCCCTAGTACAGTGAAGAAAATAAGTATTTGAACACCCTGCTATTTTGCAAGTTCTCCCACTTGGAAATAATGGAGGGGTCTGAAATTGTTATCGTAGGTGCATGTCCACTGTGAGAGACATAATCAAAAAAAAAGAAATCCAGAAATCACAATGTATGATTTTTTTAACTATTTATTTGTATGATACAGCTGCAAATAAGTATTTGAACACCTGAGAAAATCAATGTTAATATTTGGTACAGTAGCCTTTGTTTGCAATTACAGAGGTCAAACGTTTCTTGTAGTTTTTCACCAGGTTTGCACACACTGGAGGAGGGATTTTGGCCCACTCCTCCACACAGATCTTCTCTAGATCAGTCAGGTTTCTGGGCTGTCGCTGAGAAACACGGAGTTTGAGCTCTCTCCAAAGATTCTCTATTGGGTTTAGGTCTGGAGACTGGCTAGGCCATGCCAGAACCTTGATATACTTCTTACAGAGCCACTCCTTGGTTATCCTGGCTGTGTGCTTCGGGTCATTGTCATGTTGGAAGACCCAGCCTCGACCCATCTTCAAAGCTCTAACTGAGGGAAGGAGGTTGTTGCCCAAAATCTTGCAATACATGGCCCCGGTCATCCTCTCCTTAATACAGTGCAGTCGCCCTGTCCCATGTGCAGAAAAACACCCCCAAAGCATGATGCTACCACCCCCATGCTTCACAGTAGGGATGGTGTTCTTGGGATGGTACTCATCATTCTTCTTCCTCCAAACACGGTTAGTGGAATTATGACCAAAAAGTTCTATTTTGGTCTCATCTGACCACATGACTTTCTCCCATGACTCCTCTGGATCATCCAAATGGTCATTGGCAAACTTAAGACGGGCCTTGACATGTGCTGGTTTAAGCAGGGGAACCTTCCGTGCCATGCATGATTTCAAACCATGACGTCTTAGTGTATTACCAACAGTAACCTTGGAAACGGTGGTCCCAGCTCTTTTCAGGTCATTGACCAGCTCCTCCCGTGTAGTCCTGGGCTGATTTCTCACCTTTTTTTAGGATCATTGAGACCCCACGAGGTGAGATTTTGCATGGAGCCCCAGTCCGAGTGAGATTGACAGTCATGTTTAGCTTCTTCCATTTTCTAATGATTGCTCCAACAGTGGACCTTTTTTCACCAAGCTGCTTGGCAATTTCCAGCCTTGTGGAGGTGTACAATTTTGTCTCTAGTGTCTTTGGATAGCTCTTTGGTCTTGGCCATGTTAGTAGTTGGATTCTTACTGATTGTATGGGGTGGACAGGTGTCACTCTTTATGCAGCTAATGACCTCAAACAGGTGCATCTAATTTAGGATAATAAATGGAGTGGAGGTGGACATTTTAAAGGCAGACTAACAGGCCTTTGAGGGTCAGAATTCTAGCTGATAGACAGGTGTTCAAATACTTATTTGCAGCTGTATCATACAAATAAATAGTTAAAAAATCATAAATTGTGATTTCTGGAATTTTTTTTTTTTGATTATGTCTCTCACAGTGGACATGCACCTACGATGACAATTTCAGACCCTCCATGATTTCCAAGTGGGAGAACTTGCAAAATAGCAGGGTGTTCAAATACTTATTTTCCTCACTGTATGTGTATGAACAGTATAAATATGAGTCAAGGACCTTAGATTGTAAGCTCCTTGAGGGCAGGGACTGATGTGAATCTACAATTTATATGTAAAGCGCTGTGTAAATTGATGACACTATACAAGTACTTGCAGATGTCCTTCTGAAAATGCTATTTTTTTACTGCTTATACAGTGCCTTGAAAATGTATTCATACCCCTTAAAATTTTCCAAATTTTGTCATGTTACAACCAAAAACGTAAACGTATTTTATTGGGATTTTATGTGATAGACCAACACAAAGTGGCACATCATTGTGAAGTGGAAGGTAAATGATAAATGGTTTTCATTTTTTTTTTACAAATAAATATGTGAAAAGTATGGCATACATTTGTTTTCAGCCCCCTTTACTCGTATACTCCTAACTAAAATCTAGTGGAACCAATTGCCTTCAGAAGTTACTTAATTAGTAATTAGAGTCCACATGTTTGTAATTTAATCTCAGTAAAAATATAGCTGTTCTGTGAAGCCCTCAGAGGTTAGGTAGAATACCTTAGTGAACAAACCGCATCATGAAGGCCAATGAACACACCAGACAGGTCATTAATAAAGTTGTGGAGAAGTTTAAAGCATGGTTAGGTTGTAAAAAAAAATATCCTTTGAACATCTCACGGAGCACTGTTCAATACATCATTAGAAAATGGAAAGGAGAATGGCACAACTGCAAACCTACCAAGACATGGCCGTCCACCTAAACTGACAGGCCGGGAAGGAGAGCATTAATCAGAGACGCAGCCAAGAGGCCCAGGGTAATTCTGGAGGAGTTGCAGAGATCCACAGGTGGAAGAATCTGTCCACAGGACAACTGTTAGTCGTGCTCTCCACAAATCTGGCCTATATGGAAGAGTGGCAAGAAGAAAGACATTGTTGAAAGAAAGCCATAAGAAGTCCCGTTTGAAGTTTGCGAAAAGCCATGTGGGGGACACAGCAAACATGTGGAAGGCGGCGCTCTGGTCAGATGAGACCAAAATTGTACTTTTTGGCCTAAAAGCAAAATACTATGTGTGGCGGAAAACTACCACTGCACATCACCCTGAACACACCATCCCCACTGTGAAACATGGTGGTGGCAGTATCATGTTGTGGAGATGCTTTTCTTCAGCAGGGTCAAGAAAGCTGTTCAGAGATGATGGGAAGATTGATGGAGCCAAATACAGGGCAATCTTAGAAGAAAACCTGTTAGAGTCTGCAAAAGACTTGACTGGGGTGGAGGTTCACCTTCCAGCAGGACAATGACCCTAAACATACAACCAGAGCTACAATGAAATGGATTATATCAAAGCATATCCATTGCTCTGTCAAAGTCCAGACCTAAATCCAATTGAGAATATGTGGCAAGACTTGAAGATTGCTGTTCACAGACACTCTCCATCCAATCTGACAGAGCTTGAGGTATTTTGCAAATAAGAATGGGCAAAAATGTCACTCTCTAAATGTGCAAAGCTGGTAGAGACATCCCCAAAAAGAATTGCAGCTGTAATTGCAGTTCTACAAAGTATTATCTCAGGAGGGCTGAATACAAATGCACGTCACACTTTTCAAATATTTGTAAAAAAATAAAAACCATTTATCATTTTCCTTCCACTTCACAATTATGTGCCACTTTGTGTTGGTTTATCACATAAAATCTCAATAAAATACATTTACATTTTTGGTTGTAACATGACAAAATGTGGAAAATTTCAAGGGGTATGATACTTTTTCAAGGCCCTGTACACCGACTTCACCTTTTATAGGTCACTGACCTGCAGATATGGAAAGTCGGAAATTCTGCATACTTGTTCCAGGTCATTGACTAAAAATATTAAAGTAAAAAAGAGTATACAATAAACAGTATTTTCAGCAATGGAAGCCTCCATGTTTCTCCCATGACAGGACTGTTAAAATACGAGCAGTTATGTCTACCTAGGTGTGGAAATATCCCTTAGACTCTGCGCAGGAAGGGTGATGAAACCCTATATGTATTCAGATTCGGCTGGTATGATAATTCAGCAGAAAAGGGGCATAATGTAACATTTACACAGTATGGTCGATCTCCTCCGCTTGGAGTTAGCCTTGAACCGAGGACACCACCTGTGTTTAGTTGCCCACCTGTGTTTATGTCACTTACACATGCTGTTATATGCAGTGTCTTGGTTTTAAAATATGCAAGACAGGTAAACAAAATATGCTTATTTTAGCAAGGAGAAAAGGCATTTCTGAGCTAGACTGTCAAGGGGGAACAAGGAGAGGTAGGTAAAGTGTAAATTGCTTTCACCTTTTTCCAATCAATCCTCCTGCCATTCTCCGTGAAAGACTTATTTTGGGCATACAACTATTGGAGATAAATATGCAGGCTCCAGATATCAATAGGATGTTATAGCAAAGGGTCAGAATATGGAAAACAGAAATCAGTGATTTACACCCTAAGCTCACCATTTATTTTCTTTACAGCTGTCCTTTTACAGTATAATGCATTGAAAATAAAAAGTGAAAGCAATGATGGCCATAGATAGCCTGAACATTACAAGTGACCCAAAGTTTTTTTTTTAGCACCACTTGATGGGCCAGATCCACAGCCCCGCAGTGCAACGTAACTTAACAGATTTAAGTTACACTGCCGCAAATTTCCTAATTTAGGTATCGATCCACAACACACTTACCTGGAAATTTGCGGCGGTGTAACTCAAATCCGTCCGGCGCAAGGCGTTCCTAATCTAATGGGGCGAGTCCCATTTAAATTAGGCGCGCTCCCGCTAGTCATGCTATCAAAAGCACAATTTTTTGCAAAGGAAATTGGACAGCTTGCTAGAAAATCACACAAGGTATGGGTCCGATTATTTGTGGAGCACAGGAAAGGACCGGGCGTGTGCTGCTGGATGAACATCATGAAAGCTTCCAATACTTATAATATAATGTATAACTAGTTCAAGAACAAGACAATATCTCCCTATCTGTCATTGGGAGATATCTGCCTATCTATGCCTACACCTGGATGGATGCATGTAGTCACTCCATTCTGACTAAACCACCAAGATCACTCTATTCAACTATTAGTGGATGTAACTTAAGCTGGCCATAGATAGATTGAATCAAGGCCGGTTCAGCAAGGATCGGCCAAGATTCAATCCATCTATGGGCAGGCTAATTGTACCCAAGTCGATCCATCAATCAACTTGGGTACAGACAGCCTGTTAGATTTTTAGCATGCAATTACTACCTGCGACTATAGCCGCTATCAGTAATAGTTGCATTCTGCCAGCCAAGAAAGCTTCCTGCTGGTAGAATACAATAGCGCTGTGGGACGGCATTCCACCAACCAACACTGACTGTGTCGACGGGGGAATCAAGCCATTTTATTTCCTTCCATCTGTGATGGAAGGATAGAAAATCGAGAAATCTATGGCTTGCCCTAAACTCAATGGAACCTGGCCTTGAAAGTGTTTAATGTCTCGATTACTGCAACTCCCTGTTCTGCGAGCTGGTCGGTAAGTAGGCTTGTTTTTTCCCTGGGCATTCCCCTAATTGTGCCCCCCCTAGTATGTATGATGCTTGCATATGATTAGCCCCCAAGTGCATAACCTTACATTTATCAACATTAAACCTCATTTGCCAAATAGTTCCAACACATTAATATGCTCTGATCTAAACCATTCCATTGTAGCTCTGGCAGTATGTTTAGGGCAATCTTAGAAGAAAACTGCAAAAGACTTGAGACTGGGGTGGAGGTTCACCTTCCAGCAGGACAACGACTCTAAATATACAGCCAGAGCTACAAAGAAATAATTTAGATCAACGCATATTCATGTGTTAGAATGACCAAGTCAAAGTACAGACCTAAATCCAATTGAGAATCTGTGGCAAGACTTGAAAATAGCTGTTCACAGACGCTCTCCATCCAATCTGACAGAGCTTAAGCTATTTTGCAAAGAAGAATGGGCAAAAATGTCAATTTCTAGATGTGCAAAGATGGTACATCCCCAAAAAGACTTGCAGCTGTAGTTGCAGTGAAACGTGGTTCTACAAAAGGGGGGGTGGAATACAAATGCACGCCACATTTTTAACATATTTTTTTGTAAAAACAATTGAAAATCATTTATCATCTTCGTTGCACTTCACAATTACGTGCCACTTTGTTTTGGTCTATCACATAAAATCCCCCCAAATTTTTGGTTATAACATGACAAAATGTGGAAAATGTCATGGGGTATGAATACTTTTTCAAGGCACTGTAGCTATTCCAGTCCAGATCATAAAGAGAAAAAGTTCTAAAGTCTATATCAGCCATTTTAACCAGGGTTCCATCGAACCCTAGGGTCCATCAAGAGGTTGCAAGGAGTTCCTTGAGTTTTGACTGATTGACCTCTAATTGTGATGGTGCCTGCATAGTTTCAGGGCCAATTCCACTTGGAAAGACCAACAGCATCACTCCAGTGGTATTTGTAGATGCGTGTAAAGGGGGGCAATTCTTCCCACTGCCCCCCAATGAGTTGGTTTTAGCAGGATTTCCCAAACATCTAAAAATAATTTCAGTGGTTCCTCTAGCCACTTCCATACTGGGCACTTAAACACCCCTCCTGCCCAGAGCAATTTTCAGCTTTCAGCGCTGTCACACTTTGAATGACAATTACTCAGTCATGCAACACTGTACCCAAATTATTTTTTTGTCCTTTTTTTCCCACAAATAGAGCTTTCTTTTGGTGGTATTTGATCACCTCTGGGTTTTTTATTTTTTGCGCTATTAATGAAAAAAGACCGAAAATTTGGAAAAAAAATGATTTTTTCTTAGTTTCTGTGATAACATTTTGCAAATTATTAATATTTCTTCATAAATTTTGGCCACAATTTATACTGCTACATGTCTTTGATAAAAATAACCCAAAATTTTTGGAAATTATTTGGTCTGTGTGAAAGTTTTAGAGTCTACAAGCTATAGTGCAAATCATAAAAAATTGTCACATCTGATCACACCTGATGTACTGAAGGCCTATCTCATTTCTTGGGACCCTAACAAGCCAGGAAAGTACAAATGCCCCCAAAATAACCCCTTTTTGGAAAGTAGACATTCCAAGGTATTTATTAAGAGGCATGGTGAGTTATTTGAAGTTGTGTTTTTTTCCCACAATTCTTTGCAAAATTAAGATTTTTATTTTTCATTTAAAAAATTTCTCAAAATTGTCATTGTAATAGCTTATTTCTCTCACATGGCATGTGCATACCACAAATGACACCCCAAAATACATTCTGCTACTCCTCCTGAGTAAAACGATACCCCATGTGTGAGACTTTTTCACTGCCTGGCCACATACGGAGGCCCAACATGCAGGAAGCGCCATCAGGGGTTTTAGGAGCATAAATTGCACATCTAACTAGTTGACTACCTATTACACTTTTGAAGGCCCTGGAACACCAGGACAATGGAATTACCCACAAAGTGACCCCATTTTGGAAAGCTAATACCCCAACGTATAATCTATGAGGCATAATGAGTCTTTTGAACGGTTTATTTTTTTCCAGCAGTTTTTGGAAAATGTGGAAAAAAAATGAAAACGCATTTTTTTTACACAAAGTTGTCCATTGATAAGATATTTCCAACACATAGCATGTACATACCACAAATGACACCCCAAAATACATTCTTCTACTCCTCCTGAGTAAAACGATACCCCATGTGTGAGACTTTTTCACTGCCTGGCCACATACGGAGGCCCAACATGCAGGAAGCGCCATCAGGGGTTTTAGGAGCATAAATTGCACATCTAACTAGTTGACTACCTATTACACTTTTGAAGGCCCTGGAACACCAGGACAATGGAATTACCCACAAAGTGACCCCATTTTGGAAAGCTAATACCCCAACGTATAATCTATGAGGCATAATGAGTCTTTTGAACGGTTTATTTTTTTCCAGCAGTTTTTGGAAAATGTGGAAAAAAAATGAAAACGCATTTTTTTTACACAAAGTTGTCCATTGATAAGATATTTCCAACACATAGCATGTACATACCACAAATGACACCCCAAAATACATTCTTCTACTCCTCCTGAGTAAAACGATACCCCATGTGTGAGACTTTTTCACTGCCTGGCCACATACGGAGGCCCAACATGCAGGAAGCGCCATCAGGGGTTTTAGGAGCATAAATTGCACATCTAACTAGTTGACTACCTATTACACTTTTGAAGGCCCTGGAACACCAGGACAATGGAATTACCCACAAAGTGACCCCATTTTGGAAAGCTAATACCCCAACGTATAATCTATGAGGCATAATGAGTCTTTTGAACGGTTTATTTTTTTCCAGCAGTTTTTGGAAAATGTGGAAAAAAAATTAAAACGCATTTTTTTTACACAAAGTTGTCCATTGATAAGATATTTCCAACACATAGCATGTACATAGCAAAAATTACACCCCAAAATACATTCTGCTACTCCTCCTGAGTAAAATGATACCCCATGTGTGAGACTTTTTCACTGCCTGGCCACATACGGAGGCCCAACATGCAGGAAGCGCCATCAGGGGTTTTAGGAGCATACATTGCACATCTAACTAGTTGACTACCTATTACACTTTTGAAGGCCCTGGAACACCAGGACAATGGAATTACCCACAAAATGACCCCATTTTGGAAAGCGAACACCCCAACGTATAATCTATGAGGCATAATGAGTCTTTTGAATGGTTCATTTTTTTCCAGAAGTTTTTGGAACATGTGGAAGAAAAATGAAAACGCATTTTTTTTACACAAAGTTGTATGTTTCTAAGATATTTCCAACACATAGCATTTAGATAGCAAAAATTACACCCCAAAATACATTCTGCTACTCCTCCTGAGTACAACAATACCACATGTGTGAGACTTCTACATAGCCTGACCACATACAGAGATCCAACATGCAAGGAACACCGTCAGGTGTTCCAGAGACACATAGTATGCACATACCAAGAATTACACCTCAAAATACATTATGCTGAGCAAAGCGTAAACAAAAGATTACCTGTGGTAATAGTAGCGCAGTTCTACAGCAGGATAGCACTGGTCCAGGCAGCAGGCAGGGACTTGGTCAGCAACGTCCAGGCAGGGATACTGTCCCGTCAGGGTTAGTGCAGGTGGTCAGTTCATGCAACAGGCAGAGGCATGATGGCATAGGTCCTACAGGCAGCAGGCAGAAGTAGGGCCTCGTTCAGGACAGAATGGGGACAGGGGTAGAGGCTTCTCCCACCCAAATCTCTTTGAAGCCTCCGGGCAACCAGACCCTAATCTAGGATGAGAAAACAAAAAAGTTTTCTTCATCCAGAAAAACTTTTCTGGCGCCCCTCACATATGTGAGACCCCTGTGTTCCCACTAGTTCAGTAGCAGGGTACAAGATCAGTCCATGAGGCAGGCAAAAACATGGTCAAACAGTCCGAGGTCAGTTCCAGATCAGGCAGAGGCAGTACAGAATCGTTAGGCAGAAGAATGGTCGAAAAAACAGTCCAGGGTCAATTCCAAATCGGGCAGAGGCATTACAAAATCGTTAGGCAGAATCGTGGTCAAAAAACAAGCCGGGGTCAGTTCCATATCGGGCAGAGGTATTACAAAATCATTAGGCAGAATCGTGGTCAAAAAACAAGCCGGGGTCAGTTACAGAGCAGGCGGTGGCATAAGGGGTGTGAAGGTGTGTGAAGGCAGGAACGGAGGATTAATACTTTAGTTTGGTGTGGTAATGGCGAAAACAGTTAATTATACAGAGGCCTGGTTGGGAAGGACAATCCACACAATGGAAAGATGTGTCTCGTCTGACTCCATCACTGGCGCATACCTTGCATTTTTTTTGACGTCGTCGGCCTGTTTCTGTGGGAGGGATTTTATCGGGAAAATGACGTTCGGCGAGACGACTTAAAACATCAGATCGGATGGTTTGGGGTGGGCCGTTCGGGAAAATAAGGGCAGTGATAAGGTCCTCTTGGTAGCCAAGGAACTGTTTGGGGTTTTGGGTGGAGTTGCTGTAAATTACATAAGAATTGTATATGGCCAATTGAAAAAAATAAATGGCAACTTTTTTGTACCAATGGTACGTTCTTCTTGTAGCAAGATAGGGTTCAAGCATCTGGTCGTTGAAGTCGACCCCCCCCATAAACAAATTATAGTCCTGGATGCAAGTGGGCTTTCGGATGGTGGTGCCACGCCTTCTGCGGGTTTCAACGACGGTATCATTATGGATGGAAGATAGCATGTACACGTCTCTTCTGTCCTTCCACTTCACCGCCAGAACCGCATTGTTACGCAGACTTGCTGATTCTCCTCTTTTCAGCGTTGTGTTCACCAGGCTTTGAGGAAAGCCTTTCCTATTGTTTCTGACGGTGCCACATGCTGGCGTCTGCTTCCGGTGCAGGTTGTGGAACAGGGGAAGAGAGGTGTAGAAATTATCTACGTATAGATGATAGCCTTTTTCCAATAGGGGGTTAATGAGTTCCCAAACAATTTTGCCACTTGATCCCAAGTAGTCTGGGCAATTAGGGGGATTGAGCTGGGTGTCCTTGCCTTCGTATACTCTGTAGGCATACAGGTATCCTGTGACTCGGTCACACAATTTGTAGACCTTCACGCCATAGCGGGCTCTTTTGCTGGGGATGAATTGCTTTATTTGTAGTCTGCCACTAAATTTAACAAGCGATTCATCCACACAGATGTGTTGGTCCGGGGTATATAATTGGGGGAATTTTTCTGAAAAATAATTCAGTAAGGGCCGAATTTTGAAAAGTCTGTCATGTTCTGGATGATTTCGGGGATGGCTCTGGGTATTGTCGTTGAAATGTAGGAATCTCATTATGGCAAAGTATCGGGATCTGGGCATTACGCTGGAGAAGATGGGCATGTGGTAGATCGGGTTTTTGGACCAAAAGGCACGGTAAGTGTTTTTTGGGTTGAGTCCCATACAAAATGTTAGGCCTAAAAAAAATTTAAACTCCTCCACCGTAAGGTCTCTCCACTGGAAGGGACGGGCATGGTATGACGTGGGATTATTTTCAATAAATTGCTGTGCAAATCGGTTGCACTGGGCCACAATTTCGGATAGCATGTCCTCTGTAAACATGAGGTTAAAATAATTGATTGGTGAAAAATTCTCTGTGTCCACTTGGATTCCTGGCTGGGCCGTGAAAGGGGGAATGTTGGCTTCTCCTGAATTAGGAGGAAGCCACAAGGGGTTCTGAAGGGCATAGGTCCTGGAAGTTTGTTGCCGAGGCACTGCGGTGCTGGCGGATGGCCCTGCAGTGCTGGCGGATGGCCCTGCAGTGCTGGCGGATGGCACTGCGGTGCTGGTGGATGGCACTGCGGTGCTGGTGGATGGCACTGCCTCCTCACTAGAACGCCTTCGTTTAGCCGGCCGGCTATCTTCCTCCTCTGAGTCACTCAGTGTTCCGCTACTGAGGGCGGGCTCATAATTGACGTCCAACTCAGAATTTGAATTTGAAAGGGACTCTGAAAGAGAGAGCTCCCCGTTGCTCTCGTCGGGGGCAGAAATGATTTGGAATGCCTCCTGAAGGGAATAGGACCTTTTGGACCTTTTGGACATGGTTGCTGATGCAACTGCACAGGTGTGTGCTAAGCCTTCACTGATGGGCACTGATGAGGTGGAGAAGATCGGCACTGATGAGGTGGAGCAGATGGGCACTGATTGGCGGAGCAGATGGGCACTGATGAGACGGCACAGATGTGCACTGATAATGCTGCACAGATGTGCACTTATAATGCTACACAGATGGGCACTGATTGGCACAGGTGGGCACTGAGGTGGCACTGATGTGGCGGCACAGGTGGGCACTGATGTGGCGGCACAGGTGGGCACTGATGTGGCGGAACAGGTGGGCACTGATTGGCAGCACAGGTAGGCACTGATAATGCTGCACAGATGTGCACTAATAATGCTGAACAGATGTGCACTGATAATGCTGCACAAATGGGCACTGATTGGCACAGGTGGGCACTGATGTGGCGGCACAGGTGGGCACTGATGTGGCGGCACAGGTGGGCACTGATGTGGCGGCACAGGTGGGCACTGATGTGGCGGCACAGATGTGCACTAATTGGCGGCACAGATGTGCACTGATTGGCGGCACAGGTAGGAACTGATTTGGCGGCACAGGTGGGCACTGATGTGGCGGCACAGGTGGGCACTGATGTGGCGGCACAGGTGGGCACTGATGTGGCGGCACAGGTGGGCACTGATGTGGCGGCACAGATGTGCACTGATTGGCGGCACAGGTAGAAACTGATTGGCGGCACAGGTAGAAACTGATTGGCGGCACAGGTGGGCACTGATGTGGCGGCACAGGTGGGCACTGTTGTGGCGGCACAGGTGGGCACTGATGTGGCGGCACAGGTGGGCACTGATGTGGCGGCACAGGTGGGCACTGATGTGGCGGCACAGGTAGGAACTGATTGGCGGCACAGGTGGGCACTGATGTGGCGGCACAGGTGGGCACTGATGTGGCGGCACAGGTGGGCACTGATGTGGCGGCACAGGTGGGCACTGATGTGGCGGCACAGGTGGGCACTGATGTGGCGGCACAGATGGGAACTGATTGGCGGCACAGGTGGGAACTGATTGGCACTGATGAGGTGGCAAAGGGATGGCACTGTATGTTCAACACGGATGGCACTGGGATGGCACTGGGATGGCACAGGGATGGGCACTGGGATGGGCACTGGGATGGGCACTGTAAACGGGCACTTTTCACAGTAATCACAGTAATCAGACCTTCTCTCTCCTCACACGCGCTGTCTGTGTGAGGAGGGAGAGGCGGCAATGAGAGATGATCTCATATGTTTACATTTGAGATCATCTCTCATTGGCCACACAGATCGCATCGCAAACGGCCACTCTGATTGGCCGTTTGCGGCGATCTGTAATTGGCTGTGTCCAGGGGACACGGCCAACACAGAATTTCCCCGCAGCGCGCTCGGGAGCGGGCGCGGGGAACGAACAAACAGGAGGATGTCAAATGACGTCCTCTTGGATTTTGAGGCCCGCGCTGAAGCCGTCATTCGGCTATAGCGCGGGGCGGAAGAGGCTAGAGAAAAAACGTTGAGCAAGACTAGTCTATATTTTTCAAAGATATCAGCTCTAGCAGTTTTCAATAGATCACAATGACTTATTATACCATTATACAGGTATCACACAAAAATTAACAGCACTGCTAGACCACTGACACTGATGTTCTCATCAAGCTGCGAGGCTAAATAAGGAGAACATCGGAGTCTACAAATGAGCTGAATCAAAATGTCAACTGCACAAAACAAAACCCTTGTTTTACAGTGTCATTAGAACTTGACGCCTCTTTGATTTTTTCTACATCTTCCTCCGATTCAAACATAGATTTGATCAAAATAAAAGCAAAGGACTTTATTATATTTCAAACTGTGTGGACTTCTCCTTGATTAACAATGTGGTTTCTGACTTTAAGTGAGGCTTGTAACATGTTGTCGCTGTGTTCTTGATATAAAATTTCTTAAAGAAGAACTAAAGTCATTATTTTTTTTCATTTGAATAGACGGGAGGATTTTTAACACCCTTTTTTTTTTAGGGGGGGGGGGGGGGGGTTGCCATCTGATTTCCCATTATTTCCTGTCCTTCAGATAAAACAGGAAGTGAGAGGAAATCCCTTCAAAGTGAGCAAATACCTAGTTGCCACCAGAACTAGTGTCCATATTGGAAGATTGCCTCTCTATTCCTGTTCTGGTGATAATACCCCAAAATTGGGTATTTTCTTTCACTTTCACTCTCAGTGATAACAGTCACCAGGACAAACAAAGATAGTGAATCTCACTAACAAGAGAACAGACAGCAATATCCCTCTCTTTTCTGTCTTAAACTTAAAGCGGAGGTCCCCAGACATTTTTTTTTTCTTTAAACAATTTAGACCGTTACATATGGTCAATGTTACACGCACATGTTTGGTAAGGGATATCCACCGATGTCCGGTTTGGTAGCAAAAACGTAGTTTTAAAATCTGTAGCTGGCAGGTTTCATCTTGCTTGTGGGCATGTGAAGCCCACAAGCTACATGCTACCAGTATTCACAGCTCGTTCCTACGCATGCTCAGTTTGTATGGCGCGGATTGCCGTAAACTTCCACGTTGCCATCACAACGGGCAGCGTCATCGGAAGTTCCCGCCCGGTTGTGATGGCAACAAAGAACACACACAGACAGCCCTCCCAACGTGACTGTCGTCATCTCGTCACTTCCGGTTTCCGAATCTCGCGAGAATTCGCAGCGGGCATCCGCACTGACTCCTGGGAATAATGTCACAGAGCTCCCAGGAGACAGTACAGCACCAGATATTACGACGATCCCCTACCATACCCGCCCACACCCACGGGGGTCATAGACAGGAAACGAACGAGAAAGCACAGATATGCAGGTACACCCTCTTAAAAAAATAAAAATAAATTCTTCCATTTAACAATGTAAGCAATGCAATAATGCAATGGAGCTAAACTTAGAAATTTGTGTGGACCTCCGCTTTAAACAAGTTTTGCATTTAGTTATATTTTAATTTCTTCCAAAGGTTTATCTCTCACCTCTAGATGATTTCTTTCAAAATGTATTTTCAAGAAAGTGTTTTTTCACTGTGTTATTTCTGCATTTCTGTTCCTATAGTAACCAAACTAGGGTTTGGTTTGCCTCTCTATCATGAAAATAAAAAGCCATATTTCCTTGTTGATATCACATTTTTTAATAGGCTCTGGAGAGGACTGTCCTGTGGAAGATGTGGATGACTTGCTGAATGGTCACCCCCACAGTCCCTAATGGGTCTGTCACTTTGAGGTAATTGTGGCTTATGCTCAAGATTTCCTTATCTTGAGCCACCCGATCGATTTTATGGGGCTCTCAAAGTGCGCTCGGTTTGATAAGTGAGAGCGGGAGGAACTCGGAAAACATCTGTTCTCCGATCCCCCCTGTGACTAATGACCCCGGAAGCGGTGAGTATTACATCACTTCCGAGGTCACAGCTGTCATTCCTCGACATGCAGATTTTAACACGTACAAAAAATTAAAAAGTCGCCTCGTTAGACAAGTGGTTAAAAATAATGTTTTTGTGTAACAAAGCGTCAGTAAGATCCATGGCAACCAGGCACCATCCAAATAAAGCCCCAAACATATTGTTTATTTATGAAAACCACTGACAGCTTTTGCATTCATAATTTGATGTGTCCATAATATGATATGTACCCCAATCATATTATGACTATTGCATCAGTTCAAGTTGAATTCTGAGAAGCTGATTGATGCATAATCCAGGTTGAGAACTATCCTAGATCACCTTTAATACTCATCAGTTTAGTGCTTGTTCTTGCCATTTTATTTTTCATTTTTTATTATAATCTTCCATACCAGTTCTGGACTGTAATACCAAAATAGCTTTCCCTTTAACCGGTTTGTTTGCTACCATCTGCCTTCATCTGTTTGCACTTCTAGCACCACTCATGTTCAACTGGATTCATTAAGGACAGATGCCTAACAAGAGAGCAGACACTGCTATCTGCAGAACACTGCACTGTTTACTGCACCTGCATGCTACGTGTGCAGCCTGTGGTCTCCTCTCTTGTATTAGACATCACAGTCATGCGAGTTTAGCAGGTCATGTCTTTGGGTTCTCCTCCTCCCGACACTCTTCTTTCACCCATTCATTAAAAGGAATGGGGCTTTGCTTGCTTCCTAGTTAACAAGCAAGGAGCTTGCTTGTTTGTAAACAAATAGCAAAGCTGCTGATTTTCAAATATATTTTTTTTCTTTTTTGTCGCACATAGGGCAGGCTATTCAAGTGAATGGGCTGCCCTATCCGTGATGAGCATTAACACGTCAAAAACATTCAATAAACACATGTGAGAATGCATGATAATGCTACACGCAAGGGGTATTTTTACACTGCTCTGTAGCAAAATTGTAGTAAAAACGCATTTCAGATGCATTTGATGTGCTTTTCTGGCGTGTTTTTGAGTTGCCTGGTGACTCAGACGCACTAAAAACACATTCATTTCAATGGGAATCTGCGTCTTTGGTGCAGTTTTGAAAACTTCACGAAAGATGCAGCATGCAGGACTTTTCAAAATGCACTGCACCTGGTGTGAAAAGTCCCATAGGATTTAAAGGGAAAAAAAATTCTTGCGGTTTTCTAGAAAAGAAAAATGGCAGGAAAAACGCAGTGTGAAAGGGCCCTAACAGTAAAAAAAAACCTTGTACAGTTTAAAATTCAACTGCTTCTTCTCCAATTTAATTTTTTGATGTCACAATGTAGGGTATACAATTTCCTATCATCTGTGCCCAGTCTTGCCACACAGAGTTAATCCAGCTCTGAGCAATCCTCTTTTATTGTTCAGTGAGATAAAAACGGACTAACAGAGAAAAACCTTAGTCCGTTCCGCCCCCTTGCTGTGAGTGACAGGTTATTTACATATCTCATGCACTAGCTTGGAGACAGGCACTATTTTTTAATTCCCACCCCTTTTCTGAAGTCATGTGGTTACTTTTCTGGATTTTTACTGGATGTTACTGATCATAGTAGAATTTAGTGTAATGCCGCATACACACGACCGTTTTTCATGACGTGAAAAACTCAATTTTTTTAAATGGTGATTAAAAACGATCCTGTGTATGCTCCAGAGAAATTTTCTCGACGTGAAAAATGGGCATTAACAATTTAGAACATGCTCTAAATTTTCGGGTCGTGAAAAACGGTCGTGTGTACGCTTTAACGACGTGAAAAAAACGTGCATACTCAGAAGCAAGTTATGAGACGGGAGCACTCGTTCTGGTAAAACTAGCATTTGTAATGGAGATAGCACATTCGTCACGCTGTAACAGACTGAAAAGCATGAAGACTGAAAAGTGTAAATCGTCTCTCACCAAACTTTTACTAACACAAAATCAGCAAAAGCAGGCCAAAGGGTGGCGCCATCCAAATGGACCTTCCCCTTTATAGTGCCGTCGTATGTGTTTTGTACGTCACCACGCTTTGCTCGAGCATTTTTTTTTCACGATCGTGTTTATGCAAGGCAGGCTTGACAAGAATCACATCGAGAAAAACTTTGTTTTTTCTAGGACATTAAAAATGGTCGTGTGTACGCGGCATAAGAAATACATAGGACAAAATGCATGTTGACAAGGGGAGTGTAGAGGAGGGCGGGGCAGTCTACTGACATCACAACTCCACCCACCGATCTCCAGACAACAGACCCACCCACAGAATCTGCAGTTTTTCAGTTCTTATAACAGACAGAGGGGAGACATTTGACAGGTGAGGATACATGCAGGAGGCGTCTATATCCTTATAGATCAGCACCGTGGCAGTAGTTTAGAAAGGATGAGAGTGGGTTTACATCCACTTTAACCACTTAAGGACCGCCTCCTGCAGATATACGTCGGCAGAATGGCACGGCTGGGCACAAGCATGTACCTGTACGTCCTCTTTAAGTGCCCAGCCGTGGGTCGCAGGCGCGCGCCCGTGAGCCGGTCCGAAGCTCCGTGGCCTCGAGGACCAGCGGACCCGATCGCAGCTTCCCCGTTCTTCACTGTGGCACGGTCATTGATCGTGTGTTCCCTAATATAGGGAAACACGACCAATGACGTCAAAACACTGATCGCCGCCATTAGTAGTAAAAAAAAATATATAATAAAAATGCAATAAAACTATCCCCTATTTTGTAAACGCTATAAATTTTGCGCAAACCAATCGATAAACGCTTATTGCAATTTTTTTTACCAAAAATAGGTAGAAGAATACGTATCGGCCTAAACTGAGGAAATCTTTTATATATATATATATATATCTGGGGGATATTTATTATAGCAAAAATTTAAAAATATTGCATTTTTTTTTAAATTGTTGCTCTGTTTTTGTTTATAGCGCAAAATATAAAAAACGTAGAGGTGATCAAATACCACCAAAAGAAAGCTCTATTTGTGGGAAAAAAAGGACGCCAATTTTGTTTGGGAGCCACGTTGCATGACCGCGCAATTGTCAGTTAAAGCGACGCAGTGCCGAATCGCAAAAACTGTCCGGGTCCTTTACCTGCCTAAAGGTCCGGGTCTCAAGTGGTTAAATAGTTTCCTCCAAATTATACAGTCACTGGCCCTTATGTTGTGTTTACCTACTCTGCTTTGGAAAATTCAGGAAGGTGAATGTTCTTGAATCCATTTTTATAAAACAGACCTATAGGTGTCCCAAAACTGGAAAACACTTGTAAATGGAATAAAATTACAATTCAGAACATTAATTTACAAACATAATACTAATACATTTGACATTTCCTTAGAGAGCACCAAGACCCATTCCCATCAATATCAAAGATGCTTGAGCACACGTACACACAGTCACAGTGAGTCTACAAGAATAGACATTACTAGCAGGAATTCCGGCTCACAGCGCTATTAAATAACACATACAGGGATTACAGTTTCCAGCCAAGCATACATTAATTATATAGCACATTCATGTAAGCCTCTACATCCTGTTCACTCCACACAGCTTACTGAAAGCTCAGTGTTCTATGAAATGAAATAAAAATTATTAGCAAGGAACACAGCACAATGTCAGCTTACTAGGAGTGACAGTGAAATAAAATAAAAAGGGGGATAAAAAGCAAGTTGAAAGGTCTATAGATTAGTTGATGTTACTGAACCAATCAGTGGAGGCATGCAGTTCTGAAAATCACCAGTAGGGTGAGCTGCAGCACAGTGTTTACAATTCAGCTTGACGTGTACTCTGCAGCAAAGATTCTATTTAAAGGAAACCTGCTATGGAAGAAATGTAGGCTGCCACTAATAACTTTCTTCTGAAAATGCTACTTGACTGGCCATAACATTATTAGTCAATGATGCAGGAAATTAGAGGTTGTTGTTATTATTCATTTACAGCAACTCCGATGGCAAAATGCTATATAGTTATACAGTAAAATGCAGTACTAACAGGAAACAATAAAAGAAAGGCTTCTGCAAGCAGAAGATTCCAGGTATAGGATATGTACACAAGAGGTAGAGGAACTAGTATTTGAGGCGGCAGGGGGTGTTGGATGTGAAGGAAGCAGTGTTAGTACAGTGATTAACCCTTTTGCTGCTTTTTTTTGTTGTTACTTGAATTCCAAAAACGGTATACATTTTCTAAAAGCAGAGACCCTGGCGAATAAAACGATAGTTGTTGCAATTTTAAACGTCATATGATATTAGTACAAAGGCTTATCAAACCCATACAGTATCTTGAAAAATTATTCATACCCCTTGAAATTTTCCACATTTTGTCATGTTACAACTAAAAACGTGAATGTATTTTATTGGGATTTTATGTGATAGAGTGACCAACAGAAAGCGGCACATTGTTAAGTGGAAGGAAAATGATAAATGGTTTTCAAACTTTTTTTACAAACCAATATCTGAAAAGGGTGGGGTGGAGTCAATACTTTGTAGAACCTCCTTTCGCTGCAATTACAGCTGCAAGTATTTTTGGGGATGTCTCTACCAGCTTTGCACATCTAGAAAGTGATTTTTTTTGCCCATTCTTCTTTGCAAAATATCTCAAGCTCTGTCAGATTGGATGGAGAGCGTCTGTGAACAGCAATTTTCAAGTCTTGCAACAGATTCTCGATTGGATTTAGGTCTGGAATTTGATTGGGCCATTCTAACACATGAATATGCTTTGATCTAAACCATTCCCTTGTAGCTCTGGCTGTATGTTTAGGGTCGTTGTCCTGCTGGAAGGTGAACCTCTGTCCCAGTCTCAAGTCTTTTGCAGACTCTAACAGGTTTTCTTCTAAGATTGCCCTGTATTTGGCTCCATCCATCTTCCCATCAACTCTGACCATCTTCCCAGTCACTGCTGAAGAAAAGCATCCCCCAAAACATGATTCTGCCACCACCATGTTTCACAGTGGGGATGGTGTGTTCAGGGTGATGTGCAGTGTTAGTTTTCCACCACACACATCGTTTTGTTTTGGGTCAAAAAGTTCAATTTTGGTCTCATCTGACCAGAGCACCTTCTTCCGCATGTTTGCTGTGTCCCCCACATGGCTTCTCACAAACTGCAAATGGGACTTCTTATGGCTTTCTTTCAACAATGTCTTTCTTCTTGCCACTCTTCCATAAAGGCCAGATTTGTGGAGAGCACGACTAATAGTTGTCCTGCGGACAGATTTTCCCACCTGAGCTGTGGATCTCTGGAGCTTCTCCGGAGTTACCATGGGGCTCTTGGCTGCTTCTCTGTTTAATGCGCTCCTTGCCCAGACTGTCAGTTTAGGCAGACATCCATGTCTTAGTAGATTTGCAGTTGTGCCATACTCTTTTTGGATGATGGATTGAACGGTTCTCCGGGAAATGTTCAAAGTTTGGGATTTTTTTTTTTAACCTAACCCTACTCTAAATTTCTCCACAACTTTCTTCCTGACCTGTCTGGTGTGTTCCTTGGCCTCCATGATGCTGTTTGTTCTCGAACATACCTCTGAAGGCTTCACAGAACAGCTGTATTTATACTGAGATTAAATTAAAACCATTTATCATACTTCACAATTATGTACCACTTTGTGTTGGTCTATCACATAAAATCCTAATAAAATACATTTATGTTTTTGGTTGAAACATGACGAAATGTGGAAAACTCCAAGGGGTATTAGAGCTGCATATTATACAAAAAAAATTGGGCTAACTTTACTGCATTTGAAATACCGTGTGACAAAAAATAACCACCATTTTATTCTCTAGTGTCTCTACTATATATATATATATATATATATATATATATATATATATATACATATATATATATATATATATATATATATATATATATATATATATATATATATATATAAAGGTTTAAGTGGTTAAACTTTCCTCATTTACAGTGTATTCCTTTGATCTAAAGGACAAATTGTTACAATGTTTAGACTTGGTTCCACTGCTAAAGAATGTTGTGATACTTGGCAGACTCCGTTGTTTTCTTCCTTTCTTTTGACGGCTGTGGCTTTAGCAGAGCAGAGAGAATTCTCTGCATAGAAAGATCAGGAAATACTTTGTCAAGATCGCAACGGGGAACAAATTGCGATAACGATTAATCGTGCAGCTCTATGGGGTATGAATAGCTTTTCACTGTATTTCAGTACAAAATAGTTAATTTTTGCGAACACAAAAACAATATACAGTGGGTACAGGAATGAATACCCCCCCCCCCCCTTAAAATAATCACAAATTTTGATGTTTTGTAGTCTGAAATGAAGACTTTTTGTTTTATCCAGCTGTATATACTAAAATATATAATACATGTCAGGAAAAAAACAAAAATACAAAAAGAATCACTGAGTTGGAAAAAGGGTCACCCCCTTATGTCAGTATTTAGTTGAAGCACCTTTTGCTTTAATTACAGCCTTTATGCCGCGTACACACGATCATTTTTCGGCATGAAAGAAAATGTTGTTTTTCATCATGTCCAAAAAACAAAGTTTTTCCAACTTCATCATTTAAAACGATGTTGCCCACACACCATCATTTTTAAAAAATTATGAACGAAGCGCGGTGACATACAACGGCACTCTAAAGGGGAAGTTCTATTCGCCTTTGGGCTGCTTTAGCTGATTCCTTGTTAGTAAAAGACGATTCGCGCTTTTTTGTCTGTGTGATGAATGTGCTTACTCCATTATGAACGGTAGTTTTACCAGAACGAGCGCTCCCGTCTCATAACTTGCTTCTAAGCATGCACGGGTTTAAAACATACCGAAAAACAACATTTTTTTACAACTGAAAAACGATGTGCAGCCCACACACGATCATTTTAAATTACGTTTTTAAAAACAACGTTTTCTTTCATGCCGAAAAATGATCGTGTGTTTACGCGGCATTAGTCTGTTGGGATATGTCTCTGCTAACTTTGCAATATTTGCCCACTCTTCTTTACAGAACTGCTCAAGTTCAGTTAAATTTGATGGTGACCATTTGTGGACTGCAGTATTCAAGTCATTCCACAGATTTTCAATGGAGTTTAAGTCTGAACTCTGACTAGGTCATGCAAGGAGATTCAACTTTTTCTTCTTCAACCACTGTGTGGTCATTTTTGCTGTGTGCTTTGGGTCATTGTCATGTTGGAAGGTAAACCTTCTCCCCATTGACAACTTTCTAGCAGAGGTCAGCAGATTTTCCTCAAGAATTTGATGGTATTTTTCCCCATCCATTTTTCCTTCCATCCTGACAAGTCCCCTCTGCAGAGAAACCCCCATAGCTTTACTGTAGGAATGGTGTTATTTGGATGGATTTCTGCCAGGAATATCATTTTGTGTTGAGGCCAAATAATTTAAATTGTGTCTTATCTGACCAGAAGACCTTTTTCATGTGGCCTCAGAATCTTCAAGGTGCGTTTTGGCAAAGCTCAGTAATGACTGCATGTGACCTTTCTTGAGTGGCTTTTTTTTATTTTTTTTTGCAACCCCCGCATACAAGCCACATTTGTGGGGGATTTGTGATATTGTTGTCACATGCACACAATGACAATGACCACTCTCATAAATTCCTGCAACTGCTTCAGGGTTGCTGTAGGCCTCTTAATAGCCTCTCTGACCAGTTTCCTCCTGACTCTTCCATCCAGATTGGAGCGACGTCCCAATCCAGGGAGGGTCTGTGTTGTACTAAATACCAGTGGCGGCCCGTCCATAGGGACGCATGGGCGCCGCCCCCCTCCCACAGTCACACAAAAAAAATAAAAAAAAGGGCCCTTTAAGAACTTTTATTCGGCTAAAATGTCATTTTGACATTTTAACCACAGTTCTGGCAGCCGTCTATAGAGGGCACTGCAGTGCCACCCCCCTCTCGCAAATAACACCCATTCGTGCATAAATGCACGAATGTATGTTATTGCTGGTTGCCAGCTGCCTGGTCTATTCATATAACCGGACGTGGGACGCCGGTTACACGAATAGCGGCAGCTGGTTGGCTAAGGGGGACTGCCTATCAAAGCCAGCGGCTCTGATAGGCCAGTACCGCCCTCCAGCTCTTGGATGTCTATACTCGGAGCGCAGGCAATCTGCGGTCCTTGCATAAGACAAACTGCAGTTTCAGCCAATCAGGTTCCCGGATTCTGGTTATCAGGAACCTGATTGGCTGAAGCTTCACCACAGCGGCAGAAGACATCGAGGGAGGACATGGAAGCTTCAGGTAAGTGCTTTTTACAGGGAAAGGGGCGACAATGGGCACAGTGGCATCATGGGGCACAGTGGTGACAATGGGCACAGTGGCATCATGGGGCACAGTGGTGACAATGGGCACAGTGGCATCATGGGGCACAGTGGTGACAATTGGCACAGTGGCAACAATTGAGGGGCACAGTGGCTGTGTTTGATGGCATGGCACAGTGACTGCGTTTGATGGCATGGCACAGTGGTGACAATTGATGGCACAGTGGCTGCGTTTGATGGCACAGTAGCTGCTTTTTATGGCATGGCACAGTGGTGACAATTGATGGCACAGTTGCTGTGTTGCATGGCACAGTGGTGACAATTGATGGCACAGTGGCTGCGTTTGATGGCATGGCACAATGGTGACAATTGATGGCACAGTTGCTGTGTTGCATGGCACAGTGGTGACAATTGATGGCACAGTGACTGCATTTGATGGCATGGCACAGTGGTGACAATTGATGGCACAGTTGCTGTGTTGCATGGCACAGTGGTGACAATTGATGGCACAGTGGCTGCGTTTGATGGCATGGCACAGTGGTGACAATTGATGGCACAGTTGCCGTTTGATGGCATGGCACAGTGGTGACAATTGATGGCACAGTAACTGCATTTGATGGCATGGCACAGTGGTGACAATTGATGGCACAGTTGCTGTGTTGCATGGCACAGTGGTGACAATTGATGGCACAGTGACTGCATTTGATGGCATGGCACAGTGGTGACAATTGATGGCACAGTTGCTGCGTTTGATGGCATGGCACAGTGGTGACAATTGATGGCACAGTGGCTGCATTTGGTGGCATGGCACAGTGGTGACAATTGATGGCACAGTTGCTGTGTTGCATGGCACAGTGGTGACAATTGATGGCACAGTGGCTGCGTTTGATGGCATGGCACAGTGGTGACAATTGATGGCACAGTTGCTGTTTGATGGCATGGCACAGTGGTGACAATTGATGGCACAGTGACTGCATTTGATGGCATGGCACAGTGGTGACAATTGATGGCACGGTTGCTGTGTTGCATGGCACAGTGGTGACAATTGATGGCACAGTTGCTGTGTTTGATGGCATGGCACAGTGGTGACAATTGATGGCACAGTTGCTGTGTTGCATGGCACAGTGGTGACAATTGATGGCACAGTGACTGCATTTGATGGCATGGCACAGTGGTGACAATTGATGGCACAGTTGCTGTGTTGCATGGCACAGTGGTGACAATTGATGGCACAGTGACTGCATTTGATGGCATGGCACAGTGGTGACAATTGATGGCACAGTTGCTGTGTTGCATGGCACAGTGGTGACAATTGATGGCACAGTGGCTGCGTTTGATGGCATGGCACAGTGGTGACAATTGATGGCACAGTTGCCGTTTGATGGCATGGCACAGTGGTGACAATTGATGGCACAGTAACTGCATTTGATGGCATGGCACAGTGGTGACAATTGATGGCACAGTTGCTGTGTTGTATGGCACAGTGGTGACAATTGATGGCACAGTGACTGCATTTGATGGCATGGCACAGTGGTGACAATTGATGGCACAGTTGCTGCGTTTGATGGCATGGCACAGTGGTGACAATTGATGGCACAGTGGCTGCATTTGGTGGCATGGCACAGTGGTGACAATTGATGGCACAGTTGCTGTGTTGCATGGCACAGTGGTGACAATTGATGGCACAGTGGCTGCGTTTGATGGCATGGCACAGTGGTGACAATTGATGGCACAGTTGCTGTTTGATGGCATGGCACAGTGGTGACAATTGATGGCACAGTGACTGCATTTGATGGCATGGCACAGTGGTGACAATTGATGGCACGGTTGCTGTGTTGCATGGCACAGTGGTGACAATTGATGGCACAGTTGCTGTGTTTGATGGCATGGCACAGTGGTGACAATTGATGGCACAGTTGCTGTGTTGCATGGCACAGTGGTGACAATTGATGGCACAGTGACTGCATTTGATGGCATGGCACAGTGGTGACAATTGATGGCACAGTTGCTGTGTTGCATGGCACAGTGGTGACAATTGATGGCACAGTGACTGCATTTGATGGCATGGCACAGTGGTGACAATTGATGGCACAGTTGCTGTGTTGCATGGCACAGTGGTGACAATTGATGGCACAGTGGCTGCGTTTGATGGCATGGCACAGTGGTGACAATTGATGGCACAGTTGCCGTTTGATGGCATGGCACAGTGGTGACAATTGATGGCACAGTAACTGCATTTGATGGCATGGCACAGTGGTGACAATTGATGGCACAGTTGCTGTGTTGCATGGCACAGTGGTGACAATTGATGGCACAGTGACTGCATTTGATGGCATGGCACAGTGGTGACAATTGATGGCACAGTTGCTGCGTTTGATGGCATGGCACAGTGGTGACAATTGATGGCACAGTGGCTGCATTTGGTGGCATGGCACAGTGGTGACAATTGATGGCACAGTTGCTGTGTTGCATGGCACAGTGGTGACAATTGATGGCACAGTGGCTGCGTTTGATGGCATGGCACAGTGGTGACAATTGATGGCACAGTTGCTGTTTGATGGCATGGCACAGTGGTGACAATTGATGGCACAGTGACTGCATTTGATGGCATGGCACAGTGGTGACAATTGATGGCACGGTTGCTGTGTTGCATGGCACAGTGGTGACAATTGATGGCACAGTTGCTGTGTTTGATGGCATGGCACAGTGGTGACAATTGATGGCACAGTGGCTGCATTTGGTGGCATGGCACAGTGGCTGCGTTTGATGGCACAGTGGCTGCATGTGATGGGCACAGTGAGGCTGCAATTTTCTTTTTTTTCGTTTGCGCCCCCCCAAAAATTTTGAGCACCAGCCGCCACTGCTAAATACTTTCCACTTCTTAAAAATAGACTTCAGTTTGCTTCTAGGCATTGATAAAGCGTTTTAAATTGTTTTTGTATCCGTCTCCTAACTTGTGCCTGTCCACAACTTTATCCTATCTTTTGACAGTGTCTTGCCACCCATAGCTGATTGTTTGCTTCAGTTGCACTAACAGGGACTGAAATATTCCAGGAAAAGCTTTTCATGCTGAGCTAATCAAAATTACCACAGCTGATCAAGGTTGAAAGTCAAAGGTTTTATTGCTCCTTTTCAAAACAATAAACATATTGAAACAGAAAGTCAAAAGCTTTCTTTGCCATTGAGAAGGTGATTAGCTATACCCGATTGAGGCTGGGTTCACACCTATGCAAATGCGGGAAAACACTCATCCAATTATGGAGTCCATTCACATATCTCCATTGAGGCTGCAGAGCGGCTTGCATAGGAACGTGCATCTTTGGCTCTGTTTCAGGGCCGAATTCAGACAAAACTTCGGCCTTGATTTGTCCCAGAAACAGAGGGGTGATCCTTTTTCCAACTCAGTGATTCTGTTTAAATGTTTTTATAAAAAAAAAAAATCTGACATGTTGATGTTATGTTTCACGTGGATGTTATAGGTTGCTTCTTTTTTTATACCTGCTGTATTATGCACATTTTTGGGTAAAATATAAAATAAGAGATTAACGTGGTTGTAAACCCCACTTTATGACTTTTACCTACAGGTAAGCCTATAATAAGGCTTACCTGTAGGTATAAAGAATATCTCCTAAACCTGTACGGTTGAGGAGATATTCCCCCCGCAATGCGCCGCTGATTGCAGCGGCGCATGTGCAGCGGGGATCCTCGGCTAAAGGACCGGCAGCCGCCGGACCTTGCCGAATTAAAGTCTCCCGCGCGCATGCGCGGGAGTGACGTCATCGCCGCTCCAGCCAATCACAGCGCTGGAGCGGCGATACCCGGAAGACACGCCGAGTCAAGATGACATCTCGCTCGGCGTGGACCAGGTAAGTTCTCTTCACCTCGTTCCGAGGTAAGTATTTCATAATGAGCTAATATGCTGTGCATACCAGCTCATGATGGCTTTTCCTTTCAGGTGAAAAATAAATGAATCGCGGGTGTACAACCGCTTTAAGTTGAGTAATTAGATACCAAACATGGTAGGAATTAAAATTGCACACCTGTGAAACAGCGACAAACTACGGTACCCAAATTGTCCCTAGGCAATGCTTTAAAGTGATTCTAAACATAGTTTTTTTTTTCTCTTTAACCAATTCAGCACTGGAAGATTTTCCCCCTTAATGACCAGGCCATTTTTTGCAATACGGCACTGCGTCGATTTAACTGACAATTGCGCGGTCGTGCGATGTTGTACCCAAACAAGCATGACATCCTTTTTTTCCCACAGATAGAGAATTTTTTTGGTGATATTTGATCACCTCTTCGTTTTTTTATTTTTTGCGCTATAAACAAAAAAAGAGCGAGAATTTCGAAAAAAATTATATATTTTTAACTTTTTTTGCTATAATAAATATCCCCAATGTTAAAAAAACAATTCTTCATCTGTTTAGGCCAATATGTATTCTTCTACATATTTTTGGTAAAAAAATAAATAAAAATAAAAATCGCAATAAGTGTATATTTATTAGTTTGCGCAAAAGGTATAGCGTCTACAAATTAGGGGATAGATTTATGGCATTTTTATTATTTATGTTTTTTTTTTACTATGAATGGCCGTGATGTGAGATCTTTAGTGGGACTGGGACATTTCGGCAGACAGATCGGACACTTTTGACACTTTTTTGGCACCATTGACATTAATACAGCGATCAGTGCTATAAAATTCACTGATTACTGTGTAAATGTCACTGGTAGAAAAGGGGTTAACACTAGGGGCGATCGAGGGGTAAATGTGTTCCCTCGTGTGTGTTTCTAAGTGTGGGGGGGTGGGACTGACTGGAGGAGGAGACATGTCGCTGTTCGTAATTACTACAAACAGCAGATCTGTCTCTACCCTCCTATCAGAATGAGCATTTGACTTTACATACACAAATCCCCATTCTAGCTCTTGTGCCTGCGATCGCGCCCGCCGGTCATGCACATCGGCTCCCCCGTGCCTGCTATGGATCTTAAAGGAGCCGAAGTACAGTTACGCCGATTCGTGTGAACGAGCAACTTTGCTGACGTATATGTATGTGAGCTAGTCGGCAAGTGGTTAAAATAATCAACATGACATACTTAACTGTTCTGTGCAAAGGTTTTGCACAGAGTAGCCTTGATCCTTCTCTTCCTGGGTCCCCTGCTGGCACTCCTGCCGTATGTAGAACACCTTCTGCCTTTATAATCACTTTAACCACTTGCTAACCGGGCCAAAGCCGAATGGTGCCAACAATGCAGTCGGATAACTCTGGAAGGACGTACTATGGCGTCCTCCCAGAATCGCGCTCCCGCACACCCCTGGTAATGTCCGTGACTGTCGGGTTTTCCAGGCAGTACGCCTTTAGAAGCTGTCTATTAAATAAACTACACCTAAGAGTAGGAAAATTTATAAATATAGTAAAAAACGGCAGGTTTGTCACTAACTTCGCCACTATTGCTGCACCTCTTGAAGACCTGACAAAGGGAAAAAAGTCAGTTATGGTGAAATGCGATGACAAGGCTTTCCAGGAGCTTAAAACAGCCTTGTGTCAGTATCCACTACTGGTCGCTCCTGACTTTGAGAGAATTTTTGGTTCAAACAGATGCCTCCAGTGAAGGCTTGGTAGCTGTTCTGTTCCAAGAGGTCAATGGGGAGGAACACCATACAGTTTTTCTGAGTAGAAAATTGACAGCTGCTAAGAGAAATTACGCTATGGTGGAGCGGGAGTGTCTGGCCATTTAGTGGGCTCTGGACTCACTATGCTATTTTCTCCTTGGTAGGAAGTTTAGCCTGGTGTCAGACCATGCTCCATTGACCTGGATGAGATAGAATAAACACACAAATGCCAGAGTTACCAGGTGGTTTTTGGCATTGCAAGAGTGAGTTCAAATTTGTAGTTGAACACAAACCAGGAAGGCAACATCAGAACACGGATGCCCTATACAGGGTACACTGTAGGGTGTCCTATATTGCCTTTGACACCTCCATGTTGAGGTGGGGGGGTAGGTACAGGACACTGGGAATGTGTCCTGGATGGCGGGTACATTCTCGATATATTTGAGTTGTGGTCCCTTTAAGGGGTACAGTTGCAGAGATTTTGTGGTACTGAGGTGTCCCAGGTTAAGTTTGGCTGGAGAGGACTGACTTCTCGGACTCTCTGGATTGCTAAATTTATATCAGGGATCCAGGATTTGGAAGGTTCAAAGAGACTTGGGGCTGGGGGCTAAAGCACATAGTACACAAGTGTATTGCTTAGTGCCCAAAAGGTCCATAATAGGCTCATATCACAGTAATAGGCTCATATCACAGAAGTTTACTCACAAGGTAAGTGTTCAGAGAATGGTCAGCAGAAGTTGTGTCGTCATTTCAGACCTTGAAAGCACTTTGCGGTTCACTAGCATTGTACACAAGGTGGTTTACATACGCTTGGAATCTTTAGAGACTGAATTTACACCAGAGACTGTACCACTGCAGAGACTTATGAGGACTCATTATATATGCAGCTAACTGATACGGTACAAACAAAGCTGAACTGAGCCACATTGCAGTTCTCAGTTCTCAAACATCACACACCAAGCCATCTTCTCCACTTTCAGAAGCATATTCACACCGGGAGTCATCAGAGTCTGGGTTACACCAGAGGCTGTACCACTTTTCTGGAACTAGAGAGCCCTCTGATGCTGACACAGTACACACAGGTTTGCAATGCACTACATTGCAGAGCCCAGTGCCCTAAGATCACATTCCAGTTTATGTCTGTCCCATCCATGATCTTATACTTTAGACTGGGTCATGGCTGTGGACCGGAGAAGCACCCTGTAGCTAACTAACACAGTATACCAAGGCCAGATGCACATTGTATTCTCTGACACCTTTTTCGCCTAGAGGCATTTAGCAGCAGAAAAACACGGTAAAAGGCTGCATTTTTGCATACGTATTTAACTACTTCCCATCCGGCCACTGTACATATACGGCCGGCTGGGCGCTTCCTCCTTCTGAGTGGACGCGGCGCATCTTTGATCAGCAGTAGGGCTCTGTGATTGGCCATCCTGATCATATGATGGCTGTGTCCAATCAAAGCCGTCATATGATGTAAATAGAGAGTCGGTTGCTAGGCAATTGGCTCTCCTCTCCTCACACAGAAGTTGTTAGTGAGGAGAGGAGAGCGGATCTCTGCAGCCGGCCGGTGATCAGTGAGTATGAGCTGTTTTTTACAGCTTTATACACAATGATCACCGACCTAGTGTCCCCACACATGATTCATCATGTAAACTTCACAAAGTCCCCAAAATAGTGCCCCCAAAACACATGACCCCACACAGTAAAAACACCTGTCCCCCACATATGTAACAGTAAAATCATATGTCCCAATGATCATCTGCACATATATGTCTGTGATCACCTGCGCACATCTGTACATGATCAGCTGCGTACATCTATCCGTGATCACACAAACCAATTATTATACACGTAACGGGATTTGTTTTACCAAAGACATGTAGCAGAATACATGTTGGCTTAAATTTATGCCAAAATTAGATTTTATTGGATTTCTTTTAAAATAGAAAGAAGAAAATATTGTTTTTTTTCCCCAAATTTCTGCTGTTTTTTCACTTATATCGCAAAAAATAAAAAACAAAGTCGTGAATAAATACCACCAAAAGAAAGCTCTATTTATGTGAACAAATTGGTCTGGGAAGGAAGGGGGCGTAAGTGCCCAGTATTGAAGTAGTTAAGTGTCTAGCCTTAATGCAGTCCATTGGCAATAATATTAGTTTATTCCGTCCATTAGAATGTATTAATGTGCAAGCATGCATAAACATACCTAGCGTTAATACACGTTTAGGTGTTTTTGAGCTTTTTTTTATGCTCAAAAGCTCCTTTTCTGAAAACGACTTTGGTGTGGGGTTTTTCTGTTTTTAAACGTCCCTGCCTCCAAACTTCTGAGTAAGTCGCGTGCCTGTGACGTAACGCGTAGGGAGGAGCCTGCGATCGAATCCGAGTGCATCGGATCGAGCTAAGGAAACAGCATACTGAGCGGCGTTTCATGCTTTATTGAAAGCGGGGATTCGTGAGTGTATATGCTGATGCTCTGAATTACATTTTTGATCTGTCATCGAATATTGCGCAATGAGGTTTTCTTTTCTTTCTTTCATGTAATACCTGCCTGTGAGTGCCTGTTCATCTGATCACAGCGGTGAAGTGCTGGATCAGCATTCATACTGAAGGAGGTGTTTTTTCCTGATTGGGATTTCGCTAATCACTGTGCACTACTTAAGGACTTGGTTGCATTTCACAGTATATGGAGATTTTTTTCTCCCTGATTAGTCTGTACGTTTATCACCTTTTAAGTTAATATTAGCGCATCTATATATTATATATGTTTCACTGTTTTGATTTGGTATCACCCAGATAGCAGCTGTATTATTTGGTTTTTTAATTTAGGTGCACCTGGAATTAATTATTTAATAGTGCTGTAGTATATTTTCACACAATTTTCATTAGAAGATTTACCCTTACCACTTATTCTGGTGACAACTGTAAACATTTGGATTTCCTTATTTACTAAAATCCTTACTTTTTGCATACGTGACTGAGAACGCTTTAAAAGTTGCTTTGGATGGCCTAGAAGGAAGGATTGCTACTATTATCGCAATCTCCTTAAAAGATAGCGGAATACAGGATAGATTCCCTTCATCTGCTCTGCCTCTCTCATCAGATGAGCCTTCTGAGGGTGAAAAATCCCTCTCTGGAGATGAGAATCGTGTTCACTCTGAGGACTCAGAGGATGAGAGGATTCCTGGTACCTCTCAGTTGCTAAAGACGCAGGTGCAATATTATGCAGAGATGGTGTGTGCCACTTACAAATTGCCTCCTTTGTTTCCTCTTTTGGGGATCTCGGAAGTCCCTGCAGGCTGCATGCTCCTTTCCAGTTCATCCCTTGCTGGATAAACTGATGTATGATGACTGGGTTCACCCAGATAAACTGTTTCTCCTCCAAAGCAGTTTTCCCTCCTTTATCCTATGGAGGAAGGTTTCACTAAAAAATGGGGGGTACCTGCTATAGATGCAGCTATTTCTTGTACAAACAAAAGCCTGACCTGTCCTATAGACAATACTCAGGGTTTTAAGGATCCAACTGATAAAAAGCTGGAGTCCCTATTGAAAGCCTCCTCTTCCAGGGCTGGGGCTGTAGTACAACCTGTAGTTGCAGCCATTGGTGTATGTCAGTTCCTCAAGGAACAAATGAAGCAGATGATTAACCTCCTCCCCACAGAGGAGATTGAGGTTTATGAGGACCTTTCTTAAGGCCTTGTGTTTTGCGGTTGATGCGATTATGGACTCTGTTCAGCAAGCATCCCGCCTAAATCTCCTGCAGGTACACATGCGCAGGTCCCCTTGAAAAAGTTCTCCAGCCCCTGGAACCTAATTTTCCAGGCAGTGGCGACGGCCTCCCCAGTCTAACACTAGGGGGAAAGGCCCAGAGCCAAGCCCAATGGCAGAAAAGGACTTGGGGTCCAAAGTCTAAGCAGAACCCCAAAACTTCCCTATGAAGGGATCCCCCCGCTCGGCCGAGTGGGGGGAAGGCTGCTGCAATTTGCAAACGCCTGGCGGAACAAAGTTTAGGACAAGTGGGTCATCTCCACAGTGTCCTTGGGCTACTAACTAGAATTCAGAGACCTTCCGCCACCCCGTTTTCTGAGATCAAGAGTTGCCAAAGATCCTGAAAAAAGAAGGCCTTTACTGTTGGCCTTGGAACACCTGTTGTCCCAAGGGGTAATCATGGAGTTAGCCCCAGAGGATCGGGGATCAGGGTTTTACTCAAACCTTTTACAGTTCCAAAACCAAAAGGGGGATGTCAGACCCATCCTGGATACGAAAGGCCTGAATCTGTCCGTTCAGTTGTTTCCACCCTTCAGGGAGGAGAATTCCTGGCATCAATAGACATCAGAAATGCATATCTACATGTGCCAATATTTCCCACTCACCAAAGGTTTCTAAGGTTTGCGATGGTTCAGCGTCACTTTCAGTTTGCGGCCCTTCCTTTCGGGCTGGCTACAGCACCTCGAGTGTTCACAAAAATACTGGCCCCGGCAAGGCTAAGGGCACGAGGCATAGAAGTAACAGCCTATCTGGACGATCTGTTGATAATAGATCAGTCCGCTGTACGCTTGGGCCACTATGTGCCCAGCACAGTGGAATATTTAGAGTACCTAGGCTGGGTCCTCAATCTGGTTAAATCCTCCTTGCAGCCTCAAAGAAGGCCGGAGTACTTGGGCATGATAATAGACATGTCCCGAAACCAGGTATTACTTCCCAAGCCAAAGGCAAAAGCCATAGGAGACTTGTTTCGAGTGATAAAGGCAAAGAGAAGGCCTTCCATCCGTCTATGAATGAGGTTTTTGGGGAAGATGGTAGCCTCATTCGAGGCTGTTCCTTACGCCCAGTTTCATTTAAGGTTGTTACAGGGCAGAATTCTGTCATCTTGGAACAAAGATGTTCAGGCCCTGGATCTTCCTATGATCTTATCTCCAAAGGTTCACCAAAGACTCAATTGGTGGTTGCTCCCCCAAAATCTGTCAGAAGAAAATCCTTCACTCTGGTTACCTGGAATTTGGTAACCACAGACGCCAGCCTTCTTGGCTGGGGAGGGGGGGGGCAGTTCTAGGAGAAGCATCTGCCCAGGGGAAGCGGTCCGGAGCTGAAAAGCTCCTACCCAACAACATTCTGAAGATTCGGGCAATTCATCTGGCCCTCAGAGTTTGGTCTTACAGACTGCAGGGTTGGCCTGTTCGGATTCAGTCCGACATTGGTACAGCCGTGGCCTATATCAATCACCAAGGAGGTCCAGAAGTCTGGATGCCCAAAGAGAGGTGAATCACGTCCTGGCCTGGGCAGAAAGGCATATCTTTTGCCTGTCTGCAGTCTAAATTCCAGGGGTAAAAAATTGGCATGCAGGTTTTTTAACCCGCCAGCAGCTGAGTCCAGGAGAATGGTCTCTACACCCCGACATATTTCAAATCATATGTCAGAAAGAAGGTACCCCAGATGCAGACCTGTTGGCTTCCTGGTTCAACACAAAGCTGGACAAGGGTCAGATGCCCTGACAATCTCATGGGATCATTATTCTCTGATTATGCATCCCCTCCAGTTCAGCTTCTCCCACGATTCCTTCAGAGAGTCAAGAGGGAAGGAAAGCCGGTGATTTTGATCACCCTGGCTTGGCCCAGGAGACCCTGGTACGTAGAAATCGTAAGGATAACAGTAGGTAGACCTTGGGTTCTCCCACTACGCTCGGACCTACTATCGCAGAGTCCAATATTCCATCCTGCCTTACAAAGTCTAAATTGACGGTTTGGCTGTTAAGACCCACATTCTAAGGAAACATGGGCTCTCAGGTCCAGTCCTATCCACTCATCTACTACAGAATCTGGAAGGTATAAGTTTCCTGGTGTGAACCCAGAAGGGGTCATCCTAGGAAGTATGCAATTAATAGGATTCTTGCTCTTCTTCAGTTGGGCTTAAATATGAAGTTGGCCTTGAGCACTATCAAGGGCCAGATCTCGGTCTTGTCAGTATTCTTTCAAAAACCGCTTGCCTCACAATCCCTAGTCTGGGCCTTGTTCAGGGAGCTGGCTAAGTCTCCTGTGTGCCCATGGGTTTTGAATTTAGTATATGTTTTACAGAAGCTTTGAACCATTACACCATGCTTCTTAAATCTTTTTGACAAAATTGGCAGCTCTTTCTGTAAAGAACCATATATGATTATTCATGATGACAGGGTGGTGCTGCGTCCTCACGCCACTTTTTTACCTAAGGTGGTTTCAGGATTTCATCTGAATCAAGATATAGTCCTACCGTCTTTTTAACCAGATCCGCAGTCTGCGTATCTGGTAGAAGGTCTACGCTCTATAGATGTTGCAAGAGCGGTGAACGTTTATCTACAAGCTACGGCTCAGATACGAACGACTGATTTTGTCTGTTTATTCTGCCAGGGCCTAGGGAAGGGCCAGGCAGCGTCGAAATCTACTATTGCATATTGGATTCGACAAGTCATTATTCAGGCCTATGGTTAGAAAAGAAGATTCCTCCTTTTCAGGTGAAGGCGCACTTGACTAGAGCAGTTGGTGCTTCATGGGCAGTGCATCACCAGGCCTCCATGGCTCAGATCTGTAA
This sequence comes from Rana temporaria, assembly GCF_905171775.1. Classification (NCBI taxonomy): domain Eukaryota; kingdom Metazoa; phylum Chordata; class Amphibia; order Anura; family Ranidae; genus Rana; species Rana temporaria. The sequence continues at coordinate 50,060,697 of NC_053500.1, read as the reverse complement.
GGCTGCTACTTGGTCTTCGGTCCATACATTTACTAAGTTCTACTAGGTAGATGTGAGAGGGTATGAGGATGCCGCCTTCGGGCGTAGTGTGCTGCAGGTAGCAGTATAGATCCTCTGGCCCGATTACGGTCTTATTTCTCATCTGTGTCTCCCTCTCCTCAATTTTAGCATTGCTATGGGACATCCCATTAAGTAATTAAGGCTCTGTGTCCCGTGATGTATGATCATGAAAATAGGATTTTTTAATACATCTTACCTGTAAAATCCTTTTCTTGGGAATACATCACGGGACACAGAGCTCCCACCCCTCTTCGGAGTTAAATGTGAAACACTTATTGCTTTGCTACAAAACTGAGGCACTCTCTATTTGTGAGGGGTTATATAGGGAAGGAACTCAATTTTGATTGGGTTAAGCAGTGTCCAATCATTTGTGGTGACTACATAACCCATTAAGTAATTAAGGCTCTGTGTGCCGTGATGTAATCCCAAGAAAAGGATTTTACAGGTAAGCTGTACTAAAAAATCCTATTTTTCTATAGTTCCTGGGAATTTGGTTCAGATCTTGTTATATGTAGGCTTGCCAAAATGATGGGCTCCTTCCGTTATAGTCAGGTGACTTGCTCTTATAGGGGAATATTACATATTCTTCTGCATGTTGGAGCATTGTGCAGAATAAGCAAGGTGTGAAAAACTCTATTAACATTTGATGGATCAAGACAGAAATATGAACCTTGAAACAAAAATTAAGCTGGCCACACAAAGAGCCTCCCTTCACCCAACATGCACATCAGCTTCACATGGCGAGGGTTCTCCCCAAGTAACGCTTGGAAGACAGGAGAGGGAGTGCTTAGTTTCAGTATCTCGATTCATCTTAATGTTTTCTCAGAAAAATAAAATACCAGACAAAAAAAATGACAACATGTCTGATTGCTAAACTTGTTAAAGCTAGTCTCCTGGAGTCTCCCTATGTTGTTGTTCATGTTCCTTACAGTATATGCAGAGATTATCAAAACATTGAACATTTCCTTTGTGTATGACAAGCTTCATGAAATCCTGTACTTTGAATATTTGTAGGATGCCAATGATTATCTCCTTTTGGAAAGCTGGTTGTCTTGCTATTTTGCTAATTCGAAGGTTACTGTACTTTCTGAGCCATTGCTTCACAAAAATACAAATCAGGAGTACTGATTTTTCTCTGCATGAGTGACACATAATAGGAGACTAGCAACAGCCAGACAACCAGCATTTTCGGAATGGCAGCCTCCATATTATTTCAGCATAGGTGTACTCTCTAGCATTTGTTTTTTTTATATATATAGTACTTTATATAATTTGATAAATATATATAAATTTTTTTAATGTATTTTTTCTATCTGTATGCATAACCATAACCCTAAAAGGAAAGATGGTACTATCAGGGAATTCAATAAAGCATTAGCACCACTTTTCTGGCGCCAATATGGACCTTTAAAAAGTTATGTGCCAGATTCATGCGACTTTACAAAGTTGTGTTATTACTGTTCCAAACAAAAAATAAATAATAAGATAGATGGATATAAGACACATAGATAGTAAAACTGGGGTTAAAATCATTTCTACGTTGGCATACAGAGACAGGTAGTCTGCCCGTCTCTGTGCGCTGCTGTGTAGAAGAGCAGTTTGTTTTCCATTGATACCTCCTCCGCACCATCTCTCACTGGTTGTCAAGAACTCCAAGCAAGTAGTGACACACTGACAGTAAGCAGAGCCTGGTGGGGAAGCTGAGACACTAATTCCCCATCAGGAACAAAGCATGAACTACAAATGAATATCATACAGTGCCTTGAAAAAGTATTCATACCCCCTGAAACGTTCCACATTTTGTCACATTTCAACAAAAAACAGAACTGTATTTTATTGGGATTTTATGTGATAGACCAACACAAAGTAGCACATAATTGTGAAGTGGAAGGAAAATGATAAATGGTTTTCCAAATTTTTTACAAATACGTTTTTAAAAAGTATGGCGTACATTTGTATTCAGCCCCCCTGCGCCAATACTTTGTAGAACCACCTTTCACTGCAATTACAACTGCAAGTCTTTTTGGGGATGTCTGTACCAGATTTGCACATCTAGAGAGAGTGGCAATTTTGCCCATTCTTCTTTGCAAAATAGCTCAAGCTCTATCAGATTGGATGGAGAGCATCTGAACAGAAATTTTCAAGTCTTGCCACAGATTCTCAATTGGATTTAGGTATGGATTTTGACTGAGCCATTCTAACACATGAACATGCTTTGAGCTAAACCATTAGATTGTAGCTCTGGCTGTATGTTAAGGGTCATTGTTTTGGTGAACCTCCGCCCCAGTCTCAAGTCTTTTGCAGACTAACAGGTTTTATTCTAACATTGCCCTGTATTTGGCTCCATCCACCTTTCCATCAACTCTGACCAGCTTCCCTGTTCCTGCTGAAGAAAAGCATCCCCACAACATCATGCTGCCACCACCATGTTTCACAGTGGGGATAGTGTGTTCAGGGTGATGTGCTGTGTTAGTTTTCCGTTCAAAGTTCAATTTTGGTCTTATCTGACCAGAGCACCTTCTTCCACACGTTTGCTGTGCCCCCCACATGGCTTCTCGCAAACAAAAAAACTAGAGTTCTTGTGCCTTTCTTTCGAGAATGGCTTTCTTTTTGCCACTCTTCCATAAAGGCCAGATTTGTGGAAGGTACGCCCAATAGTTGTCCTGTGGAAAGATTTTTCACCTGAGCTGTGGATCTCTGCAACTCCTCCAGAGTTACCATGGGCCTTTTGGCTGCTTCTATGATTAATGCTCTCCTTGCCCAGCCTGTCAGTTTAGGTGAACAGCCATGTCTTGGTAGGTTTGCAGTCGTGTCATACTCTTTCCATTTTTGGATGATAGATTAAACAGTGCTCTGTGAGATGTTCAAAGATTGGGATATTTTTTTATAACCTAACTCTGCTTTAAACTTCTCCACAAAATTATCCCTGACCTGTCTGGTGTGTTCCTTGGCCTTCATGATGCCGCTTGCTGACTAAGGTTCTCTAACAAACATCTGAGGGCTTCACAGAACAGATAAAATCACAATAAAATATATTTACATTTTTGGTTGTAACATGACATGTGGAAAATTTCAAGGGGTATAAATACTTTTTCAAGACAATGTACAACTAATATATACAGTGGGCCAGATTCAGATAGGTCAGCGGATCTTTAGATCCGCGTAACCTATCTGATTTACGATCCGCCGCCGCAAGTTTTTGAGGCAAGTGCTTTATTCAGAAAGTTGCGGCGGCGTATCGTAAATTCCGCGGCTAGAGGGTGTGTAACATTTAAATCAGGCGTGTCCCCGCGCCGAACGAACTGCGCATGTGCCGTCCGCTTAATTTCCCAGCTTGCATTGCTCTAAATGATGTCGCTAGGACGTCATTGGTTTCGACGTGAACGTAAATTACGTCCATCCGTATTCGCGAACGACTTACGCAAACAACGTATAAAATTAAAAATTCGACCCAGGAACGACGGCCATTCTTAACATAGGATACGCCGCATATAGCAGGGGTAACTATACGCCGGAAAAAGCTGAACGCAAACGACGTAAAAAAAAACGCTGGGCGGTCGTTCGTTTCTGAATCGGCGTAACTCCTCATTTGTATATTCCTCGCGTATACAAACGGAAGCGCCACCTAGCGGTCAGCGTGAGATTGCAGCCTAAGATCCGACGGTGTAAGTCACTTACACCTGTCAGATCTTAGTGAGATCTATGCGGAACCTGATTCTATGAATCAGGCGCATAGATCCGACCGACGGAACTCAGAGATACGACGGCGTATCGGGAGATACGACGGCGTATCGGGAGATACAACGGCGTATCGGGAGATACGACAGCGTATCTCTATCTGAATCTGGCCCAGTGTGTTTCAAAAAGAATGATCCAATTAAACCCTTATATCTGTTCAACCACACACCACCAATGAATGAAACTTGTACTACTTGAACGGGCGTGGCCCAGAATTTCAAATGACAGCCGCTACCACGCCCATATTGACGCCAACCTAACAAAATGGCATTATGTCTTTTCCAATTTAGCAAAACTGAGTCCGTAATAACAGTGCAGTGTGTGTTTCGACAGCTTTTAGGGATTGATCCACCAGTGGCAAAAAAACATTTGTCGTTGGTTTAAACCATGGGTCTTCAAACTATGGCCCTCCAGTTGTTCAGGAACTACAATTCCCATCATGCCCTAGTCATGTCTGTGAATTTTAGAGTTTTACAATGCCTCATGGGATGTGTAGTTCCGCAACAGCTGGAGGGCCGTAGTTTGAGGATCCCTGGTTTAAACAATTTGAAGAATCGGGGTTTATGTAAGGGGAAGAGCCCAGGGTGACCACGCACTTCCAAGGAAAATGTGCACCAAAATTCAAGAGGTTTTTAGCAAAGCCTGCACAAGTCTGCTCATCGTGCTAGCCGAGAACTTGCGATTTTTCATACGACTTAAGACAACGTTTGCTTCTGAGGCCATACCGATTGGAACTGGTGCAAGCTCTTTGTGCAAGTGACAGAAGAAAATGTTTAGATTTCTATCATATGCTCTTTGACCACATGGAGGACGACAGATTCTTACCACAGTTGATTTTTGACTCACTTGGCACTACACTCTTTGCCCCCAAGATCTTCAGACATTACACCCTGTGACATTTTGTTGTGGGGATATGTAAAACAACGCTGACTTGGATGAGCTCAAAAACAGAATCAAGGCTGCAGTAACTTCTGTGGGAGAAGGCACTCTCAGACGCGTTGGGGACAAACTCAGCTATCGTCTTGAATTTATTTGTTTAGCAGGTGGAGGGAAATTAGAGCATTTATAGCATGGTGAGTGAAACTTGAGGACTAACTTAAATAGTTTGCAATTTGTTATGCAACTGTAAGACATTTTCATTTTTAAATAGAACAAACTTTTTAAAACACTGTATTATCTGAGATGTGTAGTTGCATCTTAGACTAATTTGCACAGGTTGGTTTTGAATTAGCCAAAGCTTTGAACAAACATCACTGTGCCAGCATATGAGTTCAAAATCCAAAAGTATGATTGCTATTCTCAGCTCTGGTTTCTCTACACTTGCAGGCCAAACATGCTTATCAAAATCATTATCAATTAAACCACTTCCATACTGGGCCTATTCTGGCACTCCTCTTCTACATGTAAAAATCCAATAATTTTTTTTGAGCACTTTTATTCCTGTATTACAAGGAATGTAAACGTCCCGTGTAATAGGAATAGTGTGTGACAGGTCCTCTTTATGGAGAGATGCGGGGTCTATAAGACCCATCATCTCTCCTCCAGGCTGCGAAGATTGAGATTAAAAAAAAAAGATCTTTCTTTCCAGCAGAGTTCTTGGCTTTGTTTAGTTCCGCCGGATGCGACGTTAAAATGTCGCGCCCGGGCCTCCGAAAGTCAGAGATGACTGGGGACCATATGGTCAACAGGCGACGGGTTCTTTCTTAGTTTCGCCGATTGTACAAGCGAGCCCGGAGAAGCACCAGAGGGTGGCAGGAGGGAGGGTATGTCCATTCCCGCCGCCTGTAAGAACTATCAAGCGACTGAACTGCCGATATGATCGTACTTATGGTGCACACAATTGCCAGGTGTAAAAGATGATATCTGAATGATGCATCAGGCATCATTCAGATATCCCCACTCAAAGTCAATGATGTCATATGACATGCTTGGGCTGGAAGTGGTTAAAGTGGTATTAAAGCTTGTTTTGTTTATTTTTTAAATAACAAACATGTTATATTTACCTGCTCTGAGCAATTGTTTTGCACAGAGCAGCTCTGATCCTCTTCTTTATGGGTCCCCCCACAGTGCTCCTGGCTCCTCCCCCCCAGCAGTGTCCTCAGAGAAAGTCACTTGTCCAGGGGGAATCGCTGCATGCTTGCTCCTGAGCTGCTGCTCTATGCGTCTCTAAGACACATAGACAAAGATTTGGGGGGGACACCCTAAAAGATGCATTAAAGATGGTGCAGTCATAAGACCATAAAACAGGGGAAAAAAATGCTCTGTTTTATGGCTGCACAATCTTTAATGCATCTTATAGGGAGTTTTCCCCTCCAAATGTTTGTCTATTGTATGGATTCTAATCAAATCCTTTTGGGCAGGAACACCCCACTCCCTCATCATTGCCTCTCATTAGCGTCCACCTGTGTTATAGGAGGAGGAGTCCTTTTGTTCTCCCATATAGAGGAGTGCATTTCTCACAAGTTCAGAGAAGCAGGATCTTCCATTCTATGGATAGCACAGGACTCACTAATGGGGTACTTTGTCGCAGTAAGTGGGTTTAAGCACCATATAGCAATATGGTGTGACCAAATTAGAGGTCGACCGATATGGGTTTTTCTCTGGCCGATGCCGATATTTAGAAATTGCGGCAGCCAATATATGATGCCGATTTATTTGGGCCGATATGTTAGGTCGATTTAAAAAAACTGGGGTGTTTTTCAGGCGCTTTTGGGCTAAAAATAGCACCTGTAAAGTGCCTGCAAAACGGCTCCCCTGTAGTCTCAGTGTGAACGCCTGAGTGCTTTCACACTGAGGCGGTGCGCTGTCAGGACCGCACCTCCACCACTCCAGCCCATTGAAATGAATGGGCACTGCTGCCGAAGCGCCTACAAAGCGCTTTGGCAGCGGTGCTACATGGGCGCATTTAACCTCTTCATCGGCCGCTAGCTGGGTTATAAGTGCCCCGCTAGCAGCCGAATAGCGCCTGGCCGCTCCAGTGTGAAAGCAGCCGAGTTCCACAGAAAAAAAAAATATTAAAAGTCAGCAACTACAAATACTGCAGCTGCCGACTTTTAATATATGATCACTTCCCTGTCCTGGGCCCCCGCGATGTCGGCACGGAAAGCCGATCTCTCCCTCGGCTCTCAGGTTCTGCCCCGGCCATCTTCGGTAAAGGAATCAGGAAGCAGGCACAAAAACAGGTAATCAAAACTTTTGAACGGAAAAAAAAAAAAAACGAGCTAACTTTACTGTTTATTTATTTATTTATTTATTCATTAAAGTGTATCTTTTCCCCAAAAATTGCGTTTGAAAAGACCGCTGCGCAAATATGAGACATAAAATATTGCAACAACCGCTATTTTATTCCCCAGGGTCTCTGCTAAAAAAAATATATATAATGTTTGGGTGGTTTTCTAGCAGAAAATACAGGATTTTTAATTGTAAGCAACAAGTGTCAGAAAAGATTTAGGGCCAGATCCACGTAGCGGATCGTAATATTAGACAGGCGTAGCGTATCGTATTAATGCTATGCCGCCGCAACTTTGAGAGGCAAGTGCTGTATTCACAAAGCACTTGTCTCTAAAGTTACGGCGGCGTAGCGTAAATCTGCCGGTGTATGGGCGCGGAATTCAAATCTTAAAGATGTGGCCGTGTTTTATGTTAATTTTACTTGACCTGACGTAAATTACGTTTTTTCTGAACGGCGCATGCGCCGTCCGTGGGGGTATTCCAGTGCGCATGCTCGAAATTAACCCGCAACAAGCCAATGCTTACGACGTGAACGTCATTCTATGCAAAGCCCTATTCGCGAACGACTTACGCAAACGACGTAAAATTTTCAAAATTCGAGTTGAGTACGCCTAATATAGCAGGGGTAACTATACGCCGAAAAAAGCCTTACAGAAACAACGTAAAAAAATGCGCCGGCCGGACGTACGTTCGTGGATCGCCGTATCTAGCTAATTTGCATACTCAACGCGGAAATCGACGGAAACGCCACCTAGCGGCCAGCGAAAATATGCACCTTAGATCCGACGGCGTACTAAGACGTACGCCAGTCGGATCTAGCACAGCTTCAGGCGTATCTTGTTTTGTGGATACAAAACAAAGATACGCCGGAGAAAACTAGAAGTTACGCGGCGTATCAATAGATACGCCAGCGTAACTTCTTTGTGGATCTGACCCTTAGTCTTTAAATGGTTAAACTGAAAACTTCTACACACAGAGTTCAGTTCATTGTTAAGTAGCAACATTGTATTATTTTCTCAAACTTGGCAGGCTGCCCAGAGACAAGTCGCTCCACACTTCAGGCAACTTGCAATGACTTCTGTATCATAGAAGTCAATGCAAGTCGCGCTGAAGTAATCTGTTTTTTTTTTTTAAAACAATCGGCTGATGCGATTAATTATAAAGTGACAAAAATCGGCCGATATATCGGTCGACCTCTAGACCAAATTCCCTTATTTTTTTTAAATGTTCAGGTGTTTTAAATAGCCTTGGATGAGTTAAATGTAATATTTTGTTCTATAAGACACATAGCCCTGCTGCCCCCCCATGGGATCCTGCTGCTGTCTCAGCCAATGAGGGAGAGTCCCGGGACAGCCAGGGCTAGCGTGAACATCGCTGGATTGGAGGGAGGTCAGATAAAAATTGCAGACGTTTTTTTTACCTTTATGCATAGAACTCATGAAGGTAAAAAACATTTAGCCTTTAGAACCACTTTAATACTCAAATAATTACTGACTCCCCATATTCTTATTCATCTCTGCATATAAGCTAGGACATTTTATGACTGTGTGCTGCAGATATAGGAATTTTGAGTTGTCACATTTTCAAGAACTGCGGTCCAAGATTGAGATTTGGATAAGAAAAATCATATAAGGAACCAGGTTGGGACTTTACATCTGGGTGAATCAGCCAAAACATCTGATAACTAGTTTGAAGCAAGTTTTGGTCAATCAGATCTTGCTATGAGGACATCCGAATTAGATTTATGTAATTTTTTTGTATATTGGTGTTAAAATCCTGGCACCAGTGATATTAAAGTGGATGTAAACCCACTCTCATCCTTTCTAAATGTAGCGCCCCCTTTACTTTCAGGGCACTACGCTAAAGTTAAATTTTGTTAAATTTGGCTGTCGCCAAATCCTGGATTGTCTTGTGGGTCAGTCTGTGTGTCCAGAGATACGGTCTCATCTCTGGACGGAAGATGGCGCCAGAGGGATCCAGGCGGAGCCGCTTCTTCCCAGCAGCCAATGAGAGGAGTTGAGCCTTGCTGTGCATGCTGGGAGGGGGTATTTCTGTGTCGGAGGCTGTTGTTCTGGGTTCTTCGCGGGTTCCTGGTTCCGGGTGCGGCACCCACATTTAGGGTGTGCGCACATCGGCCCCCACCACTATGGCCTACCTGGCCTGGGGTCGCGCGCTACGGGGAGTTCCAGACTCTGGGCCCTTCTGGCCTGGAGCAACTGATGCCACAAAGGGGCCCCAGTGATTACTGGGTCCCCACTTCTACTGAAGAGATCCCAAGCTGTATGCTGTTCGATTGGGGGATCGGCTTGAGGAAAACCCAGAGGCAGGTTATCCAAAAGGGCTTGAACGAACCATCGGGGATCTGGTGACCGGATAATGACAGGTACACTGAAACTGTCAGACGGTGACCCTGAAGTGATTTATTGGGAGGATTCGCTCTGCTGTTCACATTGTCAGCATTGAGCCTGTGGCAGGGGTTTCATCTGGCATCCTAATCTAATCAGAGCCAAGTCGGTGGCAGAGACTTGTTCCTCCCAGCAACCTAAAGTGATGCTCCGGCTGCCAGGCCTGTGGCAGAGGTCTGTCCGGGGGCACTTCACCCACTCTGGCCAGAGTGGCGACGTATTGTTACAACTGTAGAGAAGCAGGACTGCTTTTCATTATCCAAGTCGGATACTGCAAGGTTACTTTATTTCATCAACCTTTCCTGTATACCTCAAGTTGATGTTGGTCGTGTTGGACCAAGAAATAAAGAATTCAGAAAACTTCATCTGCAAACTGGACATTTGATTACTGCTCTACTTACTACCTTCACCCCTAGACATCACATAGAGGTAACTTAATATGCCGATCCCAAATCAATCAGCGGCTCCTGAGGGGGTAAGCGCTACATAAACTACTGCCATGGTGCTGATCTATAAGGATATACATCCCTCCTGCATGTATCCTTACCTGTCAAATGTCTCCCCTCTGTCTGTTATGAGACCTGAAAAACTGCAGATTCTGTGGGTGGATCTGTTGTCTGGAGCTCGGTGGGTGGAGTCATGATGTCAGTAGACTCCCCAACCTCCTCTACACTCCCCAACCTCCTCTACACTCCCCTTTTCAACATTTTTTCCTGTGTATTCCTTACACTGAATTCTGCTATGATCACTAACATCCAGTCAAAACCCAGAAAAGTAACCACATGACTTCAGAAAAGGAGTGGGGGGTGGGAATTAAAAAAATAATGTCTGTCTCAGGCTAGTGTATGAGATATGTAAATAACCTGTCATTCACAGCAAGGGGGAAGAACGGACAAAAGTTTTCTCCCGTTTGTCCGTTTATCTCACTAAAAGAAGAAAAGAGGATTGCTCAGAGATGGATTAACTCTTTGTGGCAAGACTGGACACAGATGATAGAAAATCTTATACATTGTGACATAAAAATAAAAGTCAAATCTCATACATGACTGGTCACCATTACACCTTGGTTTGCCCATCTTTTATAAAAAAGTTCCTGGGACCCGTCGTGTTTGGGATGAAAATGTTCAATGTTTCGGTATGCTGTCCTATGTGCATGAGGTGAGTAGCATGTCTTCCAACTTTAATAAATACTTGATAAAATACTTGATAAAGAGGGACACCTTTTACAATACAGTATGTAGGCAAAGGACAGGTCCTTGCCAAAGCCCCAGTTAACCAGACCACAAAGCTCACTGCAGTATTGGGCTGTGGGAGGGCAGGAGCGACTGCAGTATTGGGCTCAGGTTCTCAGCAGCTTGCTGAGAGGCTGAGCCGGTGCCAGTCTAGACATGTGGGCGAATCCTGACTTCATTGTCGCAATCTTGCTCGAGCCTGGAATGGCTTTGTGACATCAGCTGACAGTGGGCTTCAGCCCGCTGTCTGCTGAGAACGGGTCAAAGGAGTTAAGAACGGACTGCATTTCTGTGACCCATAGAATTACAGGCTAACAAGCTTTGGCTGAACTTCTTTAACAGAAGCAAAAAAGCCAGTAAGTAAATCACTGCTCTCCCATTGCTGGATGGTGCTCTCACCCTCTCTCTCTCATATCCACTGCAAACAGGGAGCTTTGGTCAAATTAACAGGATTCCAGGAGAAGCAAGACAATAGAGAGGGAACTCCAAGTACTATTGACTTTCTGTATGGTGTTTACATTTTTAACACATCATAAATTTCAACCTGGTTACGTTGTCATTACAGCTCTTAGAAGTACTCTCCAACTGCTGGCACGAAGGCAGGAGGATTCTGTAAATAATAGTTAGTGAAATCACTTTGCACTCCATTAATTCATAAAACACTCTCTATCTACTTCAAAAGCAATCTCTTTGTCACCACACAAAATGGTGTTTTCTATTTTAACGATTTGCTACTTGTACTTGTCATAACTACATGAGGCAAGTATGTTATTGTAAGCGGCATTCTCACAGTAAAGTAACATAGCTCTCTATCATTCTCCTACCTACACACTACCCTTCAGCTACAAGTTTCAGGCTGCTAGTAATCCCCTCATAAATCAAAGGCATAATCCGTATTCCAACAGAAGTATGCGGCAGGAAGCGAATACCTAAGGGAGACGAGATCGTGCTGTCAAATTGCACAGTAAAAAACAAGGATCTAACAATGATGATGAATGTAAACTGGAAGACTGTGAAGACCTTGTCCGTCTTGACATAGGAAGGAAAAACTAACGTGACTACCACAATATTTGCACTATGCAAATTTGTAAAAAAAAAAAAGAAGGAAAGACTTGATTTAAAAACCACTTGCCGACCGGCCTATAGCAGATTTACTGCTATAGGGCAGTCGTTCTGTGCAGAATCATGTATAGAGGGCGCGCGTGCACGCCGCTTCCGCTAGGTTTAGTCACAGCAGAAGCCGATCACTGGGTGCTACCCCACGGATGTCTACTGGCACCCGCTGATCACCAAGGAGCAGAGCTTTTTTTCTCAGAAAATAGGTGCAGGGACTCAACCAAGACCCGTTCAGATTTCACAAACAGTAGAAGGGTCTTAAAGGGGCATTAAATAACAGAATTGCATTACAGAGTGCAGAGTTCAGGCGGTTACAAAGCTGTCACTTGTAAACACAGAAACGAGACTTCTGTGTTTACAAGTGATTATGGTGAGTGGGCACCAAAGGGTCTGAGCCAGAGGTGGTGGAACCGAGTTCCCCCAAGTTCCCCCTGAAAAAAAGCCCTGCCAAGGAGACACACTGGACAGAGCTCTTCATATGTAAACAAACAACGCAGAGCTCCGTCCTGTCAGCGAGGATGTGCTAGATTTTGTTTCCTGCAAAGCAGGGAATAAAGTCCAGCACACCCTTAGTAAAAGCAGCACATTGTGTACACAAAAACACTGGTTAGGCACACATTTAACCATATATGTTTAACCCCTTCACAGTCCGTGTCATTAGTACCTATTTTTAGCACTGATCACTGTATTAGTGTTGCTGGTTCCCACAAAGTGTCAGTTAGTGTCAGATTGTGCGCCACTATCCCAGTCCTACTATAAGTCGCTGATTTCCGACATTACTAGTATAAAAAATAAAAAATCCAGTATATATACACCAGTTTGTAGAAGCTATAACTTTTGTGCAAACCAATCAATATACTTAAGATTTTTTTTTTATAAAAAATATGAAGCAGAATACATATTGGCCTAAATTTATGAAGAAATTCGATTTTTTTATTGGATATGTTTTATAGCAGAACGTAAAATATACAGTTAAAAAAAAAAAAAAGTCGGCTTTTTTTGGTTTATAGCGCAAAAAAAAAAAAAAAAACAGTGTTGATCACATATCACCAATAGAAAACTCTATTTGTGGGAAAAAAATAAACTTCATTCACGTACAGTATTGCATGTCCGCACATTTGTCAGTTAAAATAACACAATGGCGTATAGCAAAAAAATCGCATGGTCAGAAAGAGGGGGGGGGTAAATCTTCCGAAGGTCAAGGCAAGGCAAAACTTTTTTTTCCCATTTTGAATGGATTGGAGAGGGATTAACACCTGTCGAGTTTTTAATATCATCCAAGCCACGTTGGGTTGTCAACAGAACAGGAATAAAGAAGACATCTTCCAATGAAGTCACTAGTTCTGGTGACAACCAGAAATGTTTTACCGTGGAGGGATTTTCTCTCACTTCCTGCTTTTGGTTATGGGACAGTAAGTGAAGGGAAATCTCCCCTACCATAGTTCTACTTTCATACATAAAATCATTTGACATGTATAATGGTAGAGCTCTATATTTTTTACTACCATGCTGAGACCTCAATTTGTACATACAGTTCTACTCTGTTGGACAACAAAACACCTCTACCCATCATCTCCAGAACATAAGGGATAGGTGTTCTGTAATCCAGTACAGAGCTCAGGCAGGTCTGACAAAACTGCTCGGGATTTCGGTGCAGGAAGTTAGGCGCTTAATCGATTTCAGCAGAATCAACTGTTATATTCTGTGCTTGAAGAGTTTTTTTTTTCGTTTTTTTTTTTTAAAACCATTGGGAAATGTGCAGTGATATTGCAGTGATATGCTTATTGATTTTTTTTATTGTTTACTTTTATAACTTGAAAAAATCATTCATCACTTAAAGGAGAGCTCTACCTAAAAGGAGAAGACTGGAGCTCCTCTTTAACAAGCTGCTTTGCTCCAAAAATTGGGAATTACGTCTGACTTGTCAAAGGATAAACTGTGCCCTGTAAAGGGAACCTATTCACTTTGTCAATACTAGTGATATTGATGCCTTTGTTGGTAGTTGAATTAAAGTGGATGTAAACCCTAATTTTTTTTTATTTTTTATGTCACAATGTACAGTATAAGATTTCCTATCATCTGTGCCCAGACTTGCCACACACAGTTAATTCAGCTCTGAGCAATCCTCTTTCATTGTTCAGTAATATAAAACGGACTTACAGAGAAAACCTTAGTCCGTTCCGCTCCCCCTTGCTGTGAGTGACAGGTTATTTACATATCTCATGCACTAGCCTGGAGACAGGCATTATTTTTTAATTCCCACCCTCACTTCTTTTCTGGTTTCAATGGTGTTTATTAAAGAATTTTCAAGTTTACACGATTATACGTTACATTCACAAAATTTGTTTAACAATATGACAGTAACCCCGCAGGAGCAGCATACTGCGGCCCAAGTGGCAAAAACGGACATTATAAGGCACAACCTCGGGGGCAGGCCCAGCAATAAACAAACTTGGCAAGTTCGATTTCGTATCCTCTGGGGTCAAATATCACCCGGGACAAGCACCGCCCCCGCAGGGGCCCCCCCGACACTAGGCCCCCCCCCCCACCCAGATGAGTAGGGGAGAGAGCCAATCCCCCAGACCGAGGCCCGTAGCCCGTCGGTCAAACCCCACTCCTTTTCTGAAGTCATGTGGCTACTTTTCTGGATTTTGACTGGATGTTAGTGATCATAGCAGAATTTAGTGTAAGGAATACACAGTAAAAAATGCATGTTGACAAGGGGAGTGTAGAGGAGGGCGGGGAGTCTACTGACATCACAACTCCACCCACAGAGCTCCAGACAACAGATCCACCCACAGAATCTGCAGTTTTTCAGTTCTTATATCAGACAGAGGGGAAACATTTGACAGGTAAGGATACATGCAGGAGGCATGTATATCCTTAGAGATCAGCACTATGGCAGTAGTTTAGAAAAGATGAGAATGGGTTTACATCCACTTTAAGATCCAAAAGTCAATTGATCCCACAAATATTGTACAACAAAGTAAATAATATAAAGCAATTGGCCTGAATGTGTAGATTGGACAATATTCAACTTGTGCAATTCATATAAACAGAATATTTATAAGATCCTTTTTAACCACATGCCCACTGGGCCATAGCAGAAAGACGGCTACAGCGTGGTCGGCTTATTCTGGGAGGGCATCCATGGACCCCCAGTGCATCATAGATCACGGTGATTGCGCCCATTAACCACGTAACCCCCCCACAAATGACGGAGTGATCACTTGTAAACAAACCATCATGACGCCGGTTCCTCTCTTCCCTCTCTGTACCAATCGGTACAGTGTGAGAGGAGAGGGGGAGAGATACTTTGCAGCAGCGCTGTGGGCTGGATCTGTAGCACCCACAGCGCTGCTCAGTGAATATCCATACTCTGCAATACCCTGAAATACTCTGCCAATACTCTCAATACTATGCCATACTCATCCGTCCATCCATACTCTGCAATACTCATCCATCCATACTCTGCAATACTCATCCATCCATCCATACACTGCAATACTCATCCATCCATCCATACACTGCAATACTCATCCATCCATACCCAACTATACTCAGCCATACCCAGCCATCGTATCCATACCCAGCCATCCCCATCCACACCCATCCATGGCTCATCCATACCACATCAGTTTGCATCCATGCCACTACAGTGCCTCAAGGTGTTATTAGATAGTCAAAGTAAAGTTGAAATGTATGCCCCTAGAATGCCTGCTGGTGCTCCCTGCTTGTTGGGCTTTTGTATGTAGCCACGCTGTGTAAAAGTTTCACACATGTGATATCACCATACTCCGGAGGAGTAGCAGAATGTATTTTGGGGTGTAATTTGTGGTATGCATATGCTGTGTGTGAGAAATAACCTGATAATGACAATTTTGTGGAAAAAAAAAGAAGAAAAAAAAATCTTGATTTTGCAAAGAATTGTGGAAAAAAAATACACAACTTCAAAATCCTAACTGTGCCTCTTTCTAAATACCTTGGAATGTCTACTTTCCATAAAGGGGTCATTTGGGGGGGTATTTGTACTTTTCTGGCATGTTATGCCCTGTACACATGATCGGTTCATCCAATGAAAACAGACAAATGGATTTTTTCATCAGATATCCGATGAAGCCGACTTTCATCAGTCGTACCTACACACCATCAGTTAAAAAAACGATCGTTTCAGAACGCGGTGACGTAAAACACAACGACGTGCTGAGAAAAATGAAGTTCAATGCTTCCGAGCATGCGTCGACTTGATTCTGAGCATGCGTGGATTTTTAACCGATGGACGTGCCCACAGACGATCGTTTTTTTCTATCGGTTAATTAACCATCAGATGATTTTAAAACAAGTTCCTAGTTTTTTAACCGATGGATAAAAAACCGAAGGGGCCCACACACGATCGGTTAGTCTGATGAAAACAGTCCATCAGACCGTTTTCATCAGACAAACCGATCGTGTATACGCGGCATTAGGGTCTCAAGAAATGAGAGGCCGTCAGTACTGGTGTAATCAATTTTCAGAGATTGGCACCATAGCTTGCGGACTCTATAACTTTCTCACCGACCAAATAATATACACCAATTTTGAATATTTTTACCAAAGATATGTAGCAGTATAAATTTTGCCCCAAATGTATGATGACAAATGAAGTTTGCTAAATTTTAACAGGAACAACATTTTTTTTTATAGAATTTTCAGTATTTTTTGATTTATAGCACACCAAAAAAAGTCAGTGATTTGAGCATCGAAAGCTGAAAATTGGTCTGGTTAGGAAGGGGGTTTAAGTGCCCAGTGGTCAAGTGGTTAATCAGTTCAACTGTACCATAGACATGCAGTCATAATGCACACCGGTTCAGTCTCAGATTCAATCTCTTGAGCCAGAAATACAAAAATAAATTGTTACAGGATACATTCATATGTAAATTTCCTATGTGCTAGGTACAAACTATGGCAGTACAGAAACCTGGAAGTCTTCTGGGGAGAAGTTACAAATGACCAGTTAATACTAATGCACAGCTAAGCCTAGAGTCCATTTGCAATGAGTACCGCCATTGTTCATGTACATAGGAGCTATTTTAGTGCAACGTGCTCCCCCATGTAAGCCACTGAGAAGACAGTGTGATGCAGCAATCATCGAAAAAGTGATGTAAAGTGTAAACCGCACTCAGACATATGACAACTATGTATGAAAGGCACCACTGTAATAATTTAATGTAGTCTACACCACAGGCTTGAACAGTGGTAGAAGTACCCCGGGGAGTTTCTCTGCCTTACATTAAATTCATTAAAACAGTGTTAAGTTTTAGTAAATAATAAATCACATATAAAACAGTTATCAATGAGTAATTTTGGTGATTTATAAGCATGTTGGATTATTTGAAAACGTTTACGACCAGTTTAGGGATATGAATATTAAATATGCCAATGCCAATGCCAAGAGGTACTTGAAATTAGGTGACACACATCAAAGGTTTATATGGTAAATTACCCTTACTAATGCATTACTCCAGACAGGCACAAAGACAACATCATTAAAGACAACCTTTAAGCCATGCCAACAAAAAAAAAAGGCAAATGAAGGGCAAAGGTCCAATCAAAAGCATTGCCTCTATGCTCCCTGTAGCTGACCTTTTCCCCCAAGACTGACTTTGCATACCTCATCCATGCGGTTTCCCTGTGTGGAGGCAGCCTACTTATTAATGATGTTGGACTTGCTCCCCAATAACCAGTGAATTGATAAATGGGGGCTTAGGGCATTCACGTGTCAGGAACTGTACTCTTACAGCTCACAAAGAATTCAAAATAGTAGGATTTTTTAACCACTTAAGGACCGCCTCCTGCACATATACGTCAGCAGAATGGCACGGCTGGGCACATGTTCGTACAGGTACGTCCTGTACTAGTACCCAGCCGTGGGTTGCGGGCGCGCGCCTGCGATGCACTCCCGCGACCTGGTCCGAAGCTTCGTGACCGGGACCGCGGGACCCGATCGCCGCTGGAGACTGAAGAACAGGGAGAGCCGTGTGTAAACACGGCTTCCCCGTGCTTCACTGTGGCGGCTGCATCGATCGTGTCATCCCTTCTATAGGGGGACACAATCGATGATGTCACACCTACAGCCACACCCCCCTACAGTTGTAAACACACTTCAGGGAACACATAACCCCATCAGCGCCCCCTTGTGGTTAACTCCCAAACTGCAACTGTCATTTTCACAATAAACAGTGGGGTAGATTCAGGTAGCTACGCTATAATTTACGGTGGCGCAGCGTAGTGTATTTACGCTACGCCTCCGCAACTTACAGGAGCAAGTGCAGTATTCACAAAGCACTTGCTCCGTAAGTCGCGGCGGCGTAGCGTAAATGGGTCCGGCGTAAGCGCGCGTAATTCAAATGGGGAAGGGGGGGCGTGTTTTATGGTAATATGTCATGACCTGACGTGATTGACGTGATTTACGAACGGCGCATGCACCGTCCGTGTACATATCCCAGTGTGCATCGCTTCCAAGTACGGTGTAACGATGTATTGGTTTCGACGTGAACGTAAATTACGTCCAGCCCTATTCGCAAACGAATTACGCAAACGACGTAAATAATTCAAATTTCGAAGCGGGAACGACGTCCATACTTAACATTGGCTGCGCCTCCTAAAAGCATGAGAAGCCTTACGCAGAAAAAGCCTTTACGCAAACGACGCAAAAAACTACCGCCGGGCGCACATACTTTTGTGAATCGGCGTATCTAGGAAATTAGCATATTCTACGCCAACAACAACGGAAGCGCCCCTAGCGGCCAAAGTTATATTGCACACAATTCTACGCCGCCGCAATCAAGTTACGTCGGTGGAGGAAGCCTATTTTTTTAGCGTAACTGCCTTTGAGAATCGGCGCAACGATACGCGGGCGCAAATTTCAAATTACGGCGGCGTATCTGGAGATACGCCGCCGCAAAAGGTATGTGAATCTACCCCAATGCATTTTAAATGCATTTTTTGCTGTGAAAATGACAATGGTCCCAAAAATGTGTCAAAATTGTCCGAAGTGAACGCCATAATGTCGCAGTCATGAAAAAACCGCTGATCGCCGCCATCAGTAGTAAAAAAAAAAAAATTAATAAAAATGCAATAAAACTATCCCCTATTTTGTAAACGCTCTAAATTTTGCGCAAACCAACCGATAAATGCTTATTGCGATTTTTTTTACCAAAAATAGGTAGAAGAATACGTATCGGCCTAAACTGAGTAAAACATTTTTTTTTATATATATATTTTTGGGGCATATTTATTATAGCAAAAAGTAAAAAATATTGAATTTTTTTCAAAATTGTCGCTCTATTTTTGTTTATAGCGCAAAAAAATAAAAACCGCAGAGATGATCAAATACCACCAAAATAAAGCTCTATTTGTGGGAAAAAAAGGCTGCCAATTTTGTTTGGGAGCCACGTCGCACGACTGCGCAATTGTCAGTTAAAGCGACGCAGTGCCGAATCGCAAAAAGGGGCAAGGTCCTTTAGCTGCATTTTGGTCCGGGTCTTAAGTGGTTAAAAACAGCTTACCTGTAAAATCCTTTTCTTTGAGTGGTTTCTGAAAAAAGACTGATAGAGCCGATATTTGACCCTTGATAGTACTCAGGGCCAATTTCATATCCACTCCTAATTGGCAAAAGGCAAGAATCCTACTTATAGCATACTTTCGAGGATTCCAACCTCTGGATTCACACCAGGAAACAAACGCCTTCCAGACTCTGTAGTAGATAAGCCTGGAGGCCGGCTTTCTAGCATTAATGAGTGTAGAAAGAACTGGACCAGAGTCCTCGTCTCTTCAAAATGTAGGTCTCAGTAGCCAGGCCGACAAATTTAGCTTCTGTAAGGAAGGGTGGAACACTGGACCCAGTAACATTAGGTCATGACGTAGAGGAAGCACCCATGGTCTTCTTACCGCCATCTTTATGATCTTGGCATACCAGGGCCTCCTGGGCCAATTTGGAGCCACTAGGAGTACCAGTATTCCCTCCTTCTTGATCCTGCCCAGCAATCTCTGTAAGAGAGGGATTGGGGGGGAATGCATAGATCAGTGAAAACTGATTCCAAGGAATTGTCAGAGCATCCGTTCCTTAAGCCAGCGGATCTCTTGTCCTGGACACAAAGTTGTCCAACTTCTTGTTGAGCCTGGAAGCTAGCAGGTCTACATCCGGGGTCCCCTATCTCTGGCATATTGCCTGAAAGACATCGGGGTGGAGAGACCACTCTCCTGGTGACAGTTGCTGGCGACTTAGATAGTCCGCTTGCCAGTTTTCTACCTCCGGAATGAAGATTGCAGAAAGACCAGGAACATGTTTGTCTGCCCATATCAAAATCGGATTCACTTCTTTTTGAGCATCCCGGCTCCGGGTGCCTCCTTGGTGATTTATATAAGCTACTGCATTAGCATTGTCAGATTGAATCCGAACTGGGTGTCCCTGTAAGCTATGTGTCCAGGTTCTGAGGGCTAAGTATACTGCCCGAATTTCCAGAATATTGATGTGCAGGCTCTCCTCGGTTTTGGCCCAGGTAACCTGGGCTGAAGCTTCTTCTGATACTGCTCCCCAGCCCAACAGGCTGGCATCCGTTGACACCACCTTCCAGGTGACTGGGAGAAAGGATCTTCCTTTCTGCAAGTTTTTGGTTTTTAACCACCAACTGAAGCTTTGGCGCACCTGTGGTGCATGGGTAAATCCAGAGCTTGGCTTTTCCTGTTCCAGGCAGCCAGAATGCCGCCCTGCAGTAGTTTTGAATGAAACTGGGCGTAGGGAACAGCCTCAGAGGAGGCCATCATCTTCCCTAATAGCCTCATCCAAAGGCGAACTGATGGTCCCTTCTTAGTTCTGAACTGGTGGATCAATTCTCTTAGGGACTTGATCTTTGGCTCTGGCAGGAATACCCTGCTTTGGGCTGTCTATGATCATGCCCAAATACTCTACCCTTCTTCGGGCTTGTAGAGAGGATTTATGCAGGTTTATGATCCATCCTAAATGCTCCAGGTATCTCACTGTATTGATCACTGCGTGATTTAGTCCTGCCACTGACTGATCTATCACAAGTAGATCGTCTAGATAGGCTGTCACGTTATGTCCTGTGCTCTCAAGTTTGCCAACAGTGTAGCCTGAACTTTTATAAATACCTGGGGGGCAGTGGCCAAACCAAAAGGTAGGGCCACAAACTGCAATGCTCTACCGCGAACCATAGGAACCTTTGGTGAGTGGGATAAATAGGCTAAATAGGCACATGCAAATAGGCGTCCTTGATGTCTATAGACGACAAATACTCCCGCCTTGTACGGTGGCGACCACGGACCGAATGGTTTCCATTCGGAAATGGCGAATGTCCAGAAACTGGTTTAGATCCTTTAGGTCCAGAATGGGTCTGACGTCTTCATTTGGTTTTGGAACCACAAAGAGGTTAGAATAGAACCCTGCACCTCGCTCTCTTAGGCCCCGTACACATGGTCGGTTTGGTCCGATGAGAATGAACCGAAGTTCATTTTCATCGGACCAAACCGACCATGTGTATAGGCTATCGGTCTGGTTTCCTTCGGTCCAAAATTTCTAAACATGCTGTAAAACCGAACCGATGGGCCGCTGCCCCATCGGACCAAACCGATGGTTAGTACAGAAAAGCATCGGTTCAAAACCCGCGCATGCTCAGAATCAAGTCAACGCATGCTTGGAAGCATTGAACTTCATTTTATTCAGCACGTCGTGTGTTTGACGTCACCGCGTTCTGACCCGATCGGATTTTGGACTGATGGTGTGTACACATATCAGGCCGTACGGCCACTTCAGAGGTGAACCGCTGAAAACGGACCGACGGGCCAGTCTCATCGGTTTGGTCCGACCGTGTGTACAAGGCCTTAGAGGGACTTATTTGATTACCCCCTGAGACAGCAAATGATCCAAACCTCGAAAGAAAGAATCTTTTGTTGGATCTTTGGAGACCCCTGAACTTCTGAACCGACAGGGTGGGGTCTCTCAAAATTCCAGCTTGTACCCCAGGGATACAGCAGAATCCACATATTTGTCCTGGATCTCTGTCTGCCAAGCTGCTGAAAACTGCCTCTTTGCCCCCACTGCTTCCTGTTTTTCTGGGCCTGGCCTTTTTCTTTAGCCTTTGTGGCTGTCTTTTTAAATCAAAAAGGTGTTTATTGAACATAGACAGGTTGACACAAGTGTTACAGCTCTCCATTGCACGTATACAAGTCGAGTCCTTACCAACATATAACCGACTTATAAATTCGGACACATCCCTCACTCCGCCCACTGGAACCGGCACTCCCCTTGTTTCCAATATACAAGCCTTCCCTCCCACCATCAATAATACATACGACAGGCCTCACGAATCCCACATACATATACATCTACAGGCACCTCAAAAGTCTAGTCATGACCAGTTCCCCGGGGCTCAAACCCGGTGTGTCCAGCCACAGCCCCCATATCCTCTCAAATCTCCCTGGACACCCTCTATGTTGGTAAATGCACTTCTCCATTATTAATGCCTTTCCCACATGGGAAATCCAAGAGGAGTGAGTTGGCGGGGAGACAGACTTCCACCCCATTAATATCAACTTTCTGGCTTGGAACAGCGCCCTAGAGACAGCCACCCTGGTCGCCTTCTCGGGGACCGCATCTTCCAGCACCCCCAGCAGGCAGCACACAGGATCGACCGGGACCTTTGTCTGGAATGCAGAGTTAATCGTC
Source organism: Rana temporaria (assembly GCF_905171775.1). NCBI lineage: Eukaryota > Metazoa > Chordata > Amphibia > Anura > Ranidae > Rana > Rana temporaria. The sequence continues at coordinate 50,038,192 of NC_053500.1, read as the reverse complement.
TCCACCACCTTTCCCCAGTATCTGTGTAGTTTTGGACAGCGCCACAGGAGGTGTATTAGGTCCCCCTCGTGCTGTTGACATCTGCAGCACAATGGGTCCGCCCGCCTACCCATCCTGTGCAACCTCACCGGAGTATAGTGTACCCTCAGTAATATGTAGAGTTGTGAAACCTTTTGTGCGACATTCAGGGAGCATGTAGTTAGGGATTGAAGGGCTTCCTCCCACTGGTCACCCGTTATCTGGCCGAGATCCCTCTGCCAGGCAGACAAGGCCCCGCTAGGGTACGCGTCCAGGTGCCTGGAAAGTAGCATCTGGTAGTATTGGGAAATAATTCCTTTGGTCTCGGAGGTCGTTCTCAGCAAGTGGAACACCGGAGCGGGCGACAACGTCCACTCCACAGCATTCCCCTGAACTGTTACTGCATGCCTAAGCAGGAGATATGAGATCCACATGGATGACGGAAGATCATAGCGAGCCTGCAGCTGAGCAAACGTCAGCAGCCTGCCATTATGGAATATTTGAGACAACATAGTTATCCCATAGATCTTCCAACGTGATTCCTGCTGCAATTTAGCTAATTCAATGTAGGAGGAGTTATTCCATATAGGACTATGTTCAGTGAACCCCCTGACCCCCTGAATCTGCCTGCCCTTATTCCACACCTTTTGAGACAACGTTAAAGTCGGGTTTAGCTTGTTAGATTTGAGAAACATTTGCGCCTCCAGGCCCAGGGGAATGGTCTCGGCTCCAGAAGCATACAGCAGTAGCCGTGCCGCCGATCCCACAGGGTCCCGAGCCATGGAGCCCACCAAATGTTGGAGCTGTGCAGCCAGATAGTATACCCAAGGGTTGGGGACCGCCAACCCTCCATCGTCTTTAGCACGCTGAAGCTGCTCCAGCCTAATCCTGGGAGCCCTCCCGTTCCATAGCAATTTCCTGAACAGGGTGTTCACTACTCTAAAAATCTTTAAGTGAATAACCACTGGGGAGTTGTGTAGGAAGTACAACAGTTGGGGCATTAAGATCATTTTTATTAAATTTGCTTTGCCTGCCAGGGACATCTTAAGGTTGTTCCATGTGTTAATTTTGTCTCTAAATCGGGACAGCAATGGGTATACATTTAACAGACAATATTCTGACAGTTTGGGCGAAATTTGCACCCCTAAGTACTTGAAATTATTCACTACAGGTATGGGGCATGAGGCCGGGAGGGTCACCTCCCTGTCCTCATCAAGCATCATCAGGGCAGATTTGGACCAATTAATGGTCAGACCTGAAAAGCGGCCAAACCTCTGGATAACAGCCATGACCCCCGGCAGCGACAGGGTGGGGTCCCCCAAGAAAAGCAGCATGTCGTCAGCGTATAGCATTATCTTCTCATGGAGGTCACCATACCTGAAGCCCTCAACTCGGTCATTCGTCCGTATCAGGGCCGCCAGAGGCTCTATAGCGATCACAAAGAGCAGGGGGGACAGAGGACAGCCCTGCCTAGTCCCCCTGCCCAATGCAAACGCCGGCGACATCTTATTCGCCATCCTAATGGACGCCTGTGGGGATGCATACAATAGCCTGGTCCAGGCTACAAAGCGTTCTCCAAAACCGAACTTTCCCAACACTGCCCATAGGTATCTCCAGCTGACGCTGTCAAACGCCTTGTTGGCGTCCAGCGACAGCAGGGCCCTCCGCCCTCCGTTGTCCGCCTGCACTTGCATGTTCAGGTATAGCCTTCGCAAATTAGTTGCTGTGGACTTTTGTGGCATGAAGCCCGCCTGGTCCTGGTGAATAATTGTGGACACTATCCCATTGACCCGCATCGCCAAAACCTTGGCTAGGATCTTTACGTCGCTAGGTAGCAACGAAATTGGCCTATAAGAGCCCGGGTCCACTGGATCCTTCCCTGGCTTCAACAACAAAATCACATTAGCCTTGTTCATGGAGTCAGGGAGCACCCCCCTCTCCATCGAAGCATTCAGAGTCTTCAATAGTTCAGGAAGTAGTAGCTCCCCATACTGGGTGAACACCTCCATGGGCAACCCATCCTCGCCCGGGGCTTTACACGTAGGAAAAGAACAGGCCGCGGCCTGAAGTTCTTCCAGAGTTATAGGTGCATCTAATTGCTTGCGGGCCCCTACAGACAGTGATGGCAAATTAATTTTGGACATATATGTGACTAACTCCTCATCTGTGTAATCCTCCCTTGACCCATAGAGATCCTCATAGAAAGTGGCCAGCTCGGATACAATAGCATCAGGGGAATTAACCAGCCTACCACTAGCCGCCCGAATCGCACCAATAGCTGGCGACTGCTGCTGAGAGCGTGCAATTCTAGCAAGCAAGCGGCCCGTCTTCTCCCCCTCCTCAAAAAATGCTAGTTTAGTAAAGAACCTTTTCCGCTCCGCCGTGGAGGATCTCAGACGGTCCAGGGAGTCCTGGGCCGACATCCATGCCTCCCGTGCAGAATCAGACGGATTAGTCACATATGCCAATTCAAGCTGTTTTACCTGGTCACCCACCTGTTCCTGCAAGGCCGAAGAATTGTGCTTAATGATTTGTACCTCGTGAATGAACACCCCCCTAGTGAATGCTTTAAAGGTCTCCCATGTCTGAAGGCTATCACTACTGTTGGCGTGTGATCTAAAGAATTCCCGTATCTGAGAAACGACCCTGTCTGGTGATGTAAATAGTTTAAGCCAGAAAGCATTCAGCTTCCATGGAGCTCTAGGCAGGGAACTGGGGGGCTGTGCAACCAGCCAAAGCGCCAATGGGGAGTGGTCCGATACCCCTCTAGGATAGTACTCTACCCCGGATATATTTCCCACTAGATTCGGGGTACCCACACAGAGGTCTATTCGGGACAACGACCCATGGGTCTTGGAGAAGCATGAGAACTGCTTGCCGTGGGGATTGCGGCTCCGCCAAATATCGGTCCACCCCACCTCAAGCAGTAGCCTGCTGAGAGCCGTGCCCCGGCCCCCCCTAGGGGGAGACACCGGGGGGTGCCTATCAAGCTTGGGATCTAGATAGCAGTTAAAATCACCCATTATCAATACTGGAATGTCCGGCTTGTTGGCCAGATAGGATAGCAGCACCTGCAGCACCTCCCGAGAAAACGGGGGGGGGGGGGGTATAAACAAAAGCCAAAATAAGTGTCATTGTGTACAGTTTACAATAAAGAAATACGAATCTACCCGACACATCTATTAGGGAGTCTAACTCCTGATAGGCCAATGCCTTGTGTATCAATACACTCACTCGACGCGAAAACGCAGAGTAGGTGGAGTGATATGCTTTCCCCACCCAGGCATACTGTAAAAACCCCACCGTGTCCTTCTGCAAGTGTGTTTCCTGCAGGCCTATGATGGCCGGGTGGAATTTCTTCAGACAAGCAGAAATCATCGTCCTTTTCAACGGATCATTTACCCCCCGAACATTCCAAGTCACTAAAGGTGTATCCGACATTGCCCACAATTAGTCAGTAAAACAGAGAGGTAGGGGAAACTCACATATCCAGTGGCCAGTCCCGAGTATGTATGTTGATTAGTTCGTGGGTAGAGCAGGACAATCCTCAGCCGTATCTGGCCCTGCAGTTCCATAGTAGGAATAACACTTGTGCAATGGAGTAAGGTTAAAAGTGAAGAAGAAAAAATAGTATCGTTAGGTGAGCCAAAAAACAAAAAATAAAGACACCTCCTCAAACATACCCGACAGGGGTACTCATTAGAACCTAGAGGGGTGTGTGGGTGAACCCCCTCTGCGCCAACGGGGCGCCAGCCGTGGAGCCAGGCCCCCACATACGCCCGGCTCCATGCAAACACTGTGCAGCTTTGCCTCTCACCCTCTGCCAGGGGCTTGAAAAAATGTAACAAAAAGCAAAAAATATGAAAGGGAAGGGGGAGGCAAAAAAGTTTTTCGCCGAAAAACAAGGGTCAAACACTTGTAGTAGGGATTTCACTCGCCTTGAATATGGAACTGGAACCGGCCCTCAACTGGCCAAATGAACACTTTTTTGGGAAAGCTTACGCCCTCCATGCCTGGTGCGGACATCATAAGCAGTATCAACCTTCTCCCCCGTCACGGCCTCTTCTACGTAGATCCTGTTCGTTGTGATCCAGCCATCCGGCTGCATCCTGAGCAGATTCAAAAAAGTGGTTCTGGTCTCTTGCCGTTACACGAAGTTTAGCAGGAAACAGCATAGCGTACGGGAGCTGCAGCTTTTGCAGGCGTTTCTTGACCTCAGCAAATCTCGAGCGTCTGCGTTGTACTTCTGCCGAGAAGTCCGGGTAGAAAGAGATTCTCGTGCCATTGTGCAGCACCTTGCCTTTTTCCCACGCTAGTCTCAGCACCACCTCACGGTCCCTGTAGTTCAGGAATCTTGCCAGCATTGCTCTGGGTGGGTTGCCAGGGGGTAGAGGGCGCGGGGGCACCCTGTGAGCTCTTTCAATGGCGTATAGGGGGGAGAACGCGTCTTTACCGAACACCTCCTGCAGCCAGTTCTCGACAAATATTGTAGGGTCTCTGCCCTCAATTTTCTCTGGGAGCCCCACAATACGCACATTATTGCGCCTTAGGCGGTTCTCAATTTCATCAGTCTTGTCATAGGCCTGCCTGGCCTGCTGGGCCGCACCGCGCGCATCCCTAGTAATATGGGGCAGCTGATCTTCCATATCGCTCACTCTTCCCTCCACAGCCGTGGTACGCTCCCTGATCTTTTGTATATCTTGACGGAGGAGAGACACCTTTTCTTCCAGCCCTCCAAAACGGTCTTTCAAAGCATTTACAGAGGCAGTACACTTGTGAACAGCATACAATGTTTCACTTAGAGTGGGCTGGGGGCTGTCTTCTGGCTGTGTCCCTTGCAGAGCTAGCATGGGATCAGGGACTGACTCCATCGGCTCACAGTCATCCATCCCCCCTGCAGTGTCATTCTCAGGCAGCTCCACTTGTGCTGAGCGCTGCTGGTTCCCAGCCTGTGTGGGGTCACTAGGGCCTGCAAGCTTCTGGGTGTAATAAAGCATGTCCCTGGCCTGTTCTTTTGCTTTAGGGGGCTTGGTGGACTTACCCCCCTGCTCCGATTTCTTATCCTGGCCTCGTGGTGTTTTCTGAGGCTGGAGCATCCAGGCGCCATCTTGCGAATCCTGGGAGGCCGAGACCGGCGTCTCCGCGGTTTACTCTGGTCATCATGCCGGGATTCTCAGTTCCCTTGGTTCCTGAGGCACCCCGGGTACGGTCCGCACCTTTTAGCGGCGATTTCGGGCGTTTAGTGCGGCGAGGGAAGGATCGAATCCAGGATCAGCGGCGGGAGCTCCGTGCAGCACGTCTGCTCACATGCCTCGTCAGGCCACGCTCCCCCCTTTGTGGCTGTCAGAGTGATGTCGCCACTGCCTAGAGGCAGATGTTCCAGGAGCTGGGGAGAGAGAATGTTTTTCTTTGGCAACAGAGTAGTCTTGTCGCTTGATATCTTTTGGATATATTTTTCCAAATCATCCCCAAAGATGACCATGGAAGAAAAAGCTGGTCAACAGCTTTTTGCATGGGGCTTCCGCTGACCAGTGCTTCAGCCGAAGAATTCTGCGCATGTGCACCAGTTGAAGCGTAAGGCGAGCTGCTTGTTGAATAGAATCCATGATGGCATCTATTGTGAAACATAAGGCCCTGGGCATATTCTCCCAAAATTCGATCTGCTCTGGAGGCAGGTCTTTCAGCCCCTGTTTCACCTGATCCTTTAAGACCCGACACATACCCACTGCGCCCGCCAGGAGAAAGGAAGACTTCAGTAAAGATTCCAACTTTTTCTCAGAAGGATCTTTAAATACCCGGGCATTGTCCACAGGACAGGTTAAGCTTTTATTTACACAGGAAAAAGCCACATCCACTGAAGGCAGACTCCACTTCTTGGTAAACTTCTCCTTCATTGGATAGAGAACTTCAGACTTCCTAGGAGGAGAAATCTGGATGCCTCCAGTCTGCGTATATCAGATTCTCCAATAAAGAATGAACCAGAAACGAACATGCAACCTGTGGGAATTTCAATGAACCCAGAGAGGCAGGGATGGACTAGCCATTGGGACTACAGGGAGTTTCCCGGTGGGCCGATGGCTCAGTGGGCCGGCTTCAGTGACAGTGGACCGCCACCCCCCTCCCCTCCTTTGTCTCTCCCTTCCCCCAGCGCTCACCTCCTCTCCCTCCCTGCAGTGCTCACCTGGGGGGAACAAAAAAGCAAGGGGAGGACCATAGGAGCAGGGGGGGGGCGACAGAGAAGTATGGGGGAGGGGACAGACAGCTGACTCAACAGCTATGGCCTGGGAGTTTCTCCCTTCTGCCTAATCTTGTCCCATAAGGGCGGGCACCGAAGTGATTCTTTGTCCAGGTGAAATAATGTCTAGCTTCCCCACTGGTACTGCCTATAAGAGTACCAGCCGTTCTACTCTAATAAAGTAAAACAGCTAGTGAAGGGGGAGAGGGGGCTTGGGTTGCTGGGGGGGGTCGTCCGGCCGCCATGGGAGAGACCTGTCAAAGTGGGCCAATCTGGATGAAGTCCAGGGCCAAATTTCTGTCCCAGTCCAGCCCTGCAGAGAGGAGACAGGTGAATCAGGTAACTCTGAAAAAGGTAATTTAAATGCAGAGCGTACTGTTTCCATATAATATTGCATCTGCATTTTTAGAACCTGGGAAGCAGAAAAAGGTTCTTTTGAAATCCCAGATCCTTCTGACTCCTCATCCTTATCCTCGGATGGCACTATGTCCTCCTCATCCTCATCATCTTCAGACCTTTTTGAAGAGAGATCTGAAGGAGCTCTGCTTCACTTTTTGTCCTTTTGCAAGGACTTTGCGATTAACAAAGCGATTCTTCCTTCTAAACTGTAAAGGGCTACTGCCAAGGAGTCCTCAGTGACATAAGCAGGCCCAGGCACTACAGGAGAGGCTATTGCTCCTGAAGGAGTCAATGGCTCATCCTGTACAGGTGCTTCATATTACCGGAGAGGAACGAGAGGAAGCAGGATTCTCCTGCATCATGGCAGTGAGGAAAGGACCTGATCGCTCAATGGCAGAGCTCTGCAGCTGAGAGTGTGCTGTCTGAACCGACCTGACACTGTCTGGAGCTTGGTGAGTAAAACTCGACTCTTTACACCTTCTAGTGGCGGAAAAAGAGAAGACACCCACTCACAAGAAAAACAGTTTTTAAGGTAAATGCTTAATACTATTTTTCCTGCTTACCTCACCCCTGCCACAGGTTTGTTGAAAATCAGACAAAAAACAATCTTCACCCATCATGGCAGGTATTGTGTGCCAATCTTCAGGGATATGGGTTCCTAATTAAATGATGCCTCTTCCCTGGGCCTTGTAAAAGACTCTGCCAGGACTTTTAGCGTTTGTAAAAAAGCGAAAGTGCTGGACCCTAGAGCCCAGTCCTCCAAAGAGAGACGTTACAGGCGACACCTCGTGTGCGAGGCCTGGATACCATCCAATTGTGGTGTAATAATGTAAGCATCTTGGATGGACCTGAAGTATAGCTCTTTTGCCCCAGGGGCCTCTATGGCAGGGCTTCCTTTAGCACTATCCTCATCGAGTCCAATCTTCTTAGACACTGGCGAAAAAACCAAGGTACTCCAATCACCTCTGGTGACCATACAACCCACTATGTCAGTGGTTCTCAGCCTGGGGGTCAAAAGATAATTTGTCATCAAATCCTGGGCTGTTCTTGAAGCACGCACTACTCTCCCTGCCTTTTTGCGGCCGCCCAACAGGGCTGTCAGCTGGGCTGATCCTGGAGCCCATGGCCACCCACTCAGCCTCTTCGCAGCCGCCCATTCAGTTTACGGCATGGCTAGAGGGCAGAGACTAGAGGTCAGCAGACTGGTGAGGAATGTGAAGTGGGAGGGGCTGGAGGAGATCCTATCTTTTGATTTTGGCATAGGTGTCACTACTACGAGACACCACAAAGTCGGAGATTATAGTTGCCATTAAAAGTCCCCACTACAGTTCTCAGATCAGCAGATGACCTTGATCAAAAACACCAAATCCACTCATCCCACCCAAGGAGTAAGAGAAGAAATAAAAATAGAGAATACATGGAAGGGAGAGGAAAAGAGGGGGAGGAACAAAGAAAAAGGGAGAGAAAGAACAAGAAAGATGGCTAGAGAGAGGGATAGGGAAAAACAAAAACAATAAATTAGGATAGAGAGAGATAAAAGGGAAAGAAAGCAGAACAAAGAAAAAGATTGGTACATCCTAAAATGTATCATAAGGGGGTTTTAATACTGTATGAGTGGAAGGGACTCGTGGGTGTGCTAAATGTCAGTGGGTTAGGGGTGCAAATTACTTGTCTTGCCTTGGGTGCTGACAACCCATGCTACAATTCTTATTTTCTAAATAGGTTCCTTAGGCAGTGAGTTTTAGTGATTTGTATTTTTATAGTTTTCATTTTGGTTGCTTATGTTGACCATTGTAGGCATCTATAAATTCTCAAATGTGTCTTATGTTCATGAACCCTGCATAACTGGAAAAGATCGCTATTACCTGACAGTATTTGAATTCTTGTGTCCCTCAATAGACTCCAAAAAAAGATTTGATGAAAAATCTAAAATATCCACCTCTTCAGCACTCTGGTTTCCATATTTCACCGTTCTGCAGAGGATAAAAAAATTCCCATCATCCTCTTCACTCTGGATTGGCCAATTAGACTTTGGTGCTCAGGCCTAATTTGTCCGTTATTGCTATGGAGGCTGCTGGATAGGCCAAACTTGCTATCCCAATGTTCAGTCCTGCCTCTCAAATGTAACAACATACGGCTAGATTCATAAAGGAGTTACGTCGGTGTATCTCCAGATACGCCGTCGTAACTCCGAATGCGGGCCGTCGCATCTCGGCGCCTGATTCATAGAATCAGATACGCCTCAATGTTGCCTAGATACGAGCGGCGTAAGTCTCCTACGCCGTCGTATCTTAGGGTGCATATTTACGCTGGCCACTAGGTGGCGCTTCTATTGATTTCCGCGTAGAATATGCAAATGAGCTAGATACGCCGATTCAGAAACGTACGTTAAAAGCGTCAATTACGCGGGGTCACGATTAATAAGCATACAACACGCCCCCTACCAGCCTATTTTGAATTAGGCTGGCTTACGCCGGCCCATATACGCTACGCCGCCGTAACTTCGGGCGCAAATTCTTTCAGAATACGGGACTCACCTCTCAAAGTTACGGCGGCGTAGCGTATAGGAGATACGCTAAGCCCGCCTAAAGATAGGCGATTCTTACTGAATATAGCCCATAGTTGTTAAAGCCTAAGAGCTGAGAGACAAGAGGTTTACCACTTCACATGGAAAGTTATGCAAGTTGCATAATTTCAGGCCTCTGTTGTTTTCCATGAGTAGGATACTGTCCTTTCTCCAGATGGAGTAAACCAGCATTTCACGCTGAGCAGAATCAAAGAACAGGTTTCAAACGTGTCTATTTTCCCATGGTTTCTAGCTAACCATTCCTTGGTCCATGCCCTTGTTAAGGAGGTGACTCACATTGTTCCACTTTGAGGGTATCCCCTTTGGGTTGTGAAACAGATGCAGTTTCTTATAGATATCTCTTTGTCCTCTATTCCTAGATCTGTAAAAAGTGTACCTAAAATCCACTGCTTCTTTTGGAAAGCCAGTTATTTGTCATTCCAGTTCATTCCCGTAAGGGTGCCTTCACTTTTAGTGCGATCATCTTCCATTGAATTCACCAGACCCTTTTTAGACAACAGTGGTAAGTGTAACCTGGGTCTTCTGTCATCAGGCTTGAGTCTCCCAGGTTTGTAAATCTGCAGCCTGTTTTTCTGTCTACTCGTTTGCCAATTTCCCTATGGTGGATGTGGCTGCATTGGTAGATCCTAGCATCCGCCATAAGATGCAGCAGTTGGCTGTGGGATCACACCTTTTTTCTGGACTACAAGTTTGCACCTTTTGGTTGTTTGGATATCCTTGCCCATCCCCCAATTTGGGACTGCTACAGTTTTTATATAAAATAGGCAAGAAATCATTTTTTGGGGTACGTGTAAACTAGAACACTACCTTATAACCTGTAACCACCACCTCCCATACCCAAACATCTGAGATGTTGCCAAAAGACATAAATAAATGTAAAAGACAATAGATATAGGGCAAGCCTTTGTGTAAACGAGACCTTGGGCCATGGTGTCTTTGCTTGACCTCAATGATTAAAACCAGCCAAAGGTGGCCATTTTGGGGGCACCTGTGGCCTTGAGATTCCTTGTGAACAAATTAACTTCTTGTGCATAGAAAAAGACAGCACTCTTGCATAGAAGATCCTTCCCTTTTGAGGAGAATGAGATGAGTGCTCTTTTACCCCTGTGGCATTCCTGATGATCCAAGGTAGCTTCCAATTGAATGGAAATTCAGTGAAGGCCTTCTTAGATGTTTAATTGGTAAATTTGAATTTGAGTCGTAGAACCCGCCAGATAATCACAGGTCTTTCTAATGTTGGACACCAGACAGCTGGAATCTCGTGGTGCATCACAAGTATTTGAGTACCTGAACCTTCTGCTCTATCAATTCAATGAGATGTTTTGGTGCATGAAAATCGGACACCATCTAAGACAACTTAGCAGAGGTCACAAATGAAGCCCACTGGGGGTAAGGGGGATGTAGCCCACTTTTTGATGAAGTATTTGACAAAGGAATAAAGGACAGAAAAACCTTTAGAAAGGTAAAAGTTGGGTAATTTCTGCTCTTTGCACATAAAAGAAAAGGGACACAGGTTTTGTAGGAGCCTAGAGCAGCCGCCTTGCTGGAGAATGGGTCTAACTGGTCCCAGTTACAGCCTGTATGAGATCTTAAACTGTAATTTATTGTGACAAGGAAACTACCAACTGCTCAGCCTCAAACAAAAAGCTGAGAACCACAGGTATTTAGAACACTGGCAAGTCTTCAAAGCCATATCTTTTATAGTGAATTCACTGATCCTGGCATCGCCCCCCAGTATTTCTTAGTCTAGTTAATGGTTACCAAATCCAACCATTACACTGAAGAACTAATAATATTCTTTGGAAACAGGAGTGGGTGTAATCAGTTGTAACTTTTACAGGAAAGTACACGATAGCACAATAAATATGATAGATGCCTAGATCTCAGAATCTACTCCTCATTTGTTAACATGCAGTTAAAAAAAACACTTCTGCATTTTCAACATATGTTTAGTTCAAACTACTCAAGGTTGTGACAAGTTTATTTAAAAAAAATGCAACTAATCAAACAATCAGCATATTAAAAATGTTTAAGGTAAGCATCCCATTGTTACAAAACATGAAATTGCTACAACATAGTCAGCCCAGAAAAATTATTCCTACTTAACCACTCCACCCCTTCTCCAAACATGTGTGGTTTGGTGCTCAGCAAAACCAGTGAAGAAACAGCAATCTGTAACCTCTGTAGGGCGAATTTATTCGAAGCAAAGGTAAAAAAAAAGTGTTAAACCTCGTACACACGATCATTTCATCCGATCAGAACGGCTTGAAGGACCGTTGTCATCGGTTAACCGATGAAGCTGACTGATGGTCCGTCGCGCCCACACACCATCGGTTAAATAACCGATCGTGTCAGAACCCGGTGACATAAAACACAACGACGTGCTGAAAAAAATGAAGTTCAATGCTTCCAAGCATGCGTCGACTTGATTCTGAGCATGCATGGATTTTTAACCGATGGTTGTGCCTACTAAAGATCGGTTTTGACCTATCGGTTAGGAATCCATCGGTTAAATTTAAAGCAAGTTGGCTTTTTTTCAACCGATGGTTAAATAACCTATGGGGCCCACACACGATCGGTTTTGACCGATGAAAACGGTCCATCAGACCGTTGTCCTCTGTTTAACCTATCGTGTGTACGAGGCCTTATATCACCTAATCATTTTGATTCCATTTTCTAAACAGCAATATGACAATGAAAACCAAAATGTTACTGGCTGCTATGGCCAACAGTTTCACTTTCTGGTTCTCCACTTCAACAAATCAGTCTTTAAAAGGCAGCATACTGTTTCCATAGCAAGAGAATACTGTGCTCTCTGGGAACTGCACAGCTGCACTACATCTCACACATTTACATGTTATGGAGACATTTACAAGGAGAAATTATACTGTTATAAAATTTGTCACTGTCAAACACAAGACGATCATTTCATTTAGGAAGAAGGGAAACGTCACAACTGGCCCAGAATAAATTAGCTAATCTATAAATGCTACCTTGTTTGGCGAAGAACTTTAAATAAAGATGTTTTTGAGCTACAGTTTTTTTTTTTTTTTTTTTTTTTTAACACTGTTAAACTCACAAGCACAACGAAACATAAAAATAAATATTTAAAGGGGCATTTGTTCTAATTCAAGACAATGTGCTTGAAGAGAGAATAAACAGGTCATGGCATAAAACATGTAGGTTTCAATCTCTGATCTCTTTGGGAAATGTTAGTTTGTCATAATAATCTCCTGGCTTCAAAACCACCAATTCGGCACAAACATACACCCAGTGGAGCCAAAACTCCCTACCTGCATACTTGTTCAAGGTCAACGTCAGAGGAGCAGTACAGTACATCAGTCTTTAAACTATCATTTTCCTTTTACCCAATTTTTTTGATTGTTTATATACTCTATGCACATCCTATCATTTATTTATAGGGGCAACAATATTTGCATCTATTTTACATATAAACTATAAGATTTCTGCTTAAAAGAGAAGTATGGGATATATATATTTTTTTTAAATCATACTTACCTAGCTGGATGCAGCATCGGTCTGATGCTGCATCTGTCATTTACCGACTCTACTAGCCCTTTCACACTGACAGCACCCAGGCGTCAGCGGCAAAACGCCGCTAGTTTTAGAAGCACTTTACCGTAATTTTTGTGTCACTTTTTGGGCGCTAGCAGGGGAATTTTAACCCTCGCTAGCGGCTAAATAAAGTGTTAAAAATGCCGCTGCCGAGGCGTTGCCCATTGATTTCCATGGGCAGGGGCGCTTTAGTTGCAGTGTATTTACCGCTCCTAGAGAAACAAAATAAAGCTGCGCCAAAGAGTTATTTGATCATAAGGGATAACCCCTATAATAATGAAAAACAGTCCGTATGGGTAAATAAATAGTCCACAGTAGATGTTATCACAGTAGAAATTGTGGTTAAACTGAATCCTCCAGCAGACACACTCATGTAATTAATCCTTAGCAGACCACCACTACGTGAGGAAAAAACATTGTCTGAAGTGATCCCTCCACCAGTAAAAGGGGCTGCTTACAGAGGGTAAGCCAATTGTGCATTTGGCTATAACCCAGCCGCGGCCTTTAATCAACCATATGACAGATCACAATGGAGGAAGCAGCACTCAGGAACCCGCCAGATGACACTCTCTCATATGCAAAGTTAGAAGACAAAAGAGGGATGCACCATAGCATAATTCGGTTTATAAAAATTTAATGAAGTACGGTTGGAAGGTACTTACACAATATCACAGTAAAAACAGCTTAGCAGCATGCAGTTTAAAATCAGAACAAGCCGGCCGGCAAGTTTAAACGGAGCCCTTCCTCCTCAAAACGTGGTGACGATACTGCCTGTCCTTCCCAGACGCGTTTTGTCATCAACTGACGTTCTCAATGGGGGTAGGGCTAAGCAGTACTTCACCCCTATATATAACGCTAACCTCGCCGTGATTTGCAAAGCGATGGCCGCGTAGATGCCATTTTAACTATGGGAAGTTAGCCCACAGTCACTGGTGTGGCGCCGCACCACAACTGTCATCATTAGAAAATCTCTTTTCTAAAATCCGATGACTTACCTTCTCAGGCAAGCCAACCTGCACGAAAAAAATAAAATAAAATAAACACCGAACGGCTCCCATAGCATCGAATGTGATCTATGCAAAAAAGGGGAGAGGACGTGAAGCTGCGGTGTATAGATGGCCTGGCACAAGCCACGTATACTCTCACTCCACAACCACCACCATCTAGCGACGGGAGGCCGGGAGAGCACCCAGTTGAATGATAAACAAAATACACTGTCTCCTCTCTGTAGAGGAATGAGGGCTCCCCAACCATCGCCATCTAGCGACGGAAAACCGGAACTGTACCCAAAAACACAAAAGCACGATACCCTATCTCCTCTCTGTAGAGAACTATACACCAGAAGTTCTAATTGAATACTAGATCAATGGTGTTAGACGCCACAATTCCAGCGTGAATTAATAATGTACCTATTGGACTTATGATTAATCTCCACCCCGGGGCCGGGAAGAAAAGGCACCATAGGGGAATTGTGTTAACTATCCAGGCTTTATTCCTGCACTCATCTGGACCCATATTATAGGCCCAATGATAAGGACATCCTAAGTGGGCAGACACCCATGGTCATTTATTTAAAATATATTGAAACAAGGAAGTGCCCAAAAAAATATAAATATGAAGTGATCGTGTCACATGTAAGAAGTGAAAAATCACATCCCTTGTGAATGAAGAAAGCCGAAAAATATGTAATAAAAATAAAATTAATGAGAATATTCTTTTTATTTATTTTTTTATCTGTTTAAAAATTCTAATTATTCTGTGTGCCCTTTGTTCCCAGAGCATCTAGTGTAAATCAAAAAGAAAAAAAAAAAAATTCTTCTTTTATAATGTAAGATAGTCCCTCAAGTCATAAAAAAGCGGGGATTAAATATTAAAAATTGAAAACCGTGGTGATAACTACTAAATCAGATGTAGTATATAAATTAGTGAAAAAATATAGGTTAGTGAAGAATTTGATTTAGTGAAAAAAAAATATAGATAAGATATATTATATCAAAAAATATTATATAAATTATACAAAAATGAGTGTCACGCCTCCATTCCTGCAAATCACAGCGAGTTTACAGATTATGCATTGTAATCCCAAATTATGAGTTGTTGATGAATGCATTCACATCGGTCTCTATATTTAACCCGTATGGAGCATACGTTTTAAGCCGATAAATCCACCCCATTTCCATCCGCGAGATTTCTCTAACGAGATGGCTCCCCCTCCAGTGGGGCTTGAATTTATCTATCCCTACAAAGAGGGTTTTTGATGGATCTTTCTTATGCTTTAATCTATAGTGATTAGAGACCGAGTGATTTTTGAATCCACTCAAGATGTTGGTAATGTGTTCGTTAACTCGAACCCTAAAGGCCCTTTTTGTCCGGCCCACATATTGTAGCCCACACGGGCATTGTAAAAGATATACAACCCCAGTGGAGGCGCAGGTAATACAGGGTCTAATCTTAAACTCTTTCCCTGTGGCAGTAGAGGAAAAGGTAGTTACGCACCTTTGTGTGCTCAAATTCAGAGAACAAACTCTACAACGTCTACAGCCATAGTAGCCTTTAAGCTGTTCAAAGAAACCAGAAATCGTACTTGGGGGTCAATGATATTGGTTGCCACTTGGTTCCTCAGGGACTGCACTCCCCTGAAGACTACCCGGGGGTGAAGAGGCAAAATGTCCCCCAGTATCGGATCATTTTTGGCTATATGCCAATGTTTCTTAACTAGTTGGCTAATGGCTCTATGTTGGACTGAGTAAGTAGTAACACAGGGGACACCTTTGGGGAAGTTGTCAACCTCATCTACAACTCTCTCCCGAAGGAGATTGTCTCTTTCAGTGGCCAGTACCCCATTCACGGAGTCTTGTAGAAACCCAACATGATAACCTTTTTCGCGAAACCGTTCTGTCAACAGCCCTGCCTGAGTAAGGAACTGCTCAGAGTCAGTACAATTCCTCCTCAATCTAAGATACTGACTCTTTGGAACAGCCTTAAGCCATGTCTCATGGTGGCAGCTGTCCATAGAGATGAAGGAATTTCTATTGGTTTCTTTGAAGTAGGTTGAGGTGATGAATTTGCCATCCCTCACACCAATATTTAGATCTAGGTAATGAACCCCAGTCTGGCTGGCATCATATTTAAGTTATATCCCCCTTTGGTTGTTATTGAGGGACAGCATAAATTCTACCAGGTCACAATATTCACCGGCCCATAGGAGGAGGATGTCATCAATGTACCTTCCACAAAGGGCAATTTGGGGGGTGTTCCTTGTACAGATGACATCCTCCTCCCACTTGGCCATAAAGAGGTTTGCCAAGCTCGGGGCATATTTAGCCCCCATAGCAACCCCCGTATCTTGCCTAAAGAAGCTGCCGTCAAACCAAAAATAGTTCGATGCTGCCGCAAACTTGAGAAGGGACATCAGAAAGTCGACTTGCTTAGGCTGGAGTCCAGAGTCTCTTGAGAGAAAATAGTGTACTGCCTCGAATCCTAATAAGTGGGGGATGATCGTATACAATGACGTAACGTCAATTGTGACCAACCACATATTGGCTGTAGGTACACACCCTGAAAGAATGTTAATAATATGCCTCGAATCCTTAACGTAAGACGGGATATTCTTAACAAGGGCCTGTAAATAAAAATCCACATATCTGCCCACCCGGGACGTGATAGAATCAATCCCACTCACAATGGGACGTCCCGGGGGGCAGACAGGAGGATGTCATCTGTACAAGGAACACCCCCCAAATTGCCCTTTGGGCAAGGTACATTGATGACATCCTCCTTCTATGGGCCGGTAAATATTGTGACCTGGTAGAATGTATGCTGTCCCTCAATAACAACCAAAGGGGGATAGAACTTAAATATGATGCCAGCCAGACTGGGGTTCATTACCTAGATCTAAATATTGGTGTGAGGGATGGCAAATTCATCACCTCAACCTACTTCAAAGAAACCGATAGAAATTCCTTCATCTCTATGGACAGCTGCCACCATGAGACATGGCTTAAGGCTGTTCCAAAGAGTCAGTATCTTAGATTGAGGAGGAATTGTACTGACTCTGAGCAGTTCCTTACTCAGGCAGGGCTGTTGACAGAACGGTTTCGTGAAAAAGGTTATCATGTTGGGTTTCTACAAGACTCCGTGAATGGGGTACTGGCCACTGAAAGGGACAATCACCTTCGGGAGAGAGTTGTAGATGAGGTTGACAACTTCCCCAAAGGTGTCCCCTGTGTTACTACTTACTCAGTCCAACATAGAGCCATTAGCCAACTAGTTAAGAAACATTGGCATATAGCCAAAAATGATCCAATACTGGGGGACATTTTGCCTCCTCACCCCCGGGTAGTCTTCAGGGGAGTGCAGTCCCTGAGGAACCAAGTGGCAACCAATATCATTGACCCCCCAAGTACGAGTTCTGGTTTCTTTGACCAGCTTAAAGGCTTCTATGGCTGTAGACGTTGTAGAGTTTGTTCTCTGAATTTGAGCACACAAAGGTGCGTAACTACCTTTTCCTCTACTGCCACAGGGAAAGAGTTTAAGATTAGACCCTGTATTACCTGCGCCTCCACTGGGGTTGTATATCTTTTACAATGCCCGTGTGGGCTACAATATGTGGGCCGGACAAAAAGGGCCTTTAGGGTTCGAGTTAACGAACACATTACCAACATCTTGAGTGGATTCAAAAATCACTCGGTCTCTAATCACTATAGATTAAAGCATAAGAAAGATCCATCAAAAACCCTCTTTGTAGGGATAGATAAATTCAAGCCCCACTGGAGGGGGAGCCATCTCGTTAGAGAAATCTCGTGGATGGAAATGGGGTGGATTTATCGGCTTAAAACTTATGCTCCATACGGGTTAAATATAGAGACCGATGTGAATACATTCATCAACAACTCATAATTTGGGATTACAATGCATAATCTGTAAACTCGCTGTGATTTGCAGGAATGGAGGCGTGACACTCATTTTTGTATAATTTATATAATATTTTTTGATATAATATATCTTATCTATATTTTTTTTCACTAAATCAAATTCTTCACTAACCTATATTTTTTCACTAATTTATATACTACATCTGATTTAGTAGTTATCACCACGGTTTTAAATTTTTAACATTTAATCCCCGCTTTTTTATGACTTGAGGGACTATCTTACATTATAAAAGAAGAAATTTTTTTTTTTTTTTTTCTTTTTGATTTACACTAGATGCTCTGGGAACAAAGGGCACACAGAATAATTAGAATTTTTAAACAAATAAAAAAAAAAAAAAGAAAATTCTCATTAATTTTATTTTTATTTTTTACATATTTTTCGGCTTTCTTCATTCACAAGGGATGTGATTTTTCACTTCTTACATGTGACACGATCACTTCATATTTATATTTTTTTGGGCACTTCCTTGTTTCAATATATTTTAAATAAATGACCATGGGTGTCTGCCCACTTAGGATGTCCTTATCATTGGGCCTATAATATGGGTCCAGATGAGTGCAGGAATAAAGCCTGCATAGTTAACACAATTCCCCTATGGTGCCTTTTCTTCCCGGCCCCGGGGTGGAGATTAATCATAAGTCCAATAGGTACATTATTAATTCACGCTGGAATTGTGGCGTCTAACACCATTGATCTAGTATTCAATTAGAACTTCTGGTGTATAGTTCTCTACAGAGAGGAGATAGGGTATCGTGCTTTTGTGTTTTTGGGTACAGTTCCGGTTTTCCGTCGCTAGATGGCGATGGTTGGGGAGCCCTCATTCCTCTACAGAGAGGAGACAGTGTATTTTGTTTATAATTCAACTGGGTGCTCTCCCGGCCTCCCGTCGCTAGATGGCGGTGGTTGTGGAGCGAGAGTATACGTGGCTTGTGCCAGGCCATCTATACACCGCAGCTTCACGTCCTCTCCCCTTTTTTGCATAGATCACATTCGATGCTATGGGAGCCGTTCGGTGTTTATTTTATTTTATTTTTTTTCGTGCAGGTTGGCTTGCCTGAGAAGGTAAGTCATCGGATTTTAGAATAGAGATTTTCTAATGATGACAGTTGTGGTGCGGCGCCACACCAGTGACTGTGGGCTAACTTCCCATAGTTAAAATGGCGTCTACGTGGCCATCGCTTTGCAAATCACGGCGAGGTTAGCGTTATATATAGGGGTGAAATACTGCTTAGCCCTACCCCCATTGAGAACGTCAGTTGATGACGAAACGCGTCTGGGAAGGACAGGCAGTATCGTCACCATGTTTTGAGGAGGAAGGGCTCCGTTTAAACTTGCCGGCCGGCTTGTTCTGATTTTAAACTGCATGCTGCTAAGCTGTTTTTACTGTGATATTGTGTAAGTACCTTCCAACCGTACTTCATTAAATTTTTATAAACCGAATTACGCTATGGTGCATCCCTCTTTTGTCTTCTAACTTTGCATATGAGAGAGTGTCATCTGGCGGGTTCCTGAGTGCTGCTTCCTCCATTGTGATCTGTCATCTGGTTGATTAAAGGCCGCGGCTGGGTTATAGCCAAATGCACAATTGGCTTACCCTCTGGTAAGCAGCCCCTTTTACTGGTGGAGGGATCACTTCAGACAATGTTTTTTCCTCACGTAGTGGTGGTCTGCTAAGGATTAATTACATGAGTGTGTCTGCTGGAGGATTCAGTTTAACCACAATTTCTACTGTGATAACATCTACTGTGGACTATTTATTTACCCATACGGACTGTTTTTCATTATTATAGGGGTTATCCCTTATGATCAAATAACTCTTTGGCGCAGCTTTATTTTGTTTCTCTTGCTGTATTGTGTATCACACGTCTGTCTGCAGCCTCTGTATTTTTGATTAGCGCAGTTTTTTTATTTCCATTATTTACCGCTCCTAAAGCACTGCAGCTTCTTGCAGGACTTTTTTTTGATGTCCTGCCAGCGCAGCGCCCCAGTGTGAAAGCACTCTGGCTTTCACACTGGGATTGCAGATGAGGCATTTTTTCAGGCGCTTTACAGCTGCTATTGTTAGCCCTAAAGCACCTGAAAAACGCCTCCAGTGTGAAAGGCCAGATTAGGTTTTCAGCAGCTCGCTGAGAGGCGGAGCTGGGTGCCGGTCCAGGCATGTGGGCGGATCTTGACCATATGGTCACGATCTTTCCCGAGCCTGGACTTACTCTGTGACATCATCCCACTGTCTGCTGAAAATGGGTTTACAGGAGTGCAGAACAAACCGCACTCCTGCGATACACAGGAGAAGTACATTCAAATGAGCTTTGGCTGTACTTCTTTAATAGTGCTGCATGATGATTGTACTTTATTGCTGCTTTTATCATAACCAATCAGTGACGTAAGCTCACACTGGATTAACTACAATCTTTAGTGTGATAATTTTGGCAATTCTGACACCAACTCAAGGATTTAAAATAAATAGCTGCTGTGGCTACAATACTTGACTCATCCTAGGCTCTGTCCCCCAAAATCATTCCATTCTGCCACTAGATGTCCTCCGTCTTTAAAGGAGTTCTCCAAGCTAAAACTTTTAACCCCCGCTGTGCCCGGGCTGTAAAACTATACAAAATAAACTTTCACTTACCTGCCTACGATCCCCTGTTGTTCCGATATCGCCGTCCCGTTCTCCGGTCCCGGTCTCTTCCACTTCCTGCGGGTCGGTGACTCACAGTGCGCTCAGCCTATCAGCGGCCGCGACGGGACATTGCTGCGGCCGCTGATAGGCTGAGCGCACTGTGAGTCACCGACCCGCAGGAAGTGGAAGAGACCGGGACCGGAGAACGGGACGGCGATATCGGAACAACGGAGGATCGTAGGCAGGTAAGTGAAAGTTTATTTTGTATAGTTTTACAGCCCGGGCACAGCGGGGGTTAAAAGTTTTAGCTTGGAGAACTCCTTTAAGGTTGAATGACTTCTTAGCTAGGGTGTCACCACGATGCCCTGCACTCACAGTGCAATGACTCTGACAGTGGCGCCAACATCGGTGGAGGTCCACCCACCACCAAGAGGGAAAGAGACCCTGCACATCACACGGGGGGATATTGTAGGGGGACTGTGGCATTAGGAATCAGTCGCTATAAGGAAAATCTACATACTGAATATCATTAGAAGTTTGGCAAAGCAAGTAATATGAAAAAGTCATGTGAAAAATTACTTTCAAATTAATTTAGCAAAAGTGTATTCACTGAGCATACACTACAGTCTTTATATGGAATCTGGAGCACAGAATGACAATTCTGTCTTCGTTGCTTTTATAAAGACATTTTTTAATTTTTCCAATGCTAATCCATACACAGACCAAGTGCATTGTTGACTAAGAAGAAAGCTCTAATTAAAACTATTTTGTGCCTCTTCTTTTTGTTTGCAGCTCGAAAACATCTGGCTATTGTATTTTGTCAAATAAAGCCAGATGTTAAGTGCATCTGGTAATGGCACCTAAACAAAGGTTTTAATGCAATTAGGAAGACCAGACTGCTGTGAGGCCTGTATGAAAATGTGATAACAATTCTGCTGGGATCTCTGGAGCAGTCACACAGGCACTACGTGCTCAAGTGCCACATGACCAAAGAGAGTAGAAAATCAGCATCTTGTAATTTGTTCCCAGACACAATAAATGATTAGATAGAGCAATTACAGATCTGTCAGATGTGGTTCATGAAACATTCCATGAAATAAGTGTAAGTGGCTTTAAAAATAGCCAACAGACCTACAATAAAAAGGAGGTATAAAACTGCTACCATATAACAGATATGGAAGAATAAAATAGCATTGGGCTGCGTTATGAAGACCGGAACACAGAAAGGAGGACGTGCTGCCAAAAGAACCACATTTCTTGCTTCACATCACAACACTGGTTAGAAAAATAACAATTAACCCCTAAAATAGTTACTATAAGCATGAGTACCCTAACTGGCTCCAGTTTACATAGATCACCCTTTGTGTAATACATATCATGTGGTCATACAAGCTTTAGAAACAATCCCATCTGAGCATTCAATCAATCAGTTGTAGACAATGATAGTTCAATTTAGCAGACACCAGGAATTGGTTTGCATGAATCCACTCCCTTGTCAATGACTGAATTATCAGATCAGAAATGGCAAATAATGCTTCTTTTGAGTTGGAATAAATCAGAGATAATCTAGTGGCAGATGATCTTGTTGATGATCCTTTGTTAAATTATCAGAATTTTCCAACCCATCCATTTGTTTCCAAATTCAATGCCATGGAATTGGTTAAAGGGGACTGAAATAGAAGTGAAACACAATTGCCATTTGTTAAATTATGGTAGTAGTTTATAGTTTCTATTGTAGGAAGCACAACAGTAAGGCGTGCCCCCGCCATGCAGCAAATTAAAGGGGACGTACCTGTACACCCATTTGCCCACCGCTGCCATTGTCCCGACGTATATCAGTGTGCAGCGGTCAATTTCGCCAAAACTGTGGCTTTCTCGAGAGACTTATAAATATTGCATAAGACGCCACTGAAATGAGATATAATATATTATATCTCATTTTAGAGGCGTCTTATAATATATTACATAAGACATAATATTGCATAAGACGCCTCTAAAATGAGATATAATATATTACATAAGACATAATATTGCATATCTCATTTTAGAGGCGTCTTATGCAATTTTCATAAGGCTCCCGAGAAAGCCACAGTTTTGGCGAAACATGTAGTGCTGAAGTTACTGCACATGCATTCATGCCGCATGGAAACTCTGTGATGATTTTATATAGACATGTGCAATTCGTTTAGTCCCAGTTTCAGAAATTCAGAAATTTGAAAACTCAAAATTTTGAAAATTCGGCAGTTCGGAAATTCAAATTTCAGAAAGTTGAAATCTCGGAAATTCGAAAATTCGTAAATTAACACCAACAGCCAAATTTGAAAGGAAATTCCAATACCTATAATTTAATAGTTATTAGTTAATATTTCAAATTTTACAGATTTTCTTTTTTTCAGACTTTTGAATTTTCGGATTTCCGAAAATCCAGGATTCGAAATTTCGGCAGTGCACATGTCTAGTTTTATGATCAATACTGTAAAAACTATTGTTTTTAACAATGTTCATAGTGTAATAAAATTGTGGATACTTTACTTTTTAGTTTGATTTTTGAATCTGTCACCTTAAACACTTAAGACCCGGACCATTATGCAGGTTAAGGACCTCGCCCCTTTTTGCGATTCCGCACTGCGTCACATTAACTGACAATTGCGCGGTCGTGCAACGTGGCTTCCAAACAAAATTGGCGTTCTTTTTTTCCCACAAATAGAGTTTTCTTTTGGTGCCATTTGATCACCTCTGCGGTTTTTATTTTTTGCGCTATAATCAAAAATAGAGCGACAATTTTGAAAAAAATTCAATACTTTTTGCTATAATAAATATCCCCAAAAAATATATAAAAACATATTTTTTTCCTCAGTTTAGGCCGATACATATTCTTCTACTTATTTTTGGTAAAAAAAAAAAAAAAAAATTGCAATAAGCATTTATTGATTGGTTTGCGCAAAAGTTATAGCGTTTACAAAATAGGGGATAGTTTTTTATTAATAATTTTTTTGTTCACTAGTAATGTCGGCGATTTTTTGTGACTGCGACATTATGGCGGACACATCGTACACTTTTGACACTTTTTTGCGAAAAGTGCTATAAAAATGCACGGATTACTGTAAAAATGACAATGGCAGTTAAGGGGTTAACCACTAGGTGGCGCTAAGGGGTTAAGTGTGCCCTAAGGGAGTGATTCTTACTGTAGGGGGGTGTGGCTGATCGTCGTTCCCTATATCAGGGAACAGGCGATCAGCGTCACTGCCACAGAGAAGAACAGGGAAGGTGTGTTTACACACACCTCTCCCCGTTCAGCTCCTGTGACCGATCGCGGGACACCGGCGGCGATCGAGCTTTGCATCGACACCAGCGACCCACGGCTGGGCTCTTAAAAGCGACGCGCCATTCTGCCGACGTACATGTGCAAGAGGAAAGGGCAATAGCCGCTCCAGGTGGGAACCCAGACGAACATCCACTGGCAGGCAATGCACTTAGCAAAGCAGGAACAAAGATTGTCTCTGGACAGTCGCACACTGAACAAATTGTAGCCTTTATTGAAAAAAGGACAGCACTACAAGTCACAGCAAAATGAAATAAAAAAAAAAACAACCGCTGACACGTTTCGCACCAACACTAGTGCTTAGTGCGAAACGCGTCAGCAGTTGGGTTTTATTTTATTTCACTTTGCTGTGACTTGTAGTGCTGTCCTTTTTTCAATAAAGGCTACAATTTGTTCAGTGTGCGGCTGTCCAGAGACAATCTTTGTTCCTGCTTTGTACATGTGCAAGAGGCAGTCCTTAAGTGATTAAAAATCCCCCATTGTTATGTTCTTCCCAAACTTCTTATGCAAAATCGATAAAATGAAAAAAGTTTTTAAACGTAACTTTTTTTAACCACTTAATCCCCAGACCATTTGGCTTGCCAAAAGACCAGGCTACTTTTTGCGATTCGGCACTGCGTCGCATTAACTGACAATTGCGCGGTCGTGCAACGTGGCTCCCAAACAAAATTAATGTGCTTTTTTTCCCACAAATAGAGCTTTTTTTTGGTGGTATTTGATAACCTCTACGGTTTTTATTTTTTGCGCTATACACAAAAATAGGAGCGACAATTTTGAAAAAAAAAGCAATATTTTTTACTTTTTGCTATAATAAAAAAAAAACGATTTTTTTTCCCCAGGCAGATATGTATTCTTTTACATATTTTTGGCAAAAAAAAATCACAATAACCGTATATTGATTGGTTTGCGCAAAAGTTATAGCATCTACAAAATAGGGGATAGTTTTATGGCATTTTTATCATTATTTTTTTGTACTAGTAATGGCGGCAATCGTGACTGAGACTTTATGGCGGACACATCGAACACTTTTGACACATTTTTGGGACCATTGTCATTTTTACAGCGAACAGTGCTATAAAAATGCACTGATTACTGTATAAATTACACTGACAGTGAAGGGTTTAACCACTAGGTGGCGCTGGAGGGGTTAAGTGTGTCTTAGGGAGTGATTCTAACTTATAGGGGGAGGAGCTACCAGTGACACGTAACTGATTACTGTTCCCGATCACGGGGAACAATAGATCAGTGACATGTCACTAGGAAGAACAGGGTAATGCCTTGTTTACAAAGGCATCTCCCTGTTCTGGCTTTGCCGACCGCAATCGCAGGCCACCTGGGAACATCGAGTTCCTGGGACCCGCGAGCACACTCACGAGGCACGTGGCCACTGGGGCGGCAAATTTAAAGAGACGTACAGGTACGCCCATTTGCCTGCCCGTGCCATTGTGTCGACGTATATCTGTGTGCGGTGGTTGGCAAGTGGTTAAACAGAGACACTGAGTTGTCATGTAGAGATTTTCATGGTGAGAGAAGATCTAGTAAAAGCCACTTAAAAAGTAACTGTAAAGTCTCATTTAACCACTTCAGCCCCGGAAGAATTTACCCCCTTCCTTACCAGAGCACTTTTTGCGATTCGGTACTGCGTCGCTTTAACTGACAATTGCGCTGTCATTTTATTTTTTGCGCTATAAATAAAAATAGAGCGATAATTTTGAAAAAAATGCAATATTCTTTACTTTTTGCTATAGTAAACATCCCCAAATTTCCTCAGTTTAGGCCGATATGTATTATTCTACATATTTTTGGTAAAAAAAAAAAAAAAATCTTAATGAGATTGGTTTGCGCAAAAGTTATAGGAGATAGATTTATTGCATTTTTTTTTTTTTTTTACTAGTAATGACAGCAATCTGCGATTTTCATTGTGACTGGCATATCGGACGCTTTTGACACTATTTTGGGACCATTCACATTTATACAGCGATTAGTGCTATAAAACTGCACTGATTACTGTATAAATGTGACTGGCAGGGAAGGGGTTAACACTAGGGGGGCGCTGAAGGGGTTAAATATGGTCTCTGTGTTCCTCTGTACTGGGAACACAACATTGGTCTCCTCACCTCTGATAGGACATGGATCTGTGTGTTTACACACACAAATCCATGGTCCTGCCGTGACTGCGGCCATTGGCGGGTGCCCGGCGGATCATTGTGGGATTATGTGGTTTACAGTAGAATTAAACCCATTCATAATTTTAAATATTTCAGCACAGATGAAACACAGAAAAAAATAATGATATGTAGGCATTTCCTCAGAGACTCTTAGGGCTTTCATATTGCATGGGTGTATTTGTGTTCTCCCAAGAATAAGAAGCAGTTTTACCATTGGATCCACAAGAATCCTCAGACATGTTTATGTGCAACGGTCCACAAAGTTCTGACAATGAGGAAATCTCATATGAACTGGAGATTGTATTCATAAATCTTGGTCCAGTTTACCGACAGCCTAATTTGTAGAAAACATAACACCATTTTTCATCTGCAGTAACACTACTTGTTTTAAAACTAACACTGGATTGCACAGAAGACAAATTACTGTAAGGCATAATAGCCAAAAGAAAGCCTTGTTTGACCCCCAAAATTGTATTTATTACTTCATTATCTTAAGTAATGATGAGGCTATTGTCAATTACAGAAATGTCAAATGTTCTCTGGTCCATAAGGAGTATATCGGTGTGAGAGCTGAAGCGGTTATAATCTGGGCTACCTCAAAAATCAAGCGTTGCACATTTCAAAAATGGGGGAATCAAACATTAAAATAATGGGTGCTGCAACATCCCAAGGACCCCCCTCATTGTGATCATTGTAAAGTATGTACCTATATACTGTCAGTAATACAGTCTGGCTTCAGATGCCCACACTTAAGATGGCCACGGTCTAATGCTAGTTTATAAACTTTCAAAATGCTGTAATAACCTAACAAAACGGACCTTAGCTTACAGACTAACTTTACTAGAATACATTAAGCTTATGTATTATAGGGGTATTTTTATTTAAAAAGTGTCATTTCGGCCGTAAAACCACTTTAAGGAATTTCTCAACCCTAAAGATAGTAAATTAAATTAAAGAGGTATATTTCTTCAACTACAGTTCAGCGAGATTTATTTAGAATGTTTTCCTAATAGTTTTTATATGCAAGCAAGACCTACTACTGTACATCACATTACATAATAAGAAAAACACGGTGAACACGTGGGAAAAGCACAGCAGAGTCTACATGTTAAAAATGTATTACCTAGAAGTTCAGAATAAACTGGGCCTTAGAAAGGGGGATCTAGATAGGGAGCACCTACATCATGAGTGATCATGATCTACAGTATAATATATATATATATATATATATATATATATATATATATATATATATATATATATATATATATATATATATATATATATATATATATATATATATATATATACAGTGATGAAAATAAGTATTTGAACACCCTGCTATTTTGCAAGTTCTCCCACTTGGAAATCATGGAGGGGTCTGAAATTGTTATCGTAGGTGCATGTCCACTGTGAGAGACATAATCAAAAAAAAAAAATCCAGAAATCACAATGTATGATTTTTTAAACTATTTATTTGTATGATACAGCTGCAAATAAGTATTTGAACACCTGAGAAAATCAATGTTAATATTTAGTACAGTAGCCTTTGTTTGCAATTACAGAGGTCAAACGTTTCTTGTAGTTTTTCACCAGGTTTGCACACACTGGAGGAGGGATTTTGGCCCACTCCTCCACACAGATCTTCTCTAGATCAGTCAGGTTTCTGGGCTGTCGCTGAGAAACACGGAGTTTGAGCTCCCTCCAAAGATTCTCTATTGGGTTTAGGTCTGGAGACTGGCTAGGCCACGCCAGAACCTTGATATGCTTCTTACAGAGCCACTCCTTGGTTATCCTGGCTGTGTGCTTCGGGTCATTGTCATGTTGGAAGACCCAGCCTCGACCCATCTTCAAAGCTCTAACTGAGGGAAGGAGGTTGTTGCCCAAAATCTCGCAATACATGGCCCCGGTCATCCTCTCCTTAATACAGTGCAGTCGCCCTGTCCCATGTGCAGAAAAACACCCCCAAAGCATGATGCTACCACCCCCATGCTTCACAGTAGGGATGGTGTTCTTGGGATGGTACTCATCATTCTTCTTCCTCCAAACACGGTTAGTGGAATTATGACCAAAAAGTTCTATTTTGGTCTTATCTGACCACATGACTTTCTCCCATGACTCCTCTGGATCATCCAAATGGTCATTGGCAAACTTAAGACGGGCCTTGACATGTGCTGGTTTAAGCAGGGGAACCTTCCGTGCCATGCATGATTTCAAACCATGACGTCTTAGTGTATTACCAACAGTAACCTTGGAAACGGTGGTCCCAGCTCTTTTCAGGTCATTGACCAGCTCCTCCCGTGTAGTCCTGGGCTGATTTCTCACCTTTCTTAGGATCATTGAGACCCCACGAGGTGAGATTTTGCATGGAGCCCCAGTCCGAGGGAGATTGACAGTCATGTTTAGCTTCTTCCATTTTCTAATGATTGCTCCAACAGTGGACCTTTTTTCACCAAGCTGCTTGGCAATTTCCCCGTAGCCCTTTCCAGCCTTGTGGAGGTGTACAATTTTGTCTCTAGTGTCTTTGGACAGCTCTTTAGTCTTGGCCATGTTAGTAGTTGGATTCTTACTGATTGTATGGGGTGGACAGGTGTCTTTATGCAGCGAATGACCTCAAACAGGTGCATCTAATTTAGGATAATAAATGGAGTGGAGGTGGACATTTTAAAGGCAGACTAACAGGTCTTTGAGGGTCAGAATTCTAGCTGATAGACAGGTGTTCAAATACTTATTTGCAGCTGTATCATACAAATAAATAGTTAAAAAATCATAAATTGTGATTTCTGGAATTTTTTTTTTTTATTATGTCTCTTACAGTGGACACGCACCTACGATGACAATTTCAGACCCCTCCGTGATTTCCAAGTGGGAGAACTTGCAAAATAGCAGGGTGTTCAAATACTTATTTTCCTCACTGCAAAGAACTCTCTGGTGATCTGAAAAAAAAAATTGTTGTTCTACATAAAGATGGCCTAGGCTATATTGCCAAGACCCTGAAACTGAGCTGCAGCACGGTGGCCAAGACCATACAGTGGCTTAACAGGACAGGTTCCACTCAGAACAAGCCTCTCCATAGTCGACCAAAGAAGCTGTGTGCACGTGCTCAGCGTCATATCCAGAGGTTGTCTTTGGGAAATAAACTTATAAGTCCTGCCAAGGGGTGGGGGATCAGTGTGTCAGTGCTCAGACCATACGCCGCACACTGCATTAAATTGGTCTTCATGGCTGTCATCCCAGAAGGAAGCCTCTTCTAAAGATGATGCACAAGAAAGCCTGCAAACAGTTTGCTGAAGAAAAGCAGACTAAGGACATGGATTACTGGAACTAATGTGGTCTAATGAGACCAAGATAAACTTATTTGGTTCAGATGGTGTCCAGCGTGTGTGGAGGCAACCAGGTGAGGAGTACAAAGATAAGTGTGTCTTGCCTTCAGTCAAGAATGGTGGTGGGAGTGTGATGGTCTGGGGCTACATGAGTGCTGCCGCCACTGGGGCACTACAGTTCATTGAGGGAACCATGAATGCCAACATGTACTGTGACATACTGAAGCAGAACATGATCCTCTCCCTTCGGAGACTGGGCCGCAGAGCAGTATTCCAACATGAAAACGACCCCAAACACACCTTCAAGACGATCATTGCCTTGCTAAAGAAGCCGAGGGTAAAAGTGATGGACTGGACAAGCATGTCTCAAGATCTAAACCCGATTGAGCATCTGTGGGGCATCCTCAAATGGAAGGAGGAGGAGCGCAAGGTTTCTAACATCCACCAGCTTCACGATGTCTTCATGGAGAGGAAGAGGACTCCAGTGGCAACCTGTGAAGCTCTGGCGAACTCCATGGCCTAGAGTGTTAAGGCAGTGCTGGAAAATGTGACAAGTGCTTTTGCGCTAAAATGGATCCTAAATGAGTGAATCCACCAAAAATATATAGTGCAGCAAAACCTAATTATGTTTACATGACATAAAACAGGAATATAAATAAATGGTGATTCTGCGCAACATATCACACTAATGGAACAGTGATATCACATAAGCAAGATAAATGTAAGAGCTGACAAATAATCAGCATATAGTATTAAATGCAAAGAGAATAGTGAGTCCAAATATAAATATATATATACTCAAATAATGAATAGTGAGTCCAAAATATATAATACTCATAAGGCGAATGTGCAAAAATATATAAAGAATATTGTGCAAAAAAAAAAAAAAAAAAAAAAAAAACGGAATGGAAGTTCAATCCCAATAGTAAACACAAATCAGCTGTCAGGGCAGATATTCTGAATGCACTGGATGAAGGTGAGCACCAGCTCTATGGTGTGAGTGCACGGCCGTGCGATAGAAGATAAACCAGATCCCTGGCTGAGCTCCCGGGACTCTTACCTCTCAGCCCTCCTAAATGGGCATTGATGTACAGGTCACTCGCAGCCTTCTATGGATGGTCCCTGATGTTTCCTCTCTTGATCTGATGGATCCTTCCTTAGTTGGGACAGATGCTCCTCGAAACCAGATGGATGATGTGGGTTATAAGAGAGAGAGAGAGGGGACTCCCATAGTGAGGTAACGTTTGGTGCAGGTAAAATATGTTTATTGAGGAAAAACCTGCACTTACATTAAAAGAAAAATAAAAGTGCAACGAGGAAACAAACAAGCGGCGTTTGAATCGCCAGCTTACGTCACTCCGGGTGTACGTCCTCCAATTCCTACGCGTTACGACACCACGTGTCTTCGTCTGGGGAATCTCTTTGCATTTAATACTATATGCTGATTATTTGTCAGCTCTTACATTTATCTTGCTTATGTGATATCACTGTTCCATTAGTGTGATATGTTGCGCAGAATCACCATTTATTTATAGTGCTGGAAAATAATGGTGGCCACACAAAATATTGACACTTTGGACAATTTCACTTTGGGGTGTACTCACTTTTGTTGCCAGCGGTTTAAACATTAATGGTTGTGTGTTGACTTATTTTGAGGGGACAGCAAATTTACACTGTTATACAAGCTGTACACTCACTACTTTACATTGTAGCAAAGTGTAATTTCTTCAGTGTTGTCACATGAAAAGTTAGAATCAAATATTTACAAAAATGTGAGGGGTGTACTCACTTTTGTGAAATACTGTATATATGGATGAATAGTGTGCCATTATTTAATACGTGGTGAGCGGTAGGTTTACATCCACTTTAAGAAACTGATATATTTATTCTGAGATTATATAGCACAGTATTAGCAAATACAGTATGTGGACCAAATGCGAAATGTTACATTTTTCTGCAGGCATTGGTTGCACCAAAGCTTATTCAGGTGAGTGTAGCTTGCTTGAAAATTTCCTTAGATATTAGATAAACATTGCTTGCACTTATGAAGGATTGAAGGCCTATGCCTATGGACAATGGGCCAGATTCAAGAAGCAATTGCGGTAGGTTACACAGCGCAATTGCTTACTTGCTCCGGCGTAGCAAATGCTCCTGATTCAGGAACATCGCTACGCCGACTGCAGCCTAAAATCTGCGTGGCATAAGGCTCTTATGCCACGCAGATTTTAGGCTGCATTCTTGCGTTGGCCGCTAGGGGGCGCTCCCATTGTGATCTGTGTATAGTATGCAAATTGCATACTAACACCGATTCACAACGTTGCGCGAGCCCTGCGTACGCAAATTACGTAGTTTGCGTACGTCGGGTTTCGCGTAAGGTTACACATCCTAATAGCAGGCGCAGCCAATGCTATAGGATACCCACGTTCCCGCGTCGCGATATTTAAAATCTACGTCGTTTGCGTAAGTGAATCGTGAATGCGCTGGACGCCATTCACGTTCACTTTGAAGCAAATGACGTCATTTGCCGCAATGCACGTCGGGAAAGTTTCCCGACGGAACATGCGCTCTACGCTCGGCGCGGGAGCGCGCCTAATTTAAATGATTCCCGCCCCCGGCGGGATCATTTACATTGCGCGCGCTTACGCCGGGCAATTTTGCCGCCGCGCCCTCGCAATTTACGGAACTACTGCTCCGTGAATCGAGGGCAGCGCAAAATATTTGCGGGGGCGCAGGGCAAAATCGTTGCCCTGTGCCTCCGCAAATAAAGCGCAAATGTACCTGAATCTGGGCCATTGTCTTATGCAACTACACAATAGGATCTTTTCTTACAATCCAATTTTCTTTAGCTGTTTTTATGGTAAAGTCATTGCCCAATGCAGGAAAAATAATAAGTACAATTGAATAGAATGTTTAAAAGATTACACAAGTATAAAGTTGTGGCAAATCAGGTGTTCTCGTTGGGTTGAACTTGTGTATTAGGGTCCATGCACACTGAAGCTGATAAAAGCTATAAAAAAACGCCAGTAGCTTTTCAGGGAGCCTTTCAACGTTTTTGCAATAGCTTTAATCAGCGTTTTTGAGTGTAGCTTTTAGATTTTTTTTTTTTTGTTCAATGGTTAAAAAAAAAGCAAAAAAACGCTGGCACCAGCGTTTGAGCGTTTTTACGCGTTTTTCTGCGTTTTATCCCGCCGAAAAACGTCACTTTGAACGCAAATTTTGGGCGTTCAGAAAAAAGCCAATAAACTCCAAAGCTCATTAACACTAAAAAACGCCCAGGTGTGCATGGGCACATAGGCTAACATAGAGTTCAGTTTATGCAGTTTATCAGCTTCAGTGTGCATGAAGCCTTACTATTCATGTGGACTACAGGGGAAAGAACGCCGATATTTGTGCCATAGGCCCCCTTAATTTAGACCCATTCTTCTTGATGAGCTTTCTATCACATAAATTAAGAATCCAGTCTGCAGAAAAAGAACGTTCCTAGTGTTCATGGCAAGTGAGAAGACCTACAAATTCCGGTCCATAAAGTATCACCAATAGATCCTCAGATATACCGGTATATAAGAAACGGGCACATGATTCAGGCCACTGAATACATAATATTGTATCTCCATCAGTATCTTTGAGCAATAATGATAATCTTCACAACCATAAAGGCTCACCTCTATGTTGAACATCAAAGTGGTGCCTAAAAAAAAAAAAAAAACATTATTAATGGGTAATTATAACGGTCTTGGTTTAAAGTCATTTTATATATATATATATATATATATATATATATATATATATATATATATATATATATATATATATATATATATATTGTATTTATATTTTTATTCTTGAACATATTTTGTTAGGCTTCACTCTGAAATTTAGGATTTGTGATGGTTATTTGTTTGGATGTATCCTTAATTTGATCCGCTTTTGAAAGTCGTATATGGTTAACCAACATATTTCATAAGTGTTCCTGCCTGAGAAACAGCATTAAATACTTTAACCTGGAACTGTTGCAGATGGATCATTTTGTACATTTGTCATTTCTGTTTGGATTTTCCATACATATTAAAAAGGGGTTGTAAACCCTTGTTTTGTTTTTAAATAACAACAAACATGCCTATACTTACCTGCTCTGTGCAATCGGTTTGCACAGAGCAGCCCCAATCCTCTTCTCCTGGGGTTCCCCACCATTGCTCCAGGCCCCTCCTCTTTATCAGGTACCCATGCCGGCTTGCTCCCGAGTCCCGCTGTTGCAGCCATTGACACAGAGCGGGACTTGACCCGCCCCCTGCTCCCGTGTCACTGGATTTGATTGACAGCAGTGGGAGCCAATGACTCATGAGGAGAGACAGCGGCTGAAGCCACTACGCTCGTGCACATTGCTGGATCAGATCAGGCTCAGGTAAGAAAAAGGAAGGGGGGGGAGTCTGGAGGGGGCTGCAGCACAGAAGGTTTAGAATGCATTAAGGTGAAAAAACTTGAGCCTTTACAACCACATTTATTCGACTGCAACTCTTCATTTATATGTTTCTTATTTATTCATTCATATTTAGTAATCAAGCTTTCGCCCACATCTCATAGCATTCATCAAGTGCTCAAAGCCATCAGATACAAAATAATAAAACATTTCCAGCTATTATCCATTCATAGTAAAACATCTACACTAATTTACTAGTTAGGAGAACTGTAAATGATGGAGAAACGGTCACAGTAAGAAAAAAAGGAAAATGGAACCTAAACTACTAAAGAGGGATTATTCTACAGAATTGGTGGAGCTGGAATATTGGAAAATCCCTCAGGAATAATTAGAACAAGCCAAAAGATGTGGACAACCTGAACAGTTATCTTTCATGGTGGACCATTCAAACCATGTAAGTGAATAGTGATAAACTTGCATGCTGCTATGTAAAGAACTAAAAATGAATGAAAACGAAGAGCTGCAACCATTTAAAAGTGCACTTCAACACCAGCGTAAAAATAATGATGTAAAAGAAATGGTGTGCTTGCTCAGTTAGCTAAAATTAAATAAACTCATGGGTAAAACATAAACATAGATTGCAAAGCATAGGGAGTTATAAAAAAAAAAAAAATCACAAATAAAATCCAAGTGAAAAAAAGAGAAAAAAGTTGCCTCCTCACGACACTTCTGTACAATGTAAACACCGGAAATTTCATCACCAGGCTCCACCCGACGCGTTGCGTCACTGGTCACGTGACTATAGGAATTTTCTTTTCATGTGACTGGATAAATGAAGTGCA
The DNA here is from genome assembly GCF_905171775.1 of Rana temporaria. Classification (NCBI taxonomy): domain Eukaryota; kingdom Metazoa; phylum Chordata; class Amphibia; order Anura; family Ranidae; genus Rana; species Rana temporaria. The sequence continues at coordinate 50,003,750 of NC_053500.1, read as the reverse complement.
GTTGAGAACATTCTCAAATTCTTCAGCAAATCAGCGTTTTGGAGGACTAGGAAGAATATTTATCCCTGTATGCGCTACTCACAGAGTAATGTTATTATGGGAATGCTATGTGGATTGGTATGCATAGAGGGAACAACTCAACACATTAAAGTGATACTAAAGTCCTGTTTTTTTTTCATTTAAAAATAACAAACATGTCATACTTACCTGCTATGTGTAATAGTTTTACCAAGAGCAGCCCAGATCCTCCTTTTCTTGGGTCCCTCGCTAGTGCTCTAGGTCCCTGGCTCCTGCTGAGTACCTCCACTGCAAGCAGATTGCAGCCTAATCAGACATGCTGTCTCCCTGAGGAGGGAGAGTCCTGAACATCTGAGACTCTCGTGCAAAATCGCTGGATCGAGATGGGGCTCAGGTAAGTATTAGGGGGGCTACACAGAGGGTTTTTTATCTAAATGCATAGAATGCATTAGACCCCTTTCACACTGAGGGTGTTTTGCAGGCGCTATAGCGTTAAAAATAGCGCCTGCAATCTGTTCTTAAACAGCTGCGCTGGCATGGCGTCAGAAAAAGTCCTGCCAGCAGCTTCTTTGGAGCGCATTAGCAGCGATGAACTCGTTGCTAATGCGCTCCAGAGCTGCCATACCCCGGCAATACGCTGCTGTAGAGGCGCATTGCAGCCGGTTTTAACTCGTCAGCTAGCGGGTGGTTAAAAGAGCCCCCTAACGGCCGAAATGCGCCACAAATCTGACAGTAAAATAGCAGCCTTTTACCGCCGACACTATGTGCGGCACAGTGTGAAAGGGCTCTAAAGATAAAAAACCTTCTGACTTTAGAACCACTTTAACTACTAGCCGACCAGCCGCCGGCTGCGTGAGATCACGTATCTATACGTCATCTCACATTTCAGCCAATAGGGGCGCGTGCCCACCGCCGAAGGCCGACATGTGTGCCCGGCGGGGGCGATCACCGCCGGGCACCCTCGATCGCACGTTACAGAGCGAGAACCGGGAGATGTGTGTAAACACACAGCTCCCGGTCCTATCAGGGGGAGAAATGACTGTTCGTCTGTTCATACAATGTATGAACAGCGATCTGACAGATTTCCCCTAGTCAGTCCCACCCCCCCTTCAGTTAGAACACACACAGGGAACATAATTAACCCCTTCCTCGCCCCGTAGTGTTAACCCCTTCCCTGCCAGTGAAATTTTTATAGTAATCAATGCATTTTTATAGCACTGATCGCTATAAATATGCCAATGGTCCCAAAAATGTGTCAAAAGTGTCCGAAGTGTCCGCCATAAGGTCGCAGTACCGCCATTACTAGTAAAAAAAAAAAATATTAATAAAAATGCCATAAAACTATCCCCTATTTTGTAGACGCTATAACTTTTGCGCAAACCAATCAATAAACGCTTATTGCGATTTTTTTACAAAAAATATGTAGAAGAATACGTATCGGCCTAAATAGAGGAAAACAAAAAATATATATATATTTTTGGGGATATTTATTACAAGTATTTATTAAAAGTAAAAAATATTCATTATTTTTCAAAATTGTCGCTCTATTTTTGTTTATAGCGCAAAAAATAAAAACCGCAGAGGTGATCAAATACCACCAAAATAAATCTCTATTTGTGGGGAAAAAAGGACGCCAATTTTATTTGGGAGCCACATCGCACGACCGCGCAATTGTCAGTTAAAGCGACGCAGTGCCGAATCGCAAAAAGGGGCCCGGTCATTGACCAGAAAAATGGTCCGGGGCTGAAGTGGTTAAAGATAAAATATCTAATCTTTAATCCATCAATTAGCAAAAACATGGTTGAACTTCCTGTACCCCTGCGCTTTGCTGACAAGGGTCCTGCCCAGGGAGTAAGTTGTGGTTCCAGGTGCTAGAATAGGTGTCGGCATCTTCCCCACATTATAAGGATTTACTAAAGCTGGAGGGTGCAAAATCTAATTCAACTCTGCATAGAAACCAATCAGCTTCCAGGTTTTATTGCCAAAGCCTAATGCCACGTACACACGATCATTTTTCGGCATAAAAAAAAACAACGTTTTTCGGCATTTAGAAAAAACAAAGTTTTTCCAACTTCATCATTAAAACGACGTTGTCCACACACCATAGTTTTTCTTAAATGCTCTAGCAAAGCGCGGTGACGTACAACACATACGAGGGGAAGTTCCATGCGGATGACGCCACCCTTGGGGCTGCTTTAGCCAATTCCGTGTTAGTAAAAGACGATTCGCGCTTTTCTGTCTGTTCAGCGTGATGAATGTGCTTACTCCATTATGAACGGTAGTTTTACTAGAACGAGCGCTCCCATCTCATAACTTGCTTCTGAGCATGCGCGGGTTTTTAACGTAGTTTTAGCCCACATACGATAATTTTTTACAACCCGAAAAACAACATAGTTTAAAACGTCGTTAAAAAATGCAGCATGCTCGGAAAAAAATGTTGTCGTTTTTCAGAAGCTGAAAAATGATGTGAAGCCCACACACGATCATTTTAAATTACATTTTTTTAAAAACAACATTTTTTTCATGCCGAAAAAAAGCGCCTGAAAGAAGCTGCATCTGCAATCCCAATGTGAAAGCCCGAGTGCTTTCACACTGAGGCTTTGCGCTCACAGGGCATGAAAAAAAGTCCTGCAAGCAGCTTCTTTGCAGCGCCTTAGGAGCATGGAATACACTGCTCCTAAAGCCCCCTTCCCATTGAGAGAGCTTTTTTTTAACGCCAAAGTGCCTGAAAAACGCCCCAGTGTGAAAGGGGTCTTAGCGGCGCTTTACCAGCGTTTTTCGGGCGCTGGCAGTGTGAAAGGGCTCTGAAAGCACTTTCAGGCGCTTTACAGGCTTTTTTTTTATGCCAAAGCACCTGAAAAACGCCCCAGTGTAAAAGGGGTCTTAATGAACAAGCTGAAGTTAGAGGCTGATTGGTTACTATGCACAGCTGCACCAGATTCTGAGTGCACCAGTTTTCGTAAATCTCCCCCTACGTGTCAATTTATAAGCAATAGACAACTTGAGTGCCAGTAAACTGTGCCATAGCTGTATAGACGGTTTTTATCTTTAGGACTCATCATTGTACTGCCAATGGAAAGTTCAACTCTATTAATATATTAAAGGGGAACTAAACCCTTCTATACTTTACAGAAGCTACCATACTGCAGTTGTCACGGTACTGCACACGTGATTAGTTATGACACCAGCTATTTGATGACGTGACAGTTCAGTTGAGAGCTGAATCAAATGTTATAGTTATCATTCATGGCATGCCTCGTTTTGATGAACCGTTAAATCGATGGGTTTAACTAGTAATTGGCACACATTTTCATATTTACCATGTACTGAACAGTAAAATGGGCTTTCAGTTTTAGTGTGATCCCTGTCTCTCATGGCTTAGGCTTCTTTCACTCTATGGATTGTATGTCCGTTTTATAATACACGTATTACACCTATTAACGGACGTTTATTAACGGATTTAATAACGGATACATACGGATAAATATTTTACCATCCTTTATTGAAAACGGATAATGTTTATCCGTATACATCCGTTATATCATTCCTTTCTAACGTCCATTAATAAAAACCATTTCACCCTTTCTTGAAGTCCAGCTCCAGAAGTCTTTACTGAGCATGCTCAGTAAAATTAACGTCCGTTAACATAACGGACATTTACGGAGACATTTACTAACGTCCGTGCGCCATAGACTTCAATGTTAAAATATAACGGACGTTAATATATCCGTTATTTGCAACGGACAAAAAATGGACAAAAAATAGTGCAAGACCCGTCACATATTCCGTTATAACTAACGTCCGTACGTTATAACGGACTATTACGGATCTTTACGGAACATAAAAAAATCCCATAGACTTTAATGATATTTTATAAAGGACGTATAACTTCAGTTTTTTAACATTATCTGACGGATTTTAATACGGATTATTAAAACGGATTTATTTTGTAGTGTGAAAAGGGCCTTATCTGTGCTTTGTCAGGGCTGTAGCATATTATTTTCAGATGCATACAGGCTTTATTTATATATTTATTATATTTTATTACATTTTTTATTTATTCTGAATTAGCTGTTGTAAATCAGCTTAGAGATGGATTGAACACAAAACAAATCTTTTCACACATACCTTTTTCAAAAATAAACCACAGCACTACCTGCCTGGAGTTTGCATGTTCTCCCTGTGTCTACGTGGGTTTCCTCCCACACTCCAAAGACATGCTAGTAGGTTCATTGGCTCCTGTCTAAATTGGCTCTACTATATGTACAGTTGTGTTCAAAATTATTCAACCCCCCAATGCTGTAAAGGGTTTTATGGAATTTAGTGTACATTTGTAATTGTATTCAGAATGAAATCCTACAAGGACTTCTTAAAGAACCATATGCAACTAAAATGACATCAATTGGTTTTGTAATACAGTAGTAAATGTTTATTTTGTGAATTCTTCATTTACACAATTATTCAACCCCTTAAAGACTACCACTCTGAAGAACAGAGGTTCATTGAAGTGTTTTCAATCAGGTATTGAAAACACCTGTGGATGTCAGGGAGCAGCAATAAAGCCTAATAAGCACAAATCAGGCAGCTTTAAAATGACTGTGATACTCAGCTCCTTCTAGACATTTACTGGTGTGGTTACAAACATGGTGAAGTCAAGAGAATGGTCGGGGAAGACAAGAGAAGAGGTGATTACTCTTCACAGGAAGGGCAATGGCTATAAGAAGATTGCAAAGATGTTAAACATACCAAGAGACACCATAGGAAGCATCATTCGCAAATTCAAGGCAAAGGGCACTGTTGAAACGCTACCTGGTCGTGGCAGAAAGAAGATGCTGACTTCGACTGCTGAGCGCTACCTGAAGCGTAGAATGGAGAAAAGTCCCCGTGTGACTGCTGAGGAACTGAGAAAAGATTTGTCAGATGTGGGTACTGAAGTTTCTGCTCAGACAATACGGCGCACACTGCGTAATGAAGGCCTCCATGCCAGAACTCCCAGGCGCACCCCCTTGCTGTCTCCAAAGAATAAGAAGAGTCAACTGCAGTATGCAAAAATCATGTGGACAAACCACAGAAGTTTTGGGATTGTGTTCTGTGGACTGATGAAACAAAATTAGAAGTGTTTGGGCCCATGGATCAACGCTATGTTTGGAGGAGGAAGAACAAGGCCTATGATGAAAAGGACACCTTGCCTACTGTGAAGCATGGCGGGGGGTCAATCATGCTTTGGGGCTGTTTTGCTTCTGCAGGTACAGGGAAGCTTCAGCGTGTGCAAGGTACCATAAATTCTCTTCAGTACCAGGAGATAGTGGATAACAATGTGATGCAGTCCGTCACAAACCTGAGGCTTGGGAGACGTTGGACCTTTCAACAGGACAATGATCCCAAGCATACCTCCAAGTCCACTAGAGCATGGTTGCAGATTAAAGGCTGGAACATTTTGGAGTGGCCATCGCAGTCACCAGACTTAAATCCGATTGAGAACCTCTGGTGGGACTTAAAGAAAGCAGTTGCAGTGCGTAAGCCTAAGAATGTGACTGAACTGGAGGCTTTTGCCCATGACGAATGGGCGAAGATACCCGTAGATCGCTGCAAGACACTTGTGTCAAGCTATGCTTCAAGTTTAAAAGCTGTTATAACTGTAAAAGGATGTTGTACTAAGTATTAAGATTAAATGTCAATTGGGGGTTGAATAAAACTGATAATGATGTGAGCACAGAAAAGACATTTGTGGTTATTTCATTATAAATGTTATGTTATATTTGTCTGACCTACACGTGCCTCTTTGATTTAATTGTAAGCAGGATGACAGGATGATCAAAATCAATGTCAAACTGGGCAAAACAGTCAATTTCAGTGGGGGTTGAATAATTTTGAATACAACTGTATGTATGTATGAGAGTTAGGGACCTTAGAGTGTAAGCTCGAGGGCAGGGACAATATATATGGTAAAAAGCTGCATAAATTACAATATAGAATATAGAAGTAACTGTAATAAATAAATAAGAATTGATCTGTAAGACTTACTACATTGTAGACTTCCAGATGTTTACTGGGATATTTAGAGGATTCCAACTTATCCAATTATTAAAAAAAATAAAAACTCCATTTATACCTACCATTTTTTTTATGCTATGAAGACTATAGCAATCTAGTGGAAGACACAAACTCCTCTTACTTGGATTGGTCAACCAAACTATCCCTATGTACAAATTAACTTATGAAGAATGCTTAAAGAGATTTAAAAAAAAAAAAACATGGTCTCCCTGGCTGCTTGTGTACCACACCGACTGATTAATAATTTATGGAGGTTTCCATGTATAATGCAGGATAATTAAGTTGTGACTCACGCTATGGGTGATTGTTAGGCCGCGTACACACGGTCGGACAAAACCGAGGAGAATGGACCGAGGTTCAGTTTCATCGGTCCAAACCGACCGTGTGTATAGCCCATCGGTCTGTTGTCCTTCGGTCCAAAATTTTAAAACATGCTTTAAAATCGAACCGATGGCCCACTGCCCGATCGGTCCAAACTGATGGTTAGTACAGAAAGCATCGGTTCAAAACCCGCGCATGCTCAGAATCAAGTCGACGGATGCTTGGAAGCATTGAACTTTGTTTTATTCAGCACGCCGTGTGTTTGACGTCACCGCGTTCTGACCTGATCGTTTTTTGGAACGTGTTTACGCACATCAGACCATCAGGCCACTTCAGCGGTGAACCGATGGAAATGGCCCGTCGGACCATTCTCATCGGTTTGGAACGACCGTGTGTACGCGGCCTTAGACTTATGTGATGGAATGGTATATGTTGTTATATATGATTGGATGGTATTGTCATATATAGCTTTGGTACATTAAAGTGGATGTAAACTCACTCTCATCCTTTCTAAACTACTGCCATAGTGGTTATCTATAAGGATATAGATGCCTCCTGCATGTATCCTTACCTGTCAAATGTCTCCCCTCTGTCTGTTATGAGACCTAAAAAACTGCAGATTCTGTGGGTGAGTCTGTTGTCCGGAGTTTGGTGGGTGGAGTCATGTCAGTAGACTCCCCGCCCTCCTCTACACTGCCCTTGTCAGCGTGCATTTTCTCCTGTGTATTTCTTACACTAAATTCTGCTATGATCACTAACATCCAGTCAAAACCCAGAAAGGTCACCACATGACATGCCCAATCATGCTTAGGTGTGGAACAGCCAATCCTGAGAGAGCTGCAGAAGAAAGAAGTGGGGGGGGATTAAAAAATAAAAATAATGCCTGTCTCAGGCTCCTGCATGAGATATGTAAATCACCTGTCACTCACAGCAGGGGGGGGGGGAGAATAGACAGGAATTTCTCCATTTGGCTGTTTTATTTCACTGAAAAAAAGATACGAGGATTGCTCAGAGCTGGATTAACTAAATCATATACAATACATTGTGCCAGCCAACATTTTTTTTTTTCAGATTTACATCCACTTTAAGTGGCTATGTGTTAATTGTATTTATTTTTTCTATACACGGGCTGTATAATTGCCTTTTCTTTCTTTGTTTATGAAAAATCAATAAAAATCTTTAAGGCTAAGTTTGGAGCTGTGTTTTGATCCCATTTTTGATGCATTTTTGATGTGGATGTATTTTTTTTTTGCAGAAGACTACTATAAAAAAACAAAATTTACATGCACTTTACATGCAGTTTTGGTGCGTTTCCATTGCAGTCTATGGGGCAAACAATTGCGCTGCATTGCATCAAAGTAGCACCTGTACCTTCCCCAAAGCTGCGTTGCAGTTGCATTGCAGTGATGTGAATGGGCACCATTAAAATCAATGTGATTTCCATTGTTGTGCAATTCTGTGCAACCCAAGTCACATCTGAAATCGCACTAGTGTGAATCAGGGCAAAAAAAACAAGCAACGTTACTATGCAGAAGCCCCCTTCATCCCCCATGATAATAGATGGAGGTTCCTCTTCTGTGCAGCTGCTGTCACATTTTAAAATCAGTAAGTCTGTACATTCACTCAGCTTCACTTTATTCATTCAGATTCAGCAATTTGTGAATGAGTAAACAAAAAGTCCCATCTCCCACTGTGGCAGACAACTTATAGTTATCGATGAACTAAGAGGGTGAAGATGAGCGTTGTTGTAGTTCATTGACACTTCCTCTAGCTTTCCAATATGAGCTAGAAGAAAGCTTCTGCAGGAGCCTGGCATTGCACCTGCAAACCACTTATCATGGGTGCAATGCTCTGCAGGCTTCTGTGAAATAAAAATAATAAATGCACATTTTTTTCTCCTGCAAAAATATATGCATTTATTATTTTTTTCAGAAAGGTGAAATTAGCCTCTAAAGCCTCTCTATGGAAATGTTTAATGCCGCTTCATGGGCATGCACAAATTTAAGGCTTGACATGTTGGGTATCCATTCACTCGGCACAACCCCATCTTTCATATTTTACCAAATAAATGGGTAACATTTGTGTTTACTAAAATTAAACTTTACTGTATTTTTTTGCTGAACATATGCCCTTGACAAACCGTTGTGATAATATCGAATGATAAAAAAAAATGGAACTATAATTTTATTCTCCAGGGCATCTGCTTTCAAAACATCAAACACAATTTGGGGACTTTAACTAATTTTCGAGCCCAAAACTATTTGTTGACGTGTGCAAAAAGTGGCTCTGGCAGCAAATGAGAAATAATGAATGACTATTAATCGTACACGTTCCCCTGAAAATAGCTAGGCATGCCCACTGTGGCACACATGGCTTAGGCGCTGCTGATCCTTGTACTGGCAACAGGGTTTTGAATCTAGAACAATAGGCATCATGCACACTTTTGTTTCAAACTGTGTACCCAACAGGATTGAACAATGACTTCAATATACAATTGTTTTTATGAACAAAAGTACTACACAAAATGAGAACTTTTGTAAATAAGTATTTATGTGATTTTATTTTTAGAAAAACTGATTTCCCTGGGGAAGGGTTACCTTGTCATTCTAGTAAAGGAGTTTGCTCATATTATAGCCTGCACTGATAATGTCATATGATTTTCTATAACATTTAATACATTTTCTAGCTGATGATTTTAAGCATTTGATGAATGTTATGGAATGCATTAGAAAATAAGTGGCTTTTGGAAATCTGGGAACAACCTTCCTTTAGCAAATCAGCTTCAGTGCTTACAAAAGGAGAACACATAGGGATGTATTTATAAAATATGTTAATAGCAATTCACCTTAGTAAAGGTTGGGGCAAAAAAAAATAATAATAATGTCATTAGGTTATTTCTTGAGCTGATCATTTGGCCACTAGATAGTGCTAAAGTGATTGTAAGGGTTCGTTTTTTTCTTTTGTGTTTTTTGTTATGCTTGCCTCCTCTGTGCAGTTGGTTTTGCACAGCGCAGCCCGGTTCCTCCTCTTCTCGGATCCCTTTTTGCTGGTCCTGGCCCCTCCCTCCTATCAAGTGACCCCATAGCCAGCAGCTTCCTATGGGGACACTGGAGCCGAGTCACAGCTACATGTGTCCATTCAGACACGTACCCCCGACCCGGCCTTGCCTCCTCTCTCCCCTGATTGGCTGACTGACTGATTGACAGCTGTGGGAGCCAATGGCGATGCTGTGTCTTAGTCAATCATGAGGAGTGTCCCAGACAGCTTAGACAGTCATGGAGACCACTGGAGAGAGATGGGGCTCAGGTAAGTAATTGGGAGGTGCTGGGGTGGCTGCTACACACTGAAGGTTTTTGAAAAGAATGCCTAATCATGTGCAGGTTAAATAAAAATGTTTTTTTTTTTCTCTGATAAAATTATCAAAGTCAGCACAGCTCCACCTCTTTCACCAAGATAAGGGAATTTTGTCTTTGCTTAGAAAATGAGGTAAAGCTCATCCAATCGTTTGCAAAGAAAAATGCTGCTTTTTTTTTTTCTTAATTTTCTCTGTGATGTGCTGTAATGCAGCTGCAATCTGGAGGTGGATTAGCGTACCATTAAAAATGAATGGCAGTATAACTCCCTCCTGCATGGTGCTGCACTGCAACATTTTACCAAGTCTTACAACATGGTAGTGTGAACAAGCTCTTATTGTTATGTCGAGATTTAATAACTCTACATAATTCAACAAGAAAAATGGCAACATAATTTTCCACTTCATCCACCGTGTCATTAACAAACAGAGCAAAAAATAAATGTGCCCAACAACAAGCTTTTTTTGAGTACCACTATTAATAGTAACAGTTAAAATTCTTTAACCACTTGTCCATAGGGCAATTTTTTCATTTTTTGCACACATGCTAAAATCTGCATTTGTTTGCTAAAAATTACAGTCTATATTTTCTGAAAGCAGAGACCCAGGAAAATAAAACGGTAGTAGTTGCAATTTTTTTATACAGTTATATTTGCGCAGATATACAACATTTGCGTAGTTATGTATCAAATGCATGTTTTCAGGAAAAAAATACAATAAAAAGAATTTTAGTGCACACAAACAAAGCCAGTTTTTTTGGGACCTGTGTGTTTGCCAGAAGACAGCAGGGGGGGCACCGGACATGGTGTAGATACCCGTAGATAATGCGGCTATCTATGCCCGGAAGTGGGTGCAAATACCTGTCTAATTCAATTACCAAGGCCTTCAGGTCTGGAATGGATATTAATGGGGAACCCCGCCGTCAATTTAAAAAAAAAAATGACGCGGGGTTCCCCCCAAATATCCATTCCAGACCCTTCAGGTCTGGTGTGGATTTTAAGGGGAACTCCACCCCAAATTAAAAAAAATGGCGTGGAGTTCCCCCCAAAATCCACACCTGACCCTTATCCGAGCACGTTAACCTGGCCGACCTCAGAAAAGAGGGGGGGACAGAGTGCGGCCCCCCCCCTTTCCTGAACCGTACCAGGCCACATGCCCTCAACATGGGGAGGATGTCCCCATGTTGATGGGGACAAGGGCCTCATCCCCACAACCCTTGCCCGGTGGTTGTGGGGGTCTGCGGGCGGGGGGCTTATCAGAATCTGGAAGACCCCTAACAAAGGGGACCCCCAGATCCTGCCCCCCCTATGTGAATTGGTAATGGGGTACACTGTACCCCTACCATTTCACAAAGGAAATGTAAATTCTTGTAAAAAAAAAAACACACAGACGCCGTAGAAAAAAAGTATTTCCCCTTCCTGGGCTTCCCCAGTGACGTAGCTGTGTCAGAGGGGGCGGGGTCACGTGACGGGTGGCCCTGCCTCCCCTATATAAGAAATGTCACAGCTTCAGTCGCGTCATTCACTGGGCTGTGTCCAGCGGTGAGAGGAGGTCGGCGATGCTGCGCGATGGATCTTCTCATCACTGGAGATCACCCGCACCTGTCACTGGATCAGGATAACGTTGGAGCAGGAAGCCGGGAACGAGTGGATTATCACAGCTGGAGTTTTTTTATTTATTTTTTTATTAATAAAGGACTTTTTTCTACTGTGTCTGTGTGTTTTTTTTTTTACAAGAATTTACACTTCCTTCGTGAAATGGTAGGGGTACAGGGTACCCCATTACCAATTCACATAGGGGGGGGCCAGGATCTGGGGGTCCCCTTTGTTAAAGGGGTCTTCCAGATTCTGATAAGCCCCCTGCCCGCAGACCCCCACAACCACCGGGCAAGGGTTGTGGGGATGAGGCCCTTGTCCCCATCAACATGAGGAAATCCTCCCCATGTTGAGGGCATGTGGCCTGGTACGGTTCAGGAGAGGAGGGGCCGCACTCTGTCCCCCCGTTAACGTGCTCAGATAAGGGTCTGGTGTGGATTTTGGGGGGAACTCCACGCCATTTTTTTTTAAATTTGGGGTGGAGTTCCCCTTAAAATCCACACCAGACCTGAAGACCTTTTTATGAATGAATCCTCTCTGAATTGCCAAAGTCGACAATTCATTATAGCCGCAAAGCCGGTTTTAAATGACTTTATTTCCTTTCAGAAATGACACTTTGCGCAGGGACAGTTCTAAGTTTATTTTTATGTGGTTCGGGTTCGGGTCAAGTTCGGGTCCCGAACCCGGACTTTTTTCCGAAATTCGGCCGAACCCAAACATCCAGGTGTCCGCTCAACTGTAAAGACATCCATTTGTTTTCAGATCATTTCATCCAGTGGAAGTCAAAGGCCAGGCAAGCCTAGGCTGCCTTTTGGCCTACTTTTCTCAATCATCATATTTCTCACCCTCTTACCTTTAACCTTTACCATACATGTTTGTCAAGACCGCCTCCAGAAAAAAGTCGAGGCCATTTACACAATCCAGATTGGATCATCCGGGAAAAAAATATGGCCAGCCTGCTGCACCAGCACCAGAACCCAAACACTACTTTGTTCCTGATGGCATTAGGCTGAATACTACCCAGCATTTTTAAAACTGTCGTAACCTCAAGGCCACCTATGGCATAATGGTCAAAGAGCCCACCGTTTTCACTCTCCCTCCTAGAGGAGGGTCGAGTAGGCTTTACTCTACAATACAAACAGTTCAGAAATCATGCTTGAGGTGATAGTAGCCGTACACTTGCGACACAGACAATTGAGTACTGTCCGCAATACTTTTTTCAATTTTTCAGGACAAGGTTTCGGGGGAATGTCCCCTTCTTCAAGGTCCTAGCAGTAGTAGTGCTGGGACCTTGAAGAAGGGGACATACCCCTAAAGCCTGAAAAACTATGTTAGTGCAAATAAAATATTGTAAGTATAATGAACAGTACTCAATTGTCTTCAACACTACAACTAAGAATTTGTGCAATGCTGGGCCTAAAATTCCTCTATTCCATTATAGGCAGTCCAATCCACCATTAGAGTTCTCTTTCAAAAGCTTTGTTCTGTGTGATTGCATATTAAGGTTACTGGTTTCAAAGGGATAGCCCTCCATGTTATGTCCCTAGGAAGCAAAGCATGTCTGTATTGTGAGGGATAATATATATATATATATATATATATATATATATATATATATATATATATATATATATATATATATATATATATATATATATATATATATATATATATATATAAAATCTTCTATAAAAAGTAGATGATGGCATTGAATACCTTTTAAATGTCCGAATTATTGCCAGAAGATTTGTTATTTATAAGCACATAATTTCCAGAACCATCACCTTAAAATCACAAACTGAGCACTCAATAAGATACAGGAAATCATTTACAACATTACCCATTGTATTTAAATGTTTAAATGTTGAAAAAAACCTCTACAGCAAACAATGTGTTCCATCTATGACAAACACCTCTAGAGAACTTCCTGAGAGATACCACAAGTTCCACAACGTGTGCTTAGTTGCAGTTCTGACAAACTGTCTTGCTAAATAACATAGGTAATATAAATACACTATATTACCAAAAGTATTGGGATGCCTGTCTTTACACATACATGAGCTTTAATGGCATCTTAGTCTGTAGGGTTCAATATTAATTTGGCCCACCCTGTGCAGCTATAACAGCTTCAACTCTTCTGGGTAGGCTGTCCACAAGGTTTAAAAGTGTGTCTATGGGGATGTTTGACCATTCTTCCAGAAGCACATTTGTGAGGACAGATACGAATGTTAGACGAGAAGGCCTGGCTCACAGTCTCCGCTCTAATTTTTCCCAAAGGTGTTCTATTGGGGGTTAAGGTCAGGACTCTGTGCAGGCCAGTCAAGTTCCTCCACCCCAAACACACTCATCCATCTCTTTATGGACCTTGCTTTGTGCACTGGTCCAAATCATTTGGTGGAGGGGGGGGGGGGGATTATGGTGTGGGGTTGTTCATCAAGTGTTAGGGTTGGTCCCTTAGTTCCAGTGAAGGAAACTCTTAAAGCATCAGCATACCAAGACATTATTGGAAGTTTGGGGATGGCCCCTTCCTATTCCAACATGACTGCACACCAGTGCACAAAGCAAGGTCCATAAAGACATGGATGAGTGAGTTTGGGATGGAGGAACTTGACTGGCCTGCACAGTGTTGCTTGAATATGGTGCTCACAATTGGGGAACATTCCTACTTTTACAACTTAAAGAGGACCTTAAGTCTTCCTCTTTAATTGTACCTACAGGCGAGCCTATAATAAGACTTACCTGTAGGTGACCATCGGCGTCTTGGTAACCCCCCTGACTAAGGCCCTTCTCCCCCGATCACTTAGTTTGGCTGGGGAGAAGAGTCCTGCTGGATGATGGAGACCACTGTGCTCATTGGGACCTTCAATGCTGCAGAAATGTTTCCGTATTCTTCCCCAGATCTGTGCCTCGATACAATCCTATCTCTGAGGTTTACAGACAATTCCTTGGACTTCATGAGTTGGTTTGTGCTCTGACATGCACTGTTAACTGTGGGACCTTATATTGACAGGTGTGTGCCTTTTCAAATCATGTCCAATCAACTAAATTTTACCACAGGTGGACTCCAATATAGTTGTAGAAACATCTCAAGGATGATGAGTGGAAACAGGATGCACCTGAGCTCAATTTTGAGTGTTATGGCAAAGGCTGTGAATACTTATGTACATGTGATGTTTTTTAGTTTTAATAAATCTGCAAAGATTTCAAACAAATTTCCTTCACGTTGTCATTATGGGGTATTGTTTGTAGAATTCTGAGGGGAAAAATGTATTTAATACATTTTGGGATAAGGCTGTACCATAACAAAATGTGGAAAAAGTGAAGCACTGTGAATACTTTATAGATGCACTGGAAGGCTAAGATCTAACATATATCTGTAGAACACATGGGAACAAGATCCCTACCCATAGAGCACTGCCAAAATGCCAACATTTCAGTGTTTTTCCATGTAAAAAGAGGACTTTTCCAGTGGTATTTTACATACATTTTACTACATATTATCAATAGCACAATTCTCCAGTGCACGTGTTCAGCAATGCCATGTGATTAGATAGACGCAGCATGCTTCAGGGAATTCTAATCACTTACAATGGGGACTACATTATTATACCGTGGATAGCATATCCCAGATTAAAATCATCTCATTACCTTCTGAATGATTATTCTCATTACCAAAGATACAGTTGCATAGATAAAATACTTACAAGCTCAAATTTTAAACACAACCACTGGGTCTGAAACACCAAAGGAAAAGCTAAACTGTATTAAATCAGCATAAATATTAGGGTTTTATAATGTCTACGCTAAAAGGAAAAATTCCTACAAAGTTTCCTTACGCTTTTGCTCCCACTGCCCTAAGTATGTCTATCTCCCCACTCACTTCCCCTATACCACAGCCCTTACCTAGATCCCACTTCAAGACCCATTGCCTTAAAGCGAGATCTAGATCCCCGTACTCCCTACTGGGTGCATTTCGGTCCAATAGGCTTTTAATAGTCTACCAGGTCATAAAAAATGGTGGAGGGATGTCAACAAAAAGGTAACAAAAAGGTGAGAAAACTTTATGAGAACATATCCTTATTATAGAAAACATGCGTAGAAAAAAAATATGGAAGCTGTCATTGCTGCCTTGAAATTTAAAGACATAGGGCTAGATTCAGGTAGGGGCACGCATTGTTACGGCGGCGCAGCGTATCGTATTTACGCTACGCCGCCGTAAGTTAGAGAGGCAAGTGCTGTATTCACAAAGCACTTGCCTCCTAAGTTACGGCAGCGTAGCGTAAATGGGGCCAGGGTAAGCGCGCGTAATTCAAATGAGGATGAGGGGGCGTGTTTTATGTTAATTCTTGGTGACCCGACGTGTTTGACGTTTTTCCCGAACGGCGCATGCGCCGTCCGTGGAATTTCCCAGTGTGCATTGCTCCAAAGTACGCCGCAAGGACGTCATTGTTTTCGACGTGAACGTAAATTACGTCCAGCCCCATTCACGGACGAGTTACGCAAACAACGTAAATTTTTCAAATTTCGACGTGGGAACGACGGCCATACTTAACATTGCGTGCGCCTCCTAATAGCAGGAGTAACCTTACACCGAAAAAGCCTAACGTAAACAACGTAAAAAAATAGCACCGGGCGTACGTAAATTTGTGAATCGGCGTATCTAGGTCATTTGCATACTCTACGCCGGGGATATGCAATTAGCGGACCTCCAGCTGTTGCAGAACTACAATTCCCATGAGGCATAGCAAGACTCTGGCAGCCACAAGCATGACACCCGGAGTCAGAGGCATGATGGGACTTGTAGTTTTGCAACAGCTGGAGGTCCGCTTATTGCATATCCCTGTTCTACGCCGAAAATGACGGAAGCGCCACCTAGCGGCCAGCGTAAATATGCACCCTAAGATACGACGGTGTAAGAGACTTACGCCAGTCGGATCTTAGGCTAATGTCGGCGTATTTTTCTTTCTGAATACAGAAAAAAGATACGCCGGCGCAGCTTTGAATTTACGCGGCGTATCTATAGATACGCCAGCGTAATTCAATGCTCAACCTGGCCCATAGGCTGTAGGGCTGTCATCTTGATACTGGCTTGATTGCCTAGTAGGTCACTGAACAAGCATACAGGACAAGAGGCTATACTTCACTGCCCACATTCTTGTTCCAGGTCAATGACTTAATAGCTAGAGAAGCCAGGATAAGCATGGAAGCTCCGGGAATACGAAGGTGTAGCTCCCATATCAAATGTTAAAAATATCAGTATAATGATGTAAGTAATCATATCAATGTGCGCTTTGCCCTAAATATATTGTTTCTCCATATAAGTTATACAATATATATACCGTATATACTAGAGTACAAGCTGAGTTTTTCAGCACATTTTTTGTGCTGAAAATGCCCCCTCGGCTTATACTCGAGTCACCTTTTTCCACCTGATCTCCTGGACTTTGGGGACCGGGTACCATCCGGCCGTAGGTCCCCTGGATCCCAAACTTGGCACACATGTGTGCAAAGTTTGTTGTCCGGGGGACCTATGGCCGGGGAGCACCGATTTTTCAAAACCCGGGCACACCTTCCATACCATAGACTCCTATGTTAAATGGCAATTTCTCCGGTGAATTTGGGGACCCAGTACTGACCGGTTGTAGGTCCCCTGGACCTGGAACTTGGCACACATTTCGCCCTATTTCTCCTCCATAAGTGTGCAAAGCTTGTTGTCTGGGGGACCTATGGCTAGGAAGCACCGATTTTTCAAAACTGGGTACCCCTTCCATAGACTCCCATGTTAAATGTCAGTCTAGTCATGGGCACAGTGAGCCATGAGCACAGTAAGGCATGTACATGGACACAGTGAGGCATGCAGATGGACACCCTAGGCTTATACTCGAGCCAATACGTTTTCCCAGTTTTTTGTGGTAAAATTAGGTTCCTTGGGTTATATTCGGGTTGGCTTATACTCGAGTATATACGGTATATATACACACACACACACACATATATATGCACACACTGTAGAAATGGGGTAGGCATAAGTGTTTATTCCAAATCCAGGCTCTGCTTTAAGCTCTATAGTTCTGCTAAATATTGTGCCTTTATAATTACATGTCTACAAGACAGTGCCTGTCTGATTGAAAACAACAGGTTCCTTGCAGACTCTGATCATGTGAGATCCTCGCAATATTAGCAAATTGAAAAATGTTCTGAGATTGACTCTCCAACAAATGATAAATTACAACTTGCTCTAAACACAATTACATCTAGCTTGAGCTCCTAGTCTAGAAATACCATCCTAGAACAAGGGAAAAATTATCTGTGCCCAAATGATGTACAAATACATCAAATAAGCCCTTGTTTAACTTCTTTTAAACCACCAATAGCCTGAAAAAAATATCACAATTACTGCCTGTTACATTTCAGCAGGTAGGGTAAGGAGTTGCGATCCACACGGTTCTTGGTTTAGTTACGTGTGCCACTTTGGGACTATACATCCCACCACAAGTTGCCCCATTACTTTGGCAGGTCTCGAAGAGAAAAACTCTGCAGCTTTTAACAACCACTTTTTGTTCTGAGAACTACAGGGGGACGTGTACACCACCATAACATTTGCCCTGCTCTCAGAACATAGGATTCCCCTTTACTTTCTGTCTTGGTGACCTTCATGATGGGCATACCCTAAAGGCTTCACTCCTGGACCTGTACAGTACTCTAAGACTAATAACATGATGCACCTTGTGCAAAGGTGAGCACCCACATAGGATCCAGTGCCCAAAGTGACATTGCTGGCCGGGTACGATCCCCCAAAGCTCAGCCGAGTTGAGCTTTCCAAAACTTGCAGAAGGTGCAACCTTTGGAGTTTGATAGAAGAATCTTGTGCCAAGATCCAAAAATCTTGAGGAGGTAACTTTCTCTCAGTAGCCCATCACCTACAGTAGATACCATCGCCATACCAGTCCCGGTATCACCAGACCAATGTAAGCCATCAACAGTGTTCCCGATTGCTGCCACACCAATCCCAGTGTCACCAAACCAGTGCAACTAGCAACAGCATTTCTGATCACCAACATACCAGTCCCTTTGTTGCCAGACCAGTGCAGCCAGCAACAGTGTTCCTGATCATTACAATACCAGTTCCATTGTCACCAGACCAGTACAGCCAGCAACAGTGTTCTTGATCACTAGCTACAATAGTCCAAGTGTCACCAGACCAGTGTAAGCCAGCAATAGTGTTCCTGATCGCCATCACCTCAGTTTTGTCAGATCAGTGCAGCCAGCAAACAGTGTTTCCGATTGCTGCCATACCAGTGCCAGTGTCACCAGAACTAGTGCCACCTTTAACAGACCTTGATCACTGCCACAGTTTTACCAAACAAGTGTAAGCCAGAAACAGTGTTTCTGATCACAAATACACCAGTGTCACCAAAGCAGCCATGAATAGTGTCCCTTATTGCTGTCACAACAGTACCGTGCCACCAGTGCCAGTGTAGCCAGCAACAGTGTTCCTGATCACCACCACACCAGTGCACTGGTCTGACACATCTGCATGCCCCACTGATTACATTGCTGTGAGCCGCCAGCCCCAGACATCCCCTGAGACAATGTTGGTTGATTTTTGTGAAACACAAAATAAAATGTCCATTGTACAGCTTTGTGGTTAGATTCAATAAAAGTCTACAGTAAAAAAAATTTTTAAAAAAACATACATACCTAGGACATGTGCACTGCCGAAAATTTTTTATTTTTCGTTTTATTTGTTTTTTTGCTTTTTTCTGAAATTCAGGAAATTCGGAATTCAGAAATTCGAAAATTCGGAAATCCAATTTTCAAAATTTCCCATTTTCAAATTATAGATTTTCGAATTTTGCAATTTCGAAACTCGGATTTTCAAAATTTCCAATTTTCAAATTTAGGACATTTTTGAATTTAGGAAATTCGAAAATTCGGATATTTCGGAATTAACTAATTTGTCAAAATGCGTTAAAAACGAATTACACATGTCTAGTACAAACATTGAAAGTCTCAGGCCCCGTACACACGACCAGTTTCCTCGGCAGAATTCAGCTTCCGACCGAGTTTCTGGCTGAATTCTGCCGAGAAACCCGGCCGTGTGTACACTTTCGGCCAAGGAAGCCGACGAGGACCTCGGCGAGGAAATAGAGAACATGTTCTCTATTTCCTCGTTGTTCTATGGAAGAACTCGGCCCGCCGAGGTCCTCGGCGGCTCCAGGACTGAACTGGCCGAGGAACTCGATGTGTTTGGCACGTCGAGTTCCTCGGCCGTGTGTACGGGGCCTCACACGTGGTAATGCCATACTCAGGAGGAGTATAGCAGATTGTGTTTTCTGTTCATTCTATATGTGAGATATAATTTTCAAATTATTTTCCACATTTTTCCAAAACTTGCGGCAAAAAAACGAAATCTTCAAAATACTATGCCTCTAAAAATATCTTGAGGTGTTTACTCTCTTCAAAATGTGGCACTTTTGTGGCTGTTTCTATTGCTCCAGGGTCTCCAAGAATATGATATGTAGTCAGAAAATTAGATGTGTAATTTATGCCCCTTGAGCCTAGGTTCACACTGCTGCGAATTCAAAATCGCGGTAAAATGTGCGATTTTACCGCGATTTCGCGGCTGCGATTTTGCCGCGATTTCGGCCGCAATTTAATGTAAATCGCGGCCCGAAATCGCAAAAAGTAGTACAGGAACTACTTTTTGAAATCGCAGATGCGGCGTCGCACTGATTAGGACAGTGCCATTGCCGACAATTGCCGCCGATTTGAGATGCGATTTGACATGTCAAATCGCATCTCAAATCGTTCCAAATCGTACCCAGTGTGAACCAGGGCTGAAAGCCTGAAGGTGCTTTTTGGATCTTGGATCCCTTTATGCAGCTATGCTGCAAAAAGTCTCATATACCGTATATGGTAGCTTCATAGCAGGAGAAGAATATGTTTTGAGGTGTATTTCTATCTAGCAAGGTCTGCACGTCATTATCTACACCATTTGGTAACCAACAATAGATTATTTTTTAGGATGCTTAAACCTCTTCACATTGTATCAATCTGCTAGTACAATAATTTTAAATATATAGAGTAAGTACACCACCTATCGATTAATAGGATATTTCTAACACACTATATCATACTTAGAAATACAATAGCCTCTGTCTCCTCCTTGGGGGTATAAAAAAATAAATACAAAATTCCTATAGGTTGCTAGAAAAACCTCCACAGGGTCCTGATCCTGGTGCCAGGCCCCTTTTTGCGATTCGGCACTGCGTCGCTTTAACTGACAATTGCGCGGTCGTGCAACGTGGCTCCCAAACAAAATTTGCATCCTATTTTTCCCACAAATAGAGCTTTCTTTTGGTGTTATTTGATCACCTCTTTGCGGTTTTTATTTTTTGCGCTATAAACAGAAATAGAGCGACAATTTTGAAAAAAAAATCTATATTTCTTACTTTTTGCTATAATAAATATCCCCAAAAAAAGATATAAAAAAAGTTTTTTTCCTCAGTTTAGGTCGATATGTATTCTTCTACCTATTTTTGGTCCAAAAATATCGCAATAAGCGTTTATCGATTGGTTTGCGCAAAATTTATAGCGTTTACAAAAGAGGTGCTCCCAGTATGGGAGGGGTTATATAGGGAGAAAACTTCCTGTCTAATTGATTACACCAGTGTCCAGCACCTGGACAAATCCAGCAGTGTCTTCCACCGAGCCGATTTTTCAATTGACTTTCAGGTGCTGCTGCCTCCATCTCGGTTAAGGGAAATTGGCAGTAAACCCTTACGGTTTCACAGCCGGTTCCCCACTGCGCATGCGGAAGCGCACTGTGCTTTTCAGAATGCCCTGCGGCGGGGGAAGGAAGAGGAGAACTTCCCGGTGAGTTATCCACGGCAAAGTCAGCTAGAAGCTGTAGCAAAAAGAGAGGGGGGGGGGGGCAAATTAGCAAAGCTTCCCCTTTAGGTGGAGCTGCGCTTTAATTGACAGCTGGAAAAAAAAATCATTTTCTTTCTTCATTTTCCAAAAGACTCGCAATGCCTGTTAATTAGTTTTAGGTGTTTGCTTTCCAAAATGTAATCATTTTGGGGTGTTTCTACCATCCTGGTGCTCCAGAGCCCCCAAAAAATTGATACGTAGTCAGCACATTAGATGCCTAATTTATGCCCCTTGAAAGTCTAAAGGTGCTCCTTGGATTTTGGGCCCTTCTGGAAAAAAAAAAAGCCTCACACGTGGTATCCCCATACTCAGGAGAAATAGCAGAAAGTGTTTTGGGGTGCAATTCTAAGTATGCCGACAGCTGTGTTAAAAAAAAATCTATTTTCTTAATTTTCCAAGCACTTAAGAAATGTGATAGGTAGTTAGGAAATCAGATGCATTATTTATGTCCCTTAACCATCTAATCACCGCCCCATAGCCGAATTACGGCTATAAGGCGGTTCCTTAACTCTGGGAGGACATCCATGGACGTCCTCCCAGAGAATCGTTACCACGCGCCCCCTCGGGCGCGCACACGCGATCACCTGTTCGCCGGGTCCACGGGACCCGCAGCAACAAGGATTGCGGTAAAGTGCCAATGAATGCGGCTCTTTACCATGTGATCGCGCTGTCCAATGACAGCGCGATCACAAATGTAAACAAACAGGGACATGGGGTCAGTTTGAGTTCATTGCTCTCCTCACACCGATCCAGCGTGAGAGGAAAGGAGAGAAATTAGAGACAAACTAAGTGCTTTTAGTGCCCATCAGTGCCACCAGTGCCACCTGTGCCCATCAGTGCCACCTGTGCCACATCAGTGCCGCCAGTGCCTACCAGTGCCACACCAGTGCCACTTTTGCCCATCAGTTCCACCTGCGCCCCTGCAGTGCCACATCAGTGCCACCTGTCTACTTTACAAAAATGGGTCATTTGGGGGGTATTTGTACTTTACTGGCTTGTTAGGGTCTCAAGAAATGAGAGAGGCTGTCAGTACATCAAGTGTTATCAAATTGATCAATTTTCAGTAATTGGCACCATAGTTTGTGGACCCTATAACTTTCACCCAGACTAAATAATATCCACAATTTTTTTTACAACATTTTCGTTCTTTTTTCATTTATAGCGAAAAAAATAAAAACCGTAGAGGTGATCATATACCACAAAAAGAAAGCTCTATTTGTGTGGAAAAAAATGACAAAAATGTAATTTGGTTACAGTGTAACTGAGTAATTGTCATTCAAAATGTGAGAGCACCGAAAGCTGAAAATTGGTCTGGTTATTAAGTGGGTTTGAGTTGCCAGTGGTCGAGTGGTTAAAAGCCTGAAGGTGTTTCTTGGATTTTGGGCCCCTCTATGCATCTAGACAGTAATTACCCTTATACTCGAAATAAGTAGAAGAATGTGTTTTGTGGTGTAATTATATATACCGTATGCTTATGCCATGAGTGAGAATAGTTAAAATAAATTTTGTGGCAAAAAAAATAATAATCAAAAACGCACCATGATTCTTACCAAATACCCTGCAGTGTCTATTTTTCAAAATGGGTCATTTTGGGGGGCTGTTTGTACTGTCCTGATATTTTAAAGTGGTTGTAAACCTCAGATATGAAATATGAAAAAAGCTTATCCCTCTATATTGTATACTTGTCTTAATCCAGAGCACTAAGTGTCATTTCTGCATCTTTCCTTTGCTATCCGCATGAATCACTTCTGACAAGTTATCCTGACACCAAGAGAAAAACGGTGACAGGTGAGGAGATCCCAGATGATTGACAGCTTCAGCTTTGTTCCTGTGTGAAGGGGGGTGTGTCCCTTCACTCCAATCAGTTCTCGGAGCTCTCCTCATTTTTCTTCAGAGTGTAACTTCAGCTCTCCTCCCCCATATTTATGACCGCTCAGACAAACTTTATAAATTCTGGACTTTGAACAAATGTAGAGAGGAAAAAAAGACTGTACATAAACAGGAACAACTTATGTAGGATGATTTATTTCATCTCTGTGTATCACGTGGGGCCAGTCATTTCACTGGCTATATAGAAGGGTTTACAACCACTTTAACCACTTAAGACCCGGACCATTATGCAGCTAAAGGACCTTGACCCGACGTGCGACGTGGCTCCCAAACAAAATTGGCATCCTTTTTTTCCCACAAATAGAGCTTTCTTTTGGTGGTATTTGATCACCTCTGCGGTTTTAATTTTTTGCGCTATAAACAAAAAAAGAGCGACAATTTTGAAAAAAAATCAATATTTTTTACTTTTTGTTATAATAAATATCCCCCAAAAAATATATAAAAAAAAGTTTTTTCCTCAGTTTAGGCCGATACTTATTCTACCTATTTTTTGGTAAAAAAATAAATCGCAATAAGCGTTTAACGATTGGTTTGCGGAAAATTTATAGCGTTTACAAAATAGGGGATAGTTTTATGGCATTTTTATTAATCATTTTTTTTTTTTACTAGTAATGGCGGCGATCAGCGATTTTTTTTGTAACTGCGACATTATGCCGGACACATCGGACAATTTTGACACATTTTTGGGACAATTGTAATTTTCACAGCAAAAAGTGCTATAAAAATGCATTGATTACTGTGAAAATGACAATTGCAGTTTAGGAGTTAACCACTAGGGGGCGATGTAGAGGTTATGTGTGACCTCATATGTGTTTCTAACTGTAGGGGGGCGGGGCTGGACTTGTGATGTCATTGATCGTCGTTCCCTATATCAGGGAACAGACGATCAATGACGGTGCCACTGTGAAGACTGGGGAAGGTGTGTTTACACACACACCACTCCCTGTTTTTCTGCTCTTGTGATCGATCGCGGGACACCGGCGGCGATCGGGTACGTGGGTCCCGCGGCCGCAGTCACGGAGCTTCGGAGACCTGCGGCGCGCGTGACCCTTTAAGTACTAAACGTGCCCATACACTATGCAAATTTTGTTCAGTTCCTGATGAACTGGCAGAAATTCTCTTCAGAAGTAGCTCTGTCACCATACGTACAGTATGTGTGTATGGCTATAATGCATTCCTTTCTTATAAATTTGGACTTGCACAGAAAGGCAGCTGTTAGAAGTATATTTTATATCCACCGGACCAGCGATTTACCTGTATGTCACTGGACTTCAAGTAGTCATCCGTTACCTTTTTAGAGCCAGCTCTCTTGTAAACGCAATCCTAGTACAGGGCTTGACAAATTTGCTTGAAATCGAGGAGCCAGCTAGAAAAGTTAGGAGGCAGTTTTTTTTTCAGCATGCCTGGCTTCTGTCGGACCGGCTGCCATACCAACCAACCAATGTCGTCCGGCATTCGGCCCTTGTGTACAATGCTTGATGGTGTGATGGGAAGCAGCTCACAGTACAGCAAGGTGGGGATGATAGGAGATCCAGTAACTCATGCCACCCTAGGCCCCTTGCACACGGGCGCCTCTGCTAAGCGGAATCCGCTTGCTCAGTGAAGATTTTTCTGCTAATCCCCGCTGAGCAGGTGAATGACAGGTCCTCAGTATACAGCTGGTTGTGTTATAATTGTATACAGAGCTCAGTATACAGCTGGCTATGTCTGGACATGTCAGAACTCCTGCACAGTTCCTGGTAATCCATTCAAAACAAAGCTAGCTTTACTAACACACGACAATCCCACCTCCCTCATCAGTCAGATGTAAAGGCATGGTCTGCGTCACCTGACAGCTGGTATACACAAGAAACTTGGTTCCTACCTGTGCGTGCTTAACCCAGCTGTTCCCGGGTAACGTTTATCTGGTTCCGCTGTACAGTGTGGTGGATAATACCGGGGAGGGCTGTGCGCTGCAGGTAACAATTCTCCCATTCCCGTTACAGCTCGCTGTGGGCACGGATGTCACCGTAGCGTCACGTATCGGCAGGAAATAGCTAGGGGCGTGTCTTGCAATCCCAGGCTGTGTATTGTGGTGAATTCTGGGACTTGTAGTCCCCATCCCAGGCTGTGTATTGTGGTGAATGCTGGGACTTGTAGTCCCCCTATCCCAGGTTGTGTATTGTGGTGAATGCTGGGGCTTGTACTTCGCATCCCAGGCTGTGTACAGTGGTGAATGCTGGGGCTTGTAGTCCCCATCCCGCAGCCTCAATTACCGGCCAGTGCGGCCGATGAGATTGTGTGATCGCAGGGGGGGGGGGGGGCGCACGGAGACACAAGATTAATTTAGCTGTGCTGCCCCAGGCGCCAGGTGGCTAATTCTAGGCGCAACGGCGACCTGGTGCCCGGAATTTGTCGAACCCTGTCCTAGTAGCCGCTGGATTGCTTTTACATGCAGCAGGAAGGGATGTCCCCCACTTCCGCAGCTTTCTTGGGCTCTCCCTTCCCACCAGATCGGCTCTAAGTTATAATAACCTGGAAGCGATGACCTGACAGGATGTTGACTGCGCCATTAAAAAAAAACTGGCAAAACTCATCGTCCAGTGCGGCCGATGAGATTGTGTGATCGCGGGGGGGGGGGAGGGCGCACGGAGACACGAGATTAATTTAGCTGTGCTGCCCCAGACGCCAGGTCGCTAATTCTAGGCGTAACAGCGACCTGGCGCCCGGAATTTGTCGAACCCTGTCCTAGTAGTTAACTAGCCGCTGGATTGCTTTTACATGCAGCAGGAAGGGATGTCCCCCACTTCCGCAGCTTTCTGGGGCTCTCCCTTCCCACCAGATCGGCTCTAAGTTATAATAATCCTTCTAGATTGTAAGCTCTAACGAGCAGGGCCCTCTGATCCCTCCTGTATTGATTTGTATTGTGACTGTACTGTCTTCCCTGATGTAAAGCGCTGTGCAAACTGTTGGCGCTATATAAATCCTGTATAATAATAATAATAATAATAATAATAACCTGGAAGCGATGACCTGACATAACTTCAGTTTTACGAGGATGTTGACTGCGCCATTAAAAAAATAAATAAATAAAATAAAACAGATCTTTGGGTTTTAAATGCTTTTAAGGGCAGGAGGAGGGATTTGGGGTCTTGTAGACCCCAGATATCACCATAGAGAGTACCTGTCACATGTCTATTGCTGTCACAAGGATGTTTACATTCCTTGTGACAGCAATAAAAGTGAACAAAAAAATCTAAGTGTAAAATAGGGTAAAAATAAATAGATAAATTATTAATTAAAGAAAAAAAAATGTGAGGTATCACTGCGAATGTCAGAGCAGTAATTCTAGCACTAGACCTCCTCTGTAAATCTAAAGTTGTAACCTGTAAAGGCTTTTAAAGTAAAATGTACATTGTTTGCCGCCATTGCATGGGCATGCACAATTTTAAAGCGTGACATGTTTGGTATATCTTTACTCAGTGCAACATCATCTTTTGTATTTTACAAAAAATTGGGTTATGTATTGTGCTTTTTTTTGCACCAAATGATTAGAACCAGTGCACAAAGCAAGGTTGATAAAGACATGGATGAGCAAGTTTGGGGTGGAGGCTGGCCTGCACCTCAACCCGACAGAACATCTTTGGGATGAATTGGAGCAGAGACCTGAAATGTGCTGGACAGGCGTCCCAATATGTTTGACAACATAGTGTATATCCATATATAATATGGATATATCATTTTCCTAGATGCTGGTAATGGAACAATCTGTAGTCGTACTTACCTGCATTTCTTTCTTTTTTTTTTGCACATGTGGTGAATGATAAAAGAACAGCGGGCCAGATTCACAAAAGAGATACGACGGCGTATCTCCTGATACGATTGTCGTATCTATGCGCCTGATTCATAGAATCAGGTTACGCATAGATAGCCCTAAGATCCGACAGGTGTAAGTGACTTACACCGTCGGAACTTAGGCTGCAATTCTAGGCCGGCCGCTAGGTGGCGATTCCATTGCGGTCGGCGTAGAATATGTAAATGACTAGTTACACCGATTCACGAACGTCCGCTTTGCCCGTCGCTCTAAATTTACGTTGTTTCCATAGAGATACGTCACGTAAAACTAAGCATGCCCTCTAGGTGGTCTAACCAATGTTAAGTATGGCCGTCGTTCCCGCGTCAAATTTTTAAATTTCACGTCATTTGCGTAAGTTGTCCGTGAATGGCGCTGGACGCCATTTACGTTAACGTCGAAACCAATGCTGTCCTTGCGACGTCATTTATTTAGCGCAATGCACGTTGGGAAATTTTAGGGACGGAGCATGCGCAGTACGTTCGGCGCGGGAACGCGCCTTATTTAAATGGTCCCCGCCCCATTTGAATTACGCGGGCTTGCGCCGGGCGGATTTACGCTACGCCGCCGCAAGTTTACAGGTAAGTGCTTTGTGAATCAGGCACTTACGCTGTAAACTTGCGGTGGTGTAACGTAAATGGGATACGTTACGCCGCCGCAGCGTAGCCCATTTCTACATGAATCTGGCCGAGCAAGTCCAGCACAACGGAAAAAAATGCTCAGTTTAAGAGCAAGCATAACATCTATGTGAGTATAAGTCCTTTGTAAAGTAACAAACAGCCGAAGTACACAGCTGTTAACCTACCTATTTCGAACCAGTCTAAAACCACGCAGTATTTCCTCTCCGAGTTCTCTTGCTCTGGTGCTCACATTCTCATACTGAAGAATTTCAGACAGAACAGTCTCTGCATCTAGAAGACAAACACAAAACATTCAAGTTCTCTCACTACTTAATAATAAGCATTTAAATGCCATTATATAACTAATAAATGTGCTTCCCCTTGCCCTCTATTTATCTACGATTAAACGATTTGCATTTTTAGGACTAACTGACAAATTAGAAGCACCGGAATCTATGCTAAGTGTTAGTGCAACAGCCTAGCATGCAAAGCATATTCGTGGTGTAAGCCTGGAGCGTGATCAATCACGCAGGTTCCATGCTGGAAGCCATCTTTTATACTAATCTGATTTAAAGCTATTTATGGGGATCGTATTAATCATGTTCTGCAATTGAAGGAGAAGGCTCATTATAACCACAGAAGACAGTACGACACAGCACACTAGACAGGTGGACTACTGTATTAAGATGGAGGGGAGGTGATCTTATGTCTTTGGTGCAGTTTTCAGCAAAGTGCATGTTTACTAGAGAAGAATGGAACCACAAGTAAAGCTCTACTGACCTACTTTGTGGATTTTTTTTCTACTCTATACCAGTTTTTTCAGTTGCGGCACCTTATGCAAAATCTCAATGCATCCCAGACTAAAATGTTCAAAATTGAAATGTTCAAAAGTGTATCAATGGGAAACCTGGGCCTGGGACAACGCACACAACCGCCTTGGTGAAATGAACATCAGAAGCCCTCCTTATGTCAGTCTCCCCATTTCATCAGTGATTTTCCTGTACATGAGAGCCCCCTATCCTAGAGTCCTCTCATCACATCAGAGCCCCCCCAAGTCACAGTGCCCCCAAATCACACAGTCCCTGCCTTTTAGGTCCAGCAGTGCAGCAGAGGGTGGAAGGTGGAGGAGATCTGGAGGAGACGGACTTCTGTCCTCTCCTGAATGCTGGAGGCAGACCTAAATACCACCCGCCATGGTTGAGGATCATCCATTACCACAGGCAGCTGCCAGCACCATAGGAACGAATGATGTCGAGTGCCGTAGCCCCAAAACATAATTTATTGTTATGGTACAGGAGGCCAGCCTGCCCACACTATGGTACTCACTATGCTAATTCAGGGCAAACTAAGTCCCATGCTTACTGCAGAAACACTGCTATAAACAAACATTAGGGAAACAGGTCAGATCAGGCACTTTTTATCTTTCTCCTACACCAGTTCAGGTCCGTCCTATAGCAGTTTTACTGCTACAGGGCTGCACCTGTGCACTGGATCTTGTATAAATACGTTATCCAGCTCCTCCGGGTGGGGCACTCGCCTACGGCTCGCTCCGGCTGTGATCACACACACAGCAGAAGCCCAGCGCCGGGTACCTCGGATTCGATGTTTGCCAGCACCCACCAATGATTAAGGAGAGAGGCAGAACAGCGATCTGCCTATGTAAACAAGGCAGATCGCCGTTCTGTCATTAGGGAAGGAATGGATCCTGTGTTCATGCAAAGCAGGAACATGGATCCATGCCTTCCCCTTGTAGAAGCACCTCCCACACTACACAAACACTGGCTAGGCACACAGTTGATCGCCCCTAATGTTAACCCCTTCCAAGCCAGTGTCATTAGTACTAGTATTAGTGTCACCGGCTCACAAAAAGTGTCAGTTAGTGTCCAGATTGTCCGCTACAATACCGCAGTCCCGCTAGAAGTCACTGATCGTATACATAAATAGTAAAATAAAATAAATAATAATATCCCATAGTTTGTAGATGTTATAACTTTTGCATAAACCAATCAATATACGCGTATTGGGATTTCTCCAAAAATATGTAGCATACTGGCCTAAATTGATGAAGAAATTATTTTTTTTTTAAGTTTTTATTGGATATGTTTTATAGCAGAAAGTAAAAAATACATACCGTATTTATCGGCATATAAATAACACTTTTTCCCCCTTAACCACTTGCTTACTGGGCACATATACCCCCCTCCTGCCCAGGTGAAATTTCAGCTTTCGGCACTGCTTTGCTTTAACTAACAATTGCGCGGTCGTGCAACGTGGCTCCCAAACAAAATTGATGTCCTTTTTTCCCCACAAGTAGAGCTTTCTTTTGGTAGTATTTGATCGCCTGTGCGGTTTTAATTTTTTGCGCTATAAACAAAAAAGAGCGTCAATTTTGAAAAAAACACAATATTTTTACTTGTTGCTCTAATAAATATTCCAATTTAAAAAAAAAATATCCCAATTTAAAAAAAAAAAACATTTTTTTTCTCAGTTTAGGCTGATACGTATTCTTCTACATATTTTTGTTTAAAAAAAAAAAAAAAAAAAATCGCAATAAGCGACTGGTTTGCGCATTTTTTTTTTTACTAGAAATGGCGGCGATCTGCGATTTTTATTGGGACTGCGACATTATGGCGGACACATCGGACACTTTTGACACATTTTTGGCGCCATTCACATTTATACTGCGATCAGTGCTATAAATATGCACTAATTACAGTATAAATGTGACTGGCATTGAAGGGGTTAACACTAGGGGGTAAGGAAGGGGTTAAATGTATTCCCTGCATTGTGTTCTAACTGTAGGTGGAGGGGGGGTGACCGATCTATGTCCCTATGTACAAGGGACACAGATCGGTCTCCTCTCCAGAGACAGGACGCTGTCTCTGTGTAAAACGGCAATGAGAGATGATCTCATATGTTTACATATGAGATCATCTCTCATTGGCCGCACAGATCGCATTGCAAACGGCCACTCTGATTGGCCGTTCGCGGCGATCTGTAATTGGCTGTGTCAAAGGGACACGGCCAACACAGAGTTTCCCCGCTGCGCGCTCTGGAGCGCGGGCGGGGAACGCGCAAAGGGGCGGACGTCAATTGACGTCCAGTTGGATTTTCAGGTCCGCGCTGTAGCCGTCATTCGGCTATAGCGCGGGTCTGAAGTCGTTAAAATCAGGTGAAAATCGTGGGTGCGTGTTATATGTCGAACGGCTGCGTGGGAGGGAGGGAACGAGCGTCACAGAAATAGACAGAGCCGAACCTCCTGTGTACTCGGCTTCGCTTGCAGTCATGCCCAGTCCCACCTCCTAGCATTTACGTCCCGCCATTGGACCGGTGTTATGTCCATCAAAGGAGCCGGGCCAAGGGACGAGCTGAGTACACAGGACATCCGGCTCTGTCCATCTCGGCGGCACTCGTTCCCTCCTCGGCAAGTGAAAGACTGCAGATTGGCACTAATCATGCTGCAAACAGGGGAAAGACTGCAGGTGGGCACTAATCATGCTGCAAACAGGGGCAAGACTGCAGATAGGCACTAATCATGCTACAATAATGGGCAAGGCTGCAGATGGACACTGATAAGTCTGCATTGATGGGCATTTAAAACGTACGTTTTTTTTCCTTAAACTTCCCTCCTAAAATTGGGGTGCATGTTACACGCCAATAAATACGGTATATACTTTCAAAATTATCTGTCTTTCTTGTTATTTAACAACACAGAGGTGATCAAATACCACCAAAAGAAAGCTCTATTTGTGTGGGAAAAAAAATGACATAAATGTTAAGGCAGAGCTTTGTCCTGTCATCGGGGAAGTAATAGATTTACTTTCCCCTCAAAGCAGGGAATAAAATCCATTACTTCCCCTGGTAAAAGCACCACATACATACACCAAAATACCAGCTAGGCACACATTTAACCCTTTGATTGCCCAGAGTGTTTAACCCCTTCTCAGCCAGTGTCCTTAGTACAGTGACAGTGCGTATTTATAGCACTGATCACTGTATTCGTGTCACAGGTTCACAAAAAGTGAGAAAAAGTGAGAAAAAGTGTCAGTTAGTGTCTGAATGTCTGTCGCAATATCGCAGTCACACTATATTAGATCGCAACCATTACTAGTAAAAAAAAACAATGTCCCAAAGTTTGTAGATGCTATAGCTTTTGCACAAACCAATCAATATATGCGTATTGGGATTTTTTTTTTTTTTTTACTACAAATATATAGCAGAATACATATTGGCCTAAATTGATGAAGAAATTAGATGTTTTAAAATATTTTATTGGATAGGTTTTATAGCAGAAAGTAAAAAATATTGTTTTTTATTTTGTTTTTTTAATTGTCTGTTGCACAAAAAAATACAAAAACGCAGAGGTGATCAAATACCACCAAAAGAAAGCTCTATTTGTGAGAAAATAAATAATACAAATTTTATTTGAGTACAGCGTTGCAAGACCACACAATTTTTCAGTTAAAGTAACGCAGTGCCATATCGCAAAAAATGGTCTGGTCATGAAGAGGGGTAAATCTTCTGGAGGTTAAGTAATTAAGGTGCCCAAAAAAAAAAAGAGCTTCTTATTGGTCAGCACACTCATGTGGTCACAGTGACTAATAAGCACATGCAAGCATTATGATGGTGTACTGTGTAAGGACCACTACACTGGCAGCATGGAGCATCATGGCTGCTATGTGCAGTGGGGTCTGGAGGGTCAGGATACTTTTAATTAGTTCATCTTTATATTTCTCATGAACTGTCACCTGTAAGCCCAGCTTCACACCTGAGCATTTTGGAAATTCTTGAAAAGTGCTTTAATGCTCGACATGAGGATTCCCATTGTATTCTTTGGTACTTGTACACACCCAAGTGTCAGGTCACTTGAAGTTTGTTGCTCAAGCAGGTCCATGAGCTTCCATGAACCCGAGCATGTGCGTTTGGTCCCCATAGACTTTAACAGGAGCGTCTGAAAAAGTGCATTACCTGCATTTTCTGTTTGTTTTCCTTCCTCTCCTAGTAACTTGCTTTCCAAAAAGCAAAACAAAAAAAAAGCTCCTGCCAGAAATGTTTTAGATATACTCGTTTAAGTCATGGGTTGTCAACTTATGAGCTAAAGGGGACCTTCATCACACCATCATTGGTGTCAGTGGGAGGAATAGTTCCCCCCATCATTGGTGTCAGTGGGAGGAATAGTTCCCCCATCATTGGTGTCAGTGGGAGGAATAGTTCCCCCATCATTGGTGTCAGTGGGAGGAATAGTTCCCCCATCATTGGTGTCAGTGGGAGGAATAGTTCCCCCATCATTGGTGTCAGTGGGAGGAATAGTTCCCCCATCATTGGTGTCAGTGGGAGGAATAGTTCCCCCCCATCATTGGTGTCAGTGGGAGGAATAGTTCCCCCCCATCATTGGTGTCAGTGGGAGGAATAGTTCCCCCCATCATTGGTGTCAGTGGGAGGAATAGTTCCCCCCCCATCATTGGTGTCAGTGGGAGGAATAGTTCCCCCCATCATTGGTGTCAGTGGGAGGAATAGTTCCCCCATCATTGGTGTCAGTGGGAGGAATAGTTCCCCCATCATTGGTGTCAGTGGGAGGAATAGTTCCCCCATCATTGGTGTCAGTGGGAGGAATAGTTCCCCCATCATTGGTGTCAGAGGTTGGAATAGTGCCTTGTATCAGTGAGGAATACTGCCCCAAGGGCTGGATAAAGGAGGGCAAAGGGCTGCATTTGGCCCCTGGGCCGCAGTTTGAAGACCACTGTAATAGAGTAGATGAGGGTCAGAGAGTGTGAACATTAACCAGTTGCCGACCAGTCGCCGCAGTTTTACGGCGGCAGGTCGGCTCGGCTGCGTAAAATCACGTAATATTACATTTCAGCCACTAGGGGCGCGCTCGCCCCCTGCTCGCCCCTGGAGCCGACCCGCTTGCCCGGCGGGCGCGATCACCACCGGGCACCCGCGATCGCTCGTTACAGAGCGAGAACCGGGAGCAGTGTGTGTAAACACACAGCTCCCGGTCCTGTCAGGGGGAGAAATGCCTGATCGTCTGTTCATACAATGTATGAACAGCGATCTGTCATTTCCCCTAGTCAGTCCCAACCCCCCTTTAGTTAGAACACAGCTAGGGAACATAATTAACCCCTTCCTCGCCCCCTAGTGTTAACCCCTTCCCTGCCAGTGACATTTTTACAGTAATCAATGCATTTTTTTTAGCACTGATCGCTATAAAAATGCCAATGGTCCCGAAAATGTGTCAAAAGTGTCCGCCATAAGGTCGCAGTACCGATAGAAATCGCAGATCGCCACCATTACTAGTAAAAAAAAAAATATTAATAAAAATGCCATAAAATTATCCCCTATTTTGTAGACGCTATAACTTTTGCGCAAACCAATCAATAAAAGCTTATTGCAATTTGTTTTACGAAAAATATGTAGAAGAATACGTATCGGCCTAAACTGAGGAAAAAAATTGTTTTCTTTATATATTTTTGGGGGATAATTATTATAGCAAAAAGTAAAAAATATTCTTTTTTGTTCAAAATTGTTGCTCTATTTTTGTTTAGAGCGCAAAAAATAAAAACCGCAGAGGTGATCAAATACAACCAAAAGAAAGCTCTATTTATGGGAAAAAAAGGACGCCAATTTTGTTTGGGAGCCACGTCGCATGACCGCGCAATTTTCAGTTAAAGCGATGCAGTGCTGAATCGCAAAAAGTGGCCCGGTCATTGACCAGGAAAATGGTCCGGGGCTGAAGTGGTTATACATTGTTGGTTGAGGATATGCTACAGAAGACAATACTAAACTGGGAACACGTTACATGAGTTTAGTGGATTACTAGGGTTGGACCGATGCCGGTATCTGTGCTGATACTGAGCAGTTGCACAAGTAATCGCACTCATGCAAATGCTCCGATACCTGAAACCAGTATCTTTGCACAATTGCATGCAATTTGAACAGGATTGTTGTGCGATTCCTGTCCGAATTGCATGCGGTTACCTGCACTGCTCCTGTGTGTGAACCCAGGCAGGAATCACTATGACGGTATTGGTGAGTATTTTTCCTGAATGTAGTTCAGTACTCATACTATCCGGTGCATCCCTAGCTATTACCCTTACAAAGTTCAGTCACTATAGACTGCTGAGGTCTGAGGGCCACACATTTGACACAGGGCCGCATGTGGGTTTGGTACCAGGGGGTCTAGAAAAAAGAAACAATGAAAAATGTTGTATGAAATTCTACTAGTGTGTACCCAACTGTATATGTGTGTTTTTTAATGGAGGATCTCTCTGGCAGGAAGTGGCGGTGTAGAGATCAGTATTTTGTTACACCCATGTGTAGGAGCCCATAGACAATACGGCTGTCTTCAGATCTGTGAAAAGCGATACGCTGTGCTGCGATTTTTTACAGCCCACAGTGCTTGTCCTCATGTAGATTTATCACCATCAGTAATAATGGATGGGCAAACTCAGACCTTATGCAGTCCAGTGTGTCTTTTATTCTGCATCAAAAACGCATAGACAGTGTTCAACATGGCTCCAGGCTCCAGTTCACACCAGTGCCGTCAAAAGAAGTTGAACATGTAGCAATTTTTTTGCATGGAACGCATCTAGAAAGAACTCATCAAAAACGCACCAGAAGGCATTAAAAACACACTGGTATGCACTGGAAAGCATCAGAACGCACCAGAATGCATAAAATGTTTTGGAATCCATAAAAAAAAAAAAAAAAACACACGGCATCAATATGCATTAAACACACTGGGACGCATAAACATGCACCAGAATGCATCAAAAACACACTGTGATGCATCAAAATGCACCGTAATACAACAAAAAACGCACTGTAAGGTTTCAAAATCTGCATGGGAACGCATCAAAAATACAAACGCATCAAAACACACTGTACTGCAACAAAAGCACACCGAAAAGGCATCAAAATGCATCAAAAATGCACAATAATGCATTTAAAAAAAAAACACCATAAAAAAAATGCATTGGAACGCATAAAAAAAACACCACAATGCTTTAAAATGTACCAAAATGCATCAAAAACACACTGTTATGCTTTAAAATTGATCAATTCTGCACAGGCGCTGGTGAGGCTGCATTTGATGCGCTTTGGTGAGGCTGCATTTGATGGGCGTTGGTGAGGCTGCATTTGATGGGCGTTGGTGAGGCTGCATTTGATGGGCGTTGGTGAGG
Source organism: Rana temporaria (assembly GCF_905171775.1). Classification (NCBI taxonomy): domain Eukaryota; kingdom Metazoa; phylum Chordata; class Amphibia; order Anura; family Ranidae; genus Rana; species Rana temporaria. The sequence goes on along the minus strand of NC_053500.1, from coordinate 49,967,949 downwards.
CTGCATTTGATGGGCGTTGGTGAGGCTGCATTTGATGGGCGTTGGTGAGGCTGCATTTGATGGGCGTTGGTGAGGCTGCATTTGATGGGCGTTGGTGAGGCTGCATTTGATGGGCGTTGGTGAGGCTGCATTTGATGGGCGCTAGTGAGGCTGCATTTGATGGCATTTGATGGGCGTTGGTGAGGCTGCATTTAATGGGCGTTGGTGAGGCTGCATTTGATGGGCGTTGGTGAGGCTGCATTTGATGGGCGTTGGGGAGGCTGCATTTGATGGGCGTTGGGGAGGCTGCATTTGATGGGCGTTTGTGAGGCTGCATTTGATGGGCGCTGGTGAGGCTGCATTTGATATGCGCTGGTGAGGCTGCATTTGATGGGCGCTGGTGAGGCTGCATTTGATGGGCGTTGGTGAGGCTGCATTTGATATGCGCTGGTGAGGCTGCATTTGATGGGCGCTGGTGAGGCTGCATTTGATGGGCGTTGGTGAGGCTGCATTTGATGGGCGCTGGTGAGGTTGCATTTGATGGGCGCTGGTGAGGCTGCATTTGATGGGCGCTTCATTAGAAAGGTGGGGTATACATGGGCAGGGCAAAGGGGATGGGGTTAGGGGTGGAGCCAAGGGGACACGGCAAAATTAGGTTTCACCTACGGTGTCAAAAATCCTTGCACCATCCTTGCTGACAATATATATATATATATATATATATATATATATACACTGTGTGTGTGTTGTATAACTGTCCTCTGTACTGGGAACACAAGAGCAATAATAACTTTATAAGTCAGTGAATATGAGAACAGTGTACATTGCCCCCACACACACACACTGACTATACTAGGACATAGGATGAAAAGCCTGTCACTAGGAGGAGCAATGTTGGGTCAGGGAGAGGCTAGTCCTCGGTCACCTGTCAGAAGCATGACAACGTCCCGCGGAATGTCCGAGTTCATCTTCTCCGGAGACACGCCGCATCCACACACACTACAGAGAGCCGGCTAGGGGGCGGGGCGGAGAGGTCATGTGACCCCGGGCACTCAGGAAACACCGGAGGGAGGTTGGCGGGCTCTGTAAGGTGAAGGTGTAGCCGGGGAGTTATCTGTCGGATGAGGATTTGTGCAGCGTTCTCTTTCCCCACAAAGCTGTCACAGTCCCGGTATAAAGGTAGCACAGAGGATTAGAGAAGGAGATGTGAGGTGAAAGTGGAGCCCTGTGATTCACAGACGACGGTTTGGTCGCACAATGGCGCTCAGGCTTCATTCACGCCTGTTCTGTGCGAGAATGTATGCAAAATTGCGTTCTTTCCCACAAAACGCTGTCCGTTTGCAGATACGCGGGGCACTTTGGTCTCACAGAACGGCACGACACTAGAGATCACGATATTTTCAGTGGTAGTCGCTCATATCAGTGTTTTTGGAAAAGGTTTTGGCGCACAATTTTTGCTCCATAGACCTCAATGGAAATTCATCGAAACGCGTGTATACACTTTATTGGCAGAGCTTTGTGTATAAGAATCACACCCACTTTTTGGGTGGACGAAGCAATCTATTCATTTAAATGTGTCGCTGTACGTGCATGGAAAATGTCCCTGACCCCTTTCTAAAACACGGCTCTACAGGAAGCGCAAGGTGCTTTTGCACCCTGTGGTTTCATGGACTTGAAAATGCACTGCGCTTTCTGATGTGTGGGGGTGCCTTTAAGAAATAATGACGCCCCCACACATCTGCATGACAGTTGCCTGTTTGGGTGCCGAAACATATGCAATTCACACTAGCGTTCCACCGATTATTGGGGGCTGATTTCCAAATTTTTCAAATAATCGTGTCGGTCAGAAACTTACCGATATTGGTCAGGCCTCCTTCCGCTGTCCCCGCGTGGCGCTCGCTGCAGTCTGGCAGAGGGATGACATCATCTTTCACTGCTCGACTCACATCACCGTTGTTCTGCCCTTACAGCAGGGCCGCAAAGGCTGCTCCTGACAGAGCTGCGAGCGAGCTGGGTGACGGTGGCAAGTGACATGCTTTATCTGGATGACAGGTGGCAAGTGACACGCTTCATCTGGGTGACAGGTGATGGTGGAAAGTGACACGCTGCATCTAGGTGACGGTGGCAAGTGACACGCTTCATCTGGTTGACGGTGGCAAGTGACACTCTTCATCTGGGTGACAGTGGCAAGTGACACGCTGCATCTAGGTGACAGTGACATGCTGCATCTGGGTGACAGTGGCAAGTGACACGCTTCATCTGAGTGATGGCAAGTAACACGCTTCATCTGGGTGACGGTGGTAAGTGACGCGCTTCATCTGGGTGACGGTGGTAAGTGACGCGCTTCATCTGGGTGACGATGGCAAGTGACGCGCTTCATCTGGGTGGCAGGTGATGGTGGCCATGACATGCTTCATCTGGATGACAGGTGACGGTGGCAAGCGACATGCTTCATCTGGGTGATGGTGATGTACAGAATATCGGCATCCGAAAAAACGGTAACGAGAGAAAACAGAGAGCAGACGCCACTTGGATAAAACTGTACACTTTAATAATAAAAAAGTATCAAAGCACTCACATAGAAGTTACTGTATGCAGGCATGTATGGTAGTTCGATTGACAGTCAATCCGCAGCTCGTGTGGATGGTCCCTGTAGCTTTAGATGCTGGCTGCGCTGCGCCGCATGTGGGGGTGCCGGTTCACTGTCCAAACGGAGGTTTCCTGGTATCACTGCGGCTGCCAAAAAGAGGGCTGGAACGCAAGCGGCAAGTCTGTGCTGGGACGCAGCTTGAGGCGGGATGATGTCGGGACCAGGATGCAACGTGTTTCAGTGCGAGCGCCGTGAGGTGATAAGAGTCACTGCGCGCACCTTTCTCAAGCTTGAAGAAGGCGCGCGCAGTGACTCTTTATCACCTCACGGTGCTCGCACTGAAACGCGTTGCATCCTGGTCCTAACGTCATCCCGCCTCACGCCGCGTAACCCGATAGAGGTACTCTTGATGAAAGTAAAAATTTGCCTTGCTGTCAAAAATTGCACCTGTCAAACTTGGTCCTTGGGTGTTAATTCTGCCCATGAAACCTACACCAAAATATTTCTTCCAGATGAAATAAACACCCACAAAGCTAGGCAACATAGACAGTCTTTCAGAGATTCAAGATTTATAAAACACTTAATCAGTGACATCTGCACCAGGGGCTTGATAACTGCTGCTAAACCAGGACTGATTAATTTTGATAAATGTGAGCTGATCCACGGAGTCTGTAGACATACACGATCTCTTTTCTGTCACAAAACCTTCGGCAGCACTGAATGCCCATTCGGAAATCACACTGGATGCAGGACAGGCCAGCAGCTCTATTGTATACTGGGCAAGTTCTGTCCAGTGGTTTATTCTGATGACCCAGTAACCCAGTGGATCGTCAACTTGAAAGCTCTCCATATCTGTTTTCGCCCCTAGATAATCTCCCATCATATGATGAAGGCTGCCGATGTGATGTGGAAGCTGACAGCCCTGGGCACCAAGGACTACTAAAAAAAAATTGAAAGGCATCTCTGAGGTGGTCCCCTTCTCCACCGCTCCTTTCTTGACCAACAGAAGCCTCAAAATAAAGTTTTCCACCAGGCTGTAACCTACTGTACCAGAGTCGGTAAAGACGTTACATAAACTCCTCTTAAGGTGTCCTCTGTGGGGATGGGAAGATTTCCGAGACTTTCCCCTTGTAACAGTGGTCAACGAGGGATGCCAACCAATAGTGATCCTTTTCCTTGATACCACATATTCTCGAGTCCTTTTGCAGGCTTTGAAGAATAAGGGAGCCCATGCACCGCATGTTTGCGGCAGCATGAGAAGCAGACTCCTCGGGGTCACTACTCCCAAGGGTTCTGGGGATGGAGAACCATCTGTTAAGGGCTGGCATATTTCTTGCACTGCTTAAGTGCCTCTAAAGCTGCCAGAATCCTCCTCCTCTCTCTCATTTTGTGTGTTCTGTGGCTTAGGACCTATTTTAAAAATTCTGCACCGCCAAATTGAGGACATGTGCCAGGCATGGCACATGTGTCAACTTTCCCTGTCTAAGGGCGGACAGGAAGTTGTGCCATTATCGTACACCACTATTCCTGGCTCCAGCTGGCGTGGTGTTAACCACCTCTAGTCTTGCCACTGCAGAGCTGCCAGAATGTCTGCTTCGGTGTGGCTCCTGTGCCCTAGACACACCAGCTGAAGCACTGCATGGCACCTTTCAGCCTGACTCATTAAATAGCCCCTTGAATGCTTAGGGGGTACTTGTGGTTCATGGGATAATTCAGCAGAGGAGGGGGTAGAGCTGGAAATCCCACATCTTAACCTCTAGCTGCATGGAGATGTGGTGGCACAACAAGCTGCAGCACTGAGCCCTGTCCTGCATCTTTCTGAGTTTCAAGCAGGGTTACCCAGTGAAAAGAAATCGCGACTGGGAACCTGCCATTGTGGTACAGCACATTCTGCAAATTCACAGAAGGTGGCAGAATCCACCAGATGGAAAGGCAGGAGTTGTAAAGCCAACCGCTTTGACAAGCTTGAATTTAGACGCTGGGCATATGGGTGGCAGTGACTATTTTTTTTTTCACTGCAGCAGATGGGGCAGAGAAATTTGCCTGCTGTAGTGAACAGCTGGTGGTGTACTACTGGCAGATGTGCTGCAAGGACCTGGGACACCCTGCGCTATACCATCATACTTGTCAGTGGAGGCTGCTGAAAGGTCATGATGTATAGCGGGGGTAGACAAGAAATGTGAGGAGCTGAATTGCGTCCCTTTTGTGTGGCTTTCAGGTGCTCATCTCAATGGCTGAGTGATGGAAGGTTAAACGCCTTGTTAAGCATGTACTACCCAAATGGCTGGTGTTTTTGCTATGCTTGATGTGCTTGAGGCAAAGTATGCAAATGGCAACAATGCGATCGGCTGCACATGTGCTAAAAAACGTGGGCTGGAAGATAACAGCTCCACGATCTGGTGGAATAGGGTGGCTGCTCTCTACTCTTCCATGATGGCTGCCTCTTTGGGGTTGTGCCTCACCCTCACTTTCCCTCTCTGCTCTATCCGGCACCCAAGTTGCGTCAGTGACCTGATCATCTTCCCTTCCATCCTCGTTATCACTGGAGACAACTTGGCAATACGCTGTGGCAGGTGGAACATGACTGCAAATTTTGTTGTTGTACCAGTGTTCTCCCCTCTCTGTAGGCTTATGTTACTACCTTCCTTAACCTCGGAACCAACATCTGAATCAATTAATAGCTGTGCATCTTCAAAGAGAAAGTGGCTAATGCTGTGTTCAATCAACTCAGCTGACTTCTGTATGCCTGATGCCTAAACAGAGGAAAAGGATGCCCTGCCTGAGGACGGACCATGTCCACCTTTGTCTGTGGACACATACACTGCTGGCCCCCTCACAGTGCCATGGGAACGTCTGCCTCTCCTTGTTGGCCTCCCAAACATGATGGGGTACGCCTATTAACAAAATGTAATAAAGATGTGGTAAACGTGCACTAACACACTGAAATGTAATGCACTGAAATATATTGCGTTAAAGCGGATGTGCCAGTAAAAAAAAATATTAAAAGCCAGCAGCTACAAATACTGCAGCTGCTGACATTTAATATTAGGACACTTACCTGTCCTGGAGTCCAGCGCTGTACGCAGCAGAGGACGAGCGATTGCTCGTCTCTCTGCTGCTCCCCCCGCCATCCTCAGTGAGGGAACCAGGAAGTAAAGCGCTCCGGCTTCACTACCTGGTTCCCTACGGCGCATGCGCGAGTCGCGCTGCGCCCGCCGATTGGCTCACACGCTGTGTGCTGGGAGCCGAGTGTTCCCAGCACACAACGGGGGACAGACGGGAAGTCAGGAAAAACCCGTCTTTTTGCCCGTTACGTGTGGCCGGAAGTGGGTGCAAATACCTGTCTTTAGACAGGTATCTGCACCCCCCTCCCCCCTGAAAGGTGTCAAATGTGACACCGGAGGGGGGGCGGGTTCCGATCAGCGTGAGTTCCACTGTAGGGTGGAGCTCCGCTTTAATTGTACAGTAATGCCGATATATACTAAAGGTGATAAAAGTGAAAGCTTCTGCGCTACTGTGAGTAAACAAATGATAAATGAAGTGATAAAATAATCCAAAGCAGCAGTATCTAATAGTGTTCACTATACACAAAAGTAAAATACAATAAAAAGTGATAAGCGCTCAAGACTGTAGTCTGAAACTACTAAATGGTTTAAATCCACAGAAATAGGGTGTAATGGTATCACAAAAAACACTGGGTGATGTAAAATGAAGTGACGAATGGTCACTGATAATGCCAAAAAACTGTAAATAAAAAGTGTCCTAAATATTGGTGTCCTCCTATGGTAAATTCAATATTGAAAGGGTGATATCCAATTCTTCCCTAGAATTCGTGGCTTGGTGCAGGTCTGTGTATCACAGTGAAATCCGTGCCCAGTCTCCCAAAACTCTCAAGGGCCCATTCACACCTGAGCGTTTTGTAGCCTGAAGCTATAAAACGCTAGAGGGGGAAAAATCCATTATTCTCAATGGAGATGGTTCACATCTCCACTCCAAAACGCCTGAAGCTCAAACAAGTTCTGGACCCTTTTTTGTCACGCGCGAATTGGGCTGATTTGGGCGTTTTTGAACGTTTGTATTCCCATAGAAACTAATGGAAACGCTTGCTTCAAGCGTCTAGCGTGACAACAAACGTTTCTACGGGCGTTTTGTCGATTTAGTCATTTCTGTGAAATAGAATATTCACCCAAGAAGAAGATAAAAAAAATCTACAAACATAGCAACAAATGATGAAAGAGATGATCATTTTTCCTATTGGCTAAAATAAAAAACGACGGAGTTCAAAAACGTCGGACAACGTTGTATGCAAACGTGCGAACACGCACGACAAAAAGCCGGAAAAAACGATACGCTCAGGTGTGAATGGGGCCTTAGTGTCGCTAAGTAGTGCATGTAGTATGGGTGTAAGGCCGCGTACACACGGTCGGTCCATCCGATGAGAACGGTCCGAAGGACACAATATCCCCTCCATGCTCCCTATTGGTCCCGGCTGAATGCCTTCTCCCTGGACATCAAGATAAATATTGCACCAGTCACAGGATTATCTCCTATGCTGTGCTGGGGTTACCATCCTCCACCCTACCATCTCTTCCCCTTTGATGCCCAACCGACTCAATATTTGGAGTTACATCAGTTCCAGGGACACGCTTAGGGACCTTGGATGGGATAACCGTTTGCCTATCCTCCACTACTCTTCAATCAAACGTGCTTCAGCCAAAGTTTTTTACCGTCATATACAACAGTGTTTTAAAGGACCTAATACATGCCCTAAAGGCTGTTTAGACTACAACGCTGTATATACTATACTTTACCATTAACGGTCTGCTCCACAAACCTGTGCGGAGACCTGTTTAACCTACTTCTATGCTCCTGATGAAGCGTCCTGTACGCGAAACATGTCAAGAGTAAAAGCAAGACTTACCATTCCACATACCAAACTCAGTTTTAAGGTTTAAAAGTTTACATACATCCTTCTGCGCTATATGATCCCATGTCATGAGTATATTTGCATAAGTATAAGCTTTTTTGTAATATTCCTTATATTATGTACCGAGTTAATATGCTGATATTGTACTGTTTTCACGAAATGTATATTCTCTTTCATACATTTTTTTTTATGAATAAATATTTATAGATTTTTTACATTCATTACTTGTACCGTCCAAAGTCCATTCTAGTAGTCCAGACTAATTTCCAAATATAAACCTATAGTTAATAGTGATCCTATTCAAGCAAGCGACCTCAGTATATTAACCATTGTATTAATAAAGAAAAAATCCTAAAAGTTGCTAAGGAAACAATTGAGGTCAAATTCTACATTCATTCCACCTGGAGTTAGTGTCCTAAGGGTGTGTATCCATCTTGATTCTTTTTGACTGATATCTCTAATTTTGTGGCTTCCCCTCCATGATCCCTTAAATGTCTCTATGCCCCAAGATTGTAATTGTGTGGGGTCTTGATTGTGTACCTTTGCAAAGTGTCGCGACACACTGTGTTTATGAAAACCCTTTGCAATGTTCCGCACATGCTCCTCTATTCTTACTTAGGCCCTCTTTGTTCTACCCACATATTGTAGGTTGCAGTTGCACTGAAGTACATACACTACTCCTTCCGTGTGACATCCTATAAAGTCTCTTATGGTGTATGTTTGTCCTGTACTGGTTCCAACAAACGCTGTTCTTTTGCCCTGGAATTGTTTAGCATGTCTACAGGCATAGCAATTCCTACAGGGAAAAAAACCTTTTCCATTGAAAAATGAATAGCTGGGTTTAGGGGGTGGTACAATTACCGATTTCACCAACATATCTCTCAATGTTGGTGCTCTTTTGTAAATAATTATTGGTCTGTCTGGGAGAATTATTTTCAGATCTTTATCATTTTATAGAATGTGCCAATGATGTTGTACCAATTTGGCTACTTCTTTATGTTGGATATTGTAGTCCAATATAAGGCATGGTACATCTTGTTGATTTCTTGGTTTAATTTTATTTTGTAACATGTCATTTCTCTGCTACCATTCCATATTATGACTACGTCGTCGATATACCTTTTGTATAGTGTTAGTTCAGTAGGTGTATTTTCATAAACTGCCTGTTCTTCCCACTGTGCCATAAAGGCATTTGCCACACTTGGGGCAAACTTGGCCCCCATGGCTATTCCAATAGCCTGTTTGTAATAAGTTTGGTCATGCCAGAAATAATTATATTTTAGGCAAAATTCCAAACATTTGATCAGAAATTTGCGCTGTTTGCAGATAAAATTACTGTGCACATGTAGTAGCCATTTGGTGGCATGGCAGGCATCATGATGTCCAACTATCGTGTATAACGACGTAACATTTGCTGTGGCTACTAGGGTATGGCCTTCTAATACTGGTACTGTATTGATTAATTGAAGTATGTGCTTAGTATCTTTGAGGTACGCTTGTGTACTCTGGACTGCTGGTTGTATAAAGTAATCTATATACTGTCCCATCCTGGATGTAAGTGATTCAATGCCATTTACAATTGGCCGTCCAGGTGGAGTTTCTTTCGACTTATGGATTTTTGGGACAGTATAGATCACTGGGATCCTACAGGTTTCTGGCACAAGATATCTAGATTCCTTTTTATTTAAGATTTCTTTCTTTACCCCCAAGTTTACTAAGGGTTGTAATTCCTTTTTGTATTTATTCGTGGGATTACCCAATAATTTAATATATGTCTGTTCTTCTTGTAGTTGTCGATTTATTTCTCCCAAATATTGTTCTTTTGCGTGTATGACTACTGCCCCCTTTTTGACCACTGGGCAGATTACTATATTGTTTCTTTCAGTGAGTTGTTTTAAGCCTTTCTTTATTTGTATTGGATCAAACTTCTTCTTTTAGTTCCAGAGATTCTAGATCTTGTAGAACAAATTTTTTGAAGACTTTAATGTGCTGATTATCTGATACCTGTGGATTGTATACGGAATTGTTCCGCGATATACTGTGTGTAGGCTTAGTACGTGATTGGACAGACACATTGGGCCAGATCCTCAAAAGAGATATGCAGGCGGATCTGCTGTTCCGCCTGCGTATCCCTGTTTCTATCTTTGGAACTGATCCACAGAATCAGTTTCCAAGAGATAGACAGAAGATCCGACATGTGTAAGGGACTTACACTGCCGGATCTTAGGATGCAGTACCGCATCCGCCGCTGGGGGCATTTTGCGTCGAAATGCCGCTTTGGGTATGCAAATTAGCACTTACGGAGATCCACGAAGCTTTTCAGCTTCGTTTTTTCTCCGTAAGTATTAAGTTGCATGTGTAAAATTAGGGCTGCTTTTACAAAGTGTAAACTGTTTACACCTTGTAAAAGCAGACCCCTCTTACCCGCGACGCTGTTATTTATTTATGTATTATTATTTTTTCCCGCCGTATCTTTTTTTTTTTTCGATGCGATTTTTTTGGCGATTCACGAAGCTCGGCGTAACGTAATTTTGCGCTATGCACGTCGGGAAAATGACGTCACGAGCATGCGCAGTACGTCCGGCGCGGGAGCGCGCCTAATTTAAATGGGACTCGCCCCCATTTGAATAGGAACGCCTTGCGCCGGCGGAATTTAAGTTACACACCCGAAAATTTCTAGGTAAGTGCTTTGTGGATCGGGCACTTAGGTAGAAATTTTGCGGCAGTGTAACTTAAATCAGAATATTTAAGTTACGGCGGCTTTTTGTGGATCTGGCCCATTATGTTGAAATGGATTATTTAGGAAATATTTCTTCACGTTCAGTTTCCTAATATACTTCTGTATCCCAATGTATGTGTCAAACTTGTTGAGATTTTTAACAGGTGCATGCTTGAGTCCCCTATCTAATACCGTTAATTCCTCAGTGGTTAGTTGGATAGTGCTCAAATTGACGATGTTTTCTCCTAGTACTCTCTTTTTCTTTTTAAATCTCTTTCCTGCTCTGTTTCCCCTCTTCGTTCTGGACTTGGTCTTGTTCTGTCCTCCTGAGGTCATTTTCTGGGAGAGCGATAGGGATCTTGTGTTTGTCTTCGAGGGAAGTGATCCCTCCTCTCCCTGTCTAAAAAATGACGTTGTGTTTCGTAATAATGTTGGTTTAGGGTGGTTCACTAGTGGGGCAGATGTGCAGGAGGTACAGTGGTGGGAGAGATGAGAAGGGGGTTCAATGGTCAGACAGAAGAGTAGGTGGGTACAGTGATGGGGCAGATGAGCAGGGAGTTACAGTGGTGGGACAGATGAGCAGGGGGATTCAGTTTTGGGCAAGATGAAAAGATGGTTACAGTGGTGGGACAGATGAGCAGGGGGGTTCAGTGTTGGGGCAGATGAAAAGGGGGTTCAGCGGTGGGACAGAAAAGCAGGAGAGTACAGCAGTAGGGCAAAAGAACAGGGGGATACAGAGGTGAGACAGATGTGCAGAAGGTACTGTGGTGGGGCAGATGAGATGGGGGTTTACAATGGGGGGGCAGGTGAGCAGATGGGTTTAGTGTTAGGACAGATGAGAAGGTGGTTCAGTGGTGAGATAGAGTGTGGGGGTACAGTGGTGGAGCAGATGTGCAGGGAGGTAGTGGTGGGGCAGATGAGAAAGGGGGTACATTAGTGTGGCAGATGGGCAGGGGGGTTACAGTGGTGGTGGCAGATGTGCAGGGTGGTACAGTGGTGGGGCAGATGTGCAGGGGTTACAATGATGGGGCAGATGTGCAGGGTGGTACAGTGGTGGGGCAGATGTGCAGGGGGTTACAGTGGTGGGGCAGACTTGCAGGGGGTACAGTGATCTGAGGAATGGGAGTTGGGGCTGAGCTAAGGCATGGGAGTGCAGGATGTTAAAGGGATTTTAAACCCTTGTGGTTTTTCACCTTAATGCATCCTATGCATTAAGGTTAAAAAACTTCTGGCAGTCACCACCCTTCCCCCCCCTTACCTGAGCCATGGAATTCACTCGGCAGTATCGCGCTCTGCCTCTCTCCACGGGGTCCCGACTCTTGATTGGATAGATTGATAGCAGTGCAGGCATTGGCTCCTGCTGCCGTCAATCAAATCCAATGGCGCGGCGATGGGGGGCTTGGCCGAATCATACATTAAGCGTCCATGGACGCTGAATGAATGACTCGGGAGCACGCCCACAAGGTAACCCCCCGGGAGAGTGCTTCTCCTAGGGGGTTATCTGATGCGGGGAGGAGCCGTGAGAGCCGCCGAGGGACCCCAGAAGTCGAGAATGGGGCCACTCTGTGCAAAACGAGCTGCACAGTGGAGGTAAGTATGATATGTTTGTTTTTTGTTTTTTATTTACAGTATTTTTTTTAAACGATCCATTAGTATCACTTTAATTTGTCACTATTACTCAAGTAGTTTACAGCATTTAAAAATCCTTTTCGTGATTGAGAGTGTGAAGTTCGGCACTCTCAATTTCTTTGAAAACATTTTTCAGCACACTGTGCTCAAAAAGTTGCCTACCCCTGGTGTATGGTTTACTGTCTTGCCATACAATTCAGTAATAAAAACAACCTCAGTCAGAATGAGGATTTTTAATACCAGTAGGCTCTGTTCCTGCAATATTTTAGTAAAAACTTAAAGCGGGGGTTCACCCTTCTAGCATAAAATTAGGCATAGTAGCGCGAGCTACAGTATGCCTGTCTTAATTTTTTTATCCCCGTACTCACTGTGTAATCGTACATAGAAGATTCCGACTGCCCACGGGGAATGGGCGTTCCAATCCAGACGGAAGATGATTGACGGCCGGCTCTTGCGCGTCACGCTTCTCCGGAAATAGCCGAAATTGGCTTGGCTCTTCACGGCGCCTGCGCATAGTCTGTGCGCAGGCGCCGTGAAGAGCCGAGACCTACTCCGGCTGTCTTCGGGGAGCGTGACGTGCCATAGCCGGCCGTCAATCACCCTCCCTCTTGAAAGGAACGCCCATTCCCCGCGGGCAGTCGGAATCTTCTATGTACGATTACACAGTGAGTACGGGGATAAAAAAATTAAGACAGGCATACTGTAGCTCGCGCTACTATGCCTAATTTTATGCTAAAAAGTTGTTCTGCAGGGTGAAACACCGCTTTAAGTAACAGAGTATCCTGGACATACACTTTAATAATTTGTCTTTTGTATAGGAGATATCTACTAACTTTTTTTACCCACTTATTTTACCGGACTGTTTTTTTATTGCTAATAAAAATGGAATACTGTACCTATGTAGTAATATCTATTGAAACATCATATGGAATTCTGAATTTCCCGCAAATCTGGGACAGTTGTGCTAGTTTACGACAAACTTTAAACAAAATGAAAACTCTATTCACTGACAGCCATCCTTGAAGTGAGTTATGTCACCACTCTGTGAACATTATTAGAACCACAGGCTGGCTTTACTCTTGACTTTGATGTAGTATGTTATAAATGGTCCTATATGTACTGAAACACCAAGGCAGCAATTACCAGACTGCACATTGGGTTGTAGAGTTTGTCACCATTAATACAAAGTGCTTTTTTTAATACCATAATATTAAGTGTTTAGTATTACTATTAAGTGTTAGCTTTCACTTGTCTTCCTCCTATACCCAAATATAGGTGTAGATTATGGGTATTGTAGAGTTAGGCATGGATTGAAATCCAGCTGCCAAATGATTTTTGCTAATGATGTGTTATGTTATCCTGCACAGTTCTGTTGTTCTATTGTACATGTAAGGACACAGCTAACACTTGCATTTTCACCTACCAACTCCTGCTAAGTCTACATCCAGTTACTGATAAAACCTCCAGGACACTGAGGCATGTCCCTTCATATAAATCACACTCCCACATTATCTCCCTTACCCTCCTGCTTCTCCTAACCTTTGGTGACTTATTCCTAAACCCTGGGCGTCCATCATTTGGGCCTCCAATAACCCTACACCCTCTGGCAGCAGCCGAAATCCACAGAACTTAGTCTCTATTCCTCTTTTTCCCCAAACCAGCCTCCCCATCCCCTATGGCCTTTGTTATGCCCGCTCTGTCTGTAAAAAACTCACCTCCCTCCACAACCTCTTTATCACAAATTTCTTTAACATACTTGCCATTACTGAAACCAGGCTTCATGAATCCGACACTGCTTCTTTTGCTTCCCTCTCCCATTGTGGTCTTTACTGGACTCACTCCACCCAGTGGACTGAAGGGAGACAAACTGGGAATCCTTCTAGCCCCACACAACACCTATCAGGGACTTCACCCACCTCCCTCTCTGACACTCTCCTCTTTTGAGGCACGTTGTATTGGTCTATTTTCTCCTGTTTCTCTAGGAATTGCTGCCATCTACCAGCCCCCTGGACCGGTATTAACCTTCCTCGATGACCTCTCTGCCTGGTTAACCTACTTTCTCTCCCACTCTCTGATCACCAATTTATTAGTTTTGCTCTCTCCCTGTCTTCCACCTCATCTCTTGCCAACCGCCTAACAGTTACCCGTAGAAACCTTTGCCACCTCAACCCTTATTTTTGCTACTGACCACCTCTATGACAAAATCTAACCCCTGTCCTACCCCAACCTAGCCACTTCCATCTACAACAGCTCACTGTCTTCCTCCCTAGACAAGCTCACCCCCCCTCATTACATGCAGAATCAGGCCCCGACCTCTACAACCCAGGCAAATCAGACGACGCTAGAAGTCTCAGAAAATGTAGCCGCGCACTTCCCAGAAAGACTTCAACCAATATACTGTAAATCTGCCCTCCAAAATACTATTCCTGCCTCCTCACTGTCAAGCAGACCTATTTTACCACTCTCATTAACACACTCTCATTCCGTCCCCATCTACTCTTCTCTACCTTTAACTCTCTACTTTGTCCTCCACTGCCTCCACCCATTAACTCACTCACTGCCCAGAACACCTAAATCTATCACTCTACCACCCAGCTAACTCCATCAGTCTCCTCATGCATCACCAACTTACTAACAGACATATCTGCCTGTCGCATCACTTCCTCTAACTCAACCTATCCAAAACGGAGCTCATGATATTTCTTCCTCCACGTGCCTCTTACCCTAATTTCTCTGCTCAACTATCAACCCATTCCCTTATGCTAAGGTCCTATGTGTAATCCTGGACTCTGAACTATCCTTTCGGCCCCACATCCAATCACTATCCAAAGCTTGCTGCCTCAACCTCCACAAAATCTCCAAGATACGCCCCTTTCCCCCCTAATGACACCACAAAGCTTCTAATCCACTCCCTGGTCATCTCTCGCCTCGACTACTGCAACTCCATCTTCATTGGCTTACCTTTAAATAGACAATCCCCCTTCACTTCGTCATGCTGCTGCCAAGCTCATCCACCTTACAAACCGCTCGGCGTCTGCTTCCCCTCTCTGCCAATTCCTCCGTCAGCTGCCATTCAACCAACAAATTAAATTCAAGATACTAACAATAACTTACAAAGCCATCCACAACTTGGCCCCCAGCTACATCACTAACCTAGTCTCAAAATACAAACCAACCCGTTCTCTTCGTTCCTCCCAAGACCTCCTGCTCTCTAGCTCCATTGTCACCTAATCTCATGCTCACCTCCAGGACTTCTCCCAAGCCTCTACCATCCTCTGGAATGCTCTACCTCAATCGGTCCAACTATCTCCTACTTTTTACGCTTTTAGACAATCCCATAAAACGTATCTCTTCAGAGAAGGCTATCTGGCCCCCAGCTAGCAACTGTACATTTATTTTCTCAATCAGCACATCCAACACACCTCTTGTATCGTTTGACCCTCCCTCTTAGATTGTAAGCTCTAACGAGCATGACTCTCTGATTCCTACTGTATTGTGGGTGTATTGTAGTTGTACTGTCTACCCTCAAATTGTAAAGCGATGCGTAAACTGTCAGCGCTATATACATCCTTTATAATAATAATAATAATCCCACTTTGGCTTCTAGCATGTGGGCATCTTGAATGTGAGGTTGCAAGACTCCATTTCCTGACCCCCTGCACTCCATTGCATCTCCTTGCATTTGTAGAACTCACTCTGAGATGTTCTGTGCCATTAACCTGGGGAAGTGGTAGTTTGCCCAGTCATGTGACAATACTCAGGCCTAGCAGCTGGCCTGGGCACCATCACAGGTGAGTACATCACATGCTCCTCCATATTCTGCAGTGTAGCTAGCTGTGGAAGATCATGAAGTTGCAAAGAAGCACCGATAAGGTAAGTGTATAGGGGGTCAAGGAGGAGGGCTTTCCTGAAACACTGTCACTTTGCACTACAAAGGCAAGGTGATAGAATCTCTTTAACCACTTGAGCTCTGAAAGGTTTTACCCCCTTCATGACCAGGCAATTTTTTAACTGGCAATTGCACAGTCATGCAACACTGTAGCCAACAAAATGTATATAATTTTTTTTCCACACAAATAGAGCTTTCTTTTGCTGGTATTTTAATCACCACTGGGGTTTTAATCTTTTAAGGAACAAAAGCTTTCAGCTATTTATTATTCTACAGGAATTATATGGCACCAACAGTTTGTGCAGCACTTTACAACATGAGGGCAGACAGTACAGTTACAATACAATGCAATAAAACATATACAATAAAACATTTTTTTTTAAATCTAATTCTTTCATTAATTTTTGGTCAAAATGTATTCTGCTACATGTCTTTGGTAAAAAAAAATATTCCAGTAAGTGTATATTGATTGATTTGCATGAAAGTTATAATGCCGAAAAACTATGGTATATATACTGGATTTTTTTGTTTAATACTACTAGCAGCGGCGATCAGCGACTTATATTGGGACTGTGATAGTGTGGCAAGCAATTAGACAAGTGGCACTAATACAGTGATCAGTGTTAATACTATCTCACTGCACTAATGACACTGGCTGGGGTTAGGGGTTAACATCGGGTAATCAAGGGGTTAAATGTGTGCCAAACCATGTATAATGTGTGCTGATTTTTACTAAAGATCTCTTTGTTTCTTCTCCCTGCTTTTCAGGGAGAATAAACAGAGAGCTCTTAAACCTTTGTACAGAGCCCTGTGTTGCAGTGTTCATTTTGGCAGCAAATTTCGATTTAGTTTTAGTCCCATTTTAGTCTTCTGCAATTGTTTTAGTTTTAGTCGTGTTTAGTCTACTAAAATCTCCAGTACATTTTAGTCAACTAAAATGTCCTATATTCTAGTTGACTAAAACTTATTTTAGTGGTGTAAAATACAATGGCCCGGATTCACATACATCAGCGCATATTTATGCCGGCGTAGCGTATCGAATATACGCTACGCCGACGCAGCGCAGAGAGGCAAGCACCGAATTCACAAAGCACTTGCCTCCAAATCTACGCTGGGTTTCTTAGTCGTAACTCGTCGTAAGTGGAAGTGGGCGTGACCCCATGTAAATGATGGATTGAGCGTCATAAAGATACGAATAAGGTACGGCGCATGCGCCGTCCCGTGGACGCATCCCAGTGCGCATGCTTAAAATCACGTCGAAACAACTGCCTAAGATACGTCGAATCACTGCCTACGACGTGAACGTAACCTACGCCTAATCATATTCACGTACAAAGTAAACGACAAAAGATACGACGGCTTGTGTTCCCCGGTCCATACCTTTGCATGAGTTGCGCCTCCTATATGGGGAATAACTTTGCGCCGGACGTACGACTTACGCAAACCGTGTATATTATGCGCTGGGCGCAACTACGTTTGTGAATCGGGGTATCTCCCTCATTTGCATATGTGCATAGAAAATCAATGGGAGCGCCACTTGCGGCCAGCGTAAATATGCGCCCACGATACGCCGGCGTAGGAAAGTTACGTCGGTCGGATGAAGCCTATTTTCAGGCGTATCTAGTTTTGTGGGCACGGCGCATAGATACGACGGCACATATTTACACTTACGCTGCGTATCTCGAGATACATCGGCGTAAGTGCTTTGTGAATCCGGGCCAATGTGTGTAGTTCAATTGTAATGCATTATTTAAGCATTTCTCTACAATTTCCAAACTCATTATATACTCCTGGAGTGAAAAATTCAATATTTTATTATTTATGGTATTAAGGTTTGAACATGCACTACAGACCAGTGTTAATTTTGACGTCAAATTTAAATTTAGTTTTAGTCATACTCTTTTGACTAAACTGCCATTTTAGTTTTAGTTGTATTTTAGTCATCTCAATTGTTCTAGTCGACTAAAACAGTATTCATTTAATGTATTAGTCTATGAAATTAACACTCCTGTGTTGATTGCACACAGCCTATCAGCAGGTCCCAACCGTGAATCATTGATCGGGACCAGCTGACAAATTTCCGCTGTGTACGATTACAGCGGATGTCGTTGGGGGTCGTGCATTTGCGCACCCTAAATCCAGAAACAGGCAACGATGAACCAGTATGTTGCTGTGGCCCGGATTCACATACATTGGCGCATATTTATGCCTGTGTAACGTATCTAATATACACGTCGGAACTACTTCCTAAGATAAGATGGATCACTGCCTACGACGTGAAAGTAACCTACGCCCAGCCCTAGTCGAATAGGAAATCAATGGGAGCGCCACTTGCGACCAGCGTAAATATGCGCCCACGATACGCCACCGTAGGAAAGTTACGTCGGTCGGATGAAGCCTATTTTCAGGCGTATCTCAGTTTATGGGCACGGCGCATAGATACAACGGCGCATATTTACACTTACGCAGCGTATCTCGAGATACGTCGGCGTAAGTGCTTTGTGAATCCGGGCCTGTGCCTTTACGGGCCACCCGTCTGCAGTACATTGAGGGCGGTCCATAAGTAGTTAAGGAAATCATAAAAAAACACGTGCTGACAACATAAATCTGGTAACAAATATGCCAAGGTACTCAATGGGACTGGATCCCTCTGATCACAAGTGGCCTGCTGCTTTCTGGTTACTGCCATAGCAAGGGACAGGAGTTATGTGAGGTAGAGGCACTGATTTGTTGTATAGACAAAAACAATTCTATTAATAGTAGAGTATAAACCTGTCCCTGTAAGTAAATAATAAATGTTCGGGTAGCTCTTGCACTGTGGACAAAATACAACAGTTACAATAAAACATTCTCATAAAAAAAAGTGTCAAACAACTCCTAAGGTTAACTGGCAGCACTTGCTTATAAAGACAACAGCTGTAGAAGACTAGATTTGCTGTGTCATGTAGTCCCACAGTGTTCATGATATCTGTGGAGCCTGGACGCATCTATAGCTGTAAATGTGCAATACTTGCAAACGGAGCATAAGGGCGAATCTACCATCATAGTCTCAGCTGCAGATGCTCAGGAGGATTGTGGGCTGGTCTCTCCTAAACTGGTGACCTCACACTAAAGCTAATACTGATGCATTTTGATTGGAAAACACCAATAGCAAAGATTGCCGGTTTCCAGTCGAAATGCGTCAGCAGGGCTTAAAATGTAGGGTTTCATATCACTTTAACTAGTATATCACTAGAACAGGTAAAATGACAACATCCAGCTCTCCTTGATTATAGCTGCTCATAATCTATTACAGCAGCAGCAAGCACTCTCATCTGAAGTAAGCAATATTAAACCCCAAAACAAAAAAGTAATATACTGCAGTCTACCAAATCCTAAATGTGGCTGCATTTGTTTTCTTTTTTTCTTTCTTTTTACCTGGTAATCCAGCCAGTAACGCAATTCCTATCTTAGGGTGTCTTCACTCTGGATTGAGGAGTAACAGACATCTATGGACAGAAGCATTTTCAATCTGGTGAGATGGTAGTTGTCACGTACCTTGATTGGAGGCTGAGTTGACGAGAGGGCTTCCTTTGCAGCTCTGGTCTGAACACCCCTGAATGTGGTGACAGAGATACAAGGCTCAAGAAGCACGGTGTCAGTAGCTTGGTAGCAGGTGATCGCAATGGACAGAGACTTAGTCAAGGTGAGCCAGGTTCATACAGGGTATTGTAAAGTTTTATTATGTCCTGCAGTTTTGGTGCGCTTTCTGAAAGCATATCAAAAGTCCTGCATACAGGACTCTTGTGGCCGGGTGCTGTGGTGGAGAGGGGGGGAGAGGAGAGATGCTCCGGGCGGCAGCGTCGCTGGACCGTGGAACAGGTAAGTGTCTGTTTATTAAAAGTCAGCAGCTACACTTTTTGTAGCTGCTGACTTTAAATAAACCAAAAAAGGCTGGAACTCCCCTTTAAGGAAGTTGAAAAATAACAGACCTACTGGACTGATCACCAGTTGAAAATAAAGGAGAAAAATCCTAAAAAAGGAAACTAATCCAACCACCATATCTAAAAAGTGGTAAGCTGCAATATATTACTACACTTTTGATTTTTGGGTTTGATACCACTTGGTAAGTGGAATAGAATTAGGGCTTAAGGGACCCCAAAGACCCAAATGTCCAGATAGCAAAAGTTAGCAGAGGGGGGCAAGAGGACTATAGCGGTACAATATGAGCAGGTAAACTCAGAAGAGCAGTTATATAAAAAAGTATAAATTTATTAACATAATATCAAAAAAACAAAATTGATAAAATACATCAAAACAGAAACAATACCGAACAATGAACATTTAACGAGACCAGTCATACAGATCACCGAGCTAAAATAGTCCCTGAAGGAAGGATCACGGTGGAGGTCACGTAGAGAAGAGTCTCAACTAGTTTTGCGACAAAGTCGCTTCGTCAGGAGAGTTCTAAAATTAATATATGGTCATTAGCAAACATGGTTGAATAAACATATGCAAAAACATATATAAACCAGCAAGGTGCCAATAAACAGACATTGAATACCAATTACACACATAAATACATGTAATATATACATTGGGGAGCAACTGCTGTATAGCTTACCTAAAAACACCCGTCCGCTCAGGTGTCACAGCCAATCGTGGAGAAGGTCTCCCACAGCAACCGAGGGGAACAAGTATGGAGGTGGACCTGTTTAGCTGAATACATAGGGGAACTGTAAGTGTGACTAGTAGATAGCAATATGCAACAAGGTGACCGATAAGTGCCAAAGTGAAAATATCAACCAAATTGTGACATGAAGGTGGTGAAAACCGTGAAACCAAATGGGGGGTGAAGGCGTGAAGAAGTGAGGGGGAGGGGGAAAAAGGAAGGGAACACAGAAGGGAGGGGGAAGGAAGAAGAGAACAGAGAAGATGGGAAAAGAAGGAGAAGGGGGGGAAGAAGGGAAAGGGAAGGAGGGGGGAAAAAAGGGTAAGGAGAGGGAAAAGGGGGAGGGAAAGAAACAGCGGGGAGAGATAATGAGAGGGGGGGGATCAGAGAAAGAGCAAGGAGACAAAACAGAGCCAGATGCAATATGGAAAAAGAGAAATTAAGGAGAAAAGGGAAGAGAGGGGGGATGAAGGAGAGGAAGGGGAGAAAGAAGAGGGAAAAAAGGAATGGTGGGGTTGATATACCTGTATAAAAAAACAGTGGCTGAGTAAGAGGGCCCTAGAACCCAGTTCCAGTGTACAACAAGGGTGCAGCAAATGGTTGAAAGAGCTGCACAATTTTATATAATAGCGAAGTGAGGGCACAGGTGAGAGCTATTGCAGTCTCACAGACAGGGACAACCTACAAAGGAGAAAACGGGGATGATAAGAAAGGGGTACTGAAGGTCATCAATAAAGCAGGCTTGGACCATGGATGCCCATCAGTCTGGAGCACTGCAGTGCATAAAGAAGTAGGCTTACTTGTCGCTGGGTAGAGCAGCAGAAGTTCTAGGGACCGGCGTCCAGCACATCCATAGCAGGACTAAGCCTGCTTAAATGTCCCCGACGCAGTGACATCATCACAGGGTGCCAAGGCCTGACTGCAGTGTTCCAGACTGATGGACATCCATGGTCCAAGCCTGCTTTTAACCTGTGACCTCACTTCGCTATTATATAAAATTGTGCAGCTCTTTCAACCATTTGCTGCACCCTTGTTGTACACTGGAACTGGGTCCTAAGGCCCTCTTACTCAGCCACTGTTTTATATACAGGTATATCAACCCCACCATTCCTTTTTTCCTCTTCTTTCTTCCCCTTCCTCTCCTTCATCCTCCCTCCTTCCCCCTCTCTTCCCTTTTCTCCTTAATTTCTCTTTTTCCATATTGCATCTGGCTCTGTTTTGTCTCCTTGCTCTTTCTCTGGTCCCCCCCTCTCCCTTTCCTCATCTCTCCCCGCTGTTTCTTTCACTCCCCCTTTTCCATTTCCCTCTCCTTACCCTTTTTTCCCCCTTCTTTTCCTCTCCTTCCCTTTTCCTTCCCCTTCTTCCCCCCAGTGTTCCCTTTTTTCCCCCTTCTCCTTCTTTTCCTATCTTTTCTGTTCTCTTCTTCCTTCCCCCTCTTCCTTCCCCCCCCCTCCACTCCCTTCTGTGCTCTCTCCCCCCCCCCCCATTTGCTCCCCCCCCTTTCCCCTCCCTTTCACTAACTTCTTCACGCCCTCACCCCCCATTTGGTTTCACGGTTTTCACCACCTTCATGTCACAATTTGGTTGATATTTTCACTTTGGCACTTATCACGGTCACCTTGTTGCATATTGCTATCTACTAGTCACACTTACAGTTCCCCTATGTATTCAGCTAAACAGGTCCACCTCCATACTTGTTCCCCTCGGTCGCCGTGGGAGACCTTCTTCACCGTTGGCTGCGACACCTGAGCTGACCGGGTGTTTTTAGGTACGCTACACAGCGGTTGCTCCCCAATGTATATATTACATGTATTTATGTGTGTAATTGGTATTCAATATCTGTTTCTTGGCACCTGGCTGGTTTATACAGTATATGTTTTTGAATATGTTTATTCAACCATGTTTGCTAATGACCACATATTAATTTTAGAACTCTCCTGATGAATCGACTTTGTCGCAAAACTAGGTGAGACTCTTTTCTACGTGACCTCCACCTCCACCGTGATCCTCCCTTCGGGGACTATTTTAGCTTGTGATCTGTATGACTGGTTTAGTTAAATGTTCATTGTTCTGTATTGTTTCTGTTTTGATGTATTTTATCAATTTTGTTTTTTTTATATTATGTTAATAAATTTATACTTTTTTATATAACTGCTCTTCTGAGTTTACCTGCTCATATTGTACTGCTATAGTCCTCTTGCCCCCCTCTGCTAACTTTTGCTATCTGGACTTTTGGGTCTTTGGGGTCCCTTAAACCCTAATTCTATTCCAATTGATTTTTAGGATGATGGCACTACTATCTTTATATGTTGTTTATTTTTCCTTAGCTCTCGCTGTGAATAAGAATGATATAAGATTATTTACTTGCTGCTATCGACAGTCCTTAATAATAAATAAAAAGAGTGTGCAAAACCTCGGACCATAAAAATTACAATGAAAGCAAACAAAAAAGTTATACAAATAATAGCATCAATAAATTAAACTACCAATAAAGTAAAAAAAAAAAGGCATATTCAACATAAATCAAACAATGAAATAAATGAAAGTCCCCAAAGGAATATACAGGTCTCCACTAGGGGGCCAATATAAACATTCTTGTGTGAAATTGAGTCCACTCCCAAAGGAATATTTCAGGACACCACTAGGGGGCCAGTGTAGAATCTTGTGTGAAAATGAAATGCCACAGTTCCCTGATTTTTAGTCCCAATCACCTCGGACATAGATACACTATTACAAAAAGTATTGGGACGCCTACCTTTACACTCACATGAACTTTAATGGCATCCCAGTCATAGTCCGTAGGGTTCAATATTGAGTTGGCCCATCCTTTGCAGCTATAACAGCTTCAACTCTTCTGGGAATGTTGTCCACAAGGTTTAGGAGTGTCTATGGGAATGTTTGATCATTCTTCCAGAAGCGCATTTGTGAGGTCAAGTACTGATGTTGGACGAGAAGGCCTGGCTCAAAAACTCCCCTCTAATTCATCCCAAAGGTGTTCTTTCAGGTTGAGGTCAGGGCTCTGTGCAGGCCAGTCATGTTCCTCCACCCCAAACTCACTCATCTATTTCTTTATGGACCTTGCTTTGTGCACTGGTCCAAATCATTTGGTGGAGGGGGGATTATGGTGTGGGGTTGTCTTTCAGGGGATGGGCTTGGCCCCTTAGTTCCAGTGAAGGAAACTCCTAAGGCGTCAGCATACCAAGACATTTGGACAATTTAATGCTCCCAACTTTGTGAGAACAGTTTGGGGATGGTCCCTTCCTGTTCCAACGTGACTGCGCACCAGTGCACAAAGCAAGGTCCATAAAGACATGGATAAGCAAGTTTGGGGTGGAGGAACTTGACTGGCCTGCACAGAGTCCTGACCTCAACCCCATAGAACACCTTTGGAATGAATTAGAGCCAAGACTGCGAGCCAGGCCTTCTCGTTCAACATCAGTGCCTGACCTCACAAATGAGCTTCTGGAAGAATGGACAAACGTTGCCATAGACACACTCCTAAACCTTGTGGACAGCCTTCCCAGAATAGTTGAAGCTGTTGCTGCCGACTCAATATTGAACCCTACTGACTAAGACTGGGATGCCATTAAAGTTCATGTGCATGTAAAGGCAGGCGTCCCAATACTTTTATTAATGTAGGGCTAGATTCAGCAAGAATTTACACCGGCGTATCTATTGATACGCCACGTAAATTCAAAGCTGCGCCGGCGTATCTTCTTTCTGTATTAAGTCTCTTACGCATCTTAGTTGCATATTTACGCTGGCCGCTAGGTGGCGCTTCCGTTGATTTCAGCGTAGAATATGCAAATGAGCTGGATACGCCGATTCAGAAACGTACGTGCGCCCGGCGGAATTTTTTACGTCGTTTGCGTAAGGCTTTTTCCGGCGTAACGTTGCTCCTGCTATATGAGGAGCAACCAATGTTAAGTATGGAAGTCGGGCCAGCGTCAAATTTTGCGTTGTTTGCGTAAGTCGTTCGCGAATAGGGCTTTGTGTAAGTTACGTTCACGTCGATAGCATTGGCAATTTGCGGCGTAATTTGGAGCATGCACACTGGGATACTTTCACGAATGACGCATGCGCCGTTCGTGAGAAAAGTAATTTACATGGGGTCATGTTTTATTTACATAAAACACGCCCACCTCTTCGGAATTTGAATTTGGCGCGCTTACGCCGGCAGATGTACGCTACGCCGCCGTAACTTAGGGCGCAGGTTCTTTGTGAATCCAGCCCCAGCCTCACTAAGTTACGGCGGCGTAGCGTATCTCAGATACGCTACGCCCGCACAAACTTACGGCGGGCTTTATGAATCTAGCCCGTAGTGTATATGAATTCCCTTACCAGATAAACAGGATCTACAGATGATAAGAGATTACTAGCGCAGGATACACCAAATATGAATCACACCAGGGTATGGTAAAAACCGCCACCCCTACCAGGTCCTCCACTAGCTGTCCAGAAAACACAATTCTCCACAGTAAGATAAAAAAAAAAAAAGTAAAATCAAATGACCACAGAGTAATATTGCTAAAAACACCTATATATTTCATGCAAATGTACGCACTAGCATTTCAGGGTAACAAAAGCTCACAGACACCACACTGCGATACACCAGCGGATGTGATGACATCATAGGCTGCCAGCCTCTCCCTACGTGTTTTGTCTATGAAAGGAATATCCTCAGGGGACATAAAGAAGGTCCGCAGTCCTTGTTCAGAAGAGGAAACGCTGGGGCAGGTCCACAGAGCGAGTACGCCGGCGTATCTACTGATACGCCGGCGTACTTTCAAATTACCCGCCTCGTATCTTTGGTTTGAATCCTCAAACCAAGATACGACGGCATCTGGGTTCGATACGACAGGTATACGTCCTCGTACGCCTTTCGGATCTAAGATGCAATACTTCGGCGTCCGCTGGGTGGCGTTCACGTCGTTTTCCGTGTCGGGTATGCAAATTAGCTATTTCCGTCGATCCACGAACGTACGAGCGGCCAGCGCATTTTTTTACGGCGTCTCTAGTAGGCTTTTCCGGCGTATAGTTAAAGCTGGTATATCGTTGCGTATAGTTAGACTTGCCATGTTAAGTATGGCTGTCGTTCCCGCGTTTATTTAGAATTTTTTTTTTGCGTAAGTCGTTCGTCGTTGCAACGTCATTAAGCGCAATGCACGGTGGGAAATTTTGAAACGGAGCATGCGCAGTTCATTCGGCGCGGGGACGCGCTTCATTTAAATGAAACACGCCCCCTAATCGCCGATTTGAATTCCGCCGCCAGAGATACACTACGCCGACGTAACTTACGGCGCAAATTCTTCCAGGATTCGATTTAAATCCAGGTAAGGTACGGCGGCGTAGCGTATCTCCGATACGCTGCGCGGGTGCAGATCTCTGTGGATCTGCCCCATTGTATCTGCATGCTCAGTGAATTTTTGGGTGTGCCTGAAAGGATTCTGAATGCCTTTCTGATGCCATCAACATTTTGTAAATATTTGCTGATCACCTAAAAAGCACCACAATTTGACTAATGTTAAATAAAACTTGAAAAGCAACACCGATGCTTATGTAGCCTAACAGCTCCTATTTCAGTAGTCTCTCTAATGTACTATACTAAATTACTATCTATTCTTGTTATGCTATAATAATAACCCTTTTAGTATTTAAGCACTCCTCTTTGAAATAATATTACTTAAAAGCATTGTTGACATGTGATAAGGAAGAAATATGCAGAACCAAAGGTATGCAGTATATGCCTTATTTTATATTTTATATTGCTACAAGAAACAAGACAGCTTTATTCCTTCTCCTGTTTTCTGACAAAGATTTTTATGATATATTTCCAGATTGCAAGCTGTTGGCATTGGTTCAAACAGATAAGAATAACAACATAATGAATTTACAACTTTTTTTTAACCATACCGATGATTTTATCTTTGATTGGTATAATCAGTCAGAAACCATGCAATCATAATGCTTTGACCAAATTTTCACTGGACCCCAGGTAGTGTCTGCTAATTTATTACCTTACCAAAAGCACCAATGCCACTCCTACCTACATAATCTAACTGCAAATCTTTCCTTATTACCCCAGTGTTTAAAGCTATTCTAACAAAAGCAAACATTTTAGACTAATCCTTAAATGTGGTAACTGCATTAGTTTTCTTTTTTTTTTTTTAAGGCTTTTCCCCCTTTATTTTTACTTGGTGGTCCTGTCTGTAACAAACATTCTATCCTACAGTGACTATGCCAACACAAAGTGGCACATAATTGGGAAGTGGAAGGAAAATTATAAATGGTTTTCCATTTATTTTTTTACAAATAATTATTTGAAAAGTGTGGCGTGCATTTGTATTCAGCCCCCTTTACTCTGATACCCCTAACTAAAATCTAGTGGAACCAGTTGCCTTCAGAATCCACCTAATTAGTAAATCGAGTCCACCTGTGTGTAATTTAATCTCAGTATAAATACAGCTGTTCTGTATTTATACTGAGGTTTGTTAGGCCCCTTTCACACTGGGGCGGGAGGTGCGGTGGCGGTATAGCACCGCTAAAAATAGCGGCGCTATACCGTCGGAATTGCAGTGGGATTCGGCCGCTAGTGGTGCGGTATTAACCCCCGCTAGTGGCCGATAAAGGGTTAATACCGCCCACAATGCGCCTCTGCAGGCTATTTTTAGTGCTGTACCGCCTGAAAAACTCCTCAGTGTGAAAGGGGCCTTAGAGAACCTTAGTGAACAAACAGCATCATGAAGGCCAGGGATCAAGTTTAAAGCAGGATTAGGTTATAAAAAAATATCCCAAGTGTTGAACATCTCACGGAGCACTGTTCAATCCATCATCCGAAAATGGAAAGAGTATGGCACAACTACAAACCTACCAAGACATGGCCGCCCACCTAAACTGACAGGCCCGGCAAAGAGAGCATTATTCAGAGAAGCAGCCAAGAGGCCCATGGTAACGCTGGAGGAGCTGCAGAGATCCACAGCTCAGGTGTGAGAATCTGTCCACAGGACAACTGTTAATCGAGCACACCACAAATCTGGCCTTTATGAAGGAGTGGCAAGAAGAAAGCCATTGTTGAAAGAAAGCCATAAGAAGTCCTGTTTACAGTTTGCCATATGGGGGACACAGCAAACAAGGAAGAAGGTGCTCTGGTCAGATGAGACCAAAATTTAACTTTATGACCTAAAAGCAAAATGCTATAAGTGACGGAAAACTAACACTGCACATCACCCAGAACACACCATCCACACTGTGAAACATGGTGGTGGCAGCATCGTGTTGTGGAGATTCTTTTCTTCAGCAGGGACAGGAAAGCTGGTCAAAGTTGATGGGAAGATGGATGGGGCCAAATAAAGGAAAATCTTAGAAGAAAACCTGTTAGAATCTGCATAAGACTTGAGACTGGGGCGGAGGTTCACCTTCCAGCAGGACAACAACCCTAAACATACAGCCAGAGCTACAGTGGAATGGTTTAGATCAAAGCATGTTTATATGTTGGATTGGCCCAGTCAGGGTCCAGACCTAAATCGAATTGAGAATCTGTGGCAAGATATGAAAATCGCTGTTCACAGACGCTCTCCATCCAATCTGACAGAGCTTGAGCCATTTTGCAAAGAAGAATGGGCAAAAATGTCCCTCTCTAGATGTGCAAAGCTGGTAGAGACATCCCCAAAAAGACTTGCCATTGTAATTGCGGCAAAAGGTGGTTCTACAAAGTATTGACTCAGGGGGGCTGAATACAAATGCCCCCCACACTTTATACAGTAAAAACCATTTATCATTTTCCTTCCACTTCACAATTATGTACCACTTTGTGTTGGCCTGTCACATAACATCCTAATAAAATACATTTACGTTTTTGGTTGTAATGTGGAAAATTTCAAGCGGTATGAATACTTTTACAAGGCACTGTAGGTCTTGGAAAAGAATGCTCACCTTTACCAGTTTTTATTGTAGACCTGGGAAGACTCACATGGATTTGCATAGAGCTTTTAATCAGGTCCACGCGAAGGTCCGGCAGTCGGACCAGATCGTACTGCCCATGTGACAGGGGCCTTAGAAGTACAGATCACTTTCTCATCTTCTCAACTTCAAAAAAGGGAGGTCACGGTGTTCAGTATGTAAGGGACAAGGGTGCATTTTATTGTAGGTGGATAAAACCTCCTCCATATGTTCCCCATTAACTCATTGGGTGCCAAGTGTAGGTCACATAGGAGGCCTATCCCCGGGGTTGGTTCTTTGGGCTACACCAGGCAATGGACAAAGTCACTCATCCCAGCACAGGGGTAACACCTTGCCCCAAGCCATGCTCACCAATGCCAGGGGCCAGGCGAGGGCCCACAGTCATGTGAAAGTCAAACATTAAGGTAGTCCCCCCAACTCACAGATGAACCACATATCACATAGCTGGTGATGACTAGAATGTTGTGGAGGCCTCTGTTGCACTACCTGCCCAACACTCCTGAAGGTGGAGACAGAGAGTATGAGGGCACAAAGTGTCACCAGTGCTAGAGTAGCTGGCTGGTAAAGTCTGCTCTAGGTGGATGAAGCTGGGGGTCGCAGTCCTAAGAAAAGGTTACTGAAGCAGCTTGGCATCAGAGCAGGAGATGGCAGCAGTGACCAGTGGCAGCCGAGTAAAAAAGGGACCGAGTGAGCAGGCAGAGCTATTCCAGGAAGCAGGCCAAGGTGGGTAACAACCAGGCAGCACAGTACAGAATCAGCAGGCACAGAGTCCAGTAAACCAGTAAATCATGTGAACAAGGTTAATGCAGGAAAAAAGGGCAAAGTCCAGGAGAAAGCCGGATCAAACACAGGTAAGCAGGTTCAATGGATCAGGTCTCAGGAATATATATATAAAGGGATTGAATGAGTTACAGACTCCGTCAAAGCATGGCGGACTTTACTAGCACAACATGAGGCAGTAATTTAGCAAAAATATAAATCTGTCAACAAATACGCAAATGTACATAGAGTTTAGGTTTGAATTATATCAAGTATTATATGAACACTGGTTGTGTAGAGGTATCAATAAGTGGAATTCATAAGCTCCTTCATGTCTTCTTGTCAACGTGTTTTGCAATATTGGCTTCCTCAGGAAATTTTTGGGTAGGTGCTGGTAAACCCCGATTCCACTTATTGATACCTCCACACAATCAGTGTTCATACAATACTTGATATAATTCAAGTCTAAGCTATGTCCATCTGGGTATTTGTTGACCTTGTTTGTTAGTAGGGTGCCTTTGTTTGTTACATGTAATTTTAACCTTTTGTAATAAAGATTTATACTTTTGCTAAATTACTGCCTCATGTTGTGCTGGTAAAGTCTGCGATGCTTTGATGGAGTTTGTAACTCATTCAATGCCTTTGTACAATTAATGGTTGTTGGCGTAGTGGGGGGTCTCTCTTTTCTATGTCTCAGGAATACAGGTACAAGCTGAAGATCAGTCAGCAACTGCTCATGGTGACAGACCAGTTTAAAAATGCCACCAGACTCCAAGTACGCACACTAATCCGTATGCGCATGTGCACGTGTACGCGCATGAGTGCGCGCATTAATGCGAGCACGATAAACTGGAATAGTACATTTATTGCCTCTTTGCCTAAAAGTATTAGCATGTGAGCAATGCACACACAAACAAATATGATCATAAGCCTACACTGGTTCTCTGGTGCTGGGAATCTGGTTTACCTTACATCACTTGTGTGTAGTGTTGTATGTGGAGTTCTTCCAAAAGATGTTGTCCCTTGTCTTACACACTTGAACAGGTGTATGTGTTGCATTAGGAGGGGCATGCAGAGCCTATGCCCACTCCACAAGTCAGCGTACCTCTGTTACCTCACTCCCAGTAACAGAATGGGGTCCCGCTGAGCACATAGCGCGGACCTCATGCATGCTCCTCTTAACCCTTCTCGTTCCATACCAAGTGACCAGATATTAAAACTCCGGAACGCTAATCCACTCCCATAGTTCGCCAAAGACAGAGAGACTAATACCGATCCCCCCTCGCTGCCGGAGAACATGTCACCTTTTCAGGTACCACGCCAACGACTGTTTGCTCTTTTTCTTCTGGATACCCATAGCAACTTCTTTGCAAGTTAACATTTTGTTGTAATGATGTTTCACAGGCTCCAATGTGCTAATTCAGACCCAGGTTTCTTAGAGAGATGCCAAGACCCCACATGCACCCCTTGAGTAACTTCAGACCAGGCTTTGAGCAGAGTAAACAACTTTACTGAACATTTGGCAGATGTACAACATGCAACAACATCCTTTCCCTAAATGAATTTACTGTGGCTGCCCCAGGTTACCTGCACAGGTGTGGCATCTTTGGGAACAGTCCAATGGCAATAGCTCGAACTTAGGAGTTTATATCCTTGGGCGTATTCCGATTGGGTCAGCGCTCCAGCAAGCTACTTAGGACATAATTCAAAGTCTCTGTATGTGCATCCTGTGCCTGCTCTAGGTTCCAGGCTTGTACCAGGTTGTGGCCATGCACTGCCTTATGCACATTATAAATCCCATAGTCCAGGGGTCTCCATAATTTCTAAACAAAGGGCCGGTTTACCGTCCTTCAGACTATAGGAGGGCCAGATCGATGGCCAGTGGAAGTGGACATTTTTATGGCATCAGTAGGATTAATCCTCACCAAATTTGGTATTAGATTGGGAGGAATAGTGCCCCATCTTTGGTAATATAGGGAGTAATTGTGCTCCATTTTTGGTGTCAGTAGAAGAAATGGTGCTCCATTGTTGGTGTTAGATGTCAGAATAGTGTCTCATATCAGTGGGTGGATTAGTGTCCCAAGGGCCGGATAAAGGCAAGTTAAGGGCCGCAGTTTGCAGACCCCTGCCATAGTCCATATTCTATCTCAGGAGTAAGCAAGAGAGGGTGGCTACATTCCTGCATACAGTTGGACCATGGAACACTCTAATGGGAGGTTGTATCACAGAAGCAAAAAAAAAAAAAAAGATTTGGAGGAGACTGAGAACAAATAGGAGTTATTTATTTTTTGGTTAAAATTACATACTTGAATAGAATTATATTTTTTAAACCAGAGTTTGGTTTCCCTTATATATACCACATTTTTGTTTTTAGGTTTAGATATACTACAGGGATTGTTTAATAATAGATCATTACTATTAGATTCAATTTCTATCAGTTTTAGAGATTTACATTTTTATCTCAGTTTGCTGTTGTTTTTTTTAAAACTCAGTAGCTATTTTGTGGCACGACCAAAACCACTGTAGACTGACAAATACTGTACAATATTGCATTACGGCATATAACCATCCTTTTAGGTATAATATTAAAAATATTATATTATATGTTATAATATTGTATTTGTTATTTAAATTATGTTGTATAAAAATAGTTACTTTTCAAAATCAAGATTTCCTAAAAGTTTTTAGAAATCAATTACAGGAAATGACGAGTGTGACAGTAAAATTAGGATGATTCAGAATTCCTATCTTGTTTATCAGTAACATTAAGGAATTATTTCAGCAGGGGGCAGTGTTGAGTGAAGACCCCATTTGTATAGGGATAGCATTTGGAGAAGTGTTCAGTTGCCCTTGAATGTCTATCATGTGTGCGTATTAGTAAAATATCAATAACAAAAATAATAAAGGTATATAGGTATATACACACATCTATATATATATATATATATCTATAGATATAAATATATGTATAAACAATATCTCACAAAAGTGAGTACACCCCTCACATTTTTGTAAATATTTTATTCTATCCTTTCATGTGACACACTGACGAAATTACATTTGCTACAATGTAAAGTAGTGAGTGTACAGCTTGTATAACGGTGTAAATTTGCTGTCCCCTCAAAATAACTCGACACACAGCCATTAATGTCTAAACCGCTGGCAACAAAAGTGAGTACACCCCTAAGTGAAAATGTCCAAATTGGGCCCAAAGTGTCAATATTTTGTGTGGCCACCATTATTTTCCAGCATTGCCTTAATCCTCTTGGGCATGGAGTTCACCAGAGCTTCACAGGTTGCCACTGAAGTCCTCTTCCACTCTTCCATGACGACATCACGGAGCTAGTGGGTGTTAGAGACCTTGTGCTCCTCCACCCTCCATTTGAGGATGCTCCACAGATGATCAATAGGGTTTAGGTCTGGAGACATGCGTAGTCAGTCTATCACCTTTACCCTCAGCTTCTTTAGCAAGGCAGTGGTTGTCTTGGAGGTGTGTTTGGGGTAGTTATCATGTTGGAATACTGCCCTGCGGCCCAGTCTTCAAATGGAGGGCATCATGCTCTGCTTCAACATGTACTGTGACATACTGAAGCAGAGCATGATGCCCTCCATTTGAATACTGCCCTGCGGCCTAGTCTTCAAATGGAGGGCATCATGCTCTGCTTCAGTATGTCACAGTACATGTTGGTATTCATGGTTCCCTCAATGAACTGTAGCTCCCCAGTGCTGGCAGCACTCATGCAGCCCCACCACCATGCTTGACTCTAGGACACACTTGTCTTTGTACTTCTCACCTGGTTGGCTCCACACACGCTTGGCACCATCTGAACCAAATATGTTTATCTTGGTCTCATCAGACCACAGGACATGGTTCCAGTAGTCCTTTGTCTGCTTGTCTTCAGCAAACTGTTTGTGGGCTTTCTTGTGTATCATCTTCAGAAGAGGATTCCTTCTGGGACGACAGTCATGCAAACCAACTATTTGCAGTGTGCAGTGTATGGTCTGAGCACTGACAGGCTGACTCCCCTCCCCTTCAGCCTCTGCAGCAATGCTGGCAGCACTCATACGCAGTGTTGCAAGTAACGGCGTTTAAATAAACGCTGTTACGTAACGATTGGCCTCCTGCGGGTAACTAGTAATCTACCTGATTACTTTTACCCTCTCGGCAACGCCGTTCCCACTACATGGGCGGCGTTACCGAGATTACCGATACTGAGCATTTGCGGGAGTACTTGTACTCCCACAAATGCCCCCGATGCCAGATCTGATACTACCCCCCCCCCCCCCGCCGTCGCCGCCGCATACCGCAACGCCGTCTAGTTAATCAGCGTGCGGGGAACATTACAGCTTTCATTTGAATAGCTGTCTGTTCCCCGCCGCGCCGCGTATAGACACTCCCCCTTGCTCGGGATTGGACGGGTGATCTGTCTATCAAAGTGCAGATCACCCGTCCAATCCTGAACAAGGGGGAGTGTCTATATGCAGAGCGGCGGGGAACACACAGCTATTCAAATGAAAGCTATAATGTTCCCCGCACGCTGATTAACTAGGCGGCGGCATCTAGGTATGGGGGGACATGGCTGCATATGATGTGGGAGAATGGCTGCATATGATGTGGGGGGAATGGCTGCATATGATGTTGGGAACATGGCTGCATATGATGTGGGGGACATGGCTGCATATCATGTGGGGGACATGGCTTTATATGATGTGGGGGACATGGCTGCATATGATGTGGGGGACATGGCTGCATATCATGTGGGGGACATGGCTGCATATCATGTGGGGGATATGGCTGCATATCATGTGGGGGACATGGCTTTATATGATGTGGGGGACATGGCTGCATATGATGTGGGGGACATGGCTGCATATGATGTGGGGGACATGGCTGCATATCATGTGGGGGACATGGCTGCATATCATGTGGGGGACATGGCTGCATATCATGTGGGGGACATGGCTGCATATCATGTGGGGGACATGGCTGCATATCATGTGGGGGACATGGCTGCATTTGGGGACACATTTAAAAAAAAGTATCTGTATTATTTTTTTTATTTTTATTTTTTTGAATGTGGTCCACCTTTAAAATCCTTTCTAGATTTCTAGGTTTGGTATAGATTTTAAAAAAACATGCCCTGCAGTAGAAAAGTCACACAAAGAAAAAAAAAGGCATATGATTAACGTAATTGCATTGTAGAATATAAAAAAAAAAAATCTCAGTTACTTTGCCAATAAAGTAACTGAGTCACTAACTCAATTACTTTTTCGGACAAGTAACTTGTATCTGTAACTAATTACTTTTTTAAAGGAAGATGAGCAACACTGCTCATACGTCTATTTCCCAAAGATAACCTCTGGATATGACACTGAGCACGTGCACTCAACAGTGTAGAACCTGTCCTGTTAAACCGCTTTATGGTCTTAGCCAACGTGCTGCAGCTCAGTTTCAGGATCTTGGCAATCTTCTTATAGCCTAGGCCATCTTTATGTAGAGCAACAATTCTTTTTTTCAGATCCTCAGAGAGTTCTTTGCCATGAGGTGCCATGTTGAACTTCCAGTGACCAGTATGAGAGAGTGAGAGCGATAACACCAAATTTAACACCCCTGCTCCCCATTCACACCTGAGACCTTGTAGCACCAAACGAGTCACATGACACAGGGAGGGAAAATGGCTAATTGGGCCCAATTTGGACATTTTCACTTAGGGGTCTACTCACTTTTGTTGCCAGCGGTTTAGACATTAATGGCTGTGTGTTGGGTTATTTGGAGATAACAGCAAATTTACACTGTTAAACAAGCTGTACACTCACTACTTTACATTGTAGCAAAGTGTCATTTCTTCAGTGTTGTCACATGAAAAGATATAATAAAATATAATATAATAAAATCTTTACAAAAATGTGAGGGGTGTACTCACTTTTGTGAGATACTGTATATACTGTACATGCATTTTATATATATATATAGCCTTCCCAAGGGTTAGTGTGTACAATAATGTGTGCATGTATTCAGGTAAATAATACAAATATCCAAAGTGTTACGTAGTTATGCTTTTTATTATTCTAGGAATTGATGCACTAATCACAGTGGATCCGCTTGTTACCTGCAGGAAGCTGGCTAGTCATCCTGCCTATCTTGGCTCAAATTAAAGTGCAGAACCAGCTTCCTGGCTGAGTGCAGCTTGCAGGACAGCGTATGAAACCTTAGATGAGAATTGAGATTATCCATTGGACTGTGACCTGCAGTGTCCTTTTCTTGCAGCCTGATTGATGACTTAGGTTTAATTCAGAGGTGGGTATTGATCTGCATGCTGCCTGGTCAGTGTGTGTGACAAAAACAGGCTCCAATGTATAGCGCCAGTGTAGACTCTTTTTCCGAGTCCCAATACCATCAACCAGCTTTATCGACTCTTTTATTGACAACACTGTAGCCTAATGAGGAGTAGAAGAGCACACTTCATTATGTCCATACTAGTGACATTCTGTATGAACAAGAGGAGATTGTCATATAACATTGTGTATAGTGTAGGTTGTATAAAAAGCAGCTAATCACCATGGACATACAGTGACTCAATCTGCTTCCATTTAGTGGCTCTCTAATGGTAAGTGTCATTCTCTTAGCATCATTCCTGTTCTCGTTAGTGGTAAAGACTTCAAGTGTTAATTTCTCCACACAGCACACTGATTAAAAAAGGCACAAAAGCACACGCTTTGTTGGATGAAATAGAATAGTATTCCTAAATAAATGCTGCCCAATAATATTAATCAAAAAATAGAAGTATAAGGCCCGGATTCACGTAGAACCGCGTATCTTTGTGTGGGCGTAACATATCCTATTTACGTTACGCCTCCGCAACTTTGACAGGCAAGTGCCGTATTCTCAAACCAAAGTTGCGGCGGCGCAACGTAAATAGACCAGCGCAAGCCCGCCTAATTCAAATGTGGTAGATGTGGGCGTGTGTTATGTACATTTTATGTGACCCCACGTAAATGACACTTTTTACGAAGGGCGCATGCGCCGTCCGTGAAAGTATCCCAGTGCGCATGCTCCAAATTAACCCGCAAGAAGCCAATGCTTTCGACGTGAACGTAAATGACGCCCAGCCCTATTCGCGAACGACTTACGCAAACAGCGTAAAATTTTAAAAATTCGACGCGGGAACGACGTCCATACTTAACATTGGTACACCTCATCTGCGCCTCATATAGCAAGGGTAACTTTCCCCCGGGAAAAGCCTAACGTAAACGGCATATCTGTACTGCGTCGGCCGGGGCGTACGTTTGTGAATTGGCGTATCTAGCTGATTTACATATTTCTAGGCGTATTTCTAGGCGAACGACTTATGCAAACGACGTAAAATTTTCAAAATTCGACGCGGGAACGACGTCCATACTTAACATTGGTACGCCTCATCTACGCCTCATATAGCAGGGGTAACTTTACGCCGGGAAAAGCCTAACGTAAATGGCGTATCTGTACTTGCCTCGGCCGGGCGTACATTCGTGAATTGGCGTATCTAGCTGATTTACATATTTCTAGGCGTAAATCAGCGTTACAATTTCTAGGCGTAAATCAGCTGGCCTAGCGGCCAGCGTAAATATGCAGTTAAGATACGACGGCGTAAGAGACTTACGCCGGTCGGATCTAATACAAATCTATGCGTAACTGATTCTAAGAATCAGGCGCATAGATACGACGGCTCGGACTCAGAGTTACGACGGCGTATCTGGAGATAAGCCGGCGTAACTCGTACGTGAATCCGGGCCTAAGTATTTATACTGTATACTAGAGTCCACACTAATCTCTGTAATAGCAACATCCTGGCTCAATATTCATAGCTGTTTGTCTTTTTTTTCCAACGGAGGTAAGTAGAAATCATGTGGTTCTGTCTACATTGCCCCTTAGACAACCCAGTTATTTCTATGCTCATAAGGAGGAGTATCATACTCGACTGAGAGGTCCTCCTGCAAGACCCCCTTTCTCAGATGTTTGATGATGTACGAGGTATCAAAACGTTTTCAGACTAGTTTTGTAACACACCAACAGATGGCAGCACAAGGCTGCATGCACTGTCACAGTGAGAACCGACCTTCATGAGTCAGTGTGCCGAAAGGCATCGCCCTGTGTACATCGGGAGCTGTGCAACTGGTGCTATTCTGACCATGTGCGTTACCACTTCTGCTATTTCATCATAGACAGTAAGTTAGACTAAAGACGCTGTAATGAGTTGAAAATCCAGCTCCAAGGTAACGTTTTGACACCATAGAAGAGAGCATGAATAGCAGAAGCTGGTTGATACACTTTGAAAAGAAGACTTCCAGAACACATTCTAGAAGTGGCAGGAACACTGAAAGTGCTGCAATACTGTGCAAGGGGACTATTTTGAAGGTGATAGTGTAAAAACAGAAAAATAAAGTACTTTCTTGTAACTAGTCTCAAAAAAATGTGATACCACCTCGTATGCCAATCAACAAGAGTGTATTCTCAAATGCAGTTCATTTGGTTTCTTTCTTATACTTTCTTAAGAAGTTATTTCTGCCATCCCAATTAGTGCCATGTAATCATTGAATAATATACATAGGTGAACCTGCTCTACTATTGAATTGTAGGTGCCAGCATCCCAAAATTATTAGAACTGAAGTTAGACTAGGAATTAGACTTTATTTCCAGCACTCAAAATGAATATCTATAACAGGTAGAGCTAGATTCAGGTAGCTCGGCGCATAGTTTTGCTGGCGTAGCGCATCGAATATACGCTACTCCGATGGCGCGCAGAGAGCCCAGAGCAGTATTCACACAGCACTCGCCCGTACGTTGCGGCGGCGTAGCGTAATATGGTCGGGGGAAGCCTGCCTAATTCAAAGTAGGCAGGTAGTGGGCGTGCTACATTTAAATTAACCGTGACCCCATGTAAATGAAGGGCCGATCGAACGGCGCTCAGAATCACGTCACATATACTCCCTAAGATACGTCGCCTCACCTACGCCCAGCCCCATTCCCGTACGACTTACGTAAACAACGTAAAATTTGACGGCTGTTCCGATGTCCATACCTTTGCATGGGTTGCGCCACCTATAGCAGGGATAACTTTACGACGGACGTACGCCTTACGTGAACGGCGTAGATTACAGCGACGGGCGCAAGTACGTTCGTGAATAGGCGTATCTAGGTCATTTACATATTTGGCGCGTAAATCAACGGAAGCACCCCTAGCGGCCAGCGTAAATATGCACCCAAGATCCGACGGCGTAGGAGACCTATAAGTGCCACATATCAGTGCAGTCTCATCAATGCCCATCAATGCCGCCTCATCAGTGTCCACCAGTTCCGCCTCATCAGTGCCCATCAGTGCAGTCTATCACTGCCAATCAGTACTGCCTCATTCGGGCACATGAGTGAAGGAGAAAAATTACCTATTAGCAAACTTTTATAACAGAAACCAATTTTTTTTTGTTGTTTTTACATTTTCTGTCTTTTTTCGAATGGTTATCAAAAATAAAAAACCTAGTGGTGATATACCACCAAAAGAAAACTCTATCTGTTTAAAAAAATAAATAAAAATTTCATATGATTACAGTGTTGCATTTTTGCGCAATTGTCATTCAAAATGTGACAGCGCTGAAAGCTGAAAATTTACCTGGTCAGGAAATGCCCAGTAAGCAAGTGGTTAACATAAGTCTGAACTGTGTGTCCCCCAATCACATGTATAGCACAGCATTCCCCTGGGTATGGGCACAACCATGCCACACCACCAGGAAGTGGTTCTATGCCACAGAACACGCAGTCCCTTTGCTTCATAGTACATACTGATGCAGTGACCTTCTATTTTAAACTGTAATGCCCCATACACACGATCGGAAATTCTGACAAGAAAAGTCTGATGTGAGCTTTTGGGCGAAAATTCGGACCGTGTGCATGCTCAATCGGACTTTTGCTGTCGTAATTTCTGCCAACAAAAGATTGAGACCTGGTTCTCCAATTTTCCGACAGAAAAAATTCCTATCGGAAAATCCGATCGTCTGTAGCAATTCCGAGGCAAAAAATTCCAATGCATGCTCGGAAACAATTCAACGCATGCTCGGAAGCATTGAACTTCATTTTCTCGGCTCGTTGTAGTGTTGTACGTCACCGCGTTCTTGACGTTCAGAGAACTTTTGTGTGACTGTGTGTATGCAAGCCAAGCTTGAGCGGAATTCCATCGGAAAAAACATCCAAGGTTTTTCCGACAGAAAATCTGATTGTGTGTACGCGGCATAAGGTGGTTGATCAGTTTTAATCACGATCAGTGGTTTTTAACTACTCAAGAGCATTATATATTGGTATTGATATGGGATTGCATGTAGCCCACACCCCAAAAACCAACAATATTCCCCCAAATACAGCCATAAATAAAAACACCACACAAATTATTGGTATATAATATACTTTATAATTTATAATAGACTTTGCTGATTTGCAATAAATCATAAATATTTATTAATTTTATTCAACCAAAAACTCCCAAGCATTGTAGAATATTCCATGAATTCTTATTGGCTAATAACTTTCCTCAAAAATTTAAAGAGACAGTAACCTAAAATGTAACATACAAATTGCCTATACTACTGGTGGAAAAAAAGGGGCAGGGCTGACGCGAGCACATGAACGCGGGCCCAAAAAGTTGTTCCCTCCTTTTACATTCTGTTGCCCCGTACACATGATCAGTTTTCCCATCGGATAAAGTCAGATGAGAGCTTTTGGTCGGGAATCCCGACCGTGTGTATGCTCCACCTGACTTTTTCCAACGGGAAAACTGCCGGAAAAAGATAGAGAGCAGGTTTTCTATTTTCCCAACGGAAAAAACCTATCGGAAAAACTGTTCATTTGTATGGAATTCCGACGGGCAAAAACACGCATGCTCGGAAACAATTTGACGCATGCTCGAAAGCATTTCTTAACGCTCGAAAGAACTTTTGTGTGACCGTGTGTATGCAAGACAAGCTTGAGCGGAATTCCGTCGGAAAAAACATCCAACTTGTTTCCGACGGTAAATCTGGTTGTGTGTACCGGGCATGTGTGTATAGTTTGAACCTTTGTATAAAATAGTTTTTCTATATTATATATACTATCTATATTAGATATACTATCTGTTCGTAATGGATATTCTTTGTGAACGCAGGAAATAAAGTCCCACTCTTTACGATACTTCCATTTTACCTCCATATTACTTTAGATATTAGATGATGGGAACCTAATATCTGTCACGCAGAAGCTGAGCTATGGAGAAAAAGTTAAACTTTTGGGCTATATTGGCAGTTTCATCGCAGTTTAGGGGAACTTTCTTGCTGATAAAAGGGTAAAATATGCCGCTCCATCACTGAGCGATTTGCAATGACATCATTGTTTTATATGCAATTTTGACTCCGTGATTATCTTTCACACAAAGATCCAGATAATTATACCGTGTTTCCCCCGAAAATAAGACCTACCCCGATAATAAGACCTAGCATGATTCTCGGGGAGGGCTGCAATATAAGCCCTACCCTGAAAATAAGCCCTAGTAAAATTTGTTAAAAAATCTTTTAATCCACCTGGCTCCCCCCCTCCGCTCTCCTCCTACCTGACGCCTGCGGCCCCCCCCTTCCAGTGCACGGAGCGGGCCAACGCTAGTGAGACAGCGGCTCCCCCCCTCCTCCCGCCCGATGCCCGCAGCCCCTCCCTCCTCAGCGCATGGAGCGGACAGATGCCAGCAGGACACCGGCTCCGCTCTCCTCCCGCCCGACGCCCGCGGCCCCCACTCCCCAGTGCAAGAAGCGGACCAATGCCAGTTGTCATAGAAAAATTAATAACGCACGTACATAATTAATAATCAGCGATTCATAAAAATATTAATATCGCACGTAACTAATTAAAGTAAACTATGAAAACCTTTTTGTCTATATAAAAATTAAAGCAAAGAATATCGCTGCGGAAAAGGGAAAAGTATTACATTTATTGATACATAGAAGAAACTTGTATTACTCTAATATTTACAACTATAACATCACACAATTATACAAACAATCAGATGGCTAAATCAGTATCTCAAGACAATTCATAGGAAAGAAAAAGTTACAGAGATTAAGCTAAGGGGGAGAGAGAGAGAGAGACAGAGAGACAGAGAGACCGAGAGACAGAGAGACAGAGAGACAGAGAGAGAGAGAGAGAGAGAGAGAGAGAGAGAGAGAGAAAAAAAGAGAAAATATATTTACAGAGTACTTCACCAAGGTTTCCCAATCAGCTCATGATCCAGTCTCCCTCTACTCAACCTAGGACTTGTCTCTATATACCCTTCCGATGTAACTTTTCCCGCTCTGAGAATGCCCCTCATATGTACCTTTTTCCCGCTCTAAGAATGCCCCTCAAATGTACCTTTTCCCGCTCTAAGCTTATCAGATCCCCATCCCTTTGAGATAACCTCCCTATGTTATTATAGGTTTAAAATCGTTTTGTTAGTTGAACTCTAACAACGAGTCACTCTGTTGATTAAGAAAAACAGGACAGTTGACCAACGACATCTCAGTCTCATTAATAAGAAAAGCCTTATAAAAGAATGACATATACATCTTCATATATATGGTTTTGAAAAGTCTCTACCACAGTTCCCCCTGAAGTTCATTCTTGAACTTATGTCCTCCTTCAATGATCCGGTACCCACCCACAACGGCCCAGACGCCCCGACCCTTCCCCCACCACCACTGCGGCCTTTTCCTTTCTTGAACTCGCCGTAACTCATCAAGGTAGATTTGAGACAGTCCTGGTGCCTTTGAGACTTCCGATCCGAACCCTGAGTGTCTGTACTGCAATGTTTCATCGCCCCTCTGCATTGGAGGAGTGGAATTCCAACATTGATGGCGGGATCCTTATATTTAGTCCTGTATCTTGGAAAGATGGTGTTCTGATTGTCCCCATTGGATCGGACCGCGAGACAGCACTTTTTCAGCATGATGAAGAAGGGTTTCGGAGTGTCTTATTCATGGCACGTTTGTCTTCAAAAAGATGACTTGGTTGTCGTTGTTTCTTCAGGTGGTGGTTGGGTGGGCCTCCAGACAGTCATGTATGAATACAAAAGGAGAAAGGAGAACGTCAGTGTACAGTTATTGGAGGAATGTCGGACAGGAGCCGTGGGGTGGCCTTTATGACTATAAAGCCGTAGGTAGACTAGGGGAGGTAGAATTTCTTTAAGACATGAAAACCTGGATGTCCAGGGATACTTCAAATGGGTGTACAATATTGCGCTGGCGGGCAGGCATGCTCACGCGCCTTAATATGACTAAAGTTCTAGTTACATTATCCTGAGAAGATGTATGATAGAAGCCAAAAAATAAAAACTTAGAGAGCATAATATTAAAGGAGGAAAGGAAGAGAGGTGAGTAATGAAAAAGAATATGGAGAATAGAAAAAAAACACAAAAAAAATAAAAACTACAGATTTAATGCTGCTCCAACCAAGCTCTCCAGTTTAGATTCCACTTTCGATTGTTAAAAGAGCATTGAATCGGTATTTCAAAAAAACTTAATACCTAGTTGCCCTGTCAATTTTAGCTGACAGCGAGAAAAAAATAAAAAGAATAAAAAATAAAAATAGTAAAAATAGAACATTGTTCCTTTAAAAAAACGACTCCTCTCTCCTACTAGTAATTGGTGGTATTTTTGCTGGTCAGGTATACAGATAATAACGAGAGAGAGATGATTTAAATTTGTAGAATTTGGGTAAACCTGACCACACGTTATTATTACAAATTGAAGAGGCTTATTCCTAGATCAACAGGTTCTAGGGTCCTCTCTTAAAAAAAAAAAACAAGAACAAAACAAAAAACAAAAAAAAATAGACTCTTCTGCCCTATTGGTGATCAACAGGTGAACATGATCATGGTCACTTAACAACGTACGAGTCGAATGCATTATTTATTTTTTTCCTTCCAGGTCTATGCACTACTCCCCCCTTCAGGTGGACAAAGTTCAAAGCTTTTGGAACTTTTCTCACCTGAATGGAATGAGAGAGAAAAAAAATAATAATAATGAAAAAAACTATAACCATAACATTTCAGGGAGAAAAATGAGAGAAGAAAAAAAAATAAATAAATAAATAAAATAAAAAAGAATAAAAAATAAAACTGACAAAAATAAAAAAATGAGAAAAATTGATTAAAAAATTCCAAATTTTTTTTAATAAAACCGAGAGAGAATAACTTTTACAAAAATTAAAAAAATGTATAAAAATGAAAAGTAAAAAAATTGTAATGGATAAAAAAAAATGAGAAGAAAGAAAAAAAAAAAAAAAATTACATGTCCATGATAAAAATTTAAACTAGGAGTATTAAAAAAAAACGGTACGTTTGTACTGGTCTGGATTTGGACAGGCTTCTTCGGAAATTTGTTTCTGAGTTAGTGGCTTTTCCTTGAGAGAAGATTCCTCGTTGAGGTGCACATTCTCATAGTTTTGGCGTTCATTCTCCTGATAGTAATGCACATCATTACTTGCATCAGGGAGAGCAGTAGAGCTACACAGATTAGGACAACGACAGGGTGGAGCAAAATGTCTAGGAAAGCTGACGCGTTAGGACTATACCCAAATATACTTTCCCACCAGGAAATCTTAGCGTCTTCCTCTAAAGCGTGGGATACTTGGATCAACTTATTTTGATCATGGGTGAGTCGTATAGTGGCTTGTTTCTCAGCATCTTTCAGCACATTTAATATTTCATCCTGTTGTCCAAAATCTACCAGCCAAGCCTTTAACTCAGCCCCAAATCCCAGAGGAAGTTTCTGTAGATGTATGGGGGTGTCAGGTTTGATATCAAGCTTTTTCTCTGGGGTAACAGGGGTACGTCCTTGTGTCCCGGCTATATCTATTCCCAGGACCGGGGAAGATGTACAGTAGACTCCCTGAGGTAATGTACCCCGTTGAGTACAGTTCAACCCGTAGGCAGAATATAGGGCATCATTGGGCATTTGATACCAGCACCAATACCCTTGCCCCAAGTATTTTACATAAGGTTGGGACAATTCCTCGGCATCCAGGAGACACGACCCTTCCTTGTGCCAGAATTGTTGTCTCATGATCCTATCCTGTTTCCCTTGACATAACACCACCCCTTCCTTTCTCCAGCACCCATCCGTATCAATCATTTGAGGTTGTTTGGACTCATAAACCATCAGATCATGATGGACTCGGGGGTGTAACACGGTAGCCCGCTATCTGTCCGGTGAACTTCTGTTTCATTATCTCAGACAATGAGGCAGTAGCATCAATATGAGCATGTTGTAGATTTTCAAGAATATGATTCACATCTAGCTGCCCCTCAACCCCTTCCCCAACCTGCTGTGCCAACCTACCTAGCTTGTTTATGAGTACCTCTAAATCCCTTGAGACGGGCCTTTTTATTCACACCTTGCACAAACTGTTGGCACCATTTAAATCCTGTTGCCCGAAGTTTAACTACCTAACTTTTAATTCCTCCCCGAATCCCAACGGAAGTTTCAATAAGTGTAAA
Source organism: Rana temporaria (assembly GCF_905171775.1). Classification (NCBI taxonomy): domain Eukaryota; kingdom Metazoa; phylum Chordata; class Amphibia; order Anura; family Ranidae; genus Rana; species Rana temporaria. Next base: position 49,923,326 of record NC_053500.1, on the reverse strand, counting down.
GGGGATGTCAGGTTTGCTATAAAACCTTTCTTCAGGGCAACTCGGGGTGTAACCCGGGGTTCCGTCTATATCCATCCCAAGGACAAGAGAATAGGTACAATAGACTCCCCGAGGTAGCGTGCCCAGCTTGGTACAGTTCAACCTAGTGCTGATAACCGTGCATCATTAGACCTGTGATACCATCATTCGGTATTGAGTCCCACAGCACATATACCATTGAAACAATGACAAAACCCACAAAAACTCCATCCCTGTGACTTGATTTCAGTGACCATGCCCCACTACCACCAGGTAGGTCCAAGGAACACCCTAGTTCCATGACTAACACCCCATCGGTATCCTCTAGGACAAAGAAACAAAACCCGCCTATGTCCTAAATTATACCTAGGTGTTTCCTCCCCCGTAATGATCTTCCCATCCAGAACCCACAGTGAAATACCTTCCCAACATTCCTCCTTCACCACCGGGTATTGACCTGGAATGCAAAAGACATCGTGGTCACACTTCTGACAGGGGGAAATATCAACCTGCTCTCAGCTTCCGTGCCCTCTGATCACATGTGGGTCACTTAGCCCCGAATGCACCAAGATAGAATCCCCAGTCAGTAAGCTCATCGATTCCAACCTATCTACAGACCGAGTCTGCACTTCCGTATATGGGATCATACAGCACCTCATTTCTCACAATCCAAACCAGTACAGCCCATCCCGGCATTTGACTACCATTTTGGATTAGTGTACGCGACGAGTTTTGTCAAAGTCTTACTGAATGGTGATGCTAACTCCTCAGGCTACCGCCCATCATACAGAGATTTGGACACTCAGCATGATCCTGGTCAATAACTCCGCCTGCCCCTGCATGTACGCCAGAGCCAATGACATATTTTTGTTCTATACCCTTTCATACTCTCTTCCAACCTCTTAACATGGTTGATAAAATCGTGAGCCATATTGAACTGGGTTTTCATGTAACTTTGTTGCATGTTGTCACAATTGTCACCAATCTCTCTGAGCAACAAAGCCGTGCTTATTGTCTGAAGCCATGGCTGCGGGTCTGTTCCTCAGGAGACCGCTGTCCACTCTATTACTAACACCCATCCCAGCTCCTATTCCCCCTATACCACACAGTGAGACAGTGGCTCCCCCCTCCGCTCTCCTCCTGCCCGATGCCCGCAGCCCCTCCCTTGTCCGCGCATGGAGCGGACAGATGCCAGCGGGACACCGGCTCCCCCTCCTCCGCTCTCCTCCCACCCGACACCTGCGGCCCCCCCTTCCAGTGCACAGAGCGGCCCGACGCCAGCGGGGATCCCGGAGCACAGAAGAAGAGCCCAAGGAGACCATGCGACCGCCAGGTCAGCTGCAAGAAAGGTATTGCCCACAAAACCATTACAAAGGGAGACACACTGCACCCCACATCGGCACAATTCCTAAAAATGTAATTGCATAATTCTATAAGGATAATTTTTAAGATTTTTAGGTCTTGACCTGAGAGGGAGGGGGAGGGAGGAGAAGACAGGGGACACAGGAGATGAATAAATGACACAGCAGAAGCATATGCATTCTATTATGCTTTAAAGGAAAAGGATTTTTTTTTTTTTTTTTAGGGTTACAACCACTTTAAGATCATTGTACATACTGTAAAAAAATAAGACATCTCCCGAAAATAAGCCCTAGTGTGTTTTAGGTTGCCAAAATTAATATAAGACCTGGGCTTATTTTCGGGGGAAACACAGTAGTCAAAGCCTTTTGCTGTGCACTTTATTAACCTTTTAAATGTTTGTGCGACCATTCTTTTTACTATGCAACCCTTCTGCATGCTGGTAGACTAACTTTAGACCATGCTGTTTTTAAAAAGCTTTAGCAAAAGTAGTGGAGATGTTTATCTCTAACCTGTGAAAAGATGATATAGAATTATTCAGCTCACCATGACGAAAAATGAAACTGAAAAAGACTTACATCAGATGGCCCTAAAACTGTTGGAGATACTATTTGAAAATGGTTTGGAAAGATGTAAACCTTCCCGTGAACAACTAAAGCCAGGCTTCGTTGACAGACTCTTGTTACAGCGCAGGGTCTTGGAGCCATTACACTTGGCTCCACATCTCCCGATCATTAAAAGTGCAGCCATCAGTATCATTTCTACATATTGAAATGCGTAAATGAGTCTACAGCAAGAGTTGCCATGGAAACCCAGTGACATCTTGCTTTACCATGGGGACAGCAATTCATCTCGCTCATATAGGCTTGAATTGATAGATGGCGTGTTACATGAATTTTTTTTGCTAGCTGTAATGTAAAGTTTGTAAAATAATAATTATACAAATTGCTTAAGTAAATTACAAATATAAATTGTGTTGATAAGATAGACCCCGTGTCCACAACTAGTCTCTTTCCTTAGTGTTGTAAGTTGGCACATTCATGTGGCATGTATGGGACATGCGCACACAAGACATTATGCCATCCTTGCCATTTGGAAGAGCTAGAATGTGTAGCTCACATTGAAACAGGGCACCCCACATCCTCAGGTGCTCTTAGTGCTAGAAATCAGCATGGTAGATGGTAGAAACAAACTCTTCCAATTTAACCACTTCAGCCCCGGAGGATTTGGCTGCCCAATGACCGGGCCATTTTTTTTTTGCGATTCGGCACTGTATCGCTTTAACTGACAATTGCACGGTCGTCCGACGTTGCACCCAAACAAAATTGACGTCCTTTTTGATCACCTCTGCGGTTTATATTTGTTGTGCTATAAACACAAAGAGAACGTCAATTTTGAAAAAAAAATATATATGTTTTTTACTTTTTGCTTCAATAAATATCCATAAAAAATATATAAAAGAACTAATTTTTTCCTCAGTTTAGGCCGATATGCATTCTTCTACATATTTTTAGTAAAAAAAAACACAATAAGCGTATATTGATTTATTTGCACAAAAGTTATAGCATCTAAAAAATAGGGGGTAGTTTTATAGCATTTTTATTATAATTTTTTTTTTTTACAAGTTATGGCGGCTATTTTGATGCTATTTTGGGACCATTGTCATTCATACAGCTCTCAGTGCTATAAAAATGCACTGATTACTGTGTAAATGATGCTGGCAGGGAAGGGGTTAACCACTACGGGGCAAGGAAGGGGTTAAGTGTGTCCTAGGGAGTGATTCTAACTGTGAGGGGGATGGGCTACCAGTGACACAACACTGATCGCTGCTCCCGATGACAGGGAGCAGTAGATCAGTGTCCTGTCACAAGGCAGAACAGGAAATGCCTTGTTTACACAGGCACCCCCCTGTTCTACCTGTCCGTGACACTATCGCGGGCCGCCATTGAGTTTGCGGGGCCCGTGGGCATGGTCACATGCACACGCGCCCACAGCATGGCTTCTTAAATGGGACATACAGGTACGTCCATTTGGCCACTGCTGCCATTCTGCCGACGTATATCGGCGTGCAGCGGTCGGCAAGTGGTTAAAGTCAGAACTCAATCTAAGCGGCCAACCTATGTCACCCTAAACACAATCTCACAGGCTTCCATGTTCCTTACAAATGCAGGCTCATGAGTCACTTCCAGTCAATTTCTGTCCATATCAGTTCCCTGTTCGTAGAAAAACTTTACTATACTTACCATGTATGTATGTGTAGAGCTACCCCCAGTCCCAACTTTCCTTTTCTGAGGCACAGTGCCAGGAATTGGAGTGTGGGCAGACACAGAGGGGTAGGGGTGGGGCGAAGAGGTGCAGATCGATCCCTCTCTCCTCTCCCGACTGTGTGTATGTTTTGGGGGGGGGGGGGTTCTTAGTGCTGGCTTTGGGCAGCGTGAAAAAGTGTATTAGACACTCTCGGCTTAGACAACTGCAGCCAGCAACCCTGCTGGGAAGCCATATTCCATTCTAAATAATGTGTCAGGCAGTCTGAAACCCGACGCATGATTCCAAACCCGAATTGTGCAGGTGAATCCTGGACAGGCGGAAACCCTAGTGGTGACATCATAATAAGGCATCCTTTGTCGTGCTGCCCCTTCTCTACACAGAAGCCACCGCTGACAGCTGATCATAATATCGGACAGGAGCGGCTTCAGAGTGGTTAAGTCTACAAATATTTTCTTTACAGGCTTAGATATAATAGGCTTAAGCCCCATACACACGATCTGACTTTTTGACAACAAACTTCAAAATTAGCAGGTTTTCAAAAAAATCCGTCCGTGTGTACGCTCCATCGGACAAACTTTTTCGGTTTTCATCGGACAAAAGTTCGCTCTGCAAACGGACAAACTTTTTGTCAACAAAAGTCCTACGGTATACAAGTCGTATTGTGTGTACACAAGTCCATCAGACTTTAGTCCAAAGTACAAGCACCCATGCTCAGAACCAATGTTTAAATCAACCAACAATAGCAGAAGTTGACCAAAGGGTGGCGGTAAAGAGCAGAAAATAGTTAAAAAAACATGTGATTTTGGGAAAGTTTGTTGAAAAAGTCCTGCCGCATGTATGCATACCAAGTTCACGGCCAACGCCCTTCAAACAAAAATCCACGGAAAAGTTTGTTTAAAGTCCGACAGTGTGTATCAGGGTTTAGAATGGCAGTGGGAGTAGGTTTAGCTTTAGTTAGAATTTGCCTGAACTTCCACTGAAGGCTGGCTATAGATGGGCAGTTGTCCTTCCAAGAACCTTGGCCATGGATACAATTGCATTACAACTGTTTTTTCATTTGCAGCTCACCTAAAAGGCAAAAACTGTACACTCCTGGCTTTCTTTTTTAGACAGGCTGTAAGGATCAGTCCCAATATCACCCTTTGGGTTAGCGTTAAAAGTCCCAATCCTCACCTGAGCTTTGCAATGGGCTGTCAAACTGGGATCTGGATCAGCATTTAATAACTATACTATCTCTAATGTTCAGAATCTACCACTCTACAACTTTTTTCTTTTTCATTTCTCTGCCTTCAGCCTGTTGACTGGACTATGAATGATCCTCTGACTGGTGAAGTCCTCCCTGTGCTCACCCTCTCCTGAAAGCCTGCCGAAATACTGCCTCCTCCATTGTCAGAGCCTAAAACATGCAAAGATCACAGCATTAAGAAATGCACTAGAGCAGGGGTCTCAAACTCAAATTACCTGAGGGCCACAAGACAAGTTTTCATATGCCATGGGGGGCCGCATGCAAACTTTCAAACTTCAAAAACAACAGTACTGGTGTCAGCGAACACATTATTAACCCCCAGCACTGGTGTCAGCGAGCGCATTATTACCACCAGCACTGGTGTCAGCGAGAACATTATTACCACCAGCACTGGTGTAAGGCAGGGTTTGACAAATTTGCTTGGAATCTAGGAGCCAGCTAAAAAAGTTAGGAGCCAGAAAACGCACCCCGTCCCGACGGGCTTGAGTGCAGAAGCAAACACATACGCGAGCAGCGCCCGCATATGTAAACGGTGTTCAAACCACACATGTGAGGTATCGCTGCGATTGGTAGAGCGAGAGCAATAATTCTAGCACTAGACCTCCTCTGTAACTTAAAACATGCAACCTGTAGATTTTTTTAAACGTCACCTATGAAGATTTTAAAGGGTAAAAAAGTTTGTCGGCATTCCACAAGCGGACGCAATTTTGAAGAGTGACATGTTGGGTATGAATTTACTCGGCGTAACATTATCTTTCATAATATTAAAAAAAATGGGGATAACTTTACTGTTGTCTTATTTTTTAATAAAAAAAAGTGTAATTTTTTCCCAAAAAAGTGCGCTTGTAAGACCGCTGCGCAAATACGGCGTAACAGAAAGTATTGCAACGATCGCAATTTTATTCTCTAGGGTGTTAGGATAAAAAATATATATAATGTTTGGGGGTTATAATTAGAGGGAAGAAGATGGCAGTGAAAATAGTGTAAAATGACATTAGAATTGCTGTTTAACTTATAATGCTTAACTTGTAATACCAACGGCCACCACCAGATGGCGCCAGCTCACATCTGGTGGTAATAACTTGTAATACCAACGGCTCACCACCAGATGGCACCAGCTCACAAAAAAAAAAAAAAAAAAATTTTTTTTTTTTTACTCTTTGCTCCCCCCACTTCCACCCTGCCTGCGGGTCATTTATAACTGGTCCGCGGGCCGGTACTTTGAGACCACTGCACTAGAGCTTAGTGAAGTGTCACTTGCAAAGAAACTCCCACTCTATGCCTGAACTGTAGTGTGTAGGGGAGTAAGGGAAGGGAATTAAAAAAAGATTGATTTTGTTCGGATTAGCAATTTTGAGGGCCCAGAAGTTAGCAAAATAAATAGGCAGTCAGACAGACATTGTACTAAGAACTTTCATTTTGATAATTTGACTCTCATTTTCCGGTTATAGCAGTTGTATGTAGTGTCTGAATATAACCGTGCAGTCTAAATCTGGCCATACATGTAAGTGTAGCAATGTGGACTACAATTGCAAAGTACAGCGATTCCACGTAATTTATATATATCGTATTGTCCCTCTAGTGCCCAGCATTACTAACTGACATCATATTTGTGAGCCAAATCAAATGCATTGTGGGATTTTCAGTTCCTCAGAATGACAATTCCCCTGCATGACTATACACTCGGACTACATATCCCAGGGATCTTTGCTACCATCGGGGAGATTACTGGGAAGAGCTATAAAAGAGGCCAGAGACCCACCTCACGCTCTCTTTATCCTGGGCCTTGTGTGTGACGGACCTCTCTGCATTGGAAACCTGCGTCCTCCCCGTGAGTTGGACCGCGGGTCCCACGGACTCGATCACCGGGGGGATCCCCGCGATCGTCTCACAGAGATATAGAGCGGGGAGATGCTTGTATAAACAAGCATCTCCTTGCTTTACCTAGAGAGAATGACACTGATCTCGGCTCCGAGTACAGCAGAGATCAGTGGCATGTGACACAGAGCCCATCCCCCCTACAGTAAGAAACACTATGCAGGGAACACTTAACCCCTACAGCGCCACCTAGTGGTTAACCCCTTCACTGCCACTGTCATTTTCACAGTAAACAGTGCATTTTTATAGCACTGATCGCTGTGAAAATGACAATGGTCCCAAAAATGTGTCAAAAGTGTCCGATGTGTCCGCCATAATGTCGCAGTCACGAAAAAAAAATCACTGATCAACGCCATTACTAGTAAAAAAAATAACAATTAACAAAAATGCCATAAAACTATACCCTATTTTGTAAACGCTACAACTTTTGTGCAAACCAATCAATAAACGTTTATTGCGATTTTTTTTTATCAAAAATATGGAGAAGTATGGGTATCTGCCTAAACTGAGGAAAAACATATTTTTTATATATTTTTTGTGAATATTTATTATAGCACAAAGTAAAAAATATTGCATTTTTTTCAAAATTGTCGCTCTATTTTTGTTTATAGCGCAAAAAATAAAAACGGCAGAGGTGATCAAATACCACCAAAAGAAAGCTCTATTTGTGGGGAAAAAAAGATGTCAATTTTGTTTGGGAGCCACGTCGCATTGTCAGTTAAAGCGACGCAGTGCCGAATCGCAAAAAGTGGCCTTGTCTTTGACCACCCCAATGGTCCGGGGCTGAAGTGGTTAAAGCATGTTATATGACACAGTGCTTGTCCTGTATCATTTGGCCCCCCTATAACACCTAAAAAACCTGGCTGATCCTACCAGTTTCTCCCCACCCCTATGTAAACTGACCACCGTGTATCATGGCTGCTGAGACCAGACACCGTGGTCAGTTTATATGCCTCTGTCATCAGCAGCCTGCTATCTGCTCTCCTCTCTGCTCCTTCTCCCCCTTCCCTCTCTGTCTGTGTGTGAGATGCCCCTCCCCCTCCTGCTGCTCTCATAACACTGACCCATATACACCATTAGCACTGCCTCTTATTGCAGTGTCCCCCTCTGTGAATGATTTATAAATATAAATGCTATAAATACCTAATTTAAGAGCCCAGATTGCAATCACATGACCAGCCAGCTCTCTCCTCCTCCCCTCCAGACTGACATCAGCAGGGAAATCTCAGCCCCGCCCACTGAATCTCTCAGAGGAGAAAAGGAGAAAGCTGGCCAGTCACGCAATCTCGGCAGTGAAATTGGGTATTTGCAGTATTTATTTTTATAAATCACACACAGAGGGGGAATACTACAATAGGAGGCAGTGCTGATGGTGTGTACAAGTTAGAGTGGCTTAACAACCACTTTAACTCTTGCTTATCCTTTCAAGTCATGTTGAAGTGGTATTCCATTGTACATATGTGTATATAATATTATATTATTGACATACTGCCTGTATTATTATAGAGGAATTATTCTGCTGAGCTAGGACTGTTATCCAAAGCTCAGTTGATTTATTACCTCCTCTGTGCAACAAGATCTTCTTTAAAGTATTCCAGTAAACGTTAATAGACTATAACTTCAAGGTGGTGCAAAGATGTCTGAACCCAGAGTGTCAGGTGGGTTGGAATGTTTACAGGGTCATGGTGATGCAGATGAGCAGGTAAATCCAAGCAGTCCCCAAGGGGGTCGTGCTACATAAGGATTGAACAGGAGAAATCCATATACATAAAGATTAAATGTGGGGGTGAACAAGGGAAATTTAAAGATTCCCCCACCACGCTAAACAGCATGGATGGTCAAATCTCCGGCTGCCAGCTATATTGTACAGCTGACAACTGTGGCTGTTAAAATACCCAAACAGTGACTGCCCAGCCAACTTTTTTTGTGCCCGGCTCCTTTGACTTTCATATGTTGTTTGCAGGGCCACCTATGCCTCGAATTTCTGCCTATTCATATGAATTGGCCTACATTTGAGATATGTATGGCTAATTTAATAAGTACCAGAAAAGACCTACTACTTTCAGCGATTTAACCAGACTTGGTCAGGCACACCTTCTCCTCTTCTATGCAGAATGTCTATGCGGGTAAGCTTGTGCTGATGGGTGTAGCTGTTACTAAGCTCTGCCAGCTCAGGGTATTGCAGTGTGAGAACAGGAAGCAGCATTTTCAGAGGGAGTAAAAGGTATTTACAGTATTTCCAAGCAAACATCAGTCACACATCATAACGTGTGGGATAAAACACTATAAAGAGATAGAAAGCTGTACGATTTTAATGGGTTTTAAACATACCATGCCGGAATTGCAGCCATAAACTAGCTAGCTGTGCATGGTTTAATCTGATTTTTCAGAAACAAATTATCCGACCCGCCGGAGAGCTTCCTGTTATTCAAGATGCATATTCAATAGGAAGCAGATGTCTGACTATCTTCCCTTTTGTGCTACATATGCAGTGGTACAGCAGAATCTCTGATCATCACTCCTAGTCACTTGGCTCAGCATGTCTGGCAATGCCGGGCCCGGTACACATCATGGATGAGTTGCTGAGCGAGGAGACCTTGCCTCCTCACTAGTCAGCAGCCAGGCTGGCATGGGAAATATGGACAGGTTTCCCACTTCTTGTATGAAAATGTTCCAGCTTTTTTAGCATTAATATCAGTGGCGGCTGGTGCTCCAAATTTTTTGGGCGGCGCAAACAAACGAAAAAAAAATTTCAGCCTCACTGTGCCCATCGAATGCAGCCACTGTGCCCATCAAGTGCCCATCAAATGCAGCCAATTGTCGCCACTGTGCCATGCCTTAAAATGCAGCCACTGTGCCATCATTTATCGCCACTGTGCCCATTAATTGTCACCACGGTGCCATGCCATCAAACGCAGCCACTGTGCCATTAATTGTCACCACTGTGCCATGCCATCAAACGCAGCCACTGTGCCATCAATTGTCGCCACTGTGCCCATTAATTGTCACCACGGTGCCATGCCATCAAACGCAGCCACCGTGCCATCAATTGTCGCCACTGTGCCATCAATTGTCTCCACTGTGCCATGCCAAACACAGTCACTGTGCCATCAAACGCAGCCACTGTGCCATGCCATCAAACGCAGCCACTGTGCCCATCAATTGTCACCACTGTGCCCATCAATTGTCACCACTGTGCCATCAAACGCAGCCACTGTGCCATGCCATCAATTGTTACCACTGTGCCCACATCAATTGTTACCACTGTGCCAACATCAATTGTCGCCACTGTGCCCTTTAATTTTCGCCACTGTGCTCTTTAATTGTCACCACTGTGCCCTGTAAAATGCTCCCCTCTTGCCCCCCTGCCCGGCACTTACCTTTCTGGGGTCAGCCATCCTCCTTCAACGGTCCCTCCATGTCTTCTCCCACCCTTCGATGACGCTTCAGCCAATCTGGTTACTGGTAACCAGAACCGGTGAACCTGATTGGCTGAGATGCCTGTCAGTCTTAACCAAGGAACGCACCCCCCGTGCGTCCCCGCCGCTGGCTCTGATAGGCACTTCCAAAGCCAACCAGCTGCCGTTATTCAGATGGAAGGCGCTCACTGGGGGGCCAGCCATCTGAATAGTGGACGGCAGCAACAATACACAGATTCATGCAATGCATGAATCTGTGTATTGTATTCAGTGGCGGTGGGGGAGCGAGAGGGGGCGGCGCTCCTGCGCCCTCTATGGACGCACCACCACTTAAAGCGGAGGTTCACCCTAAAACATCTATATAGCATTAAATCCAGCATACCTCCGACATGTACAGTATGCTGGTATTTTTTTTTTTCGCTGTACATACCGTCTTATAGTTCTTTTTCACCCGGATTCCGGGTTCTCACCCCCGCGGGGAATAGGCGTTCCCATAAAGAGGCGTAGATGATCGACGTGCGGATAAGGCGCGTCACTCGTTCCGAAAATATCCGAACTGGGACTCGGCTCTATACGGCGCCTGCGCAGTCAGCTCTACGCGGCTCCTAGTCTGTGCGCAGGCGCCGTATAGCGCCATATAGAGCCGAGTCCCCTTTCGGATATTTTCGGAACGCGTGACGCGCCTAAGCCACACGTCAATCATCTACGCCTCTTCATAGGAACGCCTATTCCGCGCAGGAGTGAGAAAAGAAAAATTACTATAAAACGGTATGTACAGCGAAAAAAAAAAAATACCAGCATACTGTACATGTCAGAGGTATGCTGGATTTAATGGTATATAGATGTTTTTTAGGGTGAACCTCCGCTTTAAGGGTTTACAGACAAGCAACAGCAAAGAAACATTAATTTATAACTTCTGTATACGTCTGTCTATGACACCCATGTGGCCATATTAGCATCCCCGCCCCCTTGTGTACATACAGTAGTGGGGCGGGGAATTTTCTGGCCTGATTGGGCGGCAGTGGGTGGGAGTGACAGCTTCCTTCCGAGATCTTTCTGAGCCCATGTTTAGACCAAACCTGAGCTCATCCTTAAAAGTAAGAATATGACACAAGCTTTCTAAAGTAAGTAAAACTTGCATGCTTCAGGTCAAAGGTTTTCAGCAAATAATATAATCCAATCAGGGGGGGTACAAACATCCATACACAATTTCAGAAAAATTGTTTACGAGGCCATGCCAATGTTTCTTATTTAACCACTTAAGCCCCGGACCGTTATGCAGGTAATGGACCTGGCCCCTTTTTGCGATTCGGCACTGCGCCGCTTTAACTGACAATTGCGCGGTTGTGTGACGTGGCTCCCTAACAAAATTGGTGTCCTTTTTTTCCCACAAATAGAGCTTTCTTTTGGTGGTAATTGATCACCTCTGCAGCTTTTATTTTTTGCGCTCTAAAAAAAAACAGAGTGACAATTTTGAAAAAAAAATAAATCAATATTTTTTACTTTTTGCTATAATAAATATCCCCCAAAAATATATATATATAAAAAAAAAATTGTCATCAGTTTAGGCCGATACGTATTCTTCTACCTATTTTTGGTAAAAAAAATTGCAATAAGCGTTTATTGATTTGCGCAAAAGTTATAGCGTCTACAAAATAGGGGATAGTTTTATGGCATTTTTATTAATATATTTTTTTTACTAGTAATGGCGGCGATCAGCGATTTTTTTCATGACTGCAACATAATGGAGGACACATCGGACACTTTTGACACATTTTTGGGACCATTGTAATTTTCACAGCGAAAAGTGTTATTACTGTGAAAATGACACTGGCAGTGAAGGGTTAACCAGTAGGGGGCACTGTAGTGGTTAAGTGTAGCCTAAGGTAGTGTTCTTACTGTGGGGGGCGTGGCTGTGCATGTGACATCACTGATCATCGTTCCCTAACACAAGGAACAGACGATCAGTGACAGCCACACTAGGAAGAACGGGGAAAGGTTTGTTTGCACTTACCTCTCGCCGTTCTTCAGCTCTGTGACCCGATCGCTGGACACTGGCGGCGATCGGGTCCGCGGGCACGGTCACGGAGAACAGGACCATGTCGCAAGCATGCCGGCGGCGGCGCGCTCGCGTCCTACGGCTGGGCTCTTAAAGGCGACGTACAGGTACAGGTACGTGCTTGTGCCCAGCCGTGCCCTTCTGCCTTAAGCGGTTAAAAGTTCAATTTTGCATGTGGTCCTATTTAAAGTGTAACTCCAATTTTTTGGAGAAAATTATTATTATTATTATTATTATACAGGATTTATATAGCGCCAACAGTTTGCGCATCGCTTTACAACATGAGGCCAGACAGTACAGTTACAATACAATACAGGAGGAATCAGGGGGCCCTGCTCATTAGAGCTTGCAAGCTAGGAGAAAATGATTATCAATGTACATTGCAGGGATTTTAACCACTTGACCTCTGGAAGATTTACCCCCCAGGTAATTTTTTGCGAAATGTCACTATGTTACTTTAACTGACAATTGCAAGGTCATGCGATGCTGTACTCAAATAAAATTTGTGTATTTTTTCCCCACAAATTCAGCTTTTTTTTGCTGGTATTTGATCATCTCTGCGTTTTTTAATTTTTTGTGCTATAAACAAACAAAGACAGACAATTAAAAATCTATCTATCTATCTATCTATCTATCTATCTATCTATCTATCTATCTATCTATCTATCTATCTATCTATCTATCTATCTATATTTTACTTTCTGCTTTAAAACATATCCAATAAAACATTTAAAAAAAGATCATATTTCTTCTTAAAATTAGGCCAATATGTATTCTGCTACAGTAGTACCTTGGATTACGAGCATAATCCTTCCAGAAGCATGCTTGTAATCCAACACTTGTATATCAAAGCGAATTTCCCCATAGTAATCAATGGAATCTCAGATAATTTGTTCCAGTGTCACTGCTAGTGTATGCAGTACCGCATGTGGCCAGAGATAGGGGGGCGCCGGAGACGCTTGTAAACACTTGGAGATGCTTGGAGACACTTGGGAATGAAGTGTTTTCTGAGTGTCTCCTAGTGTCTCAGAGCGTCACCAGTACCCCGCACCTCTGGTCACATGCAGTACTGCACACCTCAGAGGCTTGATTCCTGATCGTCTTACGAGACAACACTTGCAAACTGAGTTAGGTTTTTTTTTTTTTTAAACAGCTTGTATTGTAAAACGCTTATAAACCGGGTTACTCACAATCTGAGGTTTTACTGTACATGTTTTTGCTTAAAAAAAAAAAAAATCCCATTAAAAGATATAGTGTTATGGTGAGTATTGGTTCTGAGCATTCGTGTTTGTACTTTGGAGTTTTGTCCTACACTTTGTCCGATGAAAATCCGATCGTGTGTACAAGGCTTAACAGGCCAGATTTTCAGTATTACCTTTTTGGAGATGCAGACTAGAATACTGCAGTCACTGAGCAGCAAATTATATCACCTGTGATGTATGTCAGTTATCTGGCAAACCTGGCCTGTTAGTGGGTCCTGAGGACAGGAGTTAAGAACTACTGATCCAGAGGAAAGCAAAAAAATAAATAAAGCATGATCCAATCGGCTCCTGTGGGGGGATTCCCGATCTCCCAAGAGGCAATTGGATATTCCTTGGATCAACTGCCTCTAGTGTTATTACATATAAATGTTAGTTTCCAGTTCTATTTTGTGCATTTAGGAATGCATCCAGCTATTTATCAGCTTTCCTTTCCTCAGATCAGTGACAGGAAAGAAAATGTTGATAATCTGCCTTTGTTTACATGTGATGAGCTGTGATTGGACTCAGCTCGTCACATTGTAAAGGCCACTTTGATTGACCCTTTACCTTGATCTGTGATCAGTTGTGTCCAAAGGACACAGCCATCACAGGGCGTACCTCTAGGGCGTGCAGGGGGGCGGGGTTCTGGGAGAACATTAATAGACGCCCTCCCAGAACTGGTCGGTCGTGCTGTAGCCGTCTTCCAGCTATAGCGAAGTCAGCAAAGTGGTTAAACAAAATTCTGCCTGTGTGTGGCTAGCTTTAGGTTCCATTCACATCTAGGCGTTTTCACGCCAGACGCCCACCGCTATTGCAGCCTGCAATACGCTGGAGGGGGGATTTTACATTGTCGGCTATGGAGATGGTTCACATCTCCACGCCAAACGCCGAAACGCCTGAAGCTCAAAACAAGTCCCGGACCCTTTTTTTTGGGCGGCTTCGGCGTTCGGGCATAGCCGACAGTGTAAAATTACCCCTCCAGCAAAAAACAAGGCTGAAAAACGCGTTTTGTCGCCGCAAATCGCGGGACAAAGCGCCTATTTAATGTCGCCGCAATACGCCACATATCGCCGACGCAAAGGTGTGAATGCAGCCTTAGTATTCTAGACTGCATCTCCCCCAAGGTAATACATAAATCCTGGCCTGTTAGTGGGCTCTGATGACAGGGTTGATGACCACTGTTTTAAAGCACAGACAGTATTTTTCAATGCAAGCATTGTAAGTATCTGAATTTGAAGTAGCATAAGGAGCCAATGTTGCTGGCAGAAAGCATGCTGATTGGAGGAGAACGCAGAGTGACAGAGATATGAGCTCATCACTGCGCTGTTTCTAAAATTACCACAGGCTTGGGTGGATCCTGGATGACCTGGGCTTAGAGGAAGTGTGTTTAACCACTTAAGACCCGGACCTTTAGGCAGCTAAAGGACCCGGGCAGTTTTTGTGATTCGGCACTGCGTCGCTTTAACTGACAATTGCGCAGTCGTGCGGCGTGGCTCCCAAACAAAATAGCTATAAACAAAAATAGAGCGACAATTTTGAAAAACATGCAATATTTTTTACTTTTTTCTATAATAAATATCCCCCAAAAATATCTAAAACATTATTTTTTTTCCTCAGGTTAGGCCGATACGTATTCTTCTACCTATTTTTGGTAAAAAAAACCCGCAAAAAGCGTTTATCGGTTTGTTTGCGCAAAATTTATAGCGTTTACAAAAAAGGCGATAGTTTTATTGCATTTTTATTAATAATTATTTTTTACTACTAATGGCGACGATCAGCGATTTTTTCGTGACTGCGACATTATGGCGGACACTTCGGATAATTTTGACAAATTTTTGGGACCATTGTAATTTTCACAGCAAAAAATGCATTTAAATTGCATTGTTTATTGTGAAAATGACAGTTGCAGTTTGGGAGTTAACCACAAGGGGGCGCTGAAGGAGTTATGTTTCACCTAATGTGTGTTTACTGTAGGGGGGTGTGGTTGTAGGAGTGACGTCATCGATTGTGTCCCCCTATAAAAGGGATGACACGATCGATGTCAGCGCCACAGTGAAGAACGGGAAAGCCGTGTTTACTTACAGCTCTCCCCGTTCTTCAGCTCCGGGGACCGATTGCGGGACTCCAGCGGCGATCGGGTCCGCGAGTCCCGCAGCCATGGTCACGGAGCTTCGCGACCCCACGGCTGGGCTTAAAGAGCCACGAACATGTACGTGGATGTGCCCAGCCGTGCCATTCTACCGACGTATATCGGCGTGAATGGGTCCTTAAGTGGTTAAGATTCTAGTCATCAGATCGAGGGCATCTAGTGGCAGAAAAAAAGTTTTGTCTGTAAAAATTCAGGATCGGGTGAACATTGGGACAAAAGCTGGCTTTGTTTTTTGTATTTTTTTGGGGTATTCTTTGGCCAACCAATTTTCCCAGAAGTCTGCAGTAAGATACAATCACATTTTAGGGATCCTCTGCAATAGGAATTTTGGCTTTTATGAGATACTCTACATTACAACAGTGGTCATCAACCCTGTCCTCAGGGCCCACTAAGGCCTCGTACACACGACTGAGTTTCTCAGCAAAAACCATCAAGAAACTTGCTGGGAGATATTTTTTTGCCGAGGAAACCGGTCGTGTGTACATTTTCGTCGAGGAAACTGTCGAGAAACTCGATGAGCCAAAAAGAGAGCATGTTCTCTATTTCCTTGACGGGAATGGAGAAAATTGGCTTGTCGAGTTTCTCGACGGCTTCACAAGGAACTCGACGAGCAAAACGATGTGTTTTGCCTGTCGAGTTCCTCGGTCGTGTGTACGAGGCTTAACAGGCCAGATTTTAAGTATTACCTTGGAGAGAAGCAGACTAGAACACTGCAATCACTGAGCAGCAAATGATATCACCTGTCATGTATTTCAGTTATCTTGCAAACCTGGCCTGTTAGTGGGTCCTGAGGACAGGAGTGGAGAACCACTGTTATAATGAACCAGACCGTCCTATTCAGAATTAGTATTCAAAGGGCATGGTGAAACAAATAGTTTTTTCTTCAGAGCAGCAAAAAATAAGAAAATCTCCCTATGGACTATTATAAACAGTGACCCATCTATGTATAAAAAATATATAACAAAACTTTATTATACAAATAGTTCATTAAATATTTTCACATTAAAAAAGAAAGTGCTGGCAAGAGATGAATACATAGTTCAGCATGTTGTGACTTTGTGCCCAAGCAGAGTACACAGTAGAAATCATGTATACACAATATCTCACAAAAGAAAGTACACCCCTCACATTTTTGTAACAATTTTATTCTATCTTTTCATGTGACAACACTGAAGAAATGACACTTTGCTACAATGTAAAGTAGTGAGTGTACAGCTTGTATTACAGTGTACATTTGCTATTCCCTCAAAATAACTCAACACACAGCCATTACTGCCTAAACTGCTGGCAACAAAAGTGAGTACACCCCTAAGTGGAAATGTCCAAATTGGACCCAAAGTGGCTTATTTACGAAAGGCAAATCCACTTTGTGCAAAGTGCATTTAAAATTGCACTAAAAGTACACTTAGAAGTGCAGTCGCTTTAAATCTGATGGGTAGATCTGAAATGAGGGGAAGCTCTGCTGATTTTATTATCCAATAATGTGCAAGCTAAAATGCTGTTTTTTTTATTTTCCTTGCATGTCCCCCTCGGATCTACAGCACCTGCACTTCCAAGTGCACTTTCAGTGCAATTTCAAGTGCACTTGTAGTGCAAAGTAGATTTGCCTTTCATAAATAACCCCCTTTGGTCCAATTTGGACATTTTACTTAGGGGTGTACTCACTTTTGTTGCCAGAGGTTTAGACATTAATGGCTGTGTGTTGAGTTATTTTGAGGGGACAGCAAGCTAAAATGCTGTTTTTTATTTTCCTTGCATGTCCCCCTCAGATCTACAGCGACTGCACTTTCAAGTGCACTTTTCGTGCAATTTCAAGTGCACTTTGCACTTGTAGTTTGCACTTTTAGTGCAAAGTGGATTTGCCTTTCGTAAACAACACCCAAAGTGTCAATATTTTGTGTGGCCACCATTATTTTCCAGCACTGCCTTAACCCTCTTAGCCATGGAGTTCACCAGAGCTTCACAGGTTGCCACTGGAGTCCTCTTCCACTCCTCCATAATGACATCACAGAGTTGGTGGATGTTAGAGACCTTGCACTCCTCCACCTTCCGTTTGTGGATGCCCCACAGATGCTCAATAGGGTTTAGGTCTGGAGACATGCTTGGCCAGTCCATCACCTTTACCCTCAGCTTCTTTAGCAAGGCAGTGGTTGTCTTGGAGGTGTGTTTGGGGTAGTTATCATGTTGGAATACTGCCCTGCGGCCCAGTCTTCGAAGGGAGGGGATCATGCTCTGCTTCAGTATGTCACAGTACATGATTGCATTCATAGCTCCTCCTCATGCAGCCCCAGACCTGACACTCCCACCACCATGCTTGACTATAGGCAAGACACACTTGTCTTTGTATTCCTCACCTGGTTGCCGCCACACACGCTTGACACCATCTGAACCGAATAAGTTTATCTTGGTCTCATCAGACCACAGGACATGGTTCCAGTAATCCATGTCCTTAGTCTGCTTGTCTTCAGCAAACTGTTTATGGGCTTTCTTGGGCATCATCTATAGAAGAGGCTTCCTTCTGGGACGACAGCCATGTAGACCAATTTGATGCAGTGTGCGACGTATGGTCTGAACTCTATCAGTGTTTAGACCATATGCCCCCCACCCCTTCAACCTCTGCAGCAATGCTGGCAGCACTCATACGTTTATTTCCCAAAGACAACTCCTGGCTATGAAGCTGAGCACGTGAACTCAACTTGGTTGATCATGGTGAGGCCTGTCCTGAGTGGAACCTGTCCTGTTAAACCGCTGTATGGTCTTGGCCACCGTGCTGCAGCTCAGTTTCAGGATCTTGGCAATCTCCTTGTAGCCTAGGCTATCTTTATGTAGAGCAACAATTCTTTATGTTCAGATCCTCAGAGAGTTCTTTGCCATGAGGTGCCATGTTGAACTTCCAGTGACCAGTATGAGAGAGTGAGAGCGATAACACCAAGTTTAACACACCTGCTCCCCATTCACACCTGAGACCTTGTAAGGCCTCGTACACACGGCCGAGGAACTCGACGTGCCAAACACATCGAGTTCCTCGGCCAGTTCAGCCCTGAAGCCGCCGAGGAGCTCGGCGGGACGAGAGCTTCCATAGAACAACGAGGAAATAGAGAACATGTTCTCTATTTCCTCGTCGAGCTCCTCGTCGGCTTCCTCGGCCGAAAGTGTACACACGACCAGTTTCCTCGGCAGAATTCAGCCAGAAACTCGGTCGGAAGCTGAATTCTGCCGAGGAAACTGGTCGTGTGTACGGGGCCTAACACTAACGAGTCACATGACACAGGGGAGAGAAAATTGCTAATTTGGGCCAAATTTGGACATTTTCGCTTAGGGGTGTACTCACTTTTGTTGCCAGCGGCTTAGACATTAATGGCTGTGTGTTGAGTTATTTTGAGGGGACAGCAAATGTACACTTTTATACAAGATGTACACTCACTACTTTACATTGTAGAAAAGTGTCATTGCTTCAGTGTTGTCACATGAAAAGATAGAAGATGTTTCAAGACGTATTCTTATCCTCTTCATCAGGGGTTTGTAGAAGGTCCTAGATCTAAAAAGAGAAATATTTGACCATACCACCATTGATGAATCACTGTCTTTAATAGTTCCATGGGAAGATTTGTTTCTTTTTTGCAATTACATTAGGAGTGTGGACAGTGTAACACATCACAACCCACACACCAATTTCCCCTTCAATACTGGGCACTTTTACTCCCTCCCTGCCCAGGACAATTTTAATTTTTTAGTGCTGTCACATTTTGAATGACAATTGCACAGTCATGCAACACTGTGCCAAAATAAAAAATATATTTTTTTGAGACAGATAAAGCTTTTTACATTTGTTGCTAAACAAACAAAAAGTTACTGTAAATTGTGGGGAAAAAAGTTTTTCTTAGTTTCTGTTATAAGATTCTGCAAATAAAATAAAGTAATTGTTCTCCTTCACTGATGGGCACTGATGAGGCTGCACTGATGGGCACTGATAGGCTGCGCTGATGGGGATTGATAGGATGCACTGATGGGCATTGATGAGACTGCACTGATGAGGTGGTACTGATGGGCCCTATAAGGCTACACTGATGGGCATTGCTAAGGCTGCACTGATGAGTCGGTACTGATGGGCACAGATTATACAGCACTGATGGGCACTGATAACCTGCACTGATGGGCACTGATAGGCGGCACTGATTGGTTGCACTGATGGGCACTGATATGCTGCACTGATGGGGCTGCACTAATAATCAGGGCACAGATAATCAATGCCCTGATTATCAGTATAAACAATGTACTGACAGACTAGAAAGATTTGACTGACAGTCTTGCTGGTTAACTGCTTTCCTTTCCTCACACAGAGACAGCATGGGATGAAAGGACTGCCAATAACTGATAAATCTGTTTACATGTGATCAGCAGTGATTGGACACAGCTGATCACATGGTAAAGGGCTGCTATGATTGGCCCTTTACTGTGGACACATTGGTCACAGAGCACGCCAGATGTGCGCCCCAGGGAAGCAGGGTTCTGGGAGATAGACATGGGTGCCGTCAATAAATTTGTTTTGTTTCTTTCCGTTCCGTTTCATATTAGCCGTTAACTCGTATATCGTTATTTGTGTCCGAAATTCAATTTGGATTTGTACGAAATACGAATTTTCGTTAGATTCGTTACATTTTCGTAAAATTACGAACATTCGTTATGATTAATTTAAAAAGCAAACCCAGGAAATCAGCAGTGCTGCTGACTTCCTGGGTTTGCTTTTTAAATTCATCATAACGAATGTCTGAATTGTTACGAAACGTTAACGAACCTAACGAAAATTGTATTCAATCCAAACTGAATTTCGGACACGAATTACGAAATACAAACGGGCTACAAACAAACCCGGCAGGAATTCAGCACAGAACAGGGATAATGAGCACAGCAAGGGGTACATACCCAGTAGGAAGTCAGCACAGGGATGGTGGGAGCCCCTCTTAATGAGCACAAGAGGGGCACAGCCCCAAGAGGAAGTCAGCACAGCACAGGGATGGTGGGAGCCCCTCATAATGAGCACAGCACAGGGATGGTGGGAGCCCCTCATAATGAGCACAGCAGGGGCACAGTCCCAAGAGGAAGTCAGCACAGCACATTGATGTGGAAGCCCCTCATAATGAGCACAGCAGGGGCACAGTCCCAAGAGAAAGTCAGCACAGCACAGGGATGTGGGAGCCCCTCATAATTAGCATAATGAGTCGACGACTGCCATTATTGAGAAAGGTATTGTAGCCCGGCAGTTCATATTTTGTAATTAGTGTCTGAAATTCAATTTGGATTGAGTACAAATTTTCGTTAGGTTCGTTAACTTTTCGGAACAATTACGAACATTCGTTATGATGAATTTAAAAAAGCAAAAAATACCTTTCTCAATATGGCAGTCGTCTCATTATTCTCATTATGAGGGTCTCCCACCATCCCTGTGCTTGGCTGACTTCCTGGATTTGTACACCTGCTGTGCTCATTATGAGGGGCTCCCACGATCCCTATGCTGTGCTGACTTCCGAATGTACGAATTTTCGGAAATTCATATGAATTATCAAATCGTACGAATTATCAAATTGTACGAATTTTAGATTCGTACGAAACAAATCGCACATGTCTACTGGGAGAACGTCTATGGACACCCTCCCAGAACTGAAAGCTCACGCTGTAGCCATCTTTTGGCTATAGCTTTGGTAGGCAGAAGTTATGTAAAATTTCTTCAGCGTAAAAAAAGATAGGACTCTGCTACAAAGCTTGTTAAGATCCTTGCAATATACATTGATCACCCAGCGGGGAGTGTTATGCCTCGTACACACGACCAGTTTTCCCATCGGGAAAAATGCCATGACAGCTTTTGGCCGGGAAAACTGGCTGTGTGTATGCTCCATGGCAGTTTTCCCGACAGGAAAACTGCCGGGAATCCTGGCAGGAAAAATAAGAACATGTTCTCTTTTTTCCTGTCGTGATTCCCGGCTGACTTTTTCCCAGCAGTTTCCCTATGGGAAACACTGCGGTGGAGCATACACACGGCCGGGATTCCCGGCCAAAGCTCTCAAACCTCTGGTGTGTACAGGGGGAAAGTGACCGAGCAGGTTCTCGGTTTTCCCCCCGGGATTCCCGGGGGACTTTTTACCGCCGGGAATCCCGGTTGTGTGTACAGGGCTTCACTCTTTAAAGCTGAAGAAATAACACCTGTGGAGAAAAGTTGGAAAATATGTTTATCTTACCCCAGGCTTCCACCAACCCTGGTAAGGGTGATGTTATGATCCTTCTTTCAAGATACTGGGAACTCCTAAGATCCCAAATTTTAGTAAATCAACCCCAGTGTTCCCAGGATCTCACTGGAAGGATCGTCACACCACCCACTGCACTCGGGGACAAGGTCAGTATATTTTGGAACTTTTTTCAACAGGTGCTTTCTTACAGCATAAATGTAGTTTGTAAAAAGGGAAAGTCTAATTGAATAAATGCAAATTACTTTTTAGTGCAAGGGCTGCTTAAATCGCACAAAAACATATAACACTCAGTACAACTTCAGTCTAACAAAAAGCACATTCTTACACATGATACAACAATGCACAACACGTATTTTCACATGCAACATGCACACACAGACTCCTTGGCTGTTTAAATTCTAGGAGAGATAACGTCACAGGCTAAGGCCCCTGATCTATAAAGGAGCAGCAGATACAGTGTGCCAGATGGACACTGAGAGATATCTCTAGCTGCATGAGGTGAAAGGTCATCATAGAAGCCCCCAGGAAAGCATGTGGGTCTCTAGTTTGATAGTGCTGTCATGAAAGGCTCAACATGCTAACATAAAAACTGCTCTTTCAAGCCTCGTACACACGACCAAGGAACTCGACGGGCAAAACACATCGTTTTCCTCATCGAGTTCCTTGTTGGGCTGTCGAGGAACTCGACAAGGCAAGTTTCTCCATTCCCGTCGAAGAAATAGAGAACTTGCTCTCTTTTTGGCTCGTCGAGTTTCTCAACAGTTTCCTCAACGAAAATGTACACACGACCGGTTTCCTCTGCAAAAAAATATCTCCCAGCAAGTTTCTTGCTGGTTTTTGCAGAGAAACTCGGTCGTGTGTACGAGGCCTCAATTTAGCTTTTCATTTTTTATGTAATTTGGATTATCAACCTTTTTTTTTTACAATAAATACAAGTATATGAAACCCCTTGTACAGTCATTCATAGTATAAAATGGGAGGTTATTACATTAGATTCACCATCGACAATCTTCAATTTTAGAGGATCCTTGTCTGATAGCGGAGTTATCAAAATAATATATTAGCAGAGTCTTATAAGTGTAGTTCATCCCTCACACCACCATGTACAAGGTGGGTAGTTAGTTTGAAGAGTAAAAAAAAGAAGTGAAGATAAGACGGGGTAAGAGAAAGTGAGAAAAAAATGTATACAGTATGTAGGTGGAAAGATTGGGGGGTTAAGGTAATAAGTGAAAATGAAAACGCTTGTGGGGCTTAAGCAGCCCATATACGTTTCTTTGTTTTTATTTTTTTTCAACCAATAGGTTGAATGAAAAAATAAATGACTTGATTCACCCATTCATACATTTGACGTGGATGGGGGAATCATTCCCATTGAGTCATTATATTCTGACAACGGGGAGACTTCATCACGATCAGAATACAATGATCACCACTGCCAGCTACAGCTGGTGGAGATGGCCATGCGGAAATTTTCCAACAGGCTGGTTATGCAGAAGTTGGTTGGTAGATTGACTTCTGTACTGGCCTGCCCATACATGTATCTAAATTTGTCCGGTTACTGATAAACCGGACGAATTTTGATTCCTATATGTCCGGCTAAAAGCAGGTGTTCCGTCAGATTAACCGACACGTCAAAACTTGTAACAAAAATAGCGTTCCATCATGGCCATCTTATATAGCTTATATACATGAAATACCGTTTTTAGAAGTCTGTGACACTGTTTTGATGTTGAATTTTAAAAGCAGCGGTCTTCTGTCAGATCAGAAAACATCAAAACACTCACAGATTTTTAAATACTGTATTTCATGATATAAACTCAGTTAAGTGGTAAAAAATAAGTGTGAAATGCAAGATTTCGGTGGGTGTAAAAAGATGTCCACTTGGCAACTTCAGACTGTAGGCTTATGTCGCATTACACACGCTCGGAATTTCGAACAACAAATGTTCGATGGGAGCTTGTTGTCGGAAATTCCGACCGACATTTTCTGTCGGATTTTGCGACAATAATAATTTGAGAGCTGGTAAATTCCGATCGTGTGTGGACAATTCCGACGCACAAAGTTCCACGCATGCTCTGAATCAAGTACGAGACGGAAGTGCTCGGTCTGGTAAAACTAGGATTCATAAAGGAGATAGCACATTCGTCATGCTGTAACGGAATGAAAAGCACAAGGCTGAAAAGTGTGAATCGTCTCTCACCAAACTTCTACTAACACGACTGGTATTAAACTTCTCTTTTCTAGTGCCGTCGTACGTCTTGTCACTGCGTTCTTGACGTTTGGAATTTCCGACAACATTTGTGTGATCATGTGTATGCAAGACAAGTTTGAGCCAACATCCGTCGGAAAAAAATCCACGGTTTTGTTGTTGGAATGTCCGATCATAAGTGTGGCTGAGTGCGGGGTGTACAAAGATGGCAGCGACGGAACGTCTCTTCTGTTACGAAATCTAACGGGTTGCCCAATCTGATGTAACACAGACCACCACACACCAGTAGAATTTTGTTAGAATGGAAATTCAAAAAAAAAACGTTCATCAGAGCAAGCCATCTTGGCAGTCAATTTATTAAGCCCTGAAAATTTCATCCAGATCTGCTACTTGAAAGGAATCCCAGGCTTATTTAACAGGACGGAAAATACATTCATTTAGTTTGTTTGAAAAATTCCAAGAAAATTATAGAGAATTCTACTGGTGTATGGCCAACTTAACGAAGCCCCTTGTCCTGGTCAGGGAGATTGGCTGGTTAGTTTATTATTAAAAAATCAAGTTTTTCACTTCTTGGAATTTTTGTACATTAACATTTTTAAAAAGTAATGCCTCGTACACACGACCATTTTTCTTAGCAGGAAAAAAAACAAAGTTTTTCCTGATGTGATTCCTCTCCAGCCTGACTTGCATACACACGTTCATGCAAAAAAACGTCCGACCAAAGCACGGTGACGCACAACACGTACGTCTATAAAGGGCAAGTTCCTTTCAAATGGCGCCACCCTTTGGGCTGCTTTTGGGGTGCATACTTGATTCTAAGCATGCGCGTTTATTTCCCCCTCGGAAAAGCATACACACAACGTTTTTCGCGACGAGAAAAAGATTGACGGGAAACACGACGAAAAAAAAGAGAGTTGGTTTAAATTTTTTTTTGCAAGCAGTTTTTTCGTAGAGAAAACTGCTAGGGAGCATGCACACGACCGGTTTTCACGACCAATATAAAAAAATGGCAGTTTTCTCATCGTGAAAACCGGTCGTGTGTACAAGGCATAAGCTGCACGCAAATAAAAATGAATTACTCTTTTCCCAATTCTATATCAAAATCTATTGCATCCAGTGATTGTGAAATTCCACGAATAATCACTAAACCTAAAAAGTTGGGGGCCTTTGGAGCCAGGGACACAGTAGTGTGTAACTGTAATTAGCAAAGCACAGCTATATAACGTTGAAATTGTCAGCTCATAATTGCAAGTGCAGTCTACCATGTAACTCGTTCCATAGGTCCCATTGTTTTCAGCTTTAGGAATCCATTACAGCATTTCACTTCTAAATGTATGTGTTATCTATGTCACGTTTATAGCTCAAAATCATGGATCCTTATGAGGAGCCATTTAGATACATTTTATCATTAGAAAAAATATAATATTTACAGGTGATTTCTTTTTTTAAATCAATAAATAAAATTATTTAAAAAAGCAACATAAAGGATAATGATGTTGTGCAAATTGTATTCATGGCGGTAGACTGCAAGTCAATTTGCCCCAGAGCTTAGTAAATAAGGTGATTTCTATCATCCAATAATTTCCAAGCAAAATGCTTTTTTTTTTTTTTAGTTCCCTTATACGTGATTGGGCATTCGTTGCGGATTAATAAATTCTGAAGAAAATTCTGAAAAATGAACAGTATTTTTGCCTTTAGTAAATCAACACCCATGCAGTACAGACTGCAGTAGCTCATAACAGCCAATCATATTTTGAATGCATCATTTGGCATGTTGCTGTTTGCATTATTAAATACATTTGACATGATAGATAATTCAAAGTGAGTACTTGACGTTTTTGACAAAAACTGTACAGTGCATGTCAGATTAAAGACGGAAAATTTACTAAAACCTATAATTATGTAAGTTGCTATTTTAGGTTTTTAAGTTGTAAAATAATTCCTTTTAAGTTCCTCTATACTTTACAGGACTATACAGTTATATTGTAAACTTTTTTTTTATGAGATTTAAATAATTTGTGGATTTTCTCTGCCACGTCTCATCCTTCAGTGTGACGTACAGTAGCTCAAGGCTGGTGGAGTTAGGGTAATATTACATGTGGAATACTTGATTGATCACCACCGTCCTTCATAGTATCCGCCACCTGTGACAGCCTCTCACCCCAGCTGCCTGTACCTGAGGCTGCTGATCCATGCTGTCAGGTAGGACTTCAGTTTTCCTCTTATACGCCTTCTGTTAGTATATCCTGACCCCCTGATGTCACACTCATTTAAATACCAAAGCTCTAGGCACAGTCTTCATAACATGTCTGCCTACATGTGAAGCTTTGATCTTTGTTTATTGTAAGGACTTATTTACACCATTGTGGCTTGTATCTGTTTCCCTAAAACGTCGTTACATTTGCTTGCAATATATGGCAATAGTTCCATGTATTTTATTTAATTTTTTTTGCTCATCCAGTAGTCAACGTTTGTCTTTGAATTTCATCTTCAAATATGGAATTGTTACTCCACTATTAGGGATACACCGATACCAGTTTTTTAAGAAAGGGTACCGATACCTTTCGTCAAGTACTCGCTGATACCAATTACGGATACCTATTTTTTTATTTGACTATTTTTAAATTACATTTTTTTTAACACTGTACCTTTAAATTTGATTTTTGATCAACTTTATTGCTATTACAAGGGATGAACAACATCCCGTGTCATAGCATGGGTCGTGAAAGGTCTTCTTTATGGAGAGATCTGGGGTTTGTTAGACCCCAAATCTCTCCTCTGGCCTCCAATGCAGTAAAAAAGGGAAAGAGGTTATAAGCGCAGTGGTTTGATACCTAGGGCCAGATTCACAAAGGTTAGCGGATCTTTAGATCCGTGTAACCTATGTGTTTTAAGATCCGCCCTCGCAGGTTTGTGAGGAAAGTGTCAAATTCACAAACCACTTACCTCCAAACTTGCGACGGCGGATCCTAACTCCCCCAGCGGAATTCAAATTCCGCGGCTAGGGGAGTGTCATATTTAAATCAGGCGCGCTCCCGCGCCGATTTAAATACGCATGCGTCGTCCGCGGAATTTCCCGGCGTGCATTGCTCCCACTGACGTCAATAGGACGTCAGTGGTTGCGACGTGAGTGGGACTTGCGTGTTCGTGAATCGGCATACGCAAACGACGTAGGAAATTTCAAAATCGACGCGGGAACGACGGCCATACTTAACAATACTTACCCCTGCTTTTAGAAGGGGTAAGTATACGACGGGTACCGCGCTACGGAAACGACGTAAGAACACTGCGTCGGGTCCGCGTACGTTCGTGAATTTCGCGTATCTCGCTGATTTACATATTATTCAGTGTAAATCAGCGGGAACGCCCCCGGCGCCATTTTTAAATAAAAAAAAAGATCCGACAGTGTAACACAGTGTGACACTGTCGGATCTCAGCCCTATCTATGCGTATCTGATTCTATGAATCAGGTGCATAGATAGGACTAGTAAAAATCCGAGATACGATGGTGTATCTGAGATACACCGTCGTATCTCTTTTGTGAATCTGGCCCATAATCTGCTATGAACAATGTTCATGAAAGTATAATATGTGAGTCCATAAGAAGTCCAAGCAGATCCATCGCTAGCGCAAGCTTCTTGTAGACACTAAATACACAAAGTTGAAAAACAAAAGGAGAGAAGCGCCTCTAAGTGCAGCAAAACATGTAAATGCTTTAATTACCCCAATAGCTGGCTACTTACAATTTAACAGTTAAAACATGCACATCATGTAGCGTAGGTCCAGAACGCCAGGTGAGCTGCTGGTGCCACCGGATCCCAACGCACGGTGATGGGGTCTCCTCTTCAGCTCCTCCTCTTCATCGTCAGATTAATTAGTCTCCGCCCCATGGCCCTGAAGGGTGAGCAGTGAATTGAATGGATGGCCGGTTGTCCGCAGGGAGGAGCAGCCCACCCACTGCAGCTGCCTGGGACATGCGGGTGGTGTGTGTCACCTGGGTGCGGCTCACACCCCCCTAGCGATGCCACTGTGCCCCCCAAGGTGACATCACTTCCAGTATCGGTTTTAGGTAGCAGAGCATTTTCGCAAGTACCGATACTCGCAAAAGTGCTTAGTATCGCACCAATACCAATGCCAGTAACCCTATCCACTATCAAAGAATTGCTTCTAATGACTTCTGTGTTTCTTGTAGTTAGGCGAAAGCTGCAGCTGCTTTTTTTGTTTTTTAGTTAAGCGTTTTTGGAGCGGCACCATTCATTTGCAAGGACCTCCCTCCGCTCCAAAAATTCTTCAAAAGAAGCTCATGTACCAAATCTTGCCACAGAGCAAGGAGCGTTTGCGGCCACGAATGTAGCGCGATTTGTTGATCGTCAATCGCGCCAAAATCATCCCTGTGTTTGGAGTGCTATTAAAAAATAATAATGTTCTGACGTATAACCAGCGGCCCGAAATCCCGCGCATGCGTCTAATTGATTCGACGCATGCGTGGAAGCATTGAACTTCCGTGTCAAAGAACGTCGTGTCTTCTACGTCACCGCGTTCTCTGTCCACAGGGATTTTGGTCTGATGGTGTGTACACACATCAGACCAAAAGCTCCCAGCAGACATGTCCGATGAAAACGGTCCGCGGACCGTTTTCATCGGACATGTCTGCTCGTGTGTACAAGGCCTCACTGTACTAATGACACTGGCTGGGAAGGGGTTAGACATCTAGGGCGATCAAAGGGTTAACAGTGTACCTGGCCAGTGATTTTGTGTACACAGTGTGCTGCTTTCACTAGGGGCAGAGATTAATTCTAGTCTCTTCTTTGCAGAGACACAGGATCGTCCCTTCCCCCCTGTCAGAGCTGAGATAACGATTGTTTACATAGTAAAACATGGAGAACTGAGATATGCCTAATGATTGGTGGGCGTTGGAGGACATCGAGTGCATGGGACCCGCAGATCATCTTCTGCTGTGAAAAATCACAACAAAAGCGGCGCGCGTGCCCCCCTGCAGGCGGAAATGCAAAATAACATATATAATTTTTCCCACAGGTGCTGCCCAGTAGCAGTAAAATGTCTATAGGGCAGTCAGCAAGTGGTAAGCTGAGGTTAGAAGCTGATTGGCTACCATGCACAGCCACACCAGATTTTGCACTTTCTGCTTTTAGTAAATCAACCCCCAAGTGTGTTGTTCTGTCTGGAGCCCAGAATTCCTGGCTGCTGGGCCTGGCTTCCCCCCTTTCATACTTCACTGATGGTGCATCTCTTTTATAGGAGCCCCAATAACTAAACAAAAGTATAGAAAGCAGCATGAAGTGCTATAACAAAGTAACTTACTACAAAATAAGTATAATTTATTTATTATTTTCTCTTACATCGGCCATAGGTTCACCATGCACAGGAATATCTCTCATTAGTAATGATAGCAAGAATTAAAATAAACATGAAACTGGGTTATGAGGTGTGAAACACAAGGCAAAAAAAGCAGCTTGCATGTATACTTTGCAGGCTATACTATATCAAGTTCAAATGAAAATAAAGCGGTGCATTTATTTTTAAATGATCTAATAATCTCACTATACAATGCAAAACAGACATGATCAATATCCCTTCAAAAATAGCAACATATCAAATAAAAATTAAAATACACAGTGAACAGCTGCTCAAACGTGCAAATAAAGTGTCACTCAAAAACATAAAATATACAGTAGTTGTCGCTCAAAATGTCCAAGCAACTGCGACAAATAGTCCTCCAATTGTGACGGCGGGTGCTTAAGGCCGGGTTCACACCTATGCGAATTGTATGTGCGCTTCCCGCATTCAGCGGCACTTTGCGGGAGGTTTTTTAACGCTTTTTCAGCCGCTAGTGTGGGTTAAAAGTGCCTCCGCAAAAACGATGGTTACCGCTGACGCCGCCCCCACCCCAGTGTGAAAGCAGCCTAAGCCCTGGTTCACACTGGTGCAATTTGACATGTGGAATCGCATGTCACATCTGCGGCAATTGCCGACAATGGAACGTCCTAAAAAAAAAGTAGCTTCTGTACTACTTTTTGCGATTTCGACCCGCGATTTACATTACGATTGACATTTGTGCAGAAACCTGCAAAAATGACTCTGTAATCGTGGCCGAAATCGGGTCTGACAAGCGGGAGTGAAATCTTCATTCCTGCAGCCCAGTGTGTGTCAAAGCAGAATTGAACGAGCTGAAGTTAGAAGCTGATTGGTTACTATGCACAGCTGCACCAGATTCTGTGAGCGCCAGGTTAAATCAATCTCCCAGTGTGTATTTTCATTTTTATTTGATATGTTGCTATTTTTGAAGAAATATTGATCATGTTTGTCTTGCATTGCTCGTGGAGGTGATTAGATCATTTATAAATTAGTGTGGCACTTTCTTGTACATTAGAAATGACAGCAGATTAGACATTGCATGGTATCCTTAACATCACTGGTTTGCTGAGACCATATTTTTTCCCCTGTGACTCAGCTTTCATTTCACTGGGTCAGGTGGAGAACAGACTGTTCAAAAAGATTCCCCACCATGCTGTAAATTCCCTGCAGGTGATAACATTACAATGCTATAAGGCGTAGGCTATTTCATAAACTATTCATTTATAAACTATGCTAGGGACTTGGAAGAGAGCCGCCAGCCAGAATCTCTGCCTGAAATTTAGACCTGCCCTTCAGCAAAAAAACATAGCAATGTCATGGCATTTATCCCTTCTGTGCTACAGGTAAGTTAGGGTGTATAAGTACATTTTGAACTGCTTATCGCCTGCATCATTGTAAAATGATGGGTGGGCGGGAACCCTATTGTTCTTGGAGGATGTTATATTATGTCCTCCCAAGAATGTTCCAGAGCAGATTGACTGATCAGTGTACTGGCCTGCTGCCCGTACCATATGATCACTGTGACCAATCACAGCAGATCACATGACACAAACAATACATGGCATCCTTTCATGCCATTCATTGTATTCAATTGTGTAGCTAGCTGTGATTGGTCACAGTGATCAAATGGTACAGACAGGGCCAATCACAGTCCATTTGTACCATGTAATTAGCTGTGTCATTCACTAAAAATTTTTGCTTATAGCAGTGCAATTCACTGTTTCTGTGTACAACTCACTTTACTAACACGGGTTTGTGTTTCGGAGATAAATACTGCTCTTCAGAAAAAAAATTGATTTCTAATACTCAATATATTTAATTATGCGTATGGCACTAGCATTATGCCAATTAACAGTCCATATCTTCTAAAAATCCTTGATAAAACAGATTTATTATCATTTTTATTTGAGGTGATTATTATGAAATTTAGTTTGGTATAACTGGATTTTACCTTTGATAAAAAAAAAATTATATTTATATTATAATAAATTATAAAGAGGTTGTGCATGACTGGTAGCTTACTTTGGCTTTCCATAATATAAAGAAAAGAAAAGAAAAAAAATCTCTTTCTTTTTTTTTGTTGTCTGAGAGTGCTGAGAATTAAATAAGATCATACAGAATTGTGACACTGTACATATTATAGGATGTTACAGATGCAATATTTGCACAGAAGATACTCATGTCTGGCATTTAAAAGGCTGAGGATCAAGGATCCCAACTCATCCCTTTTTTATTACTGACCCATAAGGTTTACCAAGGTTCTGTGTCTGATCAAAATCTCTGACTTAATGCAATTAAATACAAAAACCTATAACTTGTTATACATATTTATTCATTATATGTACTTATATAGAGCCGTCAATTCACGCAGCGCTTTACATATATTATACATTCACATCAGTCCCTGTCCTCAAGGAGCTTGCAATCTAAGGTTCCTAAATCACATGCATTTTTTGATTGGTTAAATTAATAATAGTTAAAATATTTGTTCATTAACCACTTTCCGTCCGTGCTATAGCCGAATGACAGCTACAGCGTGGGCTTCCAGTTCCAGGAGGGCATCAATAGACATCCTCCCTCTGCTTGTGGGCAGCACTCTCTGTGACTTCTGAGTCCTTCCAATTTGGCTGATCGCAGAACAGGGTAAAGAGCCAATTACAGTGGGCCCTTTACCACGTAATCAGCTGTCAGCCAATGACCACTGTTCACAGAAGTAAATATGCCGGTTATCAGCTTTTTTTCTGATAAATGTGCAATTGTATTAAAAAAGAAAGAACACAAATATAAGAAGGAAGTAAAAAAAAAATAAAAAATATCAAAAGGGGAAAAATGAATAAAGAACCACGCATGATGCGAAGCCACAAGAGAGACGCTATGGGCGGTCGAACCGTGAGCAAGCCTCGCTGCCTAGTGTTGGCGGAGTCTGAAGTGGAAAAAAAAAATCAGCTTTTTTTCTCCTCACTATCAGCATGAGGAGAGAATCAGAAAGCCAGTAACCGGCTCCTATTACATGGACTTCGGTCTCTGCCTCAGTGCCTGCCAGTGCAGCTAATCATTGCCTATCAGTGCCCACCAGTGCCACCTATCAGTTCTTACCAGTGCCATCTTTCAGTACCCATTAGTGCCCCACCATTGCTACCAATCAGTGCCCACCTATCAGTGTCCATCAGTGCTGCCTATCAGTGCTGCCTCATCAGTGCCTATCAGCGCCCATCAGTGCAGCCTCATCAGCACACATCATTGAAGGAGAAAAATAATTTGTTTGCAAAATTTGATAACAAATGGCGAAAAAAAATCAACTTTTTGGATTTTTTCTGTTTATTTCGAAAAAAATAAACAAAAAAAAAACAGTTGTGATTAAATACCCCAAAAGAAAGCTTTATTTGTATGAACAAAATTATAACAATTTTATATGGGTACAGTGTAGCATGACCGCGCAATTGTCATTCAAAGTGTAACAGTGCTGAAAGCAGAAAATTGGCATGGGCAGGAAGGAGGTACAGGTGCCCGGTAGGGAAGTGGTTAAATGAACCTTCCTTTTAACAAATAAATATTAAATATAAGTATTTAACAGTTATCAGAGACAGAGATCAGAGACTACTTTCACTGTACACACTAAGCAGAACATTTTCACAGTACATATAAAGCAGCAAATAGCGCTCTTTCCTCTTTTACAATTTTTTTTTTCTTTCCCCAAACTTCTTTTATTGAAAAAAGTACAAGAACATCAGAAAGGTGCTTTACATACAAATTGACACATGTTGATGAGATTATTTACATTGGCCAATCTCTAAGATATTTTAAAAGAAATGTAAAAAAAAAAAATTGATTGAAGCATCATTTTTCATTTCCAGCCATAGTCCTATCACCAAACGCCGAAAGTATCATTTATTTTACACTTGTAACCATTCATTATTTTATTGTCCCTATAATTCATTTTCATCCCTTTTTTACATTGTAAGCTCTCTGCAAAAACATATTTTAGATGAAAAAACAAAAACCTGCCTACTGAGCTTGTTCTCTTTTAGGATATTCCAAACAGCAGTGATTTACAGTATCCCATAGCCATGAAAAAGCCATAAAGATGATTATCTTGGAAACAAATGCATGTCTGTACACGTGTCTGAAAATGTGTCTAAAAGGAGTGTAGAAAATATATATAAACTGATTTTTGTTAATCAAATAAAATTAAATTTTTCAAATAAATACAGAATGAAAAGTGGATCAAAGTTGTTATTTTCTTTTTTTTTTGTTAAAGTTTTTTGTTATATCTTTATATATATATATATATATTTATAAGGTAGGTTGCATGCAGATGGAAAGTGAAGCATGTTTATCAGTTCTACAAGGATAGATTAGAGGCTAAGCCCTTGTTAACAATAGCGTGACATAGTAACCCATGGTGCATGTGGATGTTTGAAGTTGCCTCATTGCATATAAGAGGATGAGTGGCTTTCATGCATATTCGCATACCTCCAGGAAATGCTTACATAAAGGGGCTAGAGGTGTAATCCAGTCAGATTACAAGAGTCTACAATGGAAAAGAAAAGATTTACTAAAGGGTAATATCAAACACATAGCAGGGTTGCTGCCTTAGAGCTAGGTAACACCAAGGTCATATAAAGAGCACCAAGTGCCTTTCCAAATGTCTGTCCCAAAGCTGTTTGTCTATACTCTTTTTCAATTTAGTTGAACTTTCTAATATAAAACGTAAGGTCATATTATATATATATATATTTTTTTACTCAATTAGTGAAATACATATACAGTATCTCACAAAAGTAAGTACATTTTTGTAAATATTTTATTCTATCTTTTCATGTGACAACACTGAAGAAATTACACTTTGCTACAATGTAAAGTAGTGAGTGTACAGCTTGTATAACAGTGTAAATTTGCTGTCCCCTCAAAATAACTCAACACACAGCCATTAATGTCTAAACAGCTAGCAACAAAAGTGAAAAGTGAAAATGTCCAAATTGGGCACAAAGTGTCAATATTTTGTGTGGCCACCATTATTTTACAGCACTGCCTTAACCCTCTTGGGCATGGAGTTCACCAGAGATTCACAGGTTGCCACTGGAGTCCTCTTCCCCTCCTCCATAATGACATCACGGAGCTGGTGAATGTTAGAGACCTTGCGCTCCTCCACCTTCCATTTGAGGATGCCCCACAGATGCTCAATAGGGTTTAGGTCTGGAGACATGCTTGGCCAGTCCATCACCTTTACCCTCAGCTTCTTTAGCAAGGCAGTGGTCATCTTGGAGGTGTGTTTGGGGTCATCATCATGTGGGAATACTGCCCTGCGGCCCAGTCTCCGAAGGGAGGGGATCAAGCTCTGCTTCAGTATGTCACAGTACATGTTGGCATTCATGGTCCCCTCAATGAACTGTAGCTCCCCAGTGCCGGCAGCACTCATGCAGCCCCAGACCATCACACTCCCAACACCATGCTTGACTGTAGGCAATATACACCTGTCTTTGTACTCCTCACCTTTTTGCGGCCACACACACTTGGCACCATCTGAACCAAATACATTTATTTTGGTCTTATCAGACCACAGGACATGGTTCCAGTAATCCCTGTCCTTAGTCTGCTTGTCTTCAGCAAACTGTTTGCGGGCTTTCTTGCAGGCATCTTTAAGAGAGGCTTCCTTCTGGGATGACAGCCATGCAGACTTATTTTATGTAGTCTGCAGCGTATGGTATGAGCAATGACAGGCTGACCCCTCCACCCCTTCAACCTCTGCAGCAATGCTGGCAGCACTCATACGTCTATTTCCCAAAGTCAACCTCTGGATATGACGCTGAGCACGTGCACTCAACAAATTTGGTCGACCATGGCGAGGCCTGTTCTGAATGGAACCTGTCCTGTTAAACCGCTGTATGGTCTTGGCCACCGTGCTGCAGCTCAGTTTCAGTGTCTTGGCAATCTTCTTATAGCCTAGGGCATATTTATGTAGAGCAATAATTCTTTCTTTTTTCAGATCCTCAGAGAGTTCTTTGTCATGAGGTGCCATTTTGAACTTCCAGTGACCAGTATGAGAGAATAAGAGCGATAACACCAAATTTAACACACCTGCTCCCCATTCACACCTGAGACCTTGTAACACTAACGAGTCACGTGACACTGGGGAGGGAAAATGGCTAATTAGGCCCAATTTGGACATTTTCACTTAGCAGTGTACTTACTTTTGTTGCCAGCAGTTTAGACATTAATGGCTGTGTGTTGAGTTATTTTGAGGGAACAGCAAATTTACACTGTTATAAAAGATGTATACTCACTACTTTACATTGTAGCAAAGTGTAATTTCTTCAGTGTTGTCACTTGAAATGAAGTTGACCCCGGCATATCCTCACAGCGGCACCGTGTCTGGTGGCGTTGCACTGGAAACGTGCCCCCCCCCCCCAGGCCCTGTATGCCAGGATCAAGGATGTGGAGTTGATGGAGAAAATGACTGCCAGGATACAAGACAGATTGGAGGCCCATGGTGCGGTCTGGGAGCTGTGGCACTGCCGGGGGGACCCACCCTGATGCGGTAAGTGAGCCACCCGGATGACTTCTCACTCTTTCTCTATTCTTTTCCCCCTTTCTCTCTCTTCTTTTACTTTTTGTGTCCCCTTGTGACTCCTAATGTTATTATAATAAGTTACTATATTTAGCGACTATTCCAGTCTGTGTGGTTACTAAAGTTTTAATGGCACAGGCCGAGAACCCACCGTCACTTCTCTGTTATACAATATATGTCCGGAAAGATGGTGTACCAGATTTTGTTATACGTGAAGATTGTAATCTCAGTAATTGTGTAATATTTTGTATGTACATCTATCCAAAAAAATGTATTAATAAAACTATTATTGAAAAAAAAAAGAAAAGATAGAATAACATATTTACAAAAATGTGAGGGGTGTACTCACTTTTGTGAGATACTGTGTATATATTATAATTATATACAATATAACTTCCATATACATGTGTTGGGGGTATACTGTATATATATAGTGATCTGTGTCTATCGAACCTGTGGTCGAATGTGTCTAACCTAACTCTATTAGTCCAAGATTATTCGACCTAGAGACATGAAGATTCGACGAACCAGCTAAAACATACGATCACCACAAACGGACATTTATGGTCAAATGCTCCGCCCATAGGCTATAGAAGAAGTCTAATGTTGGTTGACTAGTATTAATAACTCATAAGCCTTCAATGACAGATTCAACCTTAATTAATTCGGATTTTTTAACGAAACAAAATGAATAAAAACAAATTTTGGGAGTAACTAAATACGTTTATTTTTCCGAAATGAAACATTTCAGTGTGCACATGTCTAATATATATATATATATATATATATATATATATATATATATATATATATATATAAATTTATACTGTACATATGTAAATTCTCTATACATGTGTGGGGTAAAATGATCAACATAAAATCAAAGAAACAAAAAAATATCTGTAGAAGAGTACTAATCTATGTAGCCTTACCCAGAAAAAAAGAGCTAGGAAGCTGTCACTGCCACACTATTCTCCATATTCCCCCAGGAATTCAATGCACTTGCGACAGCTGTCTTGCAGCTTCTTAAGTCCCTGCAAATAAAGTTCTTCTGATTGCTGGTGTAACCAGTCATTTGCAGCATTAGTTGCTTCCGGAACACTCCCAAATCGTTGTTCCTTTAGGTGTTTTTTGAGATTGGCGAACAGATGATAGTCAGAAGGAGCCAGGTCGGGCGAATAGGGTGGATGGGGCATCACTTGGAAGCCTAAGGATGTCAGTTTTGCCATTGTTTCACCTACAATGTGTGACGAGGCATTGTCATGCAACAGTTCGGTTGTCAAAAGTTTTGGGATCCAGTTTGCTCAAGTTTTCTCATTTCCAAGTCGTTGTGGATAATGGCACCAACTCTCTCACGTGATATTCAAAGTTATGTAACAATACTTTTGGCTGATATTCGGCGGTCCTCCATGATCATGTAATTTGCAGGCACAGAGACAGAAACAGGCCTTCCACTGGGTTTTTTCAATTTCAACACTGAAATGGCCTGTTGTAAAATTGACAACCCAACGTTTAACTGTTGCATATGAAGGGCCACTGTCACGCAAAGTTTGTGACATTTCATCATGGATCTGCTTCACACCTTTCCCTTGGAGAAACAGGAACTGGATTATGGTCCTATGCTCTTCCAAATTGAATTTTTCTGGAGGTGCTGCCATGTTCACTTTGGACCTGAAAAAGAAAGATAAGTTAAAATCATAGGTAGTTAATTTTTGCACCATTGAATATAGACAAATTAGCCAGTACACTGTCAGGAAGATGCTACCAGTAACAGGTGTTCCAGGCTCACTGGCGCACAATCGCGGGTGCACGCGCACAAGAATGCGCACCGGGAACGTGCATGCGTGCCCCCATTAACGGCAAGCAGGCTATTTAAGTCTGCCTGACACATGTAAACGCTGCTGTCTGCTCTACAGCGTTCCGTGTCTCCTTGCTTATTTGAAACCTGTACATGTGTTATCTGGCTTACCTGTGACCATCCCTGCTCTCCGCCTGCACCTGACCCCTGGCCTGTCTGACCACTCTCCTGCCTACTCCTATGGTTCTTCTGCTGCCCGCCTAATAACCGACCCGGCTTGCCTGACCTTCCTAGAGTGCATTCAGCTTGTTCCTGGTTCCAGTACTCTGTTCCAGTTCCAGCCTGCTAAGCCTGTCAGCTGTTCGAGCTCGTTCCTGGTTCCAGTCCACTGCTCCAGTTCCAACCTGCTAAGCTTGTCAGCTGTTCCAGCTTGTTCCTGGTTCCAGTCCGCTGCCCCAGTTCCAACCTGCTAAGCCTGTCAGCTGTTCCAGCTTGTTCCTGGTTCCAGTCCGCTGCCCCAGTTCCAACCTGCTAAGCCTGTCAGCTGTTCCAGCTTGTTCCTGGTTCCAGTCCGCTGCCCCAGTTCCAACCTGCTAAGCCTGTCAGCTGTTCCAGCTTGTTCCTGGTTTCAGTCCGCTGCTCCAGTTCCAACCTGCTAAGCCTGTCAGCTGTTCCAGCTTGTTCCTGGTTTCAGTCTGCTGCTCCAGTCCCAGCCTGCGTCAGGTTCCAGTCCTCTGTTCCGGTTCCTGTCCTCTTTTCTTGATCCTGCCTGCTCCGGGTACCTGCCTGCTGTCCCAGTTCCTGCTTCCTGTCTCCTCCAAGGAATTCCTGGACTTCTGGACTGACCTCCTGCTGTCGATCCTGCCAGGCACTCGTACTACTCCTCACTCCTGTGCCTCCTGTAACTACCAGGGGTCTCGAGTCGGAGCCGTAAGTGAGGCCTCCCTCTGCAATTTGGGCTCAACCACTAGGTACGTGACATACACCCTGCAATTTACAGCTTCCTAGCTCAATTTTTCTGGGTAAGGCGCAACACTTATCAGCACCCCCTTCGTTGAGAGCCCATAGCTACTAGTAGAAAGATCCCTTGGAAATGGGAACACAAACCACAGCATCAAGAAAATCAGTATCATGGATGTATGGGCACACAGAGTCCAAAGCGCTTCTATAAAGGTTTTCTTGTTGCTGAAAACATCATGTGACCACACTGACCAATCAGAACAGCTCTGATCCATCCTTGTGTCATTAAGGAAAGAAGAGGAAGAACAGCATGGTTTTCAAACCCAAGGACTGCTGACCTGGACTACATGGAAACTGTATCTCGCATAGAGGTAAGTGCAGTGGGGATCAGGGAGGTGAGGAGGGTATAAGGGTGAACTAACCCCTTAAATTTCTTCTTCTTCCTATCTCCTAATTGGTTAATGAACCCACACATAACATTAAAAGCCAATAGGGAGGCTCAGACATCAGTTCTCCAGATGGATGCTAATTTACGGATCATTTTGACATGGGGTTTTTCAGTATTAATTCAACTTTTAAGAGAAGAATTAAAAGGTGAACTAACACTGCACACCCTCAACATGTATTATTATATCCTTAGTTTGAGCTGATTGGGTATGTGACAAGTTTACTTAAATAACAGGGACTTATCTACAGTGGATTAATAAAGCTGGTCAGTCTGGTTGGTGTTTCCTGGTAAATCCACCTGCCAGCCTTATGCCACTTACTGCTGTTTGCCCTTTTATCAGCCCGGGTTTCTACTGCCTGCCTTTTGTTCTTGTGGCCTGGCTTCCTGCTGTTGATCCTCCTGTTCACCCTAGGTCCTATAGTTTTCCTTTTGCTGCTACACTTGTTGCTTATTCTCCTCCAGTTCATGCTGGTTCTATTGTACTCCCTGCACATTAAGGCCTCGTGCACAGAAGGCATTTGAATTTCTCCTCTGAACTTTACTCTTGGCAGGGAAAAGCAACTTAAAAAACATGCCTAAAACTGTGTATTGCACATGAGTTTAAGCACAGCAAGTGTTTGAGCATTTATCAATTCTATTGGCCAGAATATGAATTTATTCTGGAAATTGAAATGAATAAACCCTCTAGCGCTAAAGGCATTTAATGTTTATTTCTGCCCAAAAACTCCTCTCCTGAACACACTGGTGATGTGTTTTTTTTCTGCCTGTAAACCGTCATCTTCTAATACACCTGTAAATCCCTATGTGTGCATGGACACATAGGCTAACATTGAGGTGCATTTACAGGCAGAAAAAAAACACCAAACGCCTATAAAAGTGGAATTTTTATAGGCGTTAAGCCTAATACTTGCTCTTTGTAACTTCTTATACCCCGTACACACGATCGTTTTTTGTGTGACCGTGTGTATGCAAGGCATGGTTGAGAGGAATTCTGTCCCTAGGGTGTGCTTTTGCATGTAAT
The DNA here is from genome assembly GCF_905171775.1 of Rana temporaria. Taxonomy (NCBI): domain Eukaryota; kingdom Metazoa; phylum Chordata; class Amphibia; order Anura; family Ranidae; genus Rana; species Rana temporaria. The sequence continues at coordinate 49,883,067 of NC_053500.1, read as the reverse complement.
TCCCTTACATAGTCCACGCCCCCCGTATTGTGTAGGCTCTATACGGCGCCTGCGCTCTGCATGCTCGGCTTCTTTCGGAAACTCCGTAACTCGTGCGTGCCTACGCAATACGGGGGGCGGGGCCTTATCCGCCGGGGGAAACAGACGTCAGTCATCTGGGCGACCTCCCAGATGACAATCCCCCTAGGCATAGAAACGCCTAGTAGTAGATTGAAAAGATGGATTACAAGGTACGTAAAGCATAAAAAAAATAAAAAATTGCGGACTGTACTTGTTACGAATATAAGGAAGTTGCTCAGATATACATGTTATTAGGGTGAACCTCCGCTTTAACTAGAACAAGCATGCAAGAGTTTAGGCTTTTCACTGCTGCATGCTTGTTCCAAAAATATTGGTTTATTGGTGAAGCTACAATCATAATGACAGTCTGGAGCCTCCATCTTTGAAAACAAGCCAGCAATAGCAGCCATTCTATTACTTTTAACACACGTTTCTTGGTGACCAAGTACATCCAAGTACATCCCAAGTACATCCCATGAAAATGGTATTCCTTGATGGCAGAGGCCTCTTTCAGTAGGATATTGCTTTCTGTTTCAAGAACATACCAACAAGTTCAAGGTGTTGACCTGGCCTCCAAATTCTCCAGATCTCAATCCAATCAAGCATCCATGAGATATGCTGGAAAAACAAGTCCAATTCATGAGGCTCCACCTCACAACTTACAGGACTTAAAGGATCTGCTACTGATGCCTTGGTGCCAGACACCAGAGCATACCTTCAGAGGTCTAGTGGTGTCCATGCCTTGATGGGTCAAGACCGTTTAGGCAGGACTTACTCAATATTAGGTGGGTGGTCATGAAATATTGTCTGATTGGTGTATATAGTTATAAAAAAAACTAACTAATGTGGATGTACAGTATGTAAAGTGCTTGTCAAGACCTGGATCTGAGCTTTCAACCTCCACTGTGTCTGTCAGTATCTATTCTTGCTGTGCTACCTAGGCTGCTTGTTTCCTTTGACAACCCTGCTTTGTGTCTTGTTTCTCTTGAACTTTAAACCTTTTGCTTTTCCCATAAGCTATCTATTTAAGCAATGTGTTTGCACTTCCTGTTTGCCAGATTTGTGTGCTCTTTCACCAGTCAATATGTCAATTTTGTGACTCCTGCTGTCACTACCAGTCGTTATCAACCTTGTCTTGTTCCTTACCTAAGCGTATGCTTGAACCAACCCTGCAACCACTTGTTACCAACTGTTGGATTGTTTACTGACTACGTTCCTTGACCATGTTTTTGCTTGATCCTAACCACTTGTAGCCAACTTTTGAATTGATTACTGACTATGCTTCTGATTGATCCCTACCTGCTAAATCTGCTACTGGACCCCGGCTTCCTAACCTCCCCGTGGAGCGATCCTGAGGACCGCGACCTGATACCAGGGGAGTACTGACCCGAGAGCCAGTGGCCAGTAGGGGGCCCCATGAGAGGCTCCTGGCAGAGAGAAGACAAGGCTCTGTGCCTAGCAGAGGCATGCTGGTGGCTGGCTGCAGGTGTCAAGGCTGTATTCTGATTCGAGCAAACAGCTCAGCTCCCCCATCCCCTTCCCCCCACTTTCTAGACAAATAAAAGAGGATGGATGTTGAATCTGCTCAACCCCCCGCCCATATCCCTCTGTGTTACCCACACTGCAACCCCCAGCGTACAGCCAGTGCTGCTGTGCCTGTGAAGAGGATTGCTGAGTTTGGGAACGCCTTATGCCTACATGATATGGTACAAAGGCTAGTCCTTATCACAGTGCTGGAGGGGAGCACATAAGCAAAACCTTAAACAACTGGGGTGTATGGCGGGAAACAGAGATGAGGGGGATCTAGGTGGATCTTACATAGTCATAGTGCTAAAGGTATCCGAGGCATAAAGGGGTCACTTTGTGGGTGGGGGAAAATTGAGTGGATGGGTCACATTGTGGGGGTATTGGGGGGGGGATAATGGGTAGAGGGGTCACATTGCAGGGGGGTATCATTGGGGGTAGGGGATAATGGGTAGAGAGGTCACAGTGCAGGGGTTATCTGTGGTGTAGAGGGGTCACAGTGAGGGGTATGGGGGAATGGGCAGAGAGGTCATTGTGCAGCGGTGTGGGCGGCATGGATGGAGGGGTCACATTGGGGCAGGATTATCGTTGGGGATGGGGGATAATGGTTGGATGGGTCACAGAGCTGGGGGTGGGGGATATTGGCTGAAGGGGTCACAGTGAGGGGGTATGGGGTGGATGGGTAGAGGGGTCACATTGCAGGGGAGTATTGTTGGTGGATATCTGTGAGGTAAAGAGGTGACTGTGCAGGGGGTATCTGGGGTGTAGAGAGGTCACAGTACATGAGTATTGGGGGGAGAATGGGTAGAGGGGGTATGGGGAGGATTGGTAGAGGGGGCACAGTGCAGGGGGTATCAGGGATAATAGGAAGAGGGGTCACATTGCGGGGGTATCACTGTGGATATCTGAGGTAGAGAGGTGGAAGTGCAGGGGGTATCTGGGGTGTAGATGGGTCACAGTGCATAGGTATGGGTGATAATGAATGTAGGGGTTACAGTGAGTGGGTAGGGGTAGGATGGGTAGAGGGGTCACAGTGCAGGGGGTGTTGTAGGGCATGGGTGTGGAGGGGTCACATTACGGGCGAGTATCGATGGGGGTAAGAGATAATAGGTAGGTCACAGTGCTGAAGATATCTGTGAAGTAGAGGGGTGACAATGCAGGGGGTATCTGGGGTGTAGAGGGGTTACCGTGTATGGATATCGGGGGAGAATTGGTAGAGGGGGTCATAGTAAGGGGGTATAGGGAGGATGGCTAGAAGGGTCACAGTGCAGGGGTGTCTGGGCACATTGATAGAGGGGTCACTGCAGGGGGTTATCGGGGGTGAATGGGAAGGGGGGTCACATTGCAGAGGGATATCTTTGGGGGTGGGGGATAAGGGGTAGAAGGGTCACAGTGCTGGGGATATCTGAGGTAGAGAGGTAACAGCGCAGGGGGTATCTGGGTTGTAGAGGGGTCACAGTGCATGGGTATCATGGGGAGAATGGGTTGAGGGGTCACAGTGAGGTATATAGGGGGATGTGTAGAGGGGGGTTGGGTGGAGGAGTCACATTGCAGGGGAGTATCTTTGGGGGTGGGGGATAATGGGTAGAGGGGTCACAGTGCTGGGGGGTATCACTGGGGGTGGGGGATAATAAGTGTAGGGGTCACAGTGAGGGGGTATGGGCAGAATGGGTAGAAGGGTCACAAGGCAAGGGTGGTATCGGGGGAAGAATGGGTAGAAGAGTCACAGTACAGGATGGTATCAGGAGGGATAATGGGTAGAAGGGTCACATTGCAAGGGGAGGTATTGTTGGGGGGATAATGGGTAGAGGGGTCCGTCCTTGCTACCGCTCAGAAAAGCAATCTGTGGTGGTTCGCTTGTGTGGGATACTTCATGGGAGGTGAGGTGATATGTTGCATCTTTGCAGCCTGTTTTAACTCTAAATGCCTCCCCCCATGCATCCACGTGCATTTTGTGGGACAGCTGTGGTGTGACTTTAAAGAGAGAGTGAGTGTTTGATGACAACAGCTGTGGCACAGCCTCACACACTTAAATGGATCGCATTAGGAGGCTGTTTAATATGGGCTGTGCCATGTGTACAGTCATGAGCAGCTGCGTTCCCTTCTTTAGGTGGGTGATTGTGGGGGGCATAAAACCATGATTCAACTGCCTGATTTTACCACGCCCTGGCCGCCTATGTGAATGAGTCGTAAAGTAATGGGTAAGAGTAGAGACATTGTATAAATGTGATCCATGCATTCATGTAACCCTGGTTGTGTAGAATGTAATTTTCTGTAATGTTTGAGTGTGGACAGGGAAACAGGGGACCCCGTGATCTTCTATTGCCCGGGGGTCCCATGCGTTGTCAGTCTGCCACTGCCCGGTACTAACACACAGCAGAACCCATCTCCACCATCAGGAGCCCTAGTTCATAGCGGTTATTGCATTAGGTGTGCCCGCGTCATCCACCAGGGTGACCTCATTGTATGCCTATCCTGCCGGACAATGGAAGCCTCTCTACTGCTATAACTACTGGTCTCCGAACCTGACACTGACAGTGCTGCTAAAATTGATAGCGCTATATAAGTACCTGTAATAAATAAATAGTTCATTAATAAATGTATTAGCTAGACATAAAGCGCATTTTTACATAATTAATGCATTTAAGCACTTTTCTAGGTAATGGTAACTACGTTCAAATCGAAAAACCGCCCATGATTTACAGTGTTACGTCCCCATTTTTATCCGTTATCTCCTTCTGCAGGTTAGATAAATATCTAGTGTCATGAGTGGAAAAATAAAACTGCCTTCCCCCTTATAGTGTGTAATTGCACCGGACACTCGGCATCTGCCCCTTTCAGATTAGGCATCTGTTTGTATATATTTCTGATTTGATGTTCCTATAACTTGCAGTTTTTTTTTTTTATCTTTACAGCCGTGTTTTGTCTGATGGAACCTCTGGGAATATTACCAAATATATGGCAAATCCCACCTCAGCCGTAACTCCCCTAATCTATTCTTCCTTCTGTTTTTAAATATGTGCATCTTTCTCCTATTCAGGCAATGAGAAAAAAAAAAAGAAAAAAATACTGCTCTCTAGGCCTGTTCTCAATAGCTGGGGATATACAATACATGGGCAGCCCATCAATAACTGCTCCTGACAGGGCTATAGTGGGAGCGGAGTCACTGCCTTAGGACTGGCTTTTCAGCCGGAGACAGGCTGCATACAGGAATCACAGAGAAGGCCAGCCAAGGTTCGGGAGAAGGGGAAAAGTGTCAGAGATGGAGGGGAAAAATATATATTAGGGAAATCAGCAAGTAAAAGGAAAAACATTTACCTTGGTTTCATACTGTATTAAAAAAAGTTCTGTCTTCATTATTAAAATGTAGTGTTTTATGTAACGTATGGACTATTTTAAAATTTAATTTTCAGTCTTTATCTAATTAAGGGTCTAATGCCTAAATGCTTATTTTGTCCTTGGTTAAAATCCCACAAAGGATATCATATGCATGGGGTTTGCATGTCCTCTGGATGCTCTGATGTCCTCCCATAATCCAAAACCTTACTGGTAATATAATTGGCTTCCATCCAAAAACTGACACTATGCTACATTTGAATGACCATAATAAGGACATCACATTATAATTTTATTTGGAGGCAAAGACTGATGTGAAGAGTTCCATGTACTTTTAATGCATTGCAGAATTTGACAACTTTATATACATTCATAAAGGAAATCAAATATTTGTTATCTGGCACGTCAGGAGGCTTTATTGTCTTACCAAATAATTGCATAACCGGCTATCATCACATATAGCAGACACAAAATAAATTGAAACAAACATGGGTTGAATACAAATTTGTAATCAGATAAAATGCAACAATAAGTTAATTAAATGGGCAGACATTTGTATTCTTTGATCATAGGAAATTCGATTTTTCTATGTGATTTTACATAAAAAAAAAAACAAATTGAAAAGTATGAGACTTTGTAGGTCCTACCAATCTCAGGAATAGAGAAGCGCAATATTAAAATTCCCTATTATTATTATTATACAGGATTTATATAGCGCCAACAGTTTGCGCAGGGCTTTACAACATGAGGGCATCCAGTACAGATACAATACAATTCAATACAGGAGGAATCAGAGGGCCCTGCTCATTAGAGTTTACAATCAAGTGATACAAAAGGAAAATTATATTTTATTATGTCAAATATATTAAAAACACAAAATAAAAATATAATCCCAATATATAGCGCCAGATATTAACAAGGGATAAAACCGTGCAAACCGTTCAAAGTTAAATGGATCTAAAGCTGCAGACACATATCAGATAGTATCCCCCCCCCCCATTAAATGTGTATATAAATAAAAAAGTTCTGCTCTAAAAGCAAATATGCATAAAAAGTACAGCATCATTTGTTTTTTATCAAAAGTGAACAGTGATAAAGTGATAAAGTAACAGTGATTACTTGGCCCTTAGAAGATGTCCTTTTATGACGAAACTCGTCAAGAAGAGCCTCGTTCCGACACCACCGTGTACTTAGATCCAGGGATCTCTGACAGTTTGTGACATCTGTACATGTGCATGTCTTTTTTTATTATTGTGAGAGTTTCTCTGTCTATTGAATAAAGAAGGTCTACTAGATTTTTATTGCATCAAGAAGCGTATTCTTTCTCTCTTCACATCAGTGGTTGTGCGTCAATAAGGGGACGCATGAATCTATCTATGGTCGCCGCTGCCACCCCTTATTTGGGTACCCAGCCCCATATCGGGCACTGGAAGCCTGAATTACAATGGCAGTGTATTCTTTGGAAGAACCTGATTAGAGCCATAGGCGTCCAAAAAGGTGAACAGTGGCGCCATGCTGGGCGCTCACAGTTCACTCAGCGTTGTGTTAGGAAAGTGAATAAATATTCCCTTTCCTAAAACTGAACCGCCTCTCAGCCAATCAGGTGCTCAGGTCTGTTACCTGTCACCCGATTGGCTGAAACGACAGGCACTGTGATTGGACGCCTATCAGGCATCCAATAATAGCAGAGGACAGGAAGAGAGGGTGGGAGGAGACATTGAGAAGCGTGGAGGACACCACCGTGACCCGCTGCCCCACCGAGACAAGGTAAGTTCCGGGCGGGGAATGCACACTGGCAGCATTTGATGGGCACAGTAGCGGCAGTTGATGGGCACACTGGCAGCAATTGATGGGCACAGCAGCAGCAATTGGTGGGCACAGTAGCTGCAATTGATGGGCACACTGGCAGAAATTGATGGGTACAGTAGCTGCGTTTGATGACACAGTGGTGGCAATTTTTGGGTACAGTGGCTGCGTTTGATGGGCACAGTGGCTGCATTTGATGGCACAGTGGTGGCAATTGATTACACAGTGGCTGCGTTTGATGGGCACAGTGACTGCATTTGATGGGCACAGTGGCTGCGCTTGATGGGCACAGTGGCTGTGTTTGGTGGCACAGTGGCGGCAATTGATGGGAACCGTAGCTGATGGGCACAGTGGCTTCAATTGATAGTTTTTTTTCAGTTTGTTTGTGCCCCCCCAAAAATTTTGAGCGCCAGCCGCCACTTCTTCACATGGTTACCCGTATATTGAGTCTTGGCGAGCGCATTCTGTGGCGGACTCCAGATGATCAGGGAACTTTGGACTCATATAGTGACAGTCTTGGGGTGATCTAATATGCATTAAATTACTTCTCTTGAGAAAAGGGGTCATGTTCATTTGGTAAGCATGGACTTTATCATACACGTGGTGATTGTGGTGGCTGCTGGTGGTCAATTTGGATTTCAATAGTGGGATTTTTGGACTATTTAATATCTCCTTTTGATATTTTAGGGACCCGTATCACTCTTTTGTTAAATTTTTATGCTATAATTTTTATGTATATTTGTTGTTAGCACGGCACTTTTTTTTATATAGCACCAGATGCTTTTATCATCCTCCTATATAACTACATGTGCGGCACGCTGGTTAAACAGTCATAGCAAACAAATTGCATTAGAACACATTAAGCTCCAGAAAACTAGGAAAATGGGGCATGAGAGGATTATGTATCCCAATGGGTTTCGCAGGTTGTGCTTCATCAGGGTAGCCTTAGGTGATCTGCTATAAAACCAATGATGCAGCTTGATCATGCATAAGGAAGGAGGTATTGAAAGGAGAATTGGACACAAGTCCGCAACACACAGGAGCAGACACACAAAAGGGGGGCAAAATCCAATCTGACCATCAAGGAATATCTGCTGCAAGACAGGAGAATTATGCCTAGAGTAATATTCCAAACAAAGAGGAACTGTACTCATTAAGATGCTGTCCTTTTACAGCAGCACATAGAACAACCCCCATCCACCATCACGTCACCCTGTATGCTCATAGTTAGGTTGAAAAAAGACATTAGTTCAACCATTAAATAAAATACAAATCGAACACCTCCATATGTGCTCATATGTGTTCTTACTTACATTTGACTGCATTTAAAAAAATACAAAGTACAAACCAATTGTAATACTGTACTGTAACAACTAAAGGTTCTATTTGTCTGTGCATTCATGTGATTTCAACATTACAGAGAACACATAGGAGCAACGTAGATCTATACACTCAATCACTGTGACAACCCTTAAGCTGGCCACACAGTTAGATCGTCATCCTAACATTCCTATGGAAATTCTAAAAAATCCTTTGTCAGAAAATTCTTTCTTACTTTCAAAAACCTTAAAAAATTTGGCCAGACCTGCTCTTTGAATAAAATCTCAGATTTACTAAACAGCTTCAATTATAATATTTAAGGTTTTTTTCCAGAACGAAAACCACATTCAAAGCTAGAATTTCATTTGTTCAAAAAAAATTTCACTGCAGTCGAATATGAATGTCGATTTAACCCCACTAACCATTAGAAAATCGAGCAAACATTCTGTAAATTCCACTGGTGTTTGGCCAGCTTTAGCAGTGAAAATGTACACCTCTATGTTGAATAAAGTTATGCTTCCAAGCTTGACTATTATGTGTATACACATACCCGGACTCAGGCCTCGTACACACGGCCGAGGAACTCGACGTGCCAAACACATCGAGTTCCTCGGCCAGTTCAGCCCTGAAGCCGCCGAGGACCTCGGCGGGCCGAGAGCTCCCATAGAACAACGAGGAAATAGAGAACATGTTCTCTATTTCCTCGCCGAGGTCCTCGTCGGCTTCCTCGGCCGAAAGTGTACACACGACCAGTTTCCTCGGCAGAATTCAGCCAGAAACTCGGTCGGAAGCTGAATTCTGCCGAGGAAACTGGTCGTGTGTACGGGGCCTTATATATAATATTCCCATCGTACACGTTCCTGGAAATGGCAAACAAGTAAGAAGGTATTGCAGGAACTACCAGCTGGAGATCATAAGCAAGAGTATATATTGTCAGCACATAACATATCTTTAAGATATCGTCCAAATATACACTAGGTTCTCCAAGGTGTTCCATCGGGTTGAGGTTAGGACTCTGTGCAGGCCAGTCAAGTTCCTCCACCCCAAACTCGCTCATCCATGTCTTTATGGACCTTGCTTTCTGCACTTGTGCGCAGTCATATTTGAACAGGAAGGGGCCACCCCCAAACTGTTCTCACAAAGTTGGGAGCATAAAATTGTCCAAAATTTCTTGTATAATGACGCCTAAAGAGTTCCCTTCACTAGAACTAAGGGGCCAAGCTCAACCTCTGAAAAACAACCCCACACCACACCAACCCACCCACTCCCCCCACCACCAAATGATTTGGACTAGTGCACAAAACAAGGTCCATAAACGCAACCTATTTTTCTTTTTTTTGGAACATCCTTGGTTGATTTTGATGGTCTAGTTTGATTGTTAAGAGTTTGCTGTACCTACTATTTATGTATGCCAATGTTGTTTAAAAAAAACTTTTTTTATGAATGTTCCAGCTTCCTTTTTTTTTATTTAGAGTGGTTGAGAAAAATATTGTATATTCATTGGAATCCCTAGGAGGTACATAAAGTTCCCAGTGGCCTTGCTATGGAAATGCTGTGGAGATCCCGGTGGAAATGCTGTGGTCATTTTATTCCAGGCCAAATGCTATGGCCAAATGTCGTTTCTTCCTTTGGCCACAACAATTGGCCACAAAAAACTGGCCCAAGTAGCTTGAGCTTCTTAGGCAGTGTGCATGAGCCGTCAAAGGGGTTTCTCTACTGCTATCACTTGACAGAGACTACAGCTGATCGCGGATCTCCCTTTATTTAACCCCCCTGATGGTATTCCCGAGTCTGGCTCGGGGGGAACATTTCTGTACCAAAAGCGGTACCCCCGAGCCAGACTCGGGCTCGCCTCGCAGCAGCCACAGACAAAGTTACTTACCTTGTCCCTGGATCCTGCGATGCCCCCCCGCTGTGTGAGCGAGCCCTGTGTCCCTGTGTGCCGCCGATCTCTGTTCCCTGTGCCGTTATGACGCACGGGGGCGGAGAACGGTGCTAAATTCAATTTTTAAAAAAAAATAAGTAAATATACACATTACATACAGTATACTGTAATCTTATAGATTACAGTACTGTATGTATTTACAAAATACACACCCCCTTTGTCCCTAGTGGTCTGCCCAGTGCCCTACATGTACTTTTGTATAATAAAAACTGTTCTTTCTGCCTGCAAACTGTAGATTGTTCATAGCAACCAAAAGTGTCCCTTTATGTCAAAAGTGATTTTAGAGCAGCTAGAAAACAGTGATAATAAATTATAATCACTTGCAGACTTAAGCGATATCGATTTGTGGGGAAATTCGTCATAAAAAAAATTAAAATAATGACAGCGACAATTCTGCAACTGAGCAAATTTCAGTGATTTTGAGTTGATTACATTATTGAATTATAATATTATTTGTTATAATTATTTATTATATTATAATTTATTATTTTGTTTTTCAAACTTTTTCATACCTGGGATGCCTACTAGACTCTTGTTTGGAAAGATTTAAGTGAGTTATTCCTAAGAATTACAGGCCTACAATATAAAACGCCAAATTTCCATGCAAAATAATTGTACCGCTTTCAGCACCTAAAATCTGAAATAATCATACCGCCAGGGAGGTTAACAGGATCGTCAAACTTGCATGGTCAACTCTCTTTTTCCTCCCACTGCCCTCTCACATCTAGCTCAGACCTTCGGACACTGTTTGACAAGAATAGCCAACTTCTACCTGTTTTACTTCGCCTTCCTCCACTGTTAAAGGGGTTGTAAAGGTACAATTTGTTTTTCCTAAACAGCTTCCTTTACCTTAGTGCAGTCCTCCTTCACTTACCTCATCCTTCCATTTGACTTTTAAATGTCCTTATTTCTTCTAAGAAATCCTCACTTCCTGTTCTTCTGTCTGTAACTCCACACAGTAATGCAAGTTTTTCTCCCTGGTGTGGAGTGTCGTGCTCGCCCCTCCCTTGGACTACAGGAGAGTCAGGATGCCCTTTAACACACAGCTCCTTTCTCTATCTGCAATGTAGAGAGTGTCCTGACTCTTCTCTAGTCCAAGGGAGGGGGCGAGCACGACACTCCACACCAGGGAGAAAAACTTGCATTACTGTGTGGAGTTACAGACAGAAGAACAGGAAGTGAGGATTTCTCAGAAGAAATAAGGACATTTAAAAGCAAAATCGAAGGATGAGGTAAGTGAAGGAGGACTGCACTAAGTTAAAGGAAGCTATTTATGAAAAAAAATTACCTTTACAACCCCTTTAACCACTAACCATTACCAAAATTCACTACCAACTGCCCAGATTGCCCATCATTTGACCAAGCTGGCTTCTTTTACACTTGGATGCCAGTGCTGCCACTCTATTAACAGAATTCAATTAGAGATTTTTGTATTGTGGGTATTAAAATGACCATGTAATTAAAATACTGCATGTAAGCACAGTATACAATAATTAGGAAATAAATAACATCAGGTTGGGTTAAGCCGCTTACAGAGTCACTTGTTTTTATAGTAAATCTTTTACCTTCCCCCCAATTCTCTTTATATTATTGATCATTGTGCCAGCGGAGAAAAGAATGCTTCAAGTAATAGGATTGGCCTGCAGGTGAAAACATTAGGGTCAGCAGGCCATACATTGATCTTTGTATTTACAATGACTTGTGATAATCAATGGGGTTAGCCCAGATTTAAACCACTTTTTTTCTCGATAGAGAGATAGATAGACAGATAAATAGATATATGTGTGTGTATAAACAGGTGGTTTTAAACAAAATGACTTCTATCCATCCATATAGCTGATACATATAGATTGTACAGAATACATGGTTTCTTATTAATTCATTTGTGGTCAGCTTTCCAGTGTGAGAAAGAGCAGAAAATTAATGCAATAAAGAGGGTCATACTAAATTAATATATATTAATGTATATAAGCCTCATTACCTTTTCAATGTCATGTACAATGTGTGACACTATGCTTAGGACAGAAATTCAAATTTGAATTAATTATGTACTGTAGCTGTCAGTAGCGTATAGAAAAACAACCTAAAGCAGAACACCAGTCACCAAAATAGAATCACCACCTAGAAGAACCTCTAAATCCATCAGTTGTGTTAAAGTGATACTAAAGTCTCGTTTTTGTATTTTTTTTTTTAAATAACAAAAATGTTATACTTAACTGCTCTGTGTAATAGTTTTGCACAGAGCAACCCCGATCTTCCTCTTCTTGGGTCCCTCTTCGATGCTCCTGGCCCCTCCCACCTGTTGAGTGCCCCCACAGCAAGCAGCATGCTATAGTGGCACCCAAGCCGAGTCACAACTCCCTGTGTCCATTCAAACATGGAGCCAAAGCCCAGCCCTGCCCCCTTTCTCTCCTCATTGGCTAACTTACATTGATTGACAGCAGCGGGAGCCGATGGCTCCGCCCTGCTCTCTCAGCCAGGAAGGGACAAATCGAGACACACCTGCAACATCGCTGGATCTAGTTGGACCTCAGGTAAGCAGGGCCGTCTTTAACCTCCCTGGCGGTATGATTCTTTCAGAAAAAACATGCTGAAAGCGGTACCATTATTTGCAAGGAAATTTGGCGTTTTATATTGTAGGCCTGTAATTTTTAGAAATAACTCACTTAAATCTGACCAAACAAGATTCTAATAGGCATCCCGGGTATGACATTTTTTTAAAAACAAAATTATAAATTATAATATAATAAATAACTATAAATAATTATAACAAATAATAATATAATTATAATAAAAATTATTCAATAATGTAATCAAATCAAAATCACTGAAATTTGCTCAGTTGCAGAATTGTTGCTGTCATTATTTTTTTTTTTGTTTATGACAAATTTCCCCACAAATCGCTATCGCACAATTCTGCAAGTGATTATAATTTATTATCGCTGTTTTCTAGCTGATCTAAAACTATTTTTGACATAAAGGGACACTTTTGGTTGCTATGGACAATCTACAGTTTTCAGGCAGAAAGAACAGTTTTTATTATATAAAATGACATGCAGGACACTGGGCAGACCACTAGGGACAAGGGGGGTGTGTTTTTTTTACATACAGTACTGTAATCTATAAGATTACAGTATACTGTATGTAATGTGTTTGTTTACTTTTTTAAATTTGGCGCCGTTCTCCGTCCCTGTGCGTCATAACGTCGCAGGGAACGGAGATCGGCGGCACAGGAGGACGCTGTGTGAATCGAGCGAGGTCCCGCTCGCTCACACAGCGAGGTGGCATCGCTGGATCCAGGGACGAGGTAAGTAAAACTCCCTGTACATCCAGCGAGGCAAGCCCGAGTCTGACTCGGGGTTACCGATCCTAGCCCAAAAATCTCACCCCGAGTCAGACTCGGGAACACCGCCCAGGAGGTTAATGTTGATTGGACCCTGGGCAAAAAAATCCCTATCCCCCCCCCCCCCCATGCAATTTTGCTCTCCACCTGCTCTGAGACATACAATAAATATCAGATCAGGCAGTGATTGTGATTGGTTGCCAGAGGTTACAGCGTATCATTTCCACTTACTGACTGGTCGCTAGAGGTTACAGCACACGATTTCTTCTTGTTGATTGGCTGCTAGAGGTTACAGCACATGATTTCTTCTTGTTGATTGTTTTTTTGAGATTACTGTACAGTAATACTGCTTACTGATTGGTTGCTAGAGGTTACAGCACATCATCTCTTCACTGCAGAGGGGCATGATATACATATGAATGCTGACCTTTATTTACATATGCATGCTGCCGCTATTTACATATGAATGATCCTGTTATTTACATATGAATGACAGTTGTTTACATGTAAACACAGGGTCTGCAGGTGAGTCATCTGTACCCAACAATAGGGCAGAGCTGGGCAGCTTTAGTAGCATCACTTCACGCTTAGATATCAGGACACCGCACAGGACTAAAATTCAAGGGACAAGGGATCTTAAACTAGGATAGTTGGCAAGTATGAGGCATCTGCTTTGCGCCTCACAACAATGACATGGCCCAGGGCAGCTGCCCCTTTTGCAATGCCTTAAAGACGGCCCTGCAGGTAAGTATTAGAGGGGCTGAGGAGGGCTCCTGCACACAGAAGGCTTTTGATCCTAATGTATAGAATAAGGTGACCAGATTTTTAAAATAAAATCCGGGGACATATTTTTCTTTTCAATAGTAATGGCGGCAATCAGCGATTCTCTGCCCCTCGCCGCCGCCGCCCGCCTCACAGCCTGTCAAGTCTTACTCTCCAGGCCCCGGCCACTACTGGAAGATCACTCCACCAGGGAAGGCAAGGAGATAAGCAGGCAGGCTGCTGGCCGGGACTTGAGCCAAGGCAGAAGAACATGCGAGTGGAGCTGAATGGGCATGTGCCCAAAACTGAAGTAATATTCCCTCAGCTATGACCAGCACATGATCATCAGAAAGGGGCACAGATAAAGGAAAAAAAATACACCCCCTAAGCTAGTAGGAGCGACAGAACGCGCGGGGGGGGGGGGTGTTATTCAGATATTTCTATTCTGCACTGACTGTCTTTGAAATTGCCCCAGCCCCTGTTCAAATACAATCCGGGGACAAAACCGGGGACAGACTTGGTCTGGGTACAGTGTCCTCAATCCGGGGACTGTCCCCAGAAACCGGGGATGTCTGGTCACCCTAGTATAAAATGCATTAAGATAACAAAACCTTCTGCCTTTACAACCACTAATACCTGAAATAGTGAATACAATTTTGTCTCCTATGACATTGCTTGAATTCAGAATTTCCTCTTTTTTGAGTGGTTCACATCAAGGCCATGTATGTTGATGCCACCTGGAGTACAACATTTCCTGCAAGGTTCTGTACAATATCTAATGCTTCTTCTCAGCTGTACCCTCTTGGCACTTCACTGTGTTGGCCTGCCCAAGCTTTGCATACATGATGTGCTCTGCATCTTGCAAGAGATGTACAGTTTAGGTGGGCCTTCTTTATTCTGATGAATGTCCATCCCTCAACACGTGCTAACAACAGCCTGATGTTTTTTTTTAGTGTTGATATTACTCAATCCTTTGGTCCAATCTGTAAATTTAACCAATGGAAATAGGCTGTGGCTATCTTGTCTACTATAAAAAAAAAATGACAGCTTTCCAGGGATATTCACACCCTGGGCCATACCAATATAGTCCATCAAATTAGGACTCAACACACAAGGTGCCCAAAGAAAAAAAAATTATACATTTTGGTTTATACCACGTTGCATGCCATACATTTGATAAATGCATTAGGCAGCACCACATAGATGTGAACTAGCTTCAATAGAATTCATTTTTTACAGTAGGAAGGAGTAAACAGGCTCTTAAAGGATAATTATACACAAAAACACAAATGTTATACATTTTTATTTACCAGTCCTTAGATTTGGTGTCTGCAACAGTTTTCTTTTCTCTGTCAAAGAACATTTTCTACAAATACAGAATATCTACATTGATGTTGGCAGAAATGCATTATTCTTTTTGAATTCCTTTGAGCTAAACCTTTTCTTTCAGCATCCATGTAAAGGAGATGAATAAAGTCAGACATGCTTACATTTCAGCCTAAATGGCAACCATGGCTCTCTCGACAGATACAGTGCAGAGACAGGACATCTGTTATTTTTAGGATTACCAGATAAAAATAAAAGGAAATAAATATGTAAAAAAAAATAAAACTAATGCAGCAATCACATCTAAAGACTGGTAGGCTGCAATATATTGAATTGTTTTCTTTGGATTTAGATACTCTTTAAACAGATCAAATAGTGAAACATGTACCTTCAGAATAAAATAATTTTTGGATTAATTTTCTGATGCCTCTACGTTTAAAGCGGTAGTAAACCTGCTGATTTTTTTTCTAAACCTGTAAGGTAAAAGGCATAATGAGCTACTATGCACCGCATACCAGCTCATTATGAAATACTTACCTTAGAACGAGGTGTTGGTATGTCACCCGGTCCACACTGAAGGAGCGGACATTTTCCCCTCGTTGTGTGTCTTCTAGGTATCGCGGCTCCGGCGCTGTCAGTAGCCGGAGCCACGGTGTCGTCACTCCCGCGGGAGACTTCTTTCCGGCAAGATCGGGCGTCAGGTAGGTCAAAGTGGAAAAATAGGGTATACAACCGCTTTAATGGAGACCATGTCAGTAAAGTCCAAATCAGGTTTATTGAGCCCAGGAGTGAGGGGATCTGCTTGTTCTTTTTGGTTAGTGTGTACTTTGCAATAGGAAATGGTGACTGAGCACAGATTCATACACACCACGTGTGCTGTGCAACACCACAATATCTGGAAGAGCTTGAGGAGCAAGGGAGTATAGTCTCACACCTGTTTATTTTCCCTTTCCACCATCAAATGACCCATAATATGATCTCCAAACTTCTTCCACTGCCTTAAGTCTGGGACGAATATTGTCTGGTATCAGCCAGTTCAACAGAAACTGTCCGAACATTCAAACCGTGTGTAAGGCAGCCTGTTCGACAGAAACCAGCCTTCTTTGGAATGGCAATTCCTAAAAAAACATAAGCTGATCTGCATCCAATCAGCACTCGTAGCCAATGGCTGCAAACGCTGACCGGTATGTTACTAACATACAATTTTTTCAGGACAAGCTTTCGGGGTATGTCCCCTTCTCCAAGGTCCAAGCACGGCTACAATTATGTCTAGAATGTCAGGAAGACACTCCAGCATCTAGGAACTGAAGAAGTGGCTTGGCAAGTTATAAAATGTCTCCAACATTACAGAGCAAGTCCAGATGAATGTGACTAACTCCTACTAAATATACCATAATCTTGATAAATGAGAACTTTCACGGGCATTTTAGAATTATCTAGTAAATGTGAATCCTCCTTGACAAACTTCCATGAACACAACTGTAATTCAGTGTTTTTCCTATAGTAGGTTATTTTCCTATGGTTTTTCTCATAAATCCAGATGATTTTGTGTGGAAGAGTTGGATATCAGTCCCTTAGCTGTCAGGCCTCGTACACATGACCAAGGAACTCGACGGGCGAAACACATCGTTTTGCTCGTCGAGTTCCTTGTTAGGCTGTCGAGGATCTCGGCGAGCCAAATTTCTCCATTGCCGTCGAAGAAAAAGAAGACATGCTCTCTTTTTGGCTCAACGAGATCCTCAACAGTTTCCTCGTCGAAAAGTGTACACACGACCGGTTTCCTCGGCAAAAAAAAAAAAAACAGCAAGTTTCTTGCTGTTTTTTACCGAGAAACTCGGTCGTGTGTACAAGGCTTTACACTAGGGTTCTTGGCACTTGTCTGAGAATTGTACTCTTGCACTGATATGTGTAGTATGCCAAATCCTAAAGAGAGTGTAACCAGTGATAAATGTCTCCTATTTGTAATTTTTATGGCTGATTGTGTACACCAAAATCTGTAGAAATATTAGTATATTTTAAATGCCCATACTTTATAATACCTTAGCCACAAGGGTTTCAAAAACAGCTGCTATAACATAAAATATAACAATACTATACCTAAAGGTTGCTCCATATTTACAGATAAACACTTCTACAGAATAATTTTAGAGTTATACTTATGAGTCCCACGTTGTATGTGAACATAGCAAAAAGTTAAAATCTAACAATTTCATAGGAAATTAAATATTTTCATCATTTAGGATTATCTTTTAGTTCAAGTTTGCATCCTTTGTTGTTATTTGCAACATATAATATATCAATTTACCGGACCATTAGTATTGAACTATCAAATTAATTTTACAATAGATAAAAAAAAAAAAAACATGCAGCTAAAGGGTGTTTTTACCACATTTAAAATTACAGCATATACAACGTAGCAGCTATAAAAGTCATACCTTTAAAAAGCATGGTAACTGCAATTGTATGTATTTGTGTTGTTGCATATTGGTCTATAGATATGTTGTAAGAGCTGAGATGTGATGGAATAAGGGAAGGCAGAAATGGATTCATAGCTGTGTTAATCTACTTTGACCCCATTACAGTCAGAGTAAATGGGTCAGAAATCATCAGATGATGCAAAACCCTGTAAATGTTGGTCTTTTCTCATGGAATACCATATTACATACATCATAGCTGTATCAACTACTAGCAGGCCAATGATGTATGTAACACTCACAATCAAAGCATTAAAGGGGTTGTAAAGGTTCATGTTTTTTCACCTTAATGCATTCTGTGCATTAAGGTGAAAAAACATCTCATGTTTTCTGGCCCCCCAGCCCCCCGGTTTACTTACCTGAGCCCTTGAAAGTCCTGCGTCGTGAACTTGGCTTTTGGGCTCTTCTCAGCTCATTCATTGGATGATTGATAGCAGCCATTGGCTCCCGCTGATGTCAATCATACCAGTGACGCGCTGGGCCGGGGACGGGGCCGAGAGATTCAGACAGCAGCTATAGCCGGCGGCTGTATCACAGGAGCATGCCCGCAAGCTCCTTCGGAGAGAGCTTCCCATTAAGGGGGTTAGCTGATGCTGATGCAGGGAGGAGCCGAGACAGCCACCAAGGGACCCCAGAGAACCAGGATCGGGGCTACTCTGTGCAAAACGAACTGCACAGTGGAGGTAAGTATGAAATGTTTTTTTTTGTTTTTTATATTTGAACCTTTACAGCCCCTTTAAAACAAACTTAAATCTGCAATAGAATCTATTCAATTTAATCTGTAGCTTATCTGCTAACTGATAAAAATTATTTGGGTGGCTACAAAATATGAGTGACCCCCTTCCTTTCCGGACTCATTCCCATTGTGACAATCTCAGTGCAAGCTTCACACAAAATGGTGAGCAAGAAGATTGGAGAATATGGGGATGATATACTAACAGCAAAGAGACTGTTGCAAGGGAAGTTGCACTTGGCAAGGAAATCTTCCACAGAGCTTAGTAAATATGGTGCAATTTCACTTTGCAAAGGATGTGCAAGGGGAAAAAACAGCATTTTTACTTGCACATGCTTGGCTGATGGAAGTCAGCAAAGCTTCACTTCATGCACTAAGCTCTGGGGAAACCTACCTTGCAAAGTGCACCAATCCTTTGCAAAGTAAAGAGTCTGTAGGCATTTTTTTTTAAAGGTGTTTATTTTAGTTTTACAACAAAAAATACAAAGGAAACAGACTTACATGACAGGCCCATAAGGCACTTATGGATATGCCAAATCAAGTATTCATTAATGTACAAAAAGCAGGTAGTCCGTGGAGAGAACAAAGAAAGCCCCAACAACATTCACACATTCATTCAAACACGCACGAGTCTGTAGGCATTTAGCAACTCATACCCTTTGGCCCGGATTCACAAAGACTTACGCCGTCGTATCTTCTAAAACGCCGCGTAAGTGCATTGATGCGCTGTCGTATCTATGCGCCTGATGCTTGAAATAAGATACGCCTGAATTCTGGCTCCATCCGACCAACGTAAGTCTCCTACGCTGTCGTATCTTGGGCGCATATTTACGCTGGCCGCAAGGGGCGCTTTCATTGATTTACGCGTCGAATATACAAATGACCGAGATACACCGATTCACGAACGTACTTGCGCCTGTCGCATGAGTATACGCTGTTTACGTAAGGCGTACGTCCGGCGTAAAGATAAAACACCTCTAGGGAGGAGCAGCCCATGCAAAGGTATGGACGACGGAACAGCCATCGTATTTTACGTCGTTTACGTAAGTCGTACGTGAATGGGGCTGGGCGTAGGTTAAGTCACGTCGTAGGCATTGAGCTGTCGTACCTTAGGGCGTAAATTCGACGTGATTCTGAGCATGCGCGCGCATGCGCCGTTCGTTCGGCCCTTCATTTACATGGGGTCACGCTTCATTTTAATAGATCACGCCCACTACCTCCCTACTTTGAATTAGGCGGGCTTACGCCGGCGTAACGTAAATTGGAACGAGTGCTTTGTGAATACTGTTCTTGCCTCACTGATTTACGTCGGCGTAGCGTATATGAGATGCGCTACGCCGGTCTAAAAATGCGCCGCTCTACGTGAATCCGGGCCCAAGAGTTTATGTTTAACCATCTCATTTTGTTATGTATGAACTTGCTCAGTGCTCACTCCCGAGGTCTGCTGGCATAATGACAGGACACTGGCAGGGGCTGGAAGAGAAGGCTTCAGGAATGGCACCTTGACAGCCCCATTGTTAGAGTATTACGTTCAGGGCTTTTTTTTTAGATGGAACTTGGTGGAACCTCTGGCTCAGACCCTTTGGTGCCTGCTCACTACAATCACTTGAAAAAACACAGAAGTCCGGTTTCTGTGTTTTCAAGTGACAGCTCTACACTCTGTGTGTAACCCCCCCCTGAACTCTGCACTCTGTATGTAATGCAATCCTGGTATTTAATGCCCATTTAAGACACTCCTACTGTTTGTGAAATCCGACCATACCCACTATTTGATGTGATTTGGAGGGTGTGTGGAGGAGGGGTTTTGGGGGGGTTGTAGTTGAGTTCCAGCACCTATTGTTTGAGAAAAAATCCCTGATTAAATTATTTAAGAAAAAAAAAAATTCTAACAGTTTTCTACTTATAATTCAGAATATTGGAAAAAGTATCTCTATAAACATAAACCCGCCCATATATGGATCGAAATTCAGCCTGTTCAGCAGGGACCAGATGAATTTGGATTCATGCATGGGTAGGCTGATTGTACCCAAGTCAATTCATCAATCAACATGGATACAACCAGCCTGTTGGTGTTTTGGCATGTGAGTACTGCCGGCATCTATAGCCCCCAGCAGTGATCATTGTGTTAAAGCCCCCTTCTTCACTGGCAGAACACAATAGCACTGTGACACACACTGAATGTGTTGATGGGGGAATCGAGCAATTTTCTTTCCTTCCACCAGTGGTGGAAGGGAAGAAAATCAAATCCTCTATCCTCTTAGCTGCCTAAGGGAAAAGAAAGCTACAACTGTCCTTCAGTGTATGCCTGCTTTTGAGAACCCAGAGTCTTTTGTGTCATTCAACACAGTATGGTCCTATGTCTGCACACCACACCGAGGTGCAATGGCCAGGGTTTGCACTGGCTGAAAAGTCCCTGCAAATTTTGTATGCCTTTTTTCTTTATTTTCTTAGACTGACCATCATTTTTTTTTTTGGTTGAGTCCAAATGAAGTGCGGCAGTCAAGTTTGTGCCCTAATCATGCATAACATTGCCAGGCTGCAGATGGAATCAGCCACCTCTCAGCTTGGGCCTGGTGAACTTTAAATAAATAATAGGCAGTACTCCAGACAGCTAACGATTCGAGTTTCATATATTTTTGAAAGGAAGCATCATATAAAAGACATAACATTGCAGTACATGCGCAAGATCTCCCCTCAAATCATCTATAGACAAAGGTAAACTCTCAGCTACAAGCATAGTATACATTTTCATTTGAACAGGGAGAAGATCCAGGCTAAAATACAGCAATTAATAAGCATCAGTACACATTGATAGATACCAGGAACATACCAGACAAAACCTTCAGTTGGCATGCACACCAGGCGGAGGTGGGAATCACATTTTCTTTTCTTTTTCCTTTCTCAAGTGACATCCAACTGGATAGTTGCCAGAAGTTGTGGTTCCTTTTCCCCCTGGCAGACGAGCTATAGCAGTGCATTACATCTTTTGGCTTGAGAAGTACCTGAGGTGCTTGGGAGCACCTGGTGGTGATGATATAGAGGGGTGTCCCAGGGCTGTCTTAATGAGTGGGCACACCTAAGCACTTCCCAGGGGCCCCAGCTGCATGGGGGGGCCCTGCACTTTCCCCAAAGCAGCTGGTCCTTGAGCCCAAGCTGCCCCAAAATTCGGGGCCCCACGATGGCACTGAGAGTGATGGATACACAGGGGAGGCAGGCTGGCAGCTGTGTGCCGTGCAGAACGATACCTATTGTTTTACAGCCATCGGGAGGGACAGGGCCGGAGCACCAGTGATACTTTGACCCCGCCCCATGCAGCTTGAATGCTCAGGACTTAGAGGCTGCGGAGTAGGAGCTGGAGTCGGAGCTGCTGAGTCTGCAGCACTAAGAGCCCACCTGCGGAAGTGGCATTGTGGATGGTGTCATGGTGAGTCTAGCTGTCCAGCACTGAAGGGCTTGGAATGCCCACAGGGATGCTCCCTCCTCTGCCCCTCCTTCTGCCGGCATGATTGGTATAGGTGCGTTCAGTGCTGGAGGTGGACACAGGTCCAAAAGTTTACATGCACTGCATTTCAACTGACTGGAACACCAGTTCGCGATTGCGATTTGTGGGGAAATTCGTCATCAAAAAATAAAAATAATGACAGCGACAATTCTGCAACTGAGCAAATTTCAGTGTTTTTGATTTGATGGATGGAATAATGGTGCTGGGGGATATCAAGGGTGTATGGAAAAACAATGCACTGGGGGGGATCGGGGGTAAAGAGGGGTCAGAGTGCTGGGGGGACATCTTGGGTGTAGAGGGGTCACAATGTTGGGGACATCTGGGGTGTAGAGGGGTCAGAGTGCTGGGGGGACATCTGGGGTGTAGAGCAGGGCCGTCTTAATAGCATCATGGGCCCCTGGGCAAAGTAATGCTCTGGGACCCCTACAATGGAGACAGTGCGGGTAAACAGACATCAAGTAGGTAGGAGGCAGACAAGCGGAGCTTCCCCTTTTTGGGTGGAGCTCCGCATTAACTACACGAACAATCATTCTGTACAGCAAAGAAACAGTGGGAAAAATACTACATACATAAAGTAACAAAGCTGTCCTGTGCATATCATATATCTGCTAGAATGATGTATCGACGCACGGGGACGGAGTTCGACGCCAAATTCAAAAAGTGAAAAACACAATACACATACAGTATACTGTAATCTTACAGATTACAGTACTGTATGAAATAAATACACCCCCCCCCCCCCCCGTTTGTCCCTAGTGGTCTGCCCAGTGTTCTGCATGCAGTTTTATATAATAAAAACTGTTCTTTCTGCCTGGAAACTGGAGATTGTCCATAGCAACCAAAAAGTGTCCCTTTACATCAAAAGTGGTTTTAGACCAGCTAGAAAACAGCGATAATAAATTAGAATCACTTGCAGAATTGAGCGATTGCGATTTGTGGGGAAATTCGTCATCAAAAAATAAAAATAATGACAGCGACAATTCTGCAAATGAGCAAATTTCAGTGTTTTTGATTTGATTACATTATTGAATAATTTTTATTATAATTACATTATTATTTTTTATAATTATTTATAGTTATTTATTATATTATAATTTTTGATTTTGTGTTTCAAACTTTATCATACCCGGGATGTCTACTAGACTCTTGTTTGGACAGATTTAAGTGAGATATTCCTAAAGCCTCGTAAACACGACCGAGGAACTCGACGGGCAAAACGCATCGTTTGCCTCGTCGAGTTCCTTGTTAGGCTGTCGAGGAACTCGACAAGCCAATTTTCTCCATTCCCGTCAAGGAAATAGAGAACTTGCTCTCTTTTTGGCTCGTCGAGTTTCCCGACAGTTTCCTCTACGAAAATGTACACATGACTCGGCAAAAAAATATCTCCCAGCAAGTTTCTTGCTGGTTTTTGCAGAGAAACTTGGTCGTGTGTACGAGGCCTAAGAATTACAGGCCTACAATATAAAACGCCAAATTTTCATGCAAAAAATTGTACAGCTTTTGGTACATAATTCCAGACATAATCATACCGCCAGGAAGGTTAACCCCCCTGGCGGTATTCCCGAGTCTGACTCGGGGTGAGATTTTCATACCAAAAGCGTTAACCCCGAGTCAGACTCGGGCTTGCCTCGCTGCAGCAGCAGACAAAGTTACTTACCTTGTCCCTGGATCCAGCGATGCCACCGCGCTGTGTGAGCGAGCGGGACCTCGCTCGATTCACACAGTGTCCTCCTGTGCCGCCGATCTCCGTTCCCTGCGACGTTACGACGCACAGGAGCGGAGAACGGTGCCAAATTCAAAAACGTAAACAAACACATTACATACAGTATACTGTAATCTTATAGATTACAGTACTGTATGTAAAAAATACACACCCCCCTTGTCCCTAGTGGTCTGCCCAGTGTCCTACATGTACTTTTATATAATAAAAACGTTTCTTTCTCCCTGCAAACTGTAGATTGTCCATAGCAACCAAAAGTGTGCCTTTATGTCAAAAATGGTTTTAGATCAGCTAGAAAACAGCGATAATAAATTATAATCACTTGCAGAATTGTGCGATAGCGATTTGTGGGGAAATTCGTCAAAAAAGAAAAAATGACAGCAACAATTCTGCAACTGAGCAAATTTCAGTGATTTTGAGTTGATTACATTATTGAATAATTTTTATTAGAATTATATTATTATTTGTTTAAATTATTTATTATATTATAATTTATAATTTTGTTTTTAAAAAAATGTCATACCCGGGATGCCTACTAGTCTCTTGTTTGGTCAGATTTAAGTGAGTTATTCCTAAAAATTACAGACCTACAGTATAAAACGCCAAATTTCCTTGCAAATAATGGTACCGCTTTCAGCATCTTTTTTCTGAAAGAATCATACCGCTAGGGAGGTTAAACTGTCCGTTCTTTATGTTGCTTCTGACATGCTGTGCAAGGAGTCCCGTATCTCCGGAACCATAGGTCATAGGAGCCCCACATTTTGACCAGTGGTGGGGTAGGACTTTGGCTACATACTCCCCCCGAAGCTCGATAGTTTTTCTGTTATTTTAATTTATTTTAATGTTCATGGCTCTGCCTCACCTGCCTCCCCTCATTGCATGTCCCTAATGTGTAAAGAGCATTCTTCCCATTGACCATCACACTGAAGTGTCATGAGTTGTAAATATAGTCATTTTTAGCAGATGTTTCCTAAGACCAAAAAATTATTTCAAAGTTTCCTCCTTCGTGTTAAAATGGTTGAGAAAAGCTGTTTTAAATATTAGCTATACCATGATCTGGAAAACTGAGAACCTTCACAGATATCACCTATGTGGTTGTGGTAATATATGTATATATATATATATATATATATATATATATATATATATATATATATATATATATACTGTATATACGTAGCCTTCAAACTCACAACCACTTGACCCTTTTGTGTAATCTCTTGTCTCTCTTAGTGTCAATAAATGCTTATCCATTTTTAAGACAATTTGTAGTGTTTGGAAAACTTGGTGTTAACCTTTAGGAGACTTTCTGACAGAAAGTCAACCTCCTGATATATTGCAAAGATGTGTGGCTGAGTCTTCAGCTTTTAAAAGTGTGATAGACAGAAGCTACAAGCACGGGGCAATCAGTCTTCTCAACGATGCTGTCACTTTTGGGGGAGACAGTTATACGTTCATATAAATAAGATAAAAGGTTCACTGTATTGTTTAGATAACTTTAACCCCATGTTAAATGTTCAGCCACTATAACCGGCTAAATGGGTTATGGTGTAAAGAGGCCCCAAATTAATCAAATAGACATTTTATTAACCCATTGATAAGCACAGCAAAACAGAATGCGTTTATATATCATCATTTCTTTTACAAATCCAAAAATGTGATTGATAAGATGCCAGGTAAGCGCCTTACTATCCTGATCTTGATTTTGCAAATGTATGTACAGTACATAGGACATCTTCACTGGCCGGCAGTGGTTGATGTTGGTGTCACTCCTGCATATACACAGGAGGCCGTCATACTGGCACAGAGAGACCGACCCAGCACTGTAAACTAAGCTATGTATGCACAGCTCACTTTACATTGATGGAGAAGACAGTGAACAGGCCAGTAGGGGCATTTTTTTGCAGTAAAGACATTGCATATTTCTTCTGCAATAAAAGTCTGCTCACTGTTTGTTACAGCGGCTTTAAAGTGATTGTAAAGTATGGTTTTTAATTTTTTTTACATAACAAACATGTCATACTTGCCTCCACTGTGCAGCTCGTTTTGCACAGTGGCCCCCGATCCTCGACTTTTGGGGTCCCCCGGGGGCTCCTCCCTGCATCAGAAACCCCCCCTAGGAGAAGCGCTCTCCCGGGGGGTTACCTTGTGGGTGCTCCTGAGTCCAGCATTTGCGTCCATAGACACGAATGCTAGACTCGGCCACGCCCCCCGTCGCCTGCGTCATTGGATTTTATTGACAGGCAGCCAATGGCTGCGCTGCTATCAATCTATCCAATCAACAGCCGGGACCCCGTGGAGAGAGGGACAGCATGTTTCCGCTGAGGGAAATTTGGGGCTCAGGTAAGTAAAACAGGGGGGTGCTGGTCACTGCCAGAAGTTTTTTTTACCTTAATGGAAAGGATGCATTAAGGTGAAAAAACGAGGGTTTACAACCCCTGGCTGTTAACCTAGCAAAGAGCATGTTTACTTTAAATACCCAACATCATAAACAAGGATTTTTTTTTTTAAACACAGTTTTGCTAGCATATGACTGGATATTTAAAGTGAATACACCTTCACCTTATTCACTAACATTCATTTTTGATGGGGAGAAGAGCCTCATCCCCACAACCCTTGCCTGGTGGTTGTGGGGGTCTGCGGGTGGGAGGCTTATCGAAATCTGGAAGCCCCCTTTAACAAAGGGGAAGTCCAGATCCCGTCGCCCCATGTGAATTGGTAACGGCCTACCATTTCACAAAGAAAGTGTAAAAAAAATTTAAAAACACACAGACACAGCTGGACAAGTCCTTTATTTAAAAAATAAATAAATAAAAAGAAAAATTCCAGAGATGTAATCCGGTCTCTCGATGTCCAATGATGATCCATTCTCCAGCGATGCTGCAGGAACGAAACCCCCATGACACGTAAGAGGCGGTTACCCAATGGCGTGGACGGGTGACCCCTGCCACCTCTTACGCGTCATGGGGGTTTCGTTCCAGGCATGTGGCCTGGTACCATTCAGGAGGGGGGGCGCTCTCTCGTCCCCCATCTTTTCCTGCGGCCTGCCAGGTTGTGTGCTCGGATAAGGGTCTGGTATGGATTTTTGGGGGAACCTTGCGCCATTTTTTTTTTAATGCAGGGTTCCCCTTAAATCCATACCAGACCTGAAGGGTCTGGCATGGATTTTTGGGGGGAACCCCACGTCATTTTTTTTATAATGGTGCAGGGTTCCCCTTAATTTCCATACCAGACCTGAAGGGCCTGATATGGAATTTGGAGGGGACCCCCATGTTTTTTTTTTGGTTCGGGGTTCCCCTTAATATCAATACCAGACACAAAGGGCCTGGTAATGGACTGGGGGGTAAACCCTGCCGTTTTTTTGCAATGACTTTGATCTGTATTGCCGGGACCCGACAATCTATAACACCACGAGTAGTTTTAAATTACTTTTTTTCCTTTAGAAATTACATTTTGTGCAGGGAATGTTCTAAACACGGGAAACATGCGCTAATTTACAAGCATACTATACACACCCCCCAGGAACGAAATTTAAAGGAATACAGGCATACCCCGGTTTTAAGTACACATTCGGGTTTATTTACTAAAGCTGGAAAGTGCAAAATCAGGCTCACTTCTGCATAGAAACCAATGAGCTTCTATCCCCAGCTTGTTCAATTAAGACTGGTAATAAAACCTGGAAGCTCATTGGTTTTTATGCAGAAGTGAGCCTGATTTTTTGCTTTTCAGCTTTAGTAAATAAACCCAATTGTGTACTTAAAACCGGGGTATGCCTGTATTTCACTTTTATTGTTTCACTTTAAGCATCATTATAATCACTGCTCCCTTTTTGCATTGATACATGCCCACTGGGGTAGGACTCGGGTCCCCAAACACTTTTTATGACAATAACTTGCATTTTAACCTTTAAAATGAACACTTTTGATTTCGCCTTTTAACGGTGTTCCGTGGCTTTTCGAATTTGCCGCGAAACGGGGGAACAGCCAATGTTCGACTCGAACATAAAGCTCATTCCTATTCCTGGGCTCATAAATGTTAAGATTGTGCTTGAATTTGTCCTTCAACCCCTGATCAAGCAGTGATCACATCATTTTACTTATTCTCTATCACTGCTCTTTAGCCTAGGTTCACACTGCTGCAAATTCAAAATCGCGGTAAAATGCGCGATTTTACCGCGATTTCGCGGCCACGATTTTGCCGCGATTTGCCGCGATTTCGGCCGCAATTTAATGTAAATCGCGGCCGAAATCGCAAAAAGTAGTACAGGAACTACTTTTTGAAATCGTAGATGCGGCGTCCCACTGATTAGGACAGTGCCATTGCCGACAATTGCCGCCGATTTGAGATGCGATTTGACATGTCAAATCGCATCTCAAATCGTTCTAAATCGTACCCAGTGTGAACCAGGGCTTAGGTACTTTTTCCTCCCCAATTCTTTATAGAGGTAAGTGCAGATCCAAAATGGAATTCCACTTCAATTGATAAGATTAGAATACATTAAGCTAAAGGTTAATAAAGTAATTAAGAGGAAACGCTTAACCCAGATCTAGAACAAAGTTTTGCCTAAAGTTGCCTGGAGTATTTTTTATACTAGCCCAGACTGTGTTTGGTTCAGACATTCAGTTTAATATGGAAAGATTTTATTTTGTATTCCTATGCACATGTTTGGGTGTTAGAAGTGAACAAATCAGTATAAAAATTATTACCTTGCTTTAGTAAGTCAATATCTAAAGTTAAAGGGGTTTGTAAAGGTTTGTGTTTTGAAAAAACACCTCGCTGTCACGGCCCCCCAGCCCCCTTTTTTCAGCTTTCAGCGTTCTCACTATTTGAACGACAATTGCACGGTCATACAACACTGTACCCAAATGAATTTTTTATATATTTTCCCCCAAAAATAGAGCTTTCTTTTGGTGGTATTTGATCACCTCTGCGGTTTTTATTTTTTGTTAAAAAAAAAAAAAAAAAGACTGCATTTAAGAAAAAAAATGTTTTTGTTATAAAATTTAGCAAACAGGTAATTTTTCTCCTTCATTGATGTACGCTGATGAGGCTGCACTGATGGGCACAGATAGGCTGCTCTGATGGGCACTGATAGGCTGCATTGATGGGAACTGAAAAAAAAGTTGATCGCCGGCTTCTGTCCAAGGTACATCAGCCCCGAAGAGGAAGCGTCACATCCACCTCATCTGTGCCAACTAGTATCGCCTGCCAGTGCAACCTGCTAGTGCCCACAGTGCCACAAATCAGTGCCCACCAGTGCAAACCAGTGCCACCTATCAATGCCAACAAGTGCCACCTATCAATGCCCACCAATGGTGCCAATCAGTGCCTCATCACTGCCACCTAGCAGTACTGCCCATCACTGCCACCCATTAGTGCCCATCAGTGCCAGCTATCAATGCCACCTATCAGTGCCACTATTAGTGCCACTTCTCAGTGCCCACCAGTGCCACCTATCAATGCCCTTCTGTGCCACCCATCAGTGCCACCTCTCAGTGTCACCTCTTAGTGCCCACCAGTGCCACTATCAGTGCCCACCAATGCTGCCAATCAGTGCCCACCAGTGCCGCCTTATTTGTGCCAATCAATGCAGCCTATCGGTGCCCATCAATGCAGCCTCTTAGTGCCCATCAGTGAAACCTATCGGTGCCCATCAGTGCAGCCTCATCAGCGTACATCAATGAAGGAGAAAAATTACCCGTTTGAAAAATGTTATAACAAAATATATATTTTTTTAAATGCAGACTTTTTAAATTTTTTTAACAACATTTTTAAACTTCAGAGGTGATCAAATACCACCAAAAGAAAGCTCTATTTGTGGAAAATAAATGAAAAAAAAAATCATTTTGTTACAGTGTTGTATGACCGCGCAATTGTCATTCAAAGAGTGAGAGCACTGAAAGCTGAAAATTGGTCTGGGCAGGAAGGGGGTTTAAGTGTCTGGTAAGAAAGTGGTTAATTAATTTTCTGCTAAAAATTTTCAATTCATTCAGTAAAAAAAAAAAAAAACTGTGATAAAGCCGTCCATTTATTGACCATTTTTAACTCCACAATCAACTGAATTCTGGTGGAATTTTGGATAGTAGATTACTTAGTCTCTTGCTATAATATTTGTAATTCCCGGTGGCCCAAAAATGGTTGAAGTTGATTGAAAATCACCACATATACATATGTCCAGCTTTTGGGGTTTTCCTCATCTGGAAAATATTAGCAACCATCTTTTATCTTATCCATTAGCTGCGAAGATGACCACCTCAAAGCACTTGGGCTTATCTGTCTCTCAAGATCACCTTCCATAGCACACACTCTACTATTAGCATTGTATACTCTTTATCACAGAATAGTGACCTGCTTGGTGACCTTTCTCAGTGTTCAGTAAGGCACAATTGCTACTTTACCTGTGCATACACAGGTAAGGTAGATTCAGACAGTGTGATAACTTAAAACATTTCCATAAATGATAACCTATCTGCTCTCACTCCATCATGTCTCCACAGTCTGGCTATTTACCCTTTGATAACCTCTGCCCTCAATAGGCAAAGCCTTGTGTCTTGCTAGTTTACAACTGATAAGGGAGGGCAAGGTGGTCAGGAACCTCAAACAATAAAAGATGAATTTCAACAGCCCCTTCTTCAGCAGTAATTACCTTTTTTCTCTTTGTATATTATTTCACTGCTTGCTGTCACCATGTTTGTGCTCTCCTATTAAAAGATAGTGTTGAAATATTGAATTACAGCAAAATTTAAGAAAAAATATAGAAAGCACCTTCTTAACACTCAAGTTGTCTCACTTCCATCACAAATCCCCAAAACAAGGAGATTATTCCTTTTACAATAGTTGGGCAGACCCTCACAAATCATTCCTTTATGCCCCTGGGCCAACTGTGCATTTACAACAGCTGCTTTATTGCATTGGTGCTCATCCATTTCAATACCACCAAATCAGCCTAAATAATTTACGGGACCCCGAGTAATTGCTTAAGCTAAATGGCCCTCCAGATTTGTTAAACAAACAATTAATGAGGGCTTTACTTCTTAAATTCAGAACTAAAGAATACAAATAATTTTAAAATGTAAGTGTGGCTAGAGTCCTTTTTTAGAAAGACATTGAGCTTGTTAGTGAGAGATATAGGGGATTATTAACTAAAACTGGAGAGTGCAAAATCTGGTGCAGCTCCTAATAGAAGCCAATCAGTTTCCTGGTTTTATTTAATAACTGCTTCCAGACCATACATATACCACGGCAGGGCGGCCCAGCTGCTCAAAACAATGTACATTGTTTGCTCTTTGGGGTCTCGGGTGCGCGAGCCGTCGGCGACCCGCTCCTGCTGTGATTGGACACAGCAGAAGCCGATCAGCAGGTTAATTTAATCAATATACGCTTATTGGGATTTTTACCAAAAACATGTAGCTAAATATTGGCCTAAATTGATGAATGTTTTTAGATTTTTTCCATTTTTTTATTGGGCATGTTTTATAGCAAAAAGTAAAAAAAAAAAAAAAAAATATATATATATATATATATATATATATATATATATATATATATTCAAAAGAATAGAAGTTCCTCTTCCTGAGATTCATCAGCACTATTGTCAATTGTATCATGTACTTTATTTGAATTTAATATATATTCTACTCATCGATTGAAAATTATTTTATGCACTACAGTCACCTGTTACAGCACTCAAGCACCTTATTGATTTTATTATATATTCATGCTTATCTGCATCTTATTGGATCGATTTAGTGTTTATTCTATATATTTATTAGCTGTGGTTTAAACACACTAGATACAGTTTTATTTATATTTATTGTGGGAGCGAAACACTAAACATTGATTTTTTTTCTATACCAGTTTGTGGGTAGTTTTTGACTTGAGTCTTTGACTGAAGCCTCGTACACACGACCGAGGAACTCGACGGGCGAAACACATAGTTTTCCTCATCGAGTTCCTTGTTAGGCTGTCGAGGAACTTGACAAGGCAAGTTTCTCCATTCCCGTCGAGGAAAAAGAAGACATACTCTCTTTTTGGCTCGACGGGATCCTCGACAGTTTCCTCGTCCAAAAATGTACACAC
This sequence comes from Rana temporaria, assembly GCF_905171775.1. Lineage (NCBI taxonomy): Eukaryota > Metazoa > Chordata > Amphibia > Anura > Ranidae > Rana > Rana temporaria. The sequence goes on along the minus strand of NC_053500.1, from coordinate 49,851,137 downwards.
GACCAGTTTCCTCGGCAAAAAAAAAATCCCAGCAAGTTTCTTGCTGGTTTTTGCCGAGAAACTCAGTCATATGTACGAGGCCTCATGGTGTTTGCGGCACCCTCTAGCTTCACAGTTGCTTTTCCACATTAGCACGGGAATACCCATTATACAATATTGGCCTAAATTGATGAATATTTTTAGATTTTTTACATTTTTTTATTGGGCATGTTTTATAGCAAAATGTTAAACAAATATATATATTTTTTCAAAATTGTTGTTGATAGCGCAAAAAATAAAATCTGCAGCAGTGATCAAATACCACCAAAATAAAGCTCTGTTTGTGGGGAAAAAATACATAAATTCTGTTTGGGTACAGCGTCACACGCCCGTGCAATTTACAGTTAAAGCAACGTAGTGCCGTTTCGCAAAAAGTAGCCTGGTCGTGAAGGGGGTGAAACCTTCTAGGGCTGAAGTGGTTAAAGCTTAAAGGGGTTGTAAAGGTTTCATAATTTTTTTTTAATAACAAACATGCTATATCGAGTGGCCCCAATCCTACTGTTCTGGGGTCCCACAGCGGCTCTCTCGGCTCCTCCATGCTTCAGATAACCCCCCTGAGGCCTCGTACACACGACCGAGTTTCTCGGCAAAAACCAGCTGGGAGATATTTTTTTGCCGAGGAAACTGGTCGTGTGTACATTTTCGTTGAGGAAACTGTCGAGAAACGCGACGAGCCAAAAAGAGAGCAAGTTCTCTATTTCCTCGACGGGAATGGAGAAACTTGCCTTGTCAAGTTCCTCGACAGCCTAACAAGGAACTTAACGAGGAAAACTATGTGTTTCGCCCGTCGAGTTCCTCGGTCGTGTGTACGAGGCTTCAGAAGTGCTCTCCCAAGGGGGCTACCTTGTGGGCACCCTCCCGAGTCCTGCATTCGGCATCCATAGCCTTCAATTACAGGACTTGGCCCTGCCCCATGACGCCTGCGTCATTGGATTTGATTGACAGGAGCGCAAGCCAATAGCTGCGCTGCTATCAATCTATCCAATGAAGAGCCGAGAAGCCCGGGCAACGATCAAGCACATTCACAACGCAGGACTTTCCAGGGCTCAGGTAAGTAAAACGGAGGACTGGGGAGGCCAGTAATCGTCGGATGTTTTTTCACCTTAATGCATAGAATGCATTAAGGTGAAAAAAAATTAACCTTTACAACCCCTTTAATTGAACAAGCTGAGGTTAGAAGCTGATTGGCTACTATGGACAGTTGTACCAGATTTCGATTGCTGCAGTTTTAGAAATCCCCCCCCCCCCCTATAATGTTCTAAAATCCTACATTAAATGTCCAAAAAAATTAACGTTGCTCTTCAACCAATTGCTGATCGTATAACCTAGATATACAGCTGCAAATCAGCTTGACTGTGCCATAGGGTGATGCTGTCTGTGCTGCTTATATCAGGAAAGAAACTGTAGTGATTGGAACAGGTTTTACAACCTGATCAGTATCTGATGCAATAGCCATGAGGCTGCTTACCGACCAAGCCAAAAATGGCAGGGTCAACCATTTGTCATCTCCTGGGCCTCACAAGATACACCTTTGAAAACAAAAGTTAGTCAAATGGATCCAGGGGTAACGTGTAGGCACTTTGGGGTGTTTCCTTTCAGTCCATGGCTTGAATGCACTGCCTGCCACCCAGAGTTTGTGGGGAAAAAAAACTGATGGAGTGGAACAGTAGAGAAGATGCCACATAGCACAGATAGGAGAAGGTGTCACTGTGTAAAGGCATGAAACTGTGCAGATGACAGCGCACAGCTGGGGAAAGAACAACCACACTGAAGAAATTATATAATGAGAACCAGGGAGAGAACGGGTGATAGAAGGAGTGATAAGTTGAAAAATGGAGAAATCAAATAACAAACTCCAAGAAACTAACTGTTTACCAGCCACTTCAGAGAGGCTATAAACTGGCTCCATACCTGGAGGTGCTACAAGACCCCAAAGACAGTACAGACTGAGCGCCCACAGCCTGCAAATCGAATTAGGACAGCACAGACAGATCTACAAACCCAGGGAAAGTAGATTGTGCCAGCAATGTGACCAAGAGGTCCTGGAGGATGAGAACCACTTCCCTATGGTGCCACAATTACTCATCAGTGAGGGACACCCACTTCCAGAGTATCTTCGCTCTCATCCCAGACTTAAATTCTATAAAAAAAGAGGACAGCCTGTCACAGACTGGGAGGGACATGGGAAACTGAGGACTTAAAAATCTTTTACATGGACTTACCCCCTATCCCACTTTATATTATACCTTACCCCCCAAATGTGCCCTACAGCTACCCTCCCCCCCCCCATTTCACATACAAACTCAACTGCTTTGGCAATGCTATCTTTATTTTGTCCTGCCAATAAAGCCTATTTGAATTACAATTTTCTTAAATTGTGATGGAAGTAATGCCGCGTACACACCATCACTTTATGTGATGAAAAAAAACAAAAATTTTTGTGAAGTAAAAAACTAAGTTTTTGAAACTTTAATTTTCAAAAACGACGTTGCCTACACACCATCGTTTTTTCACAATGCTCTAGCAAAGCAAGGTTACGTTCACCACTCTTTTCCATTGAAGCTCGCTTCATAACTAGCTTCTGGGCATGCGCGGGTTTAAAAACTTTGTTTTAAACGTCGTTTTTTGCTACACACAGTGATTTTTGGTGAAACATAAACAACGTTTTGAAAAACGACACAAAAAATTGAAGCATGCTTAAATTTTTTTTTGTAGTTTTTCACAAGACATAAAACAACGTTTTCTCCCACACACGGTCATTGAAATTGACGTTTTTAAAAACTTTGTTTTTTTTCATCACATAAAGTGATGGTGTGTACGCGGCTTAATTCCAAGATGGGAGCAAAGACATAGACGTGTAATACTGAGAAATAAAGATTAGAGAAGGTGCACACATTGTCAGGGCGTAAAGCTGAAGTTGCGTAGGAAGGTTCAACTACTCTGGACTGTTATAGAAATGTTGAATTTCATATTTATACCAGGGGAACCATTGGAAAAAAATGGATGTATATGTTTTACTGGACTGGTTATGATGACAGGGCCGCGCTTGTACTGTAGAAGGCATCTTCTGTCGTGGGAATCAGTAAAAGGTGTCAGGTATTAATTAAATGAGCTAAATCATCCTTTTGTCTTGAAAGGAAGCTCTGATAGTCTAAAAGGCCCCATTCACCGCAGGGGCCCTTAGTATGCTAATGGAGCAAATGGTCAAACCACGCATCAAAGGAACGTTTGACATACCCTAGACTGATAGTTTGTTTAGATTAGTCCATGCAAGAAACATTTTTAGGAGGCTTGGAAGGCAACCAATCAGGATTCGGATGGAACTCGGAACCAATGAATATCTAAGTTTGAGATTCAACCAATCCGCTCGTAAGGCCATTTTACACCAATAGCATCCTAAGGATTTTGAATCCTGGAGGGAGGGGGGCAGAGGAGGGCAAGGGAAGATAAAGGTCAGAGAAAAAGCTCTGAGAGCTTCTTGCCCTGCAGATGTGAACCTGAACAGTGGTGATGTAAACCCTTGTCCCCTTCTCTCTCTCTCTCTATACTTCTCTCTCTCTCTCTCTATACTTCTCTCTCTCTCTCTCGCTCCTCCCCCCCTCTCTCTCTCTCTATACCTCTCTCATTCTCTCTCTTTCTCTCCTTCCCTCTATCTCTCTCTTCCTAAGCTTAATCTCTGTAACTTTGCCTTTCCTATGAATTGTCTTGAGATACTGATGTATTCATTTTAGCCGTATTACTGTTTGTATAATTGTGTGCCTTGGATATCATCTTGTTTTTTAAAGGTGTTATAGGTTATGTTATGCTTGTAAATATTGTAGTAATACCAGTTTCTTCTCTGTATCAATAAATGTAATATTTTTTGCTTTTTCGCAGCGATATTCTTTGTTTTAATTTTTATATAGACAAAAAGATTTTTATAGCTTATCTTAATTATTCACGTGCGATATTAATATTTCTCTGATTATTGATTATGTACGTGCGTTATTAATTTTTCTATGACAAGATGGTGCCCCGTGTGAGGAGGGTTTAAAGTTTGGATAGATATGATTTATTGTATGGTAGACAGAACTGGTTTAGGTCTATTTTGTTTTAACCTGTCTGAATACCTAACAAACTTACTCTTCAGAACTTAACCTTTTCTTTTTGTCTATGCGAATGTGTTTATGAGACTGATTTTGAATAATGTAGATATATATATAGAATGAAATTGTAGCAGGGATTTTTGTTTGGAATCTTGGAGACAGTGGCCCAGGTTCAGAAAGGACTTAAAACGGCGCAACGCCAGGTGCGCAGCCGTGGGTCCTAATCCGAGCCGTCGTATCTATGCGCCTGATTCTTAGAATCGCTCACGCATAGATATCCATAAGATCCGACAGGCGCAGGTCTCTTACACCGTCGGATCGTAACTGCATATTATTTTTTTTTTTTTTTTTCCTGACCACTAGGTGGCGCTTCCGTCGAATTCCGCGTTGAGTATGCAAATTAGCTAGATACGCGAATTCCCGAAAGTACGCCCGGCCGACGCAGTAAAGTTACGTTAGGCTTTTCCCGGCGTATAGTTGCCCCTGGTATATGAAGCATAAGTATGGCTGTCGTTCCCGCGTCGAAATTTGAAAAAGTTACGTAGTTTGCGTAAGTCATCCGTGAATGGGGCTGGACGTCATCTACGTTCACGTCAAAATCAATGACGTCCTTGCAGCATACTTTGGAGCAATGTACACTGGGAAATTCCACGGACGGCGCATGCGCCGTTCGGCAAAAACATCTATCACGTCGAGTCACAGTAGATTTACAAAAAACACGCCCCCTGATCCAAATTTGAATTAGGCGGGCTTGCGCCGGCTGATTTGCGCTATGCCGCCGCAACTCACAGAGCTAGTGCTTTGAGAATACAGCGCTTGCCCGTCTGGGTTGCAGAGGCGTAGCGTAGAGCGGATACGTTACACCCGCACAAATTTACCCCGCTGACTGTGAATCTGGGCCTGTGTGCGTCTATGCAGTTGACCCTTTGAATGAGATTAGGCCAATCTTTGTGAGTGAAACACACCTATGCTTTGGTAAATAAACAGTGGGGCAATGGCGCCGCTATAATGATTAATATTCAATAAGGTGTGGGTGTAGTGGTTATTAAACCTCTCTATTATGTACAGGGGCCTTGAATGTTGTTTTTTCTCAGAGGCTGGGGTTTATTTGTTTTGCACGGTGGACATCTCTGGCATCCGTGGAGTCCTTCAGGTGTTCGCTTCCCTGGGGGGATCGAGTGCATTGTGGACGGGGTGTGTTAGTGGTGTTGGTGCTCTGCGGTGGGTGAGTCTGGGTCGTGATGGCAATACCGCTACTAAAGTTCTGTGCTCTCTGAAAATGGGCCAATACTTTTTGAAGATCTTTTCCAATTGTTGGTATTGGTTGCTGTATACTGTGATAAAGGCCAGATCCATAGTAGGTGCTTAATGAAGCTTTTTCTTGTTGAGCAAAGCTTCCCTATCCATCTCACAAATGTTAATTTTCAGTTGTTGTCAGCACCTATGCTTTTGGGCTGCGTTTCCACTGGTGCAACTCCAATGTGGCCTGATTCAAGGTGCGATTTGGAAATGCAGCTTTAGTGCGACTGTGGTGTGGCTTTGAATGCGTTTTTTTTATCCAGAAGTCGCATCAAAATGGTGCAGGTACCTTTATCGGTCGCTGCAGCATTGAGCCACATAGAGTGGAATGGGTGCTATTGAAATCAATGGGCTGCGAGTTGTAATGCGACTTTGGGTCCAAAGTCGCATGGCAAATCACATCAGTGGAAACGGAGACTAAAATCACACTGAATTATCTGGATGTATGTGAATCTATTTCTCTGTTTAATCAAATAACTGGGGATGGTAAGCGGTGTAATAAGATCTGTAAACACTGACTATATCGTAACTGCTAAAAATCATTATTAGGTAAGCGTCAGTTAAATTAGTGCAATTAGGTGCCTCTTGCACTGCAAGCAATCATAGCGATCTAATAAGTAAGCATTTCTTTTAGAATGTTGCAGAAAAGTTCACGGGAGGACAACTAATTTAGTTGGGAAAATCCCCGGGCTAATTTTTTGAAGGACTATAGTCAGTCATTGTTCTGACAAGTAGTGAAAAAAGATCAGCAGAGGGGCAGTACCGGTCCACTCAATCAGGGGTCAAAGCGTAGCTAACTTTGGGAAAAAAGCGACCTTTAAGGGTTTGCGGGATCAGCTCAAGGTCCTTCGTCCGCAAAAAGGATGGGAAATCAAATCGCTTCAAAACGGATGTCGAACCGGGGGGAGCCTTACCACGTGACTCCGAAGGAAGAAATGATAGATGAATATGGACCTTGGGTTGTGAAATATATAAAAGATTGGGATCAGTGGACAGGAAAGCAATATTCGAAAAAGGGTACTTTCAAGCCAAGCGCTTGGGAAGCCCTGTGGTGCAGTCACCACGGGAAGATGATACGAACAAATGAAAAAAGATGCTTGGAGGGCAGGGATGGTAGGATATCAGAACTGATGAGGTGAGTATTTTTAATAGGGAATCCACATCCCCAGAGAAGTGATGATGAACAGAGTTTATGGGTAAGTAGGATATAGAACATGTAAGGTCTTGAGGTCATATTTGACCTAGATAAATGGATTGTGAGAGTGTGTGACGTGTGTTCTCAGCTGCTGACTCAGCGCTGACAGCCCGAATGACCCCCCCCTTGTATTTTGTGAGGGTGTGTGAAACAGCTGTATTGTCATGCAAATTGAGTGAGCCGAGTGAATGGTAAAGCGAAAGTAAGATGCCTTATGTGTATGTATATATATATATATATATATATATATATATATATATATATATATGTGTGTGTATTTTTTTTGTATTAACGGTAATCTTTGTTTCCATAGAAGTTTCTTTTTGAAGTTTTCCAATGTACTCAGAATAGGTAAGTAGGATTGTCTTGCAAGACAAAAGGGAAACTTATAAAAAATGTGTTTGTTTTAAAACTGCTAATTTTTAACCATGGTGAATACATTTTTAGGGGGGAATTATTGGTATACCATAGAACAAAAATCCATATGGCATTAATATGTATTATAGTAATACATATTAATGAAACGTTGAGCTCAACAATTTTTGGTATTTTAAAAGAAAGTGCACGGTTTATGTAATATAATGTAATGTATATTTGTGTTTTATATGATAATGTCTTGTTACAGATATATAACCATTGTTTTTTGTTTCCAGGTTAAGAAAAAATTGAATGTTTATTACTAAACTTTTATTTTGTGTTTTATCCCTCAGAATCGATAACTGTGTTTTTCAGGATTTCAGAATAAGAGGAAATCTTTAGGTTGGTTAGTCGGTCGGGTTTCACAAGGTTTAGGTTTTCATGACCATTATCTAGTTGGAACGTCTAGTGGTCAGTCCATTTGGCTATGTTTTTGGACCACCTAGTGGGGGTTACATGTGCTGATCCACTGAATAGCAGAACCAACTAACTGAGGTCCGTGTATTAGTTTTTTATGAAAAATTGAGTAAGACTGCAAGGGATAATTGGCACTCTAACACATATATTAGGCTAAGTAGCGTTCAGGGGTACCACACTTAGTGGTAAAAGGGTTTTGGGGTATTCTCCAGAGGTTGAAATGGATCGACCATAGATCCGTAGCATATCTGTTTTCTTATTACCGAAGATCAGCCATGCTGACACGTGTAGTTCCATAGATCTAATAGGTAAAATCCTGATGTTACTTTGGCCAGACTTGTGTTTTTAGGACTTCTTAAACTCCCCCCTGCTGTTAAGCCTGGCTGTACAAGGTTGCATTGCCTCAGTGCTACAAGGAATTTTTTTTCTTAGTCTATTGGTCAGTTGTGTCTGGTAACACCCGTTCCCTTGAGCTGGATACACTATATGCAATCCTTGTTTTCCAATTTCTTTTAGAGTTACCGGCAGACATGTAGTACGAAGGCCTGCCTGGTGGCATATGAGTTGAAAGTGCATAGGTATGGCCTCGTATTGTATAGTTTTTGGGTTGAGTCTGGAGAAAAGGTGTGCAGGAAGATTGTATGGTTTGATATCAGCTCTTGGCTGTTCCAGAGGCCCTCACTTCCGATATATATGTGGGCATGCAGTATTCTCCTCAGTTAATATCCATAGGTGTCCTTCCTGTCCTAGATTACTTGTGTACCTTAACTGGTGGTCTGTGACTTGCATGCCAAGAATATCAGTGCCCCAGGGTGGCACTAGACTCCTGTCTTTCATGGGAGTCCTGTCTGAATGGTGAAGGCAGTGTGTTTTGTTAGGGGTGAAGGATCACATAGTTTAATTACTGAATTGATAGAGGAGGAAGAAAGTGTGCAGCCTCTATGAGGGATTGGGTGTACCTGGTGGCAGGTGGTTTTCAATCCGGGTATCCAGACTATTTCCCATACTAAAGAGAGGCTCAATGGCGACTGTCTTGGGAGTGGGAGATGGGTCATTGGGTACCGTAATCACTATAGAGCTGGAGATAATCAGGAACACATTGGGAGGCCCTGGGCTACATATCAGGGAAGGGTTAGGAAAATCCAACTCGTTCTATTCTCATCCATAAGGGCATGGACGGAACTTTGGGCATATATCACAGTTAGGTTAGGTACTATCCTATCAGACTCTACTGGGTTACACCCTGGAGTCCATCCTGTTCCGAGGGTTGTGAGTCCAGACAGGAATTGAAAGAAATGTTGGAATGGGTGACTAGTATGACATAAAGGTATGTGGTGCAGGTACCCAGGAGACTGACACCTATGCATAATAAGGTGTCTGTTGGCCAAACTAGAGGGTGCCAGGTGATACCTCAATGGGGTGAAAACTTCCTCGTAGAGGCAGTGTCTCATGCTTATCAGTCCTATAAAGAAGCTTTCAGTTACTGGACATGGGAGAGGTACACCTAGTTAATGTCTCACCTGAGAGGTTGAATCCCTGCACAAGTAATGCCAGTAACTACATACAGGAACATGCCCTGTCAAATAAAGGGAATACACGCGGGCTAACAGGGTACAGAGTGGTTGATAAGACTATTACCCTGTATGTGCTGAGTATGCACTGAATCAAGTGATGGTTAAGTGACTAGTGGCTTTCTCCCAGAGATGTGCGGACACAGCATAAGGTTCACGCAGGATGCTTATTTCTGAGGAGTAACCCAACAGAGGAGGGGTGTATTCAGCACTATATAGGGGGAATAGGAGCTGAGATGGGTGTTAGTAATAGAGAGGACAGCGGTCTCCTGAGGAACAGACCCGCCGCCATGGCTTCAGACAATAAGCACGGCTTTGTTGCTCTGAGAGATTGGTGACAATTGTGACAACATGCAACAAAGTTGCATAAATACCCAGTTTAATATGGCTCACCATTTTATGGACCATGTTAAGAGGTTGGAAGAGAGTGTGATAGGGTATAGGACAAAAACGTGTCATTGGCTCTGGCGTACATGCAGGGGCAGGCGAAGTTAGTGACCAGTATCAGGCTGAGTGTACAAATCTCTGTATGATGGGCGGTAGCCTGAGGAGTTAGCATCACCACTCAGTAAGACTTTGACACAACTCGCCGCTTACACAATCCAAAATGATAGTCAAACGCCGGGATGGGCTGTACTGGTTTGGATTGTGAGAAATAAGGTGCTGTATGATCCCATATACGGAAGTGCAGACTCGGTCTGTAGATAGGTTGGAATCAATGAGCTTACTGACTGGGGATTCTATCTTGGTGCATTCGGGGCTAAGTGACCCACATGTGATCAGAGGGCACGGAAGCTGAGAGCAGGTTGATATTTCCCCCTGTCAGAAGTGTGACCACGATGTCTTTTGCATTCCAGGTCAATACCCGGTGGTGAAGGAGGAATGTTGGGAAGGTATTTCACTGTGGGTTCTGGATGGGAAGATCATTACGGGGGAGGAAACACCTAGGTATAATTTAGGACATAGGCGGGTTTTGTTTCTTTGTCCTAGAGGATACCGATGGGGTGTTAGTCATGGAACTAGGGTGTTCCTTGGACCTACCTGGTGGTAGTGGGGCATGGTCACTGAAATCAAGTCACAGGGATGGAGTTTTTGTGGGTTTTGTCATTGTTTCAATGGTATATGTGCTGTTGTACCCAATACCGAATGCTGGGGTATGGGTGCTGGTCTAGTGATGCACTGTTGTCAGAATTAGGTTGAATTGTACTCAGCAGGGTACACCACCTTGGGGAGTCTATTGTACCTATTCTCTTGTCCTTGGGATGGATATAGACGGAACCCCGGGTTACACCCCGAGTTGCCCTGAAGAAAGGTTTTATAGCAAACCTGACATCCCCTTTACACTTACTGAAACTTCCGTTGGGATTCGGGGAGGAATTAAAAGATAGGTAGTTAAACTTTGGGCAACAGGATTAAAATGGTGCCAACAGTTTGTGCAAGGCGTGAATGAAAAAGGCCCGGCTCAAGGGATTTATAAGCTAAGGGGAGGGGGTGGAACAAATATAATAACTGCTGGGAATTATCGGACATGGAGCTGGCTGAGAGAACATTTTAGGTGGAGGTGGGGTAGGCTTCCTGGATAAAACTTTTTTTTTTTTTTTGGACACCTAGCTGTGGAAAGAGTAGCGCCTGGCTGGACATATGGGGGGGGGGGGGACAATATTCCCCCATTAGAGCAAAAAGAGACCTAATAGATACTGCCTTAGGAACAGGAGGTGTTGTCCTGAGTAGCCTAAACACAAGGGATTTAGAGGTACTCAGAAACAAGCAGGTAGGGTAGTATCCAAGTTTACTATGAGTCATATGGATTGGTGGATGACTCAATTCCATGGCTGCCAAAACCTGACTTGCACAGTCTCATCCCTGATTCCGGTCGCCGGGACTGAATATCGTGCTTATACCACAGTTAATTTGGGTACTATCCTATCGGGCACTACGGTGTTACACCCCCGAGTCCATCATGATCTGATGGTTTATGAGTCCAAACAACCTCAAATGATTGATACGGATGGGTGCTGGAGGAAGGAAGGGGTGGTATTATGTCAAGGGAAACAGGATAGGATCATGAGACAACAATGCTGGCACAAAGAAGGGTCATGTCTCATGGATGCCGAGGAATTGTCCCAACCTTATGTAAAATACTTGGGGCAAGGGTATTGGTGCTGGTATCAAATATCCAATGATGCTCTATATTCGGCCTACGGGTTGAACTGTACTCAACGGGGTACATTACCTCAGGGAGTCTACTGTACATCTTCCCCGGTCCTGGGAATAAATATAGCCGGGACACAAGGACGTACCCCTATTACCCCAGAGAAAAGGCTTGATATCAAACCTGACACCCCCATACATCTACAGAAACTTCCTCTGGGATTTGGGGCTGAGTTAAAGGCTTGGCTGGTAGATTTTGGACAACAGGATGAAATATTAAATGTGCTGAGAGATGCTGAGAAACAAGCCACTATACGACTCACCCATGATCAAAATAAGTTGATCCAAGTATCCCACGCTTTAGAGGAAGACGCTAAGATTTCCTGGTGGGAAAGTATATTTGGGTATAGTCCTAACGCGTCAGCGTTCCTAAACATTTTGCTCCACCCTGTCGTTGTTCTAATCTGTGTAACTTTATTGCTCTCCCTGATGCAAGTAATGATGTGCATTACTATCAGGAGAATGAACGCCAAAACTATGAGAATGTGCACCTCAATGAGGTATCGTCTCTCAAGGAACAGAAAAGCCACTAACTCCGAAACAAATTTCTGAAGAAGCCTGTTCCAATCCAGACCAATACAAATGTACCGTTTTTTAATACTCCTCGTTTACATTTTTATCATGTTCGTGTAATTTTTTTAGTAATTTTTTATTTCTATTTTTTTTATTATTCATTTTTTTTTTTTCTCTTTCATTACAATTTTTTTCACTTTTCCTTTTTATACGTTTTTTTTTTAATTTTTGTAAAAGTTATTTTTTTATTCATTTTTTCTCTCTCGGTTTTATTTCAATTGTTATTCATTTTTTTAATCAATTTTCTCATTTCTCATTTTTTTTTTTTTTTTTTTTTTTGTCAGTTTTATTTTTTTATTCTTTTTTATTTTTTTCTCATTTTTCTCCCTGAAGTGTTATGGTTATAATTTTTTTAAAGTCTTTTTTCATTATTATTATTTTTTTCTCTCTCATTCCATTCAGGTGAGAAAAGTTCCAAAAGCTTTGAACTTTGTCCACCTGAAGGGGGGAGTAGTGCATAGACCTGGAAGGAAGAAATAAATAATGCATTCGACTTGTACATTATTAAGTGACCATGATCATGTTCACCTGTTGATCACCAATAGGGCAGGAGAGTCTATTTTTTTTTTTTTTTTTTGAATACCGATTCAATGCTCTTTAACAATCGAAAGTGGAATCTAAACTGGAGATCTTGGTGGGAGCAGCATTGAATCTGTAGTTTTTATTTTTATTATTTTTTTTCTTTTTTTCTTTTTCTTTCTATTTTCCTTATTCTTTTTCATTACTCACCTCTCTTCCTTTCCTCCTTTAGTATTATGCTCTCTAAGTTTTTATTTTTGGCTGCTATCATACATCTTCTCAGGATAACGTAACTAGGACATCAATCATATCATTTTGTTTTAAGGCGCGTGAGCATTAATTCTACCTCCCATAGTCTACCTACTGCTTTATAGTCATAAAGGCCACCCCACGGCTCCTGTCTGACATTCCTCTAATAACTGTACACTGACGTTCTCCTTTCTCCTTTTGTATTCATACATGACTGTCTGGAGGCCCACCCAACCACCACCTGAAGAAACAACGACAACCAAGTCATTTTTTTTTGGAAGACAAACGTGCCATGAATAAGACACTCCGAAACCCTGCTTCATCATGCTGAAAAAGTGCTGCCTCGCGGTCCGATCCAATGGTGACAATCAGAACACCATCTTTCCAAGATACAGGACTAAATATATAAGGATCCCGCCATCAATGTTGGAATTCCACTCCTCCAATGCAGAGGGGCGATGAAACATTGCAGTACAGACACAGACACTCAGGGTTCGGATCGGAAGTCTCAAAGGCACCAGAACTGTCCCAAGTCTACCTTGATGAGTTACGGCGAGTTCAAGAAAGGAAGAGGCCGCAGTGGTGGTGGGGGAAGGGTCGGGGCTTCTGGGCCATTGTGGGTGGGTACCGGATCATTAAAGGAGGATATAAGTTCAATAATGAACTTGAGGGGGTACTGTTATAGAAATGTTGAATTTCATATTTATACCAGGGGAACCATTGGAAAAAAATGGATGTATATGTTTTACTGGACTGGTTATGATGACAGGGCCGCGCTTGTACTGTAGAAGGCATCTTCTGTCGTGGGAATCAGTAAAAGGTGTCAGGTATTAATTAAATGAGCTAAATCATCCTTTTGTCTTGAAAGGAAGCTCTGATAGTCTAAAAGGCCCCATTCACCGCAGGGGCCCTTAGTATGCTAATGGAGCAAATGGTCAAACCACGCATCAAAGGAACGTTTGACATACCCTAGACTGATAGTTTGTTTAGATTAGTCCATGCAAGAAACATTTTTAGGAGGCTTGGAAGGCAACCAATCAGGATTCGGATGGAACTCGGAACCAATGAATATCTAAGTTTGAGATTCAACCAATCCGCTCGTAAGGCCATTTTACACCAATAGCATCCTAAGGATTTTGAATCCTGGAGGGAGGGGGGCAGAGGAGGGCAAGGGAAGATAAAGGTCAGAGAAAAAGCTCTGAGAGCTTCTTGCCCTGCAGATGTGAACCTGAACAGTGGTGATGTAAACCCTTGTCCCCTTCTCTCTCTCTCTCTCTATACTTCTCTCTCTCTCTCTCTATACTTCTCTCTCTCTCTCTCGCTCCTCCCCCCCTCTCTCTCTCTCTATACCTCTCTCATTCTCTCTCTTTCTCTCCTTCCCTCTATCTCTCTCTTCCTAAGCTTAATCTCTGTAACTTTGCCTTTCCTATGAATTGTCTTGAGATACTGATGTATTCATTTTAGCCGTATTACTGTTTGTATAATTGTGTGCCTTGGATATCATCTTGTTTTTTAAAGGTGTTATAGGTTATGTTATGCTTGTAAATATTGTAGTAATACCAGTTTCTTCTCTGTATCAATAAATGTAATATTTTTTGCTTTTTCGCAGCGATATTCTTTGTTTTAATTTTTATATAGACAAAAAGATTTTTATAGCTTATCTTAATTATTCACGTGCGATATTAATATTTCTCTGATTATTGATTATGTACGTGCGTTATTAATTTTTCTATGACAGGACAGGAGTGGAGGTCGCTTCCTCTTGATATAATACAAGAGGACCCTAATGAGGATCTTGAGAACAGCTTAATACTGGCCATACACCATAGTAGATTTTTAAACATTCGTATACATTTTTGGAAGAAAAATTTGACATGGCAAATGTCGTTTAAAAGTACTTCAAGTCTTCTTTTGCTTTTAACATACAATTTTGGAACTACAGTATTGGACTTTCCCAAACGTAAACCAGAAACTCTGTTAAAATTTGTTAATTTTCCATTCTCCTTCAAATTTTGTTGCCACTGCAGTCAAAAACGAATATCGATTTGACCCCACTAAGAAAATGTAAAAAACTTAATTAAAAAATTTGAACAGAATTTTACTACTAGTGTATTGCCTGCATTAGTTCTTCTTGAAACATTGTTACTCCAGTTCTGAACTGTGAGCAGTTGATTTTATAATATTCTGCTAGAAGGAAAAACCTTTAGTTCTTTGAGAGATGGAGGATGTAGAAAATACTTTGCTCTCTGCACTCCAGAACTCTATATATATGTTCGGTAGTATTTAGGTCTGCTCATTGGGGATGCTATGGAAAGTGTTTGAGTCTTATTACCATTAAGCCACATCTGAATGAAAAACATCCTTTGGTTTTCTGTAAACCCATGTACCGGCGGTCTTGCATCAACCTAGAGATGTTGCCACTTTTTCCACTTCGGAAACAGACTGCTAGGTATTTTGACTAAGGTACTGGGGTTGATTTACTAAAGCAGTCGGTAATGTCAATATTATTCTCTAATCTGTTAACCAAACCATAACTAAACTCTAACCGAAACCTCCCCTTCCTGTTAGACACTGCTCTAAACTGGTCTGTGGTATTTTATTTTTATTTCTTAATACTTATCTTTTTTGGTTTGAAAGTCCAATACCATGCCTCCCCAAAGCAACCCCTCCAAAACCGTCAACATTCCATTATGCCTTATACTCCCTGAAAATTTCAAGCTTCTAGTTCCCAGGGAGCTCCCATCCTGAAGTGACATACCTGCCCCTGCTTTGGGAGTTAATCAGGGAGTATTGTCACTTTAGGGACCGATGTGTAGGAACTGGCATTATCAAAAGGTAAAAGACCTGTAAAGGAAAATAAAAATGGAAAGGATGACCCCTTAGAACAAGGTTTCTTAAATAGGGTTCCTCTAGAGCAGGGGTGTCAAACTCAATTTCATCGAGGGGGCCGCATCAGCATTATGATTGCCCTCAAAAGGGCCGGTTGTATCTGTAAGATTAGATGTCCAGCGCATCCCCTCCCCTTATATTAGATTTTAAGAGCCAACCCACCATTAGAAATTCCCCCACTCTCCCTTACATAACAGTTCACCCCCCTTTCCTTAAGCTGCTGCTGGGAAGAAGCTGGATGCATTGCTTAAAAGCAGAACGTAAGGGTCTTGAGGAGGACCAGAGGAGGGCGAGGGCCACATGAAATGGCCTGGAGGGCCGGATTCAGCCCGCGGGCCTTGTGTTTGACACCTGTGCTCTAGAGGTTACTTGGGATTTCTTGAGCAATGAGCAAGTTCCCACTGATACCAGGGGGTGATTCTTCCCAATGACCACAAGTGTAAGATGCATTAGTCCAATGTCCATCACACTAATGTATCATGAGTTGTTGTTATAGTAAGTTTTTAGGAGGGGTTCCCTGAGACCGGAAATTCAAGGGTTCATATGTGCTGAAAAGTTTGCGAAAGGCTGCCTTAGAACAAGGATAAACTATTATTTTATACATTTAAATTTTTAGGTTCAGTTACTCTTTATTGGTTTCCATTGCAGGTTTTCATGGACATCTGGCCTAATGCAGGTCTCCTGAGGCATACTGTACATCATATACTGCCCTTAAACACTATGGAAAACAATTCAGTCAGATGGAGAAGCCCAGGAAGACCTTAAAAGAAAAATACAACGCTAGCCTAATTTATTTTACTGTGATCATTGGATATAAATACATTTAGCTTTAGATATGATCATTAAAGCAAAAAAAATCTTGGATTTTTTTTTTTTCAAGCATTACAAAAAATAAAAAATGTATGTCTGAAAATCTGGTTGGTACAGTATAACATAGTAACACGGTTAATTTTATAGTATGTAAAAACAACACAAATTGTGATTGGTAACAGACCTAAAACCATTTTACCTGGTTTCTTGTGGTATGACAGTCAAAACCCCAAACTTCCAGATTTCCATGAAACTCCCAGAGACCTCCTATGCAAGGTAATGGAGTTTTTAAGGTCGAACCAGCTAACCCCAGTATACAAAAGCACTACATACTATTGATGTCGACCTATGCAATGTTATGTTAACAGTCCTGCTTGAATGGAAGGATGAACAAAAGGGGTAAAATACTTATATTTTTTGGAGAATGCTACTCCAGGCTCCCGACAATATTTTTAGATATCTAGAGCCATAGACATTTAGTCAAATGGGAGAATGAGACATTCAGATTTGCTAAACCTTTCTTTTAGCAGAGATCATGTGACCAAATACTTTCAGTAAGGGAGCCTAAAAGTGTATTTTCTTTGATAAATGTACTTTTTTGCAATTTATTATGCAGTATGTGACTGTCCCAGTGAGACTATTAACATATCTTTATGTTAAAGTTGATGGCCAAAAAATGTTTTTGCCCATTTCCTTAGGCTGCCGCAACATTTCTTACATATCGAACTGTAGCACTACCCCCACAGGGTCTGCAAGTGAAAGGGTTCCCCACTGCTGCAAAGCCAGTCACTCAGCATTTTCCTTCTTTCATCCGGACACAGCAATAAGTCTTTGGCTTGTTTTGTTGTTTTATTAGGGGATGAAAACTTGGATAGGGTAAGGGATTATAGGCAGTGTGACACCAAAGTAATTTTTGGGACACTTCCTCCCTATTTACAGACTCCTCTTCAACCATTCCCGCTGCACAATCTTTGTTCTTTGCTTGCACAGCTTCTGCTGGTTCACTCCTGAGGGAACTCATAGGCTTCTTGTCAGTTCGGTAATAGCCCATTACAGGCAGGAACTCTCAATCCCTTGAGAATAGCACATATGGAGTGAAACAACCTATAACCTCTCCTTCTGCTTCCCTGTGGTCACTGATCCCAGTTCCACTGCTTGCAGAAGATGCTAGCTCACCTGGTTGCATCCAGCTGCACCTGGTTGTCTTCCTATTCCCAGTCCTCCTGACTAACACACTCCCCAGGGTAAGACTGATGTGGACTTGGCACACCACTATCTTCAAGAGAGCACTGCTACAACTGGCAGTCTCTCAACTTGTCTCTCACTGCAACGTGCTGATCTACTTGAATACCTCCAACTGCCTCCTGTGGTGGAATCCTTTCAGGCCAGCCTTCTGAGCTCCATCCCAAGGTAACCCCCCCTGTGGTGGTCCAATAAGACAGCCTCCCTCAGAACTGCTTCTCCATCTTCCACCGACTCCCCTGCTGGCATGGCCCATGTCTATTAGGCTAAAGGCCTCTAAAAATTCAAGACAGCTCCTCCTCACCTCCACCCACTAGTTCCAGAACATTCTCCAACATTCTAGAAACAGGGGGAGGCACCAGAGAGCTTCCAGGATGAGTCATCCAGCTCTGGCTTCTAATAATTGACCCACATCCAGTAACTCAAGTTTGTCCCAGAGCCAGACAATTGCTTTTACCTACACTCACTTCTATTAGCACACACTAGAGCAGGGGTCTCAAACTGACGGCCCTTCAGCTGTTGCAAAACTTTAAGTCCCATGAGGCATTGCAAGGCTGACAGTTACAAGCATGAGTCCCACAAGCAGAGGCATGATGGGACTTGTAGTTTCGCAACAGCTGGAAGGCCACCAGTTTGGGACCCCTGCACTAGAGGGTGCTACATTACTATTACCCAGGAACTTGTACACTGAATACACTGATCACTGTGGGTCACTTACTCTGCATCTCCTCCATTCCCAAAGAGTCTTGCATTCATCTCAAAGAATGCACTGAGCACCTTACAGTAATCGAAAAGAAGGCCTTTTATAATCAGAAGAGGTGTTGCGCGAGCAGCCCACAATGATTAGGGTACTAAGTGTAATGCAGTCCAGACAATTGGCACCAACAGGTGGCTGCTGCCTGAGTAAAAGTAAGATATGTAACAAATGCTGCTGCAGCCAGAGAAGGGGCACCTTTCATTAGAGATAGTCCTCGTACGCAAGACCATTTTCCTCAACAGAATCCATCAAGAAACTTGGTGGCAGAGCTTTTTTGCAGAGGAAACCGGTCGTGTGTATGTTTTTCATCGAGCAAACTGTCGAGGAAGTTCTCTTTTTCCTCGACAGAAGTCCCAATTTCCTCGCCGTGTTCGTCGTCGGGCTGGTTTTCGACAAGAAACACGTTCGTGTGTATGCTTAGAAACCCGCCCATGCTCAGAATAAAGTATGAGACGGGAGCGCACCTTCGGTAAAAGTAGCGTTCGTAATGGAGCTAGCACATTCGTCACGCTGTAACAGTCTGAAAAGTGCAAATTGTCTCTTACTTAACACGCAGTAACATGAGATTAGCAAAAGCAGCCCCAAGGGTTGTGCCAGTGGAATCGAACTTCCCCTGCCATTGTATGTGTTGAACGTCACCGCGTTTGAGAACGAGAAGATTTGGTCTTGACCGTGTGTACGCAAAGCAAGCTTGTCAAGTTTCTCGACAAGCCTAACAAGGAACTCTTCGAGGAAAACGGTGTGTCTTTTCCGACGAGTTCCTCGGTCGTGTGTACGAGGCCTTAGCCTATTTTTACTGTGCAAATAGTGAAAAATCATTTGAGGCCATATTTCAGCTTTAACATTTGCAATGTCCATTCTAAGAAAAGAAACATGCCAGAGAAAGTGGGAAACCATAAGGAATGTTAGCCTTCTGGGCTCAGTTTAATGTGCCAATCATGTTAGCCTGTCAGATAGCACATATGTGCAGCTGAAAAATTGGTGGGCTTTAACGCCCACATGCACGTCCATGGATGGCCGAGGTTTCTGTGTTGAGAACGTGCTGACTGGGTGCTCCCAGCATAGTGACCAATATGTCATAGACAGCTTTCGATCTCTAGTCATGATCTGGAGCTGACAGGGTGGACTCCTGATCATATGACCACTGTGACAGTGGTGGCCACTTGATCGGAAAGTTCATTCTGCCCCCAGATATAAAGTTCCATTTGAAGGGACCCTAGGGCTAGGCAGAAAGGGACTAATGGTGTTGCACATTCTTACTTTCAGTAATATAAACAACAGTTACAAGTAAAAAAATAAAGACATGTAATGTAATCACACTATATAATGTCACACTATATAATGCTGCAAAAATAACTATAATGTACTATTATGTCATCATTTGAACTTGCCACATTCTAGAATGTACCCCATAGCTTGTTATGAGATGACAAACTATTTTGTTACATGACAAATGATTCCTTCTGAACACCTGCAGTGTATGTCTTGGTATTAAAATATTACATATACACTTTGAATGCTCGAGGTAGACATACTGTTGCAATTACTGGACATGTAATTTGTATGATTGGTCTGTGGTAACCTTAAACACATTTTACTTCATGGGAAATATGTTTCTTCTATTTCCCCGCACGTGATGATGGGTTGAAGTCTGTAAGCTCTCAAATGAATAGCTGGAATTTCTGGAGTTCACTTTAGAAGCGGCTACGTCTTTTTTGTAGACCAGGATAGCCCTTTTCAATGTACTGTAGAAAAATACAGTATTGCCTATCAGAGTTATGTACACTGCTGAGAACAGGGTCACTGGGGACCCAGGAGGGGAAGGAAGACCTTAACATGACCTTAAGCTGCTGTCCATCCTGGGCCTGTCCTGGGACATCCAACCTAGCCAGTGATGCTTTGATTTCCAGCTGAACTTTAGATGAACCTACGCCTGGGGGAAGAATCCTTGTAGGACAGGACTGCCAAGAGGAGATCCCGGGACAGGTCATCAACTTGGGTAAATATTGAAGTAGGCCATCGAAAAACTGGACTAAAATAAAGCTGTCAGGGAATGGTAAACTGAGAAGAAAATGGGCAAAAGGGGGAGAAAGAGCATTTACCGCTGGCTCCAATTCCTAAGAGCACCTGAACAAAAACAAGGTAAGGCATACAGGAAAAGGTCACTTGCAGGACACCTTCTCACAAAAATGTAGCTATATAAAAAATAAAACGTTTGTGTAAAAAAAAAAATACATTTTAATAAAAAAGCGTAATACAGTGGAGTTGTTAATAAAGTAAAAAAATACAAAAGTGAATGTTAAAGATAAAAGTGAATGTTCACTAATGCTGGCCATACACTATACAAAAAATCGGCTGAAATTCGGTCGTTTAGACAGTTTGTTCATTTTTTGAACAGTTAATGGGCACAAAATCGATAAACGTTGAGACGTTTTTGAGCCGGAAAAACGAAGGACAAGTTTGGAAATTTTCTGCCGAACGAACGATAAATTGAAAGGTTAATGTGTTTCCCATCTGAACTGTCTGCACTAGGTATATGTAAAAAAAAAAAACGAACCAATTTTTTTATTCATGTCCACTGTCCTCGTTACATGATGACACTATCGTTTGCGCTCACGGCCGAACGTTCGTTTTTCGAAAATGAGTTTGGCCGATTTTTCGAATAATGTATGGCTAGCATTAGATTACAAAAAGAGGATGAAGATGGGCTCAGTTTATTATGCCAATCACGTTAGCAAAAAACAAGTTCAACTAATTTGCTGGTACTCACTGTGTTGAGTGAACATTCCATTGTCAAAGTAAACAGCATCCACTACTAAAGTGAATCAACCCCAGTTCATAAGCAAAAATGTAGTCCAGCACCAGATACTTTATAGGTGTGTTACCATAAAGTATTATGTATTTATTATATTATTTCTATACATTCATTGTAGATGTTACATTTTCTGATGTAGTCAAATTGGCTGATGGTGGCTAGTCACTGGAAACAGAATCCTCTAACTTTAATTTACAAAAAATGATCTGGTCCATATCTCTTCTAGTTCATGCTACAGCTAAAAAAAAACTGTGGTCATTGAAAAAGCAAACTCCACCCTGTCTTCAGCATAAGGACTCATTAAAAATAATTGTCCATAGCAGCAAATCAGATGTGAGCATCACTCATCTAATCGTCTGAAATACTGCTGTAGGCAAAACAATTTTGTTCTTAAATTATTCCAGTATGTTTTCTTTAAATGGAGGAGCCTATTGGACTTATATCTACAATCAATTATACCACACTGGTAAAATAGATACACATGTAAATACATATATAAGCTCAGCCATTCTCGACCAGGGTTCCATTGAACCCTAGGCTTCCTCTAGTGGTTGCTAGGGTTGGTTGCTAGGGTTTCTGGAGCTGTTTCTGATTGATCTCCCACCTGGTGGTGTTGGCATAGTCTTAGGGCCAACACTACATGGCATAGCCAGTAGCCTAACATCAATGTTCTTTTTAACTAGGGGTTAAAGCTTCCCACTGTAAGGGGAATTTTTCCCACTCACCTCCAAGGTAAAAGGCTTTTTTTCCCCACTGACCATTAATGTAGAGGATATTTTTCCCACTGACCACCAATATAAAGGGCTTTTTTCCAACTGACCGTCAATGTAAGGGATATTTTTGCCACTGAAAACCAATGTAGGGGGCATTCTTTTTATTAAAACCCAATATAAGTGACATTTTCCCACTGACTGCCAATGTAAAAGACATTTTTCTCCACAATTAACTAGTTTTAGCAAGGGTTCCTCCAAACCTGAAAACTCTTTCAAGGGTTCCTCAGAGGTTAAAAAGTTGAGAAAGATTGGATTAGATAGATAGATAGATAGATAGATAGATAGATAGATAGATAGATAGATAGATAGACAGACAGACAGAGTTAGATTTTCATTCAAATATTCCTAGAAAAGTCGTTTGCCAGAACATTCTTTCTTGCCATCATTGGGGGAGATTTACTAAAACTGGAGCACTCAGATTCAGTGCAGCTGTACATGGCAGCCAATCAGCTTCTTACTTCAGCTTGTTCGATTAAGCTTTGGCAATAAAATCAGGAAGCTGTTTGGTTTTAATGCAGAGCTGCAATAGATTTTGCAAGCTCACAATTTAGAAAATCTCCCCAATTGAGTTAAAATAGAACTACACTGTATCTAAGCACCACTGACCAAAAACACAATTACATTTTTGGCTGTAGCCATCTTAAGTAAGGGCAGATGATTTATGTAGGTTACTTCCTGGAATCCATCTGCCCTTATCTCAGGCATGCCAGCGGGAGGGTGTGCTGAGCTGAAAAGACTCCTCCCCTCCTCCTGAAGACTCCTGGGATATATGACATATAGGCATTAAAAAAAGGAAGTAAATGAATGAATGTAAAAAACTCAAAGTTTAAAAAAAATAAAATAAGATATACCTTCCTATCCATTTACTAATGCTAGCAGCATAAGGATTACAAATAGTCAATGCTGATTAATGCCACCTACACATGATCGGAAATTCCAACAAGAAAAGTCCAATGTAAGCTTTTGGTCGGAAATTCCGACCGTGTGTAGGCTCAATCGGAATTTTTCTGTCAGAATTTCCGGCAAGAAAAATTTAAAGACTAGAGCTGGTTCTCAAATTTTCCGACACGAAAAGTTATTGGAGGAAATTCCGATCGTCTGTATGCAATTCACACGCACCAAAAACCATGCATGCTTGGAATCAAGTCGACGCATGCTCGGAAGCATAGAACTTAATTTTTCTCGGCTCGTCATAGTGTTGTACGTCACCGCATTCTTGACGGTCGGAATTTTGTGTGACCGTATGTATGCAACACAAGTTTGAGCCAACATTCCGTCGGAAAAAAAAAATTCCTTGTCTGAATTTCTGATCGTGTGTACGCGGCATAAGGCTGGGTTCGCATATATGCAAATTGGATGTGTTTCTAACTACATCCAATTTGCATAACATATGAATGTGACCATCTCTAAATAGAGCCTGTTCACACATGTCTGGGGCGGCCGCTGTGAGGTTTTGAAAAGGGTCCTGTGCGTTTTTGGGTCGAGTTTAGGTGCAAATTCAGGCAAAAATTCACACCTGAATCGCACCTAAACCGGGAGAACATAAACGCAGCGGACTTCGAACCGCAGCCGGACATGTGTAGACCCAACCTGAGTGAGTGAAGTTTTGCTTTAACTAGTTTTGTTCAAAAGCCCTTGAAATTCCATCGAGACCTACAATTTGAAAGAAATCCCAGATATATTAAACAGGTTCAATAATAATATGTACAATCCCCCCCCCCCCCCAACAAAAACCACACTTGCAGGTAGAATTTCGTTCGCTCTTTTTTGGCCACCCTGCTCCTTTTGCCGCGTACACACGGTCGTTTTTTGTGATGAAATAAAAAACGTTTTTTATCATGAAACAAAACAAAGTTTTTCAAACTTCATTTTAAAAAACGACGTAGCCTACACACCATCGTTTTTTCAAAATGCTCTAGCAAAGCGCGGTTACGTTCAGCACGTACGACGGCACTCTGTTCCATTCAAGCTCGCGTCATAACTTGCTTCTGAGCATGCGCGGGTTTAAAAACTTTGTTTTAAACGTCGTTTTACCCACACACGACATTTTGAAAAACGACATAAAAAATTGAAGCATGTTCGAATTTTTTTTTTTTACGTTTTTCAGAAGACATAAAACAACATTTTTCCCACACACGGTCATTTTAAATGACGTTTTTAAAAACGTCGTTTTATTTCATCACAAAAAACGACCGTGTGTACGCGGCATTTGAATTGTCTAGTCACTGTGGTCGAAAACGAATTTGACTTCCACTAACTATTAGAAAATTTAATGTTTTGAAAACAAAAATTTGGGTTATGGGCAGCAACAGAAATACAGATACATTGCTACAAATAAAAAAAAATAAAAACTCAGATGGTAGATCTTGTAAACAAGCATGACCAACTTTAAAAGTGTGCCACTTAAATATCAAAGATTCCATGCAGGATGAAAGAGCATTTGCTGTTTGCAAGCACCAAACTTCCATCCTGTCTCCAGGGTGTGACTACTGGAATATAAATACATGTTCACATGAACACTCTTTGAGACTCTTTTCACTTTTAAATGGTAACCATGCAGGCTTTTGTTGTATTCAGGATCAGAAACACGAAGACTTCCCTTTGTAGACTCCATATCCTTCTGTCCTAGCCCTAGTTATTTATCATTGAAGGAGCTCTTTAATAGCAGCAATGTAAGGTGACTTGATTGGTGACAAGCCATTCCATCCTAAACCCTTCATATAAACACAACTCATGAGTTCCCCAAGTCATAAAATTGTCTCCATTAGCCATAATTAGATAATTACACCTATTTACCTTTTACAATGTTTCATTCATCAACGTTCACTACCTCTATACATCATATTTTATAGAGAAAACAAGCCAAACTATGACTTCTAAATTGAGGTAGATTTATTTCTAAAGGTGAGAACATTAAAAAAAAAAAAAAACATTAAAAAAATAATTTTTACAATAAGTAAAACAAGAATTTATTTTTACCGCAAAAAAAAACAAGACAAAAAAAAACCTATTCGTTTGAACAAGTTACTTATCGGCAAACAGCATCCTGAAAGCAACATAATGTCACTTAGCAATCATAGTAAATTACATAGACTAGGCAATCGGGATTATCATTTTGGTTTTAAACACATTCTTTACGGTCTACAGGCACTGGTTTTGTAGTTATTTTGAAGAAACCAATTATAAAGGGGGTCATACGTCCAAAAAAATTAAATAAAAGTCATTGATCATTAATTAAAATATTAATGCAACATACATAAATATTGTTTTCTGTGCTTTGCTGTCAACTGAAAATAATTCAAAAATGCAATGGATCATTGATAAATGATTAGAAATTATAATAGATCTGTATGAGGATCGATTCTATGGCACACACAGATATTAGTTTGTGCGATCAGAAGTGATTGGCAAATTCTGTTGAAAATGAAACAAAATTGATTGATTGAAGTCTTTTTTTCGATTGGATAGGCTTAATACCATCGAAAGATCTTCTGAATGATAATATAAATGCATGTGTGGCCACCATTAAATGTGTTTCATTATTAGCGCACACTCATTTTTGGAGTGAAAACAATCTGGTTGGAATCTTGAAGAAATACTTGACATATATACATAAATAAAACCCACAGAGGTGGGCAGCCCAGCAACCAAATGGAGGTGCCTTTAAAGTGCATCTCCTGTGACATCATAGACTTTCCCTGAGAGAACCTGTCTAAGCTCCCTTTGTTCAATGGATTTCAAACAATCGAGTGTCTGTATATAAATAAGGAGTTTTTGTAGAAGAAAATAGACTATTTACACCCTCTGCATAAAAAAATCGTTTGTTTGTTTTTTGTTTTTTTTATCCAGTGCGATCTGTCCATGGTGGTCCCTTACAAAGAGTTCGGAGAGGTGTCAGGTGAGTTGGAACTGGACACGTCTGATGCCTCACTGCTCTCCTTTAATGAGCCCTTGGTGACCCCAGTAGTGAATCCTTCCTTCTCTCTTTTCTTCTGCTTCATCCTCCGGTTCTGGAACCAGATTTTCACCTGGGTCTCGTTTAGTTCTAGTGTGGCAGCGATCTCCACCCGCCTGGCCCGTGTCAAGTATTTGTTAAAGTGGAACTCCTTCTCCAGCTCCGTTAGCTGCTTGGTGGTGAAGTTGGTCCTCATGGTGTTCTGTTGGGAGGTCAACCCATAATCCGCTGATTTCGCTGTTACAGAAAAGAAGCAATTAGTTTTACATTTTCATAACGATTTCTATAAAGATAATAGCAGCTAAAACTCTTCTTATCTAAGGCTGCTACAGGGAAAAATAGAACCATTACTGATCGAGACTCAACGTTTAGGTGGCCTCAAGAGTTGACTCAAAGTTCTGGTGGCCTCAATACTTGACTCAAAGTTCTGGTGGCCTCAATACTTGACTCAAAGTTCTCGTGGTTTCAGTACTTGACTCAAAATTCTGGTGGCTTTAATACTTGACTCAGAATTATGGTAGCCTCAATGCTTGACTCAAAGTTCTGGTGGCCTCAGTACTTGATTCAAAGTTCTGGTGGCCTCAGTACTTGACTCAAAATTCTGGTGGCCTCGGTACTTGACTCAACATTCTGGTGGCTTTAATACTTGACTCAGAATTATGGTAGCCTCAATACTTGACTCAAAGTTTTGGTGGCATCGGTACTTGACTCAAAATTCTGGTAGCTTTAATACTTGACTCAGAATTATGGTAGCCTCAATACTTGACTCAAAGTTCTGGTGGCCTCAGTACTTGATTCAAAGTTCTGGTGGCCTCAGTACTTGACTCAAAATTCTGGTGGCCTCAGTATTTGACTCAAAATTCTGGTAGCTTTAATACTTGACTCAGAATTATGATAGCCTCAATACTTGACTCAAAATTTCGGTGGCATCGGTACTTGACTCAAAATTCTGGTGGCTTTAATACTTGACTCAGAATTATGGTAGCCTCAATACTTGACTCAAAGTTCTGGTGGCATCAGTACTTTTCTCAAAATTCTGGTGGCATCAGTACTTTTCTCAAAATTCTGGTGGCTTTAATACTTGACTTAAAATTCTGGTAGCCTCAATACTTGACTCAAAGTTCTGGTGGCCTCAATACTTGACTCAAAGTATTGATGTCCCCAATACTTTGAGTCGCTGCCCTGGAACAAGGATGGGGCTAGCAAAAGCAGGATACATTCCTACTCTGTACATGTTTCAGATCAGAAAGGATTGAGGTCATTGTTTCGGCGTTAACTAGTCAACTAACATTTTTCAAAGGGAGAGTCAATCAATGGTAGCCTACATGTTTTTGCAGTGTAGATTTCCTTTCAGTCTACTCACTCCTCTCATCTATTCCTCTAAATATTCGTTAGTGGCATGTATACTGATTATTTTTGTCAATCACAACTTCATAGTCAGGATGATGGCAGAATTTATAGGAGTAACCAAGATTAAAACGATGAAGCTCCAGTTAGATAGCTTTCTGGTATATAGAAGTACAGCTTAGTCTACTCACTTTCTAATCTATTCACTGTAATATTCGTTAGTGGCATGTATACAGACTTTTTTTTCCCCAATGACCTCTTCATAGTCTGGATGATGGCAGAATTTATGGGAGCAACCAAGATAGAAAAAACTATGAAGCTCCAGCCAGATAGCTCTTTGGTATAGAGCAGTGCAGCTTTACTTTCTGTCTACTCGCTTTCTAATTTATTCACTTTGTGTTAGTAGTATGCATACAGATTTCTTTTTCCCAATGAGCTCTGCATAGACTTGATGAGAACATAGCTTTTGGGGACAACCAAGATAAAAGCTAAGCTAGATAACTCTCTGTTATATGTTATTATATACCAGAGAGCTCTCTAGCTGGACCCTACAGTATATTGCAGTACAGCTTTACCTTCAGTCTGCTTGTTTTTTAATTTTTTTATTTTGTATTAGTTTTATGCATTTTTTTTGTTTTTTGTTTTGTTTTTTCCTAATAAGCTCTATTAGACTTGATAAGAACATAGCTTTTGGGAGCAACCACGATAAAAATGGTTAAGGTCCGGCTAGGTAGCTCTCTGATATATTTTATTATATACCAGAGAGCTATCTGTCTGGACATTCACAGTATATAGCAGTACAGATTTAGTCTACTCATTTTCTAATTTGCCCAATTTTAGTAGTATATACATATTTTTATTCCCCCCAATGAGCGCTGCATAGATTGAAGTGAATCTGAAAACTTCTGGTATATAAGGCTTTAACTTCAGTCACTTTCCAGGCTATTCACTTCTATGCGTTTTTATTATTATGAATACATTTTTTCCCCCAATACCCTTGATAGATTGAATGAAAGCAAGATCTAAAGGTAGCAATCACCCAACTGTGAAGCTTCAGCTAGATAGCCCTCTGATTACAAGCCATACATTAAATACATTTTAAAAGAATGGGCTGTTCCATGAGTTTGATTTATTCAGCTGTTTTATTATTTATTTTCCCCGACAATACTAAAACCATATATATGTGTCAGGACAACTGAGAGGATGAAATATATGAAAGGTTTATGATAGTTACACAGTGATCTGGGCAAGGCTTGCAGCCATCAAACAAGATGGATGAGCTCCTAATGATCCTCACCCACTTTTAGTACTGAACTTGAGGCCCAACCAAAAGAGAGGTAATAAGTCATGTCTGAGTGTCTCATACTCACTGGTCTTTGGTGGATTCCTCTTCACTTTCATCCAGTCGAAGGTCGGGTTAGATGATGCCTGCTCTGGCTGGCAGGAGAGGTCCTTGTCCTCGTGCAATAAGGGGGAATGGTTGGGGTAGCCCTGTAGCAAGGCTTGCTGTTCCTGACCATAGGAGTGCTGCTGGAAATGCACGTTTCCTGGCACTGCTCCACAATATCCTTCTGAGCCAGTGCTTGAAGCTGTGTTGGTCGGATAAGGCTGATTCTGGAAATAGGTTCCTTCTGCTTCTTGGCTAAGATATACTTGGTGCCCATATCCCTGGTTGCAAGTCTGTGATGTGTAACTAGGGATGGAGCTGGCATAGGCTAAATTTGCGCTTGAGGGATGAAGATGATGATGATAGCTGGGGTTCTGCTGGTGAAACTGATTGGAGACTGGACCAGATCCCCCTACCATAAAACGTCCATCACCGTTATAAATGTCACTGGTAGTGGTACCTGGGCACGCTGGATAGGTGGGTGTCCCTTGATCTAAGTGGTGGTATCCTCTGGGTGAGTAGGCACTAGTCCCACGGTTACAAATTGCATAGTCCAAAAAGGAGCCCATTCTGGTATTGTCCATCTGCCAGAGATGGAGGAGGGTCAACCTGTTTCGAGGGATTTCTCCTGCCCTACAACCTTTAGGTAGTATGTCAAAGCTGTAAACTTCCATCCATAGATTGCCAGGCTTCAAACCCCTCTGTCTCTCACTGAGAAGGCACGTGATTCTCAGGGGACCAATGGCTGAGGACCTCCTGAAGCTTGTCAGATATCTGAGCCCATCGATCATGGCCCATGACATTTGCATGACAAAGAAACTTCAATCAAACCCGGCCCATCAATCTGATAACGACACTTTAGCGTCAGAATCTTTCTTCAGAGCCTCCAAAGGAAAACTTGGATTTATTCAGGACTTTTTAAGTGTTAAAAGACCTCAAGCAAAAGGGGGAAAAAGGATCTGGCAAATTGGATGAGAACTTTGTTTTAATCGAAAGAGCCTTTCTTTCTCCTCCTGATTCTCCATCTGCCAGTTTTAAAGGGATCATGCTGGCTATTTCTTTTTGTTTGTTTGCCTTTTTTTGTTTATTTTTTATTACTGTTCTTCTGTAATTAATAAATAAACGAATAAACAAATAAATAAATGTGCAGCAATGCATTTTGACAGCTGACAACGATTTATAACATTGTGTGCAATGAAAGCCCACCAAGACCCTACAATAAGAGATTGTCCTGCTGCTAGCCTGGCCATAGGGTTCTCTATAATCCATAAATCCAGTTTTCTGATGTCTTGTCTCCACTCACAAAAACACACCAGTCTAGCAGCTAAAACCAACAAATTGGGAGATAATCCTTCATCTTGGTGTCCCACTTCTAGCCCACTGGGCTGGTGGCAGGAAAGTGTCTCCTCTCCTCTTGTGTCTTTGTTAAAGGGGTTAGGATTGGGAAATAAGTCTCTCCCACTCAGTTCTCTAGTTAAAAGGAAACAGTTAGGTAAGCAACATTTATTTACTTGTTACAACATGGGAGACAAGAGCATGTAACAATATGACGCCCACCCTCATTTGTAATACTTGTCAAGAAGCTGCACCAAGTCCCAGAGTCTGGGGACAGGAGTTCATGGACAACTCTGCTGGCCCCTAAATCTCTTTTAATGAACAATTTGTACTGTGCTGTGTTATAGATCCCCCAGGATCTCTGTGCTTACCCCTCCATGTCTTATATTTATGATGCTAAATGATTTTCATCGAGGTAAAGGACCACAGCACACACATTTTTTTTTTTTATGGAAATGTATTATTTGCCATTTATTATAAATATGACATCACACAGATGCAGAGTGGATGTTATTGGGTCATTGCTGCAAGGAAGAAACCCCCATTTCTCATCCCTGCTCAGCCCTCTACATATCTAATTAATGTTTCGGCTGAGGTTGCATAAGGGCAGTTCATTTGATTTGGATTTTAAATCAGTTATTTATTTTATTTAGCCGGGGTAATTGAATCTAGTGACTCAAAATGATCCTCTGATTACACGGGACACGAATTGTGTTACCTATAAATGATGTTTGTTTCTAACATTGGAACAAACATCTACATTGTGCTATGTACAGACAGTGTGTGTTTTACATTGCCACTGTTTTAAAAGTGTTACAGATCCTTTCAATCTTCTTGTTTCTACTATTTCTAATGAATTGCAAGTCCTTCCTGTAATGAAATGTGTGCAATCTTCACATCTCATGCTGCTTTTTTGTATCACCAGCTGTGAAGAAGACATTTCTGTCTTTTTTTTTGTACCATATCCTGGTGGCCAATTTGATGTTTGTAGTTTTATATTTGTAGAAAGTGTTACATTTTTTTTATGTATCTTTTGCTTACTGGTTACATAGTTATGTAATGTTCTTGTCTCCTGTGTAACTTGCCATCAAATCTTTATATAGAGATACAAATGACATCTGATGGTGGTACACCCATCCAAGCACTAAGCATAAGCCTGACCTTTCCTATTGTCGGGTTGTGGTTTATAAAGCAGGCAGAAGGGGGTTTTGATGTGCTCATAATTAAAGGTTGAGTGGAGGCTCTGCATATTCACATCCCAAAGAGTATGTTCAATTTACAGACTGAATATTAGTGAATAAGATAAAGCTGTGTTCAATTTATGTACCCATTCATGTGTTAGAAAATGTCCTTTTTTATTTCCACTGCTCCTAATTGGGATTTAAAATGAAAACAGTTTCACCTCATTTACTACTATTCCTTTTTTAACCACTTCCATACAGGGCATTTTCACCCCCTTCCTGCCCAGACCATTTTTTTAGTTTTCAGCGCTGTTGCACTTTAAATGACAATTGAGCGGTCATGCAACATTGTACCCAAATGAAATATTTATATTCCCCCCCCCCCCCACAAATAAAGCTTGATCATCCCTGCGGTTTTTATTTTTTGCTCTGTAAACAAAAGAAGAGCAACAATTTTGAAAAAACACCATATTTTTTACTTTTTGATTTAATAAATATCAAATTTAAAAATAAAATAAAAATTCTTTCCTCAGTTTAGACCGATACGTATTCTTCTAGATATTTTTGGTAAAAAAAATCTCAATAAGCGTATATTGATTGGTTTGCGCAAACGTTATAGCATCTACAAAATAGGGGATAGATTTATGGCATTTGTATTTTTTTTTTTACTAGTAATGGAGGCGATCTAGGATTTTTATTGTGACCGTGACATTGTGGCGGACATATCGGACACTTTTGACACGTTTTTGGGACCATTCACATTTATACAGCGATTAGTGCTATAAAACTGCACTGATTACTGTGTAAATGTGACTGGCAGGGAAGGGGTTAATACCTGGGGGCTGTTGAAGGGGTTAATATGTTCCCTGGGAGTGATTCTAACTGTAGGGGCAGGGGGACTCACAAGGGGAGGAGACCGATCTGTGTTCCTCTGTACTGGTTCCCACACATCGGTCTCCTCACCTCTGACAGGAGGTGGATCTGTGTGTTTACACACACAGATCCACACTCCTGCCATGATTGCCGGCAATCGCGGGTGCCTGGCGGACATCGCAACCGCCGGGCACACGCACCTGATCGCGAGCTTTGCCGCGGGCGCGAGCGCCCCCTAGCGGCCGCGATGCAAAGGACGTCATATGACGTCCACTCTGAGGGACAGACAGTTCCTGCCAACGTCATATTATTATGGCTCGGTAGGCAACTGTTTAAAGTGATTAATTACATAGTTACATAGTTAGTCAGGTTGAAAAAAGACACAAGTCCATCCAGTCCAACTATAAATAAATAAATAAAATAAAAAATATCGTTCAATCCCATATAACCAATCCTTTACCCACAGTTGATCCAGAGGAAGGCAAAAAACAGCAGTGCATGATCCAATTTGCTATGGCAGGGGAAAAATTCCTTCCCAATCCCCCAAGAGGCAATTGTATTTTCCCATGATCAACTTTACCTATAAAATGTTAGTACCCAGTTATATTCTGTACATTTAAAACAAGTATCCAGACCTTTCTTAAAGCAATCTACTAAGCTGGCCAGAACCACCTCTGCAGGGAGTCTATTCCACATTTTCACAGCTCTTACTGTGAAGAAACCTTTCTGTATTTGGACCCTCTTACAACGTGAACATTGGGAGCATTTACTAAAGGTAAATGGACTGTGGGGTTGATTTACTAAAGGTAAATGGACTGTGTACTTTTGCACATGCAGTTTCACTCTGCAAGTGCAGTTGCTCCAGAGCTTAATAAATGAGGTAAAGCTTCACTTTATAAAGAACACCCAATCACATGCATGAAAAATGAAAAAACATAATTTTTGCTTGCACATGATTGGATGGTGGAAGTCAGCAGAGCTCTCCCTCATTTACTAAGCTCTGGAGCAACTGTATTTGTAGAAGTGCACAATCGAATTGCCTTTTGCAAGTGCAGTTGCACTCCGCAAAGGGCATTTGCTCCAGAGCTTATTAAACGAGGCAAAGCTTTACTTGCAAAGAATACCCAATCACACGCAAGGAAAATCTTTAAAAAAAAATGCATTTTTGGTTGCACATGATTGGATGATGGATGTCAGCAGAGCTTCTCCTCATTTACTAAACTCAGGAGCAAATGTCCTTGTAGAGTGCAACTGCACTTGCAAAGTGCACAGCCTATTTGCCTCTAGTAAATCATCTCCATTGACTTTGCTAGGTAAACGGCCTATAATTCTTATACCTACCTCATAGACATAAGACTTTTATTCATAATCAGATACCCTGTAGTCCAAACAGCATCATATTTTAGAGATTTTCCTGGTATATTGCTGCTGTTCTAAGGTAGGGCCAAATCCAAGAATGTTCCTGACTATTGTGTAAATGGTCTGTGCTAAAATAGCTAAAGTAAACCAAGTTAGGGAGCATTAAGGTTTCATTCATCTCTCTGGGCAGTTATAGAAATTGTCTGGGGGGTGTCAGCTTTGCTCTAAAGGTGCCATTTTGACCAAGCTTGCTGAAATTATGAGTTAAAACTGAACTCCGGGCCAGATAAATATTGTCTAAGTGGAATATCCATATCACTATGTATAGGTGAAGTACAAGTCATTTCAACTTGGAAAAATGTCAAAATTGGAAAAAGATAGACATTACCCCACTGTTCTCACCCAGTGTCCCATTGTAACCCACGCAGAATGTGCATTTTAGGTAAAAATAGATATTTCTAGTATTTAACTTGTTCACTACTTTGCCAATTCTGACATTTCTCTCCTACATGTAAAAATCATAATTTTTTTGCTAGAAAATTACTCAGAACCCCCAAACATTATACATATAGGGCCAGATTCAGAAACAGTTATGCCGGTGTATGAGTAGATACGCCGTCGTAACTCTGAATCTACGCCGTCGTA
Source organism: Rana temporaria (assembly GCF_905171775.1). NCBI lineage: Eukaryota > Metazoa > Chordata > Amphibia > Anura > Ranidae > Rana > Rana temporaria. Next base: position 49,817,194 of record NC_053500.1, on the reverse strand, counting down.
AATTTAAGCATATTCTGGAAACCAGATACGCTTAAATTAGGCTAAGAAGCGGCGTAAGTCTCCTACGCCGTCGTATCTTAGGGTGCATATTTACGCTGGTCGCTAGGTGGCGCTTCCGTTGAGTTTGGCGTAGAATATACAAATGACTATATACGTCGATTCTCGAACGTACGTGCGCCCGTCGCAGTAAAGATTTGCCGTTTACGTAAGGCGTTTTCCGGCATAAAGTTATTCCAACAAATAGCTGGCCTAGCCCATGTTAAGTATGGCCGTCGTTCCCGCGTCGAAATTTGAAAATTTTACGTCGTTTGCGTAAGTCGTCCGTGAATGGGGCTGGACGTAATTTACATTCACGTCAAAACCAATACGTCCTTGCGGTGTACTTTGGAGCAATGCACACTGGGATATGTCCACAGAGGGCGCATGCGCCGTTCATTAAAAACGTCAATCACGTCGGGTCACCTCACCAGTCATTAACATAAAACACGCCCCCCTGTTCCACATTTGAATTAGGCGCGCTTAGGCCGGCCAATTTACGCTACGCCGCCGTAACTTAGGAGGCAAGTGCTTTGTGAATACAGCACTTGCCTCTCTGACTTACGGCGGCGTATCGTAAATACGATACGCTACGCCGACTCACTAATACGCCGCCGTACCTGAATCTAGCCCATATTTTTTAACCACTTCCAAACCGCCGTACGTCTTTATACGGCCTAACTTTAAAGATGTATATCTCGGTAACGGCAGCAGCTGCTGCCACAACCGAGGTATCAATCTTTAGTGTCAGCGGTTCTGTTAACGATAATAGCAGTCTCCACGACGGATTCGCCGCGAGATCGCCGTTATCGGCGACGGGAGAGGGGCCCCCCTCCCGCCGCTCTCCCGCGCCCTCCGCCGCTTACTGTAGCCGTCGGTAGCGGCGGAGGCAATCGGGACCGTTCGGCTGCTGACTGGGGACGAGACTGAAGGAAAAATCTCCTTCGCCCGTCCCCATAGCTCTGCTGGGCGGAAGTGACGTCAAAACGTCAGTCCCGCCCAGCCTCTTAAAGAAACATTTTTTTTTGTCATTTGAAAAAATGACAGTTTCAAATTTTTTTTTTTTTTTTTTGCATTTCAGTCTAAATATGAGATCTGAGGTCTTTTTGACCCCAGATCTAATATTTAAGAGGACCTGTCATGCTTTTTTCTATTACAAGGGATGTTTACATTCCTTGTAATAGGAATAAAAGTGATCATTTTTTTTTATTTTATTTTTTCCAGTGTAAAAAATAATAAAAAATAAAAATAAATAAGAAAAAAAAAAAAATGTTTTAAAGCGCCCCGTCCCGACAAGCTTGTGCGCAGAAGCGAACGCATACGCGAGTAGCGCCCGCATATGAAAACGGTGTTCAAACGACACAAGTGAGGTATCGCCGTGATCGTTAGAGCAAGAGCAATAATTATAGCCCTAGACCTACTCTGTAACTCAAAAAATGCAACCTATAGAATTTTTTAAACGTTGCCTATCGAGATTTTTAAGGGTAAAAGTTTGACGCCATGCCACGAGCGGGCGCAATTTGTAAGCGTGACATGTTGGGTACCATTTTACTCGGCGTACCATTATCTTTCACAATAAAATTGGGCCAAATGTATTGCTGTCTTATTTTTTAATTCAAAAAAGTGATTTTTTTCCAAAAAAAATGCGCTTGTAGGACCGCTGCGCAAATATGGTGTGACAAAAGGTATTGCAATGATCGCCATTTTATTCTCTAGGGTATTAGAAAAAAATAAATATATAATGTTTGTGGGTTTTAAGTAATTTTCTAGCAAAAAAAACTGTTTTAGTCTTGTAAACACCAAATCTGAAAAACACCCAAAGTAGAAAAGTGGTTAAGGAAGGCCCTAGAGAATAAAATGGTTCATGTTGTTCATTTTTTATATTACACAATATTTGTGCAGGGATTTTTTCATATGGAATTTTTGGGGGAAAAAATACACTTTAATTAATTTGAATGCAGAAAATACAATATATAACGCAATTTTTTGTTAAAATATAAATGATGATGTTATGCTGGGTAAATAGATACCTAACATTTCATGCTTTAAAATTGTGCACGCTCGTAGAATGGCACCAAACTACAGTACTTAAAAATCTCCTTGGGCAATGCTTTAACATTTTTTTACAGGTTACCAGTTAAGAGTTACAGAGGAGGTCTTGTGCTAGAATTATTGCTCTTGCTATAACATTCAAGGTGATACCTCACATGTGTGGCCAAACATAATTGGGTGAGACCTACGTATGCATTCGCTTCTGTGCGTGAGCACAAGGGGATGGGGGTGCTTTATATTTATTTATTTTTTTAATTATTATTTTAAATATTTTTTACACTGTTTCTTTATTTTTATTTTATCACTTTTATTTCTATCACAAGAAATGTAAACATCCCTTGTGATAGAAATAAGGCATGATAGGTGCTCTTTATAAAGAGATCAGGGGTCTATAAGACCTCAAATCTCTCCTCGGAAAACATGAGATAAAAAAATGATCTCTGCTTTCAAGAAAAAAAAATTGCATTATTTACATCTGCCAAAACTGTAAGTGACGTCATGACATTGCTTCTGGCCTTCCAGGAGCATAGAGATGGCTGGGACCATCTGGTCCACAGCCGGCTCTGTGGTAACCTGGCAGAAGCACCCGAACGGATCCCAGACTCTCCGATCACATGGGAGAGACCGGAGAGGCGCGGTGGGTAATGGGAGGGGGGGGATATCCCCACCCGCCCCCTCTTAAAGCAATCCAGTGGCTAATCAGCCGCTTTGATGACTTTTACATGAGAAGGCTGAAAATAAAGATACAGAGATGATGCCTGTAGCTGCACTTCTATGTATGCCCTATGTTTGGGAAAGTGGTTAAAGTGTAACTAAAGGCAATTTTTTTTTCATTTTTGAATAGATTAAGGGAGGGTTATAACTCCTGTTGTTTTTTTTTTGCCATCCTTGTCCTATAGGAGAGATTTCCCTTCACTTCCTGTCATGTAACCAAAACAGGAAGTGAGAGGAAATCCCTCCAAAGTGAAGGAAACCCAGCATGACCCAGAACTAGTGTCCCCATTGGAAGATCTCCCTTCTATTACTACTGTTATGTCAACCCAAAATATGGGATTTTCTTTTACTTTTACGTTCGATGAAAATGGTAAACAGGACAAATAGAGAGAGTTAATCTCCCGAACGGGGACACAGACAACAGTAAAAACTGACAGGTGTTCTAATCCCTCTCCACTCTACCCAAAACTGAAAAACGTGTTGCCTTTAATTATACTTTAATCATTTTGGTCATACAGCTCTCCTGCTGGGAGAAGTGCTTACCATCATCTTAACCCATGAAAACCAATGATAAAATAACGCATTTGAAGAAATTTTGCTAGATGAGTAAAAGGAAGTGTTTTCAAGGATCCTGATAAATTTCTATGTTTTGAAAGCCAAGCCCTCTTCTTTATTTTCTGCTCTTAAGCCATTTGGAGAATTGCCAGATATCAGAGTTTTGGTGGAAAAAGTCAATCTATCACCGCGGCATCCCTGGCCAACATTTGCATAATTTGGCAAAAGAAGACTGATTACCATCTGTTTATTAACAATGAAATCTCCCGTTGTATCACTAAGATTCCAGATTTTACAATGATTATCTGAGTATATATGTGGTTATTCTTCAAGTGCATTGTCAAAAGAAAATTGGCCCGATCGTCTGGATCTGCTCATGTGCAGAAGACCTTTTATTAACCACTTAACCCCCGGACCATATTGCTGGTCAAAGACCAGAGCACTTTTTGCGATTCAGCACTGCGTCACTTTAACTGATAATTGCGCTGTCGTGCGTCGTGGCTCCCAAACAAAATTGGTGTCCTTTTTTCCCCACAAATAGAGCTTTCTTTTGGTGGTATTTGATCACCTCTGCGGTTTTTAGTTTTTGCGCTATAAACAAAAATAGAGCGCCAATTTTGAAAAAAATGAATATTTTTTACTTTTTGCTATAATAAATATCTCCCAAAAATATATAAAAACATTATTTTTTCCTCAGTTTAGGCCTATACGTATTCTTCTACATATTTTTCGTTAAAAAAAAGTCGCAATATGCGTTTATTGATTGGTTTGCGCAAAAGTTATAACGTTTACAAAATAGGGGGTATTTTTATTAATTTTTTTTTTTTTTACTAGTAATCGCGGCGATCAGCGATTTTTTTTCGGTACTGCGACATTATGGCGGACACTTCGGACACTTTTGACACATTTTTGGGACCATTGGCATTTTTATAGTGATCAGTGCTATAAAAATGCATTGGATTACTATAAAAATGCCACTGGCAGTGAAGGGGTTAACACTAGGGGGCGGGGAAGGGGTTAAATATGTTCCCTGGGTGTGTTCTAACTGTAGGGGGGGTGGCCTCATTAGGGGAAATGACAATGTATGAACAGAAGAACAGCATTTCTCCCCCTGACAGGACCGGGAGCTGTGTGTCTGTAACGAGCGATCGCGTGTGCCCGGCAGCGATCAAACCTACCGGGCACACGCACGGGAGTCGGGGGCGAGCGGGGGGCGCGTGCCCCTAGTGGCCTGCGAGAGAGCCGACGTAGAGCTACAGGCTCTCGCGCAGGGGAGTCGACCTGCCACCATAAAACGACGGCGGCTGGTCGACAAGTAGTTAAAAGAGATAAACGGGTTGATCTTATAAAGGACTTTGCAACCTTAAAGTATTTTTTTATGATGTTGCAGATACATTTTCTGTGTTTTTAATGGAAAATCAGCTTTTCAGTGCCAGGTGCCATACATTATAGTATTACACTTTGTTAGTGTCACTCTCTTTTTATACAGTTCATATTATTGTACTAGAACATTGTCTCCCATGTTGGGGTACCATTGATAGATACTGTTATAAAAAAAATAGAAAAATTGCATATTTTGGTCTACCCTGTATAAGTTCTGTGTTGGTCTGGGTTTGCACAAGGTTAATTATTTGCTCCCCTCCCCCACCTAGCAGTGTTCATGCCTGGCGATTGGCCACTTAGGCTCAAACATTGCATCGTTGGAGGAGTGGCAGAAGGTCATAGGCCAGTGATGGCGAACCTTGGCACCCCAAATGTTTTAGAACAAAATACAAATTTGACATTTTATACCGAGTTGGCTGAGACCAAAATGACAGACAAGGATTACAGCAAGGATTACCTGCATGAAAGGATGGACCCCAGAAGGGGCAACCCCTTCTGGGGTCCATCCTTTCATGCAGGTAATCCTTCTGGCCTTCTGACCTTCTGGCCTCAATTACAGTTTTTATATCCTATATTTTGATCAGTCCATCCTTTCATACAGGTAATCCTTGCTCTTATCCTAGTCTGTGATTTTGGTCTCAGCCAACTCGGGATAAAATGCCAAATTTGTATTTTGTTTATTATATTTGTGTATTCCTGTATTGTCTTGTAATTTGCTGTATTGTTTTCTTTCTATTTCCAGTAGATAGCGCCTGATAAATGTAATTCTCCTGAGGAAGCTACTAATCATGGCGAAACACGTAGAGAATTTTTCAGCTTGCACATTCTTGAAACTGTATTGTATAATTGGATGGATTTTCTATACTCTGTCATTTTTAATTTTTACAAATAAATATATTTTTTCATATAAATGTTGTTGTAACTCTGCACCTTCAAAATCCCAAAACCCTTATCTTCTTTAAATTGTTACCCTGCTAAGATTACTTCATTGGTGGTCATTGGGAAAATTCTCTTTAACATTGATGGTGGTAAGTGGGAAGAATGCTCCCTTTACAGTAAGGTTTAGTAAAGATATTACAGTCATGCCTATTGCTCTGCCAAGTGGTGTTGGACCTGGAACTATGCAGGCACCACCACATGGGAGGTTATGTAGCCACAGCTCAAGGAACCCCTGGCCACCTCCGTAGGAACCCCAGAGATTCAAGGAACCTCTCGTTACCTCCGTACTAACCCCAGGGATCCAAGGAACCCCTACTCACCTCCGTAGGAACCCCAAGGATCCATGGAACCCTGGTTGCGAATCGTTGTTCTTTAGAGTTCATTTACAAAGGATAGAGGCTTTTCTTATAACAACGAGAATGGCCACTTAGCTCAGTAAGTAAAGTACGCTTAGCTGTGTTCATATTGAATGCCAACTCATGTGCAAGGAAATACAAAATAGGATTTTTGCTTGCATGTTATAGGGGGATTGAAGTGAACACAGCTTTACCTTATTCCCTAAACAGTCTGTGTCCATTCATCATTAACCCTTGAGTGTGATTGCATAGCATGCAATTGCATCTTGCTTGTGATGTAAGCAGCCCCAGCAGAGTTAGATCTGTCATTCAAGTGACACTCTCTAATTTTCTCTTTCTTTCCTCCCCCAGCATACATGGCTAGTTAAATTCAAGTCAAGCAACACATTCAAGCCTCACTTGCAATGACAAGGCCAGAAGTCAATTAGTATTTTAAAGCACTGGAATCATTAATTGCTGTACATTGAGACTTTTCTAAATGTTGGAGTATCTTAGCATGGCCAGTCCTCTTTTTTTATAGAGAAAATGTGCCAGACTGTTCAAGGTGCATGTTATATGTTACAAAAAAGATGAGTGGAGGAAAGACTAGTCTGTCTTGTGCAGAATGTCCATTGTGCTCTTTGACCAGAACTAGTGCAAGCATATTCTACAGCTTGGCATAGAAATCCTGAGCCCTGCATTGCCCTTCCTACAGCAAGATCAAGTACCACTAGTGATATGAAGTACACCCATTGGAAAACACAGCTACCATACCTATCAGGGTATTTTTTTTTTAACGTTGCTGTTAATTGACCATCCCAACAGATGGAGGATGGCATGTGGGTTTAGCTTAGTCTCAAAGTCAATACACCCAAGTCTCAATGCTGGTCTCACCAATAACAATCTTCTCATACAATTTCTTTACACACTACCTTATTTTAATTATGCATTGTGAAGGCCTATCCAAACAATCCATAGCTTTTTTTTTTAAACTCAGTTACAGTACATTGTGATTAGAAAATCCAATGCAGAGTGAGCAATCAAAGTATGAAATGTGTGGCAAGCCTTAGTAACACAGGGGTCCACAGAGGAAGATCCTGTGGGCAACAATAATTGCTAATAATTGCTGGCAGCTCGGGTGTGTATTTTGAGGTATGGCTTTTACCTTAACCCTCGGTTCACGCTAAATGCGTTGCAAATTCACAGCAAATTTGCTGCGGATTCCGTATTGCATCAAAATCGCAACCTGTAATGCAAACGGACTGCAGAGTGTATGTTAACCACTTCAGCCCTGGAAGAATTTACCCCCTTCCTGACCAGACCATTTTTTGCGATACGATACTGCATCGCTTTGACTGACAATTGCGCAGTCGTGTACACAAATAAAATTGATGTCCTTTTTCCCACAAATAGAGCTTTCTTTTGGTGGTATTCGATCGCCTCTGCATTTTTTTTAGTTTTTGCGCTATAAACAAAAAAAGAGTGACAATTATAAAAAAAAATTCCAATAAAATGTAAAAAAAATAATTTATTCATCAATTTATGACGATATGTATTCTGCTACATGTTTTTGGTAAAAAAAATCCCCAATAGGTGGGGAAAATAGCAGATCTCATGCTACCATCAGAGAGGGAGCAAATAATGTGCTGCTTAGAACAAGTACGGTGGTAGAACCTCTTGTCTGCATTTCCAGATAAGAGGAGGAGCAGCAGTGGTGGTGGCTGCCTGAGTGACACTTTTAAGTTGTATTTCCAACCACATGGTACAGGCCTGCCTGCAGGCAGCACTCACAGGCAGCACTTGTGAGGACCCCAAATGAGGACCCCCATGGACTTTTGGGTTTCTAGGCTGGACCAGTAGCCACGTCTTGCACAGTACACACCGGAGCTTCTGGCTTGCCCTACAGCCAGTGTGTGGCAGAGTTGCCAACCTACCAGATTGAAATTTACTGGCACGACACCCGAAACTTACTGGCGCAGCCACGTTTCTACGCTTTTAAGCGCTGTCGCACTTTGAATGACAATTGCGTGGTCGAGCGACGTGGCTCCCAAACAAAATTGACACCCTTTTTTTCCTACAAATAGAGCTTTCTTTTGGTGGTATTTGATCACCTCTGCGGTTTAAATTTTTTGCGCTATAAACAAAAGAAGAGCGACAATTTTGAAAAAAACACAATATCTTTTACTTTTTGATTTAATAAATATCATAATTTAAAAAAAAAAAAAAATTCTCCTCAGTTTAGACCCATATGTATTCTTCTACATATTTTCGGCAAAAAAATCGCAATAAGCGTATTTGATCGGTTTGCGCAAAAGTTCTAGCATCTACAAAATAGGGAATAGAATTATGGCATTTTTTTTTTTACCAGTAATGGCGGCGATCTGCGATTTTTATTGTGACTGTGACATTGCGGCGGACATTTTGGACACTTTTGACAAATTTTTGGGACCATTCACATTTATACAGCGATTAGTGCTATAAAACTGCACTGATTACTGTGTAAATGTGACTGGCAGGGAAGGGGTTAACACTAGGGGCGCTGAAGGGGTTAAATATGTTCCCTAAAGCGTGTTCTAACGGTAGGGGGAGGGGGACTCACAAGGGGAGGAGATCGATGTGTGTTCCTCTGCACTGGGAACACACATCGGTCTCCTCACCGCTGACAGGACATGGATCTGTGTGTTTACACACAGATCCATGGTCCTGCCGTGATTGCGGGCAATCGCGGGTGCCCGGCGGACATCGCGGCCACCGGGCACACGCACCGGGTCCCAAACAATGCGGTGGGGGCGCACGCGCGCCCCCTAGCCGCCCGGGAATGCAAGGACGTCATATGACGTCCACTCTGAAGAAGGAAGGGTTCCCGCCGACGTCATTTTACAATGACTCGGTAGGGAAGTGGTTAAGCTACAAACAAGTACGTTAGGCAACTAGCAATGGTAGATATTAAGGTAAAAAAACATATCTGTTATTTTCGATAAAATAAGGGCAAATTATTTAGTCACATCACCCCCTGCCTCTATCCCCCTCTGCCACCAACACCCCCCACCTTCACCCCCCTCTGCGGTGCCACAATCTCCCCCTGCCTCCAATCTCCCCCAGGCCCCCTGCCTCCAATCACCCCCTGCCTCCATCCCCCTCTGCGGTGCCACCAACAACCCCTGTCTCCATCCCCCACCCTCTGCGGTGCCACCATCCCCCTCTGCGTTGCCACCAACACTTCCTGCCTCCAATCACCCCCTGCCACTAATGCCCCCTGCCTCCATTACCCCTGCCTCCATCCCCCTCTGTGGTACCACCACAGCCACCATCACCCCCTGCCTCCAATCACCCCCTGCCTCCAATCTCCATGCGCAGTTAAAAGCCGAACCGATCTCGGCTATTTTTACTGGCACATTCCCGCAACCATGGAAATTTACGAACGGGTGAAAAAAGTGCCAGTTTTTACTAACTGTTCGTAAAAATACGGACGGTTGGCAACACTGGTGTGTGAGCTTTTAACACAGAATTGAATCCACCTGTCTCCTAAAATGTTTGGACTACATTTTATAAAAATTAACCAATCCTGAATTAGCAAACAGTAAATACCAGCTTTTGTCACATCTGTTGGCCTTCCAATATTACCAGCATTTGCCACCTCTCCTGGCCTTCAGCTGCAATACCAGCTCCTGCCACCACTGGTGGCTGCTTACATAAAAGAAAGCAAGCACTGCTCCAAGTTGGTCCACCACTTTATTTCAACAATTAAAGTATTTTCAGCTACACAGGGAACACGGTTAATGCATTTCATGTCACAGATGCTTACTTGTGACATGAAACGCGTGAACTGTGTTCTTTGTGTAGCTGTGCTGCTGAGATTTTAATTGTTATAATAAAGAAGCTGGAGATTTTTTTTGTTTTTTTAATTATTTATTTAACCACTTAAGGACCGCCTCCTGCAGATATACAGTACAGACCAAAAGTTTGGACACACCTTCTCAATCAAAGAGTTTTCTTTATTTTCATGACTATGAAAATTGTAGATTCACACTGAAGGCATCAAAACTATGAATTAACACATGTGGAATTATACATAACAAAAAAGTGTGAAACAACTGTAAATATATTTCATATTCTAGGTTCTTCAAAGTAGCCACCTTTTGCAGCAGACACATCTCTAGAACTGGTAAGAGGAGACTGTGTGAATCAGGCCTTCATGGCAGAATATCTGCTAGGAAACCACTGCTAAAGAAAGGCAACAAGCAGAAGAGACTTGTTTGGGCTAAAGAACACAAGGAATGGACATTAGACCAGTGGAAATCTGTGCTTTGGTCTGATGAGTCCAAACTTGAGATCTTTGGTTCCAACCCCTGTGTCTTTGTGCGACGCAGAAAAGGTGAACGGATGGACTCTACATGCCTGGTTCCCACCGTGAAGCATGGAGGAGGAGGTGTGATGGTGTGGGGGTGCTTTGCTGGTGACACTGTTGGGGATTTAATCAAAATTGATGGCATACTGAACCAGCATGGCTACCACAGCATCTTGCAGCGACATGCTATTCCATCCGGTTTGCGTTTAGTTGGACCATCATTTATTTTTCAACAGGACAATGACCCCAAACACACCTCCAGGCTGTGAAAGGGCTATTTGACCAAGAAGGAGAGTGATGGGGTGACTACATCTTGAAGCTTATCAAGAGAATGCCAAGAGTGTGCAAAGCAGTAATCAAAGCAAAAGGTGGCTACTTTGAAGAACCTAGAATATGAAATATATTTCATTTATTTTTATATTTAGTTTTGATGCCTTCAGTGTGAATCTACAATTTTCATAGTCATGAAATAAAGAAAACTCTTTGAATGAGAAGGTGTGTCCAAACTTTTGGTCTGTACTGTACGTCGGCTGAATGGCACGGTTGGGCACAAGCACATACCTATACGTCCTCTTTAAGTGCCCAGCTGTGGGTCGCGGGCGCGTGCCTGTGACCTGGTCCGAAGCTCCGTGACCGCGGCCATGGGACCCGATCGCCGCTGGAGTCCCGCGATCGGTCCCCGAAGCTGAAGAACGAGGAGAGCTGTGTGTAAATACAGCTTCCCCGTTCTTCACTGTGGTGCTGTCATCGATCGTGTTTTCCCTGATATAGGGAAACACGATCAATGACGTCACACGTCCAGCCCCACCCCCTACAGTTAGAAACACAGATGAGGTCACACTTAACCCCTTCAGCGCCCCCTAGTGGTTAACTCCCAAACTGCAATTGTCATTTTCACAGTAAACAATGCTGTGAAAATTACAATGGTCCCAAAAATGTGTCAAAATTGTCTGATGTGTCCGCCATAATGTCGCAGTCACGAAAAAAAAATGCTGATCGCCGTCATTAGTAGTAAAAAAATATTTTTTTTATAAAAATGCAATAACACTATCCCCTATTTTGGAAACACTATAAATTTTGCGCAAACCAATCGATAAACGCTTATTGCAATTTGTTTTACCAAAAATAGCTGGAAGAATACGTATCGGCCTAAACTGAGGGAAAAAAAATGTTTTATGTATTTTTGGGGGATATTTATTATAGCAAAAAGTTAAAAATATTGATTTTTTTTTTTAAATTGTCGCTCTATTTTTGTTTATAGCGCAAAAAATAAAAACATCAGAGGTGATCAAATACCACCAAAAGAAAGCTCTATTTGTGGGAAAAAAAGGATGCCAATTTTGTTTGGGAGCCACTTCGCACGACCGCAGTGCCGAATCACAAAAACTGGCCAGGTCCTTTACCTGCCTGAAGGTCTGGGTCTTAAGTGGTTAAAGAAAGACATAAGCTGAAAAATCATACTTAAACACAGACCATCGTCACTGTGAGATCATAAAGGTCAACAACCTCTTATTGTCTATACAAAACACAATTGAATACAAGTATTAATAGGACCCACAATCAAATATGTGTGGTACACCTCTAAGACCTGCTGCCAACCAGAGTTTGCCAAGGGTTGAGGGCCAAAGTCAGCAGATGCCTAACCAAGGCGAATGGTATAGAACCATCAATAGCACTCCAGTTACACAGAGCCATGGGGCAAGCCAGGACCGCTCTGGGCCTGAAGAAGTTTGATCAGGGAAATTGGCCACAAAATGTTTCCGTCCTGTAATATAAGGAGTACATAAGACTTTCCATGTTTTCCATGTCATTTACTTTACAGAGACAGATTTGTGGGGAGGTAGGTTGCTTCCATAGAGCTGGATTTTTTCAAAAGTTTTCTATGTGTTATCTTGCACTAATTTACCACCCAATGCCTTTTGTGAAGGTATAATCCTACAAACACACCCAAAGCCTCGTACACACGTCCGAGGAACTCGATGGGCGAAACACATCGTTTTGCTCGTCGAGTTCCTTGTGAAGCCGCCGAGGATCTGGGCGAGCCAAATTTTCCCATTGCCGTCGAGGAAAAAGAAGACATGCTTTATTTTTGGCCCGATGAGATCCTTGGCGGTTTCCTCGTTGAAAAGTGTACACACGACCGGTTTCCTCGGCAAAAAAAAAACTTGGCCGTGTGTACGAGGCCTGAGTTGTAGGTCATGGGTTTATAGCGGTATGATATTAACACCGGAACATTCTTTTTTTTTCCTTATTATAAGGTATGATGATGAATATTATGTTGTGCTGTAATCTTATTCTTTTCATTTGTACTCTACATACCTGCTAATGATAAATGTTTACTTTTATGCAGGGCTTTTTTTCAGGGGGAACTTGGGGGAACTCAGTTCCACCACCTCTGGCTCAGACCCTTTGGTACCTGCTCACCACAATCACTTGTAAACACAGAAGTCTGGTTTCTGTGTTTACCAGTGACAGCTCTGCACTCTGTGTGTAACCCCCTGAACTCTGCACTCTGTATGTAATACAATCCTGGTAATTAATGCCCCTTTAAGACCCTTCTACTGTTTTCGAAATCTGAACGGGGTCGTGGTTGAGTTCCTGCACCTATTTTCTGAGAAAAAAAGCTCTGCTTTTATGTAACCTGTGATGTATAACAATTGACACAATATAAAAATTTTGATTGAAAAAAAAAAGGTGAACTGTTAGACCCCTTTCACACTTGTGTGACCTGAAAGATTTTGCCGCAATTTTTTGCAGCGATTGAACTGCAACTTGAAGCAATGCCTATGTAATCTTGAGGTCTATGGAACTCAAGTCACATCAAAGTCGGACCAAAGTAGTACAGGGACTACTTTGAAGTTGCTGTGACTTGATGATGCACAGATATGAATGGTACTATTTGGAAATCATAGGGTAAGACATTGCAGTCCCAAGTCACAGTGTGAAAGGGGCCTTAGAGATGATTTATAGCAGTTGAGTGGTACAATATTAGGGTCAAGTAAATAGGGTGACTCAGAGTTTTATTTCTTCGAGGTGTGTGGTAATCCACTTTCTCATTCCTAAGCGGCTTACATACTTTGTGAAGGTACAGTATTTGTGACCACTGTCTCTGAAATAATACACTCTACTTTTATTGCAAGACAAAACCTGCCTTGACTCCTTCAGTTTGTTGCCTATTCAAGTGTTCATGTACTGCCCTGATGCTAGCCAATTTCTACCCTACACAAAGGGGTTGTGTAATATCGATGGGGGGATCTGTGATAGGGGGGAGATCTGTGATGGGGGAGATCTGTGATGGGGGAGTCTGTAATGGGGGGGTCTGTTATGGGGGGCTATGTGAGGAGAGGAGTTTGTGTTGGGTGGGCTTTGTGATGGAGGGAGTCTGTGATGGGGGGTGGTCTGCTATGGGGGGTCCTGATATAGGGGCTTTTTGATGGGGGGGAATCTGTGATGGAGAGGAGTCTGTGATGGGGGATCTGTTATGGGGGTCTGTGATAGGGGGGTCTGTTATTCTGGGCTTTGTGATTGAGAGGAGTTTGTGTTGGGGGGCTTTATGATGGGAAGGATCTGTTATGGGGGCTTTTTGATGGAGAGGAGTTTGTGGTGGGGTCTGGGGGACTTTGAGATGGGGGGTCAGTTATTGGGGGTTTTGTGATGGAGAGACGTTTGTGTTGGGGGGCTTTGTGATGGGGGGCCTAATGTGGGGGGATCTTTGATGGGGATCTGTGATGGGGGGGTTCTGTGATGAGGGGGGTCTGTGTTGGGGAGGGGTTCTGTGATGAGGGGAGTCTGTGAAATACTAATAAGTTTATATTGATTAAAATTGTTCTTTATTTTAAATATTGTATTGGTTTTTCCTGTTTTTTTGCACTTCAAATAAGATGTGTGCATAGGTTTATATTTTTTTAAGTGAAAAAAGTTTTCTTTCCAAGAAACAAATAATAAACACACGTGAGTGTATAAATAGCTGCCAGTACCAATTACTTAAGATACCAAAGTAAATAAACAATATAGAAATGAAAAGTACAGCGCTCGGTGAACAATAACAACCAATATATATCTGAAAAATATTGGTATAGTGAACCCGTGACATATAAGAAAAATAATATGAATTCTTAGCCAAAAAGGAGTCGGCCTCCAAGGTTTCTATTATAGAATTATGTGGGGACCCCATTAACATCATTCTCCCACTGGCGTTCCCTCCTCCTTCTATACTGCACCCCCCCAAGTGCTGTAGTTGCGCCGCTAAAAAGCAGCTACGGGGATGTGGGACAGCCAAACCTCCCTTATTTGTTGGCAATTGTAATGTTTGAAGACTAATCCTCGACTTTCCCTTCTTCCAAATGAATTCCCTAAAAAGAGTCTCTATTTTTTTAAACCATGCTTTACCTATCCATACAGGATAGTTATGGAACACGTAAAGCAGTTGTGACAGTGGATGGACATTTTATGGTTGCACAACCTGGTTAAATTGCTATAATCTTTTTATATGGACTATAAACTGAAGGACTTAGGGCCAGATCCACAGCCAGCCACCGTAACTTAAATATTGCCATTTAAGTTACACTGCCGCAAAATTTCTACCTAAGTGCCCGATCCACAAAGCACTTACCTAGAAATTTTCGGCTGTGTAACTTAAATCCGGCCGGCGCAAGGCGTTCCTATTCAAATGGGGCGAGTCCCATTTAAATTAGGCGCACTCCCGTGCCGGCCGTACTGCGCATTCTCACGACGTCATTTTCCCGACGTGCTTAGCGCGGTTTTACGTTGCGCCGGGTTTTGAGAATCGCGACGGGCGTAAAAAAAAAAATACGAGTTGCGGCGAAAAAAAAAAAATTTGGAAAAAAAAAAGACGGCGACGCGGGATAGAAGGGTCTACTTTTACAAGGCCTAAACAGTTTAGGCCTTGTAAAAGCAGCCCTAATTTTACGATTGCAAACTAATACTTACGGAGAAAAAACGAAGCGTAAAAGCTTTGTGGATCTCCGTAAGTGCTAATTTGCATGCCCGAAGTGGCATTTCGACTCGAAATGCCCCCAGCGGCGGATGCGGTACTGCATCCTAAGATCTGACAGTGTAAGTCCCTTACACATGTCGGATCTTCTCCCTATCTTTTGGAAAACTGATTCTGTGGATCAGTTCCAAAGATAGAAACAGGGATACGACGGCGTATCAGTAGATACGCCATTGTATCCCTTTTGTGGATCTGGCCCTTAGTTTCTATTATTTCTTATGGGGAAATTTGCTTTGATATACAAGTGCTTTGGATTACAAGCATGTTTTGGAACTAATTATGCTTGCAATCCAAGGTTTTACTGTACTTTAATAGTAAGCCTTACCATAAGCTGATCCTCAGAAAAAGTTTGCTTTAAACATCATCTGAACTTCCATTACTAACCCTGCATCTCAGGTAACATTTATGTTGTAAACAAAAGGTAAAACAGGTAAAAGATTGGCGCTAATCTTAGGGTGTCACAGGGGGAAAGTAGTTCATAGAGGGCAGTGTATCTATATGACAAACAAGTCCATAAATAAAGTCCATGGGGCAGATCCACAAAAGGATTACGCCGGCGTATCTATTGATACGCTGGCGTAATTTTAAATTTCCTGCGTCGTATCTTTGTTTTGTATCCACAAAACAAGATACAACGGCATCTGGGTTAGATCCGACAGGTGTACGCCTTAGTACGCCGTCGGATCTTAAATGCAATTTTTCAGCGTCCGCTAGGTGGCGTTTCCACGTCGAGTATGCAAATTAGCTATTTCCGACGATCCACGAACGTACGAGCGGCCATCGCATTTTTTTTCGTCGTTTCCGTTCGGCTTTTTCCGTAGTATAGTTAAAGCTGCTATATGGTGGCATACTCAATGTTAAGTATGGCCGTCGTTCCCGCGTCTAATTTTACCTTTTTTGCATCGTTTGCGTAAGTCGTTCGTAAATAGGAATGTGACGTCATTTACTTTCACGTCGAAACCAATACGTCCTTGCGGCGTACTTTGTCGCAATGCACCCTGGGATATTTTAAGGACGGCGCATGCGCCGTTCAAAAAAAACGTTGTTTACATTGAGTCACGACGTATTTGCATACAACACGCCCCTATCACTCCCATTTGAAATTGCGCCCCCTTACGCCGCAATAGATACACTACGCCACCGTAACTTACCGCGCGGATTCTTTGAGGATTCACAAGAAGAAAATGTAAGTTAGAGCGGCATAGTGTATCTTAGATACGCTACGCCTGCCTAAAGATAGGCAGATCTTTGTGGATCTACCCCCATATGTGGTGTAGTAGCTCACTCCAATAGCAGCATGGTCTAGCGGCAAGAATTAACTATGGAAGAGAGAAAAGGGTACACAAGCGCCTAAGCACTCTTGATGCTACACATAGTAGACGCTTTTGTCCCAATGAGCCAACTTACTAGTGCAGAAAAACTTGTTATGAAAACTGTGCACCAAAATGAAATTACTATTGTTTTTTATATATCAGCAAACTCATTTCTATTGCTAGGAAATCAGGTGCTGAATGTGTATAAACTAAAATAAACTGTTGCTTTTGCATCAGGCCATATACAGTACCGGTATATTCTTGGACAGAACAGTGCAAGTATAGCAAAGTTATCAGTCCAGTTCTTGAGTGGCCCATTACAATCAATGAAGTAGATTATTTATGAGCATTATAATGCTTCCATGCTCAGTATAAGTTAAATTTAAACATCACTGAGGCTTTAATAACATGAAATGTCTTTTAACACCTATATTCTTAAAGAAGGAATATGCTTAATGAGGATGTATGTACAACTGGGGACAATTAGCCAAGCTTGCTGTAACAGTTTTAGTTGACATACTATCTTCTAGTTGCCTGGGAAGTCTTTGTATAGTGTCAACTGATTTAAATTTTTCTAACACAAACTAAGATCTTGGCTCCTTATACTCCCATACCTTCCATTAAACAGTTATAATAATTCATGCAAAAAATTGGTTGAAGGACGGCATTTAAAAAGAGTGTAAACATGCGTTCGAAATCTTGGGGTATGGGGGAGGCATCAGTAATCTGGATCTCTTTAGTGCTATTACGATTTCATTACCTGTGTTTGATCTCTATGATTACTAAACATAAATACATATTTATATTAGGTGATTAGCTTAGCATGCAACTGCTTGAAAGAGGGGAGGCCAGCAACAAAACTTTAATCTTTAGCACTACAAAGTTTAATGTTTACAATTCAACAATTGCCCATATTCTCAGGATTAAGTTGATGACAAGAAAAATACTTTATATATTTCTCTGTGTACAGTATGTGATATTCATTTATATGGTATAACTAAATTATATTACTTAGCAGTTACAAATGATAGGTTGTGGGTCATGTCTAGCTTGTGAGGTATTGTACAATAAACCAGCAGTGAATGGCTATAGAAACCCCGCCATCAATATATTTGTACAGTGCCATCCAACTGCCACAACATTGAAAAGAGTGCCCCTAATCTCAGCTTGTTACCTGTATAAAAGACACCTGTCCACAGAAGCAATCAATCAGATTCCAATTTATCCACCATGGCCAAGACCAAAGAGCTGTCCACGGATGTGAGGGACAAGATTGTAGACCTACACAAGGCTGGAATGGGATACAAGACATCACAAAGCAGCTTGGTGAGAGGGTAACAACAGTTGGTTTGATTATTCGCAAATGGAAGAAACACAAAATAACTGTCAATCTCTCTCGGTCTGGGGCTCCATGCAAGATCTCACGTCGTGGAGTTTCAATGATCATGAGAATGGTGAGAAATTAGCCCAGAACTACACAGGAGAATCTTGTCAATGATCCCAAGGCAGTTGGGACCATAGTCACCAAGAAAACAATTGTTAACACACTACACCGTGAAGGACTGAAATCCTGCAGTGCCTGCAAGGTCCCCTGCTCAAGAAAGCACATGTACAGGCCCATCTGAAGCTTCCTGATGAACATCTGAATGATTCGGAGGAGAACTGGGTGAAAGTGATGTGGTCAGATGAGACCAAAATCAAGCTCTTTGGAATCAACTCAACTCGACATGTTTGGAGGGGGAGGAATGCTGCCTATGACCCCAAGAACACCATCCCCACCATCATGGAGGTGGAAACATTATGCTTTGGGGGTGTTTTTCTGCTAAGGGAACAGGACAACTTCAACACATCAAAGGTACGATGGACGGGGCCATGTACCATCAAATCTTGGGTGAGAACCTCCTTCCCTCAGCCAGGACATTGAAAATGGGTTGTGGATGGATATTGCAACATGACAATGACCCAAAACACATGGCCAAGGCAACAAAAGAGTGGCTCAAGAAGAAGCACATTAAGATCATGGAGTGGCCTAGCCAGTCTCAAGACCTTAACCCCATAGAAAATATGTGGAGGGAGCAGAAGGTTTGAGTTACCAAACGTCAGCCTCAAAACCTTAACCTCCTTAGCGGTAATCCCGAGTGTGGCTCGGGGTTAATTTTCAGTACCAAAAGCGGTAACCCTGAGCCACACCCAGGATCATATTGCAGGCAAAGTTACTTACCTTGTCCCCTGGATCCTGCGATGTCTCCCCGCTGTATGTGCGAGCTGTCTCCTCCTCCGCTCGATTCACACAGTGCCCGAGTGCCGAGCTCCGTTCGCTGCGAGCGTTGCGAAGCACAGGGATGGAGTTCGGCGCCAAATAAAAAAAAAGAAAAACACACAATACACACAGTATACTGTAATCTTACAGATTACAGTACTGTATAAAATTATTTCACATCCCCATTGTCTCTAGTGGTTTGACCAGTGCCCTGCATGCAGTTTTATATTATAAATACTGTTTTTTCTGCCTGGAAACTGGAGATTATATAGCAACCAAAAAGGGTCCCTTTACATCAAAAGTGGTTTTAGACCAGCTAGAAAAACAGCGATAATAAATTAGAATCACCTGCAGAATTGAGCGATAGTGATTTGTGGGGAAATTCAAACACTGAAAGTAATGACAGCGACAATTCTGCAAATTTCAGTGTTTTTGATTTGATTACATTATTGAATAATTTTATGATTGTTATATTATTAGTTGTTATAATTATTTATAGTTATTTATTATATTATAATTTATGATTTTGTGTTTCGAACTTTATCATACCCGGGATGTCTACTAGACCCTTGTTTGGACAGATTGAAGTGAGTTATTTCTAAGAATTACAGGCCTACAATATAAAACACCAAGGCCCGGATTCACAAAGCACTCTCAAGATACGCCAACGTAAGTACAAATGTGCGCCGTCGTATCTATGCGCCGACCCACATACCAAGATACACCTAAAAATAGGCAAATAACTTGCCTACGCCGTCGTATTGTGGGCGCATATATTTACGCTGGGCGCATTTGCCGCTCCCATTGATTTGCACATATGCAAATGAGGGAGATACGCCGATTTACGAACGTACTTGCTCCGGCGCATAATATACGCGGTTTGCGTAAGTCGTACGTCCGGCGTAAAGTTATTCCCCATATATGAGGCGCAACCCATGCAAAGGTATGGACCAGGGAACACAAGCCGTTGTATTTTACGTCGTTTACGTAGTACGTGAATAGGGCTGGGCGTAGGTTACGTTCACGTCGCAGGTAGTGATCCGTCGTATCTTAGGGAGTAGTTCCGACGTGATTGTGAGCATGCACACTGGGATACGTCCACGGGACGGTGCATGCGCCGTTCGTTTTAAGTACTTGTATGGCACTCGGCCCATCATTTGCATGGGGTCACGCCTCATTAGCATGGCTCACGCCCACTTCCACCTAAAACGGCTAAGGCCCTGTACACACGGGCGGATATCCATCAGATCAAAATCCCAGCGGAAAACATCCGCTGGGCGACGTGCGCGACCCTGGAAGGTAAATACTTCCACGCATGCATCGAATCATTTTGACGCATGCGAGGGATGGGGATCGGACGGACTTATCCGGTGAGTCTGTACAGACGACCGGATAAGTCCGAAGGACAGGTTTCCAGCGGATAGATTTCTTAGCATGCTAAGAAATTTTTATCCGCTGGAAAAACGTTGGCTGGACAAATGTCCGCTTGAAAATGTCCGCTAGGCCCTACACACGACCGGATCTATCTGCTGGAACTGATCCGCGGATAAATCCCAGTGGACAGATCCGGTCGTGTGTACGGGGCCTTACGCCGAGGGAACCCAGTGCAGTTTGGGAGGCAAGTGCTTTGTGAATTTGGTGCTTGCCTCTCTGCGCTACGTCGGTGTAGCGTATATTAGATACGCTACGCCGGCATAAATATGCGCCAATGTATGTAAATCCGGGCCCAAATTTCCATGCAAAACATTGTACCGCTTTGAGCATCAAAAATCTGACATAATCATACCGCCAGGGAGGTTAATGACTTGGAGAGGGTCTGCAAAAAGAAGTGGGACAAAATCCCTTCTGAGATGTGTGCAAACCTGGTGGCCAACTACAAGAAACATCTGATTTATGATTGCCAACAAGGGTTTTGCCACCAAGTAATAAGTCATGTTTTGCGAAGGGGTCAAATATTTATTTCACTCATTAAAATGAAAATCAATTTATAACTTTTTTAAATGCATTTTTCTGGATATCTTTGTTGTTATTTTGTCTCTCACTGTTAAAATAAACTGACCATTAAAATTACACACTGATTATTTGGGAGTGGGAAAACGTTCAAAATCAGCAGGGAAGCAAATACCTTTTTCCCTCACTGTATGATGAGAAGTGATTGATGAATTCATCAAGCTAAATCTTAATAAAAACCTCTTGAAGTCTTCAAGTTTCAGAAGATTCAATTCTGGCAATTTTTATGGATAATAGGCATACAACTGAAGGAAAGATTGGGAAGCTGGATACTGCCAGAGTGACATGTACTAATGCAACCTATTTCCATACGTTTCAAGGGTATCATTGAAAATACACAAATGGTTTCAATGACAGGCTGGCTTAAATCTGCATGTGGTGTTACAGAACAGTCCAATTTTCATGGACAGTATAATCAACAGCAAACACTGGTAGCACATATTTCCCTGTGAACTTTTTTTCTTTTATAGTTAACATGGTTTACATACAACAGCAGTATACCAATCTGAATCTATTAAATCAGTCTGCTTTTCTATTTAAATGTTACAGTAGTGTCAAAATTTCAAGCAGCAGGGCAGTTTTAGTCAAGGATAATACACCTAACTGGTGTGTGCCTAACTTTTTTAACTATGGGGATAGGGTTTTTCCTTTCAAATGATGCAGCGCTGCACACAAAAGCCTACGCTGTGGACAGATGGTCAGTAATAATTGCATTCTTTTCTTTGAGCACCCCAAACTTAAAATAAAAGCCCTATCAACATAAAATAGGAAAAAACACACAAGAGAAATTAAATCCCAATACACCACCCCTGAAATTTGAAACAAAAGCCCAATTCTATTTCTGTTCCCATACAATTGAATTTCAGATTTTAAACATACATTGGGGCAGAGTGGTAAAGAACAATTATATAAAGTTCATGGTTCCTTATTGAGAATTATTACAGGACTATTGGAAAATCACCCTCCTATAAAAGGGAAACATTGAACATGACGATCGCTTATATATTGAGACCCCCCTGGGTCTCATTTATCAGTTAATTAAATGTTAATAGTCTCTTAAGGAGACAAACAATAGGAGCAAAGAAATGTATATCTTGATGTTTACAACTCCCTGTAAAAGGTTGGCAAAAAATAAAAGTAGGGAACCAGAGCAGTAGAGCAGAAAAAGGAAGAGTGTTATAGAGAGTTCTAGGAAAGAGTTTTGGGGATGGATATGTAGCACCCTCCTAGGTCAGGTGCTAGAAGTGAGGCACATTTCGTTTTTTGGCTCTGTTATTAGAAGTGGAGATATGATTGTATTTTGCCTACTCTAAATTTTGCAGTTGCACGCTTGTCTGTCTGCCCCTGTCTTTCCAGAATCTTCTAGAAACATTGGGCCAGATTCACAGAAGAGATACGACGGCGTATCTCCTGATACGCCGTCGTATCTCTGAGTGTATCTATGCGACTGATTCATAGAATCAGTTACGCATAGATAGCCCTAAGATCCGACAGGCGTACGGCTTCGTACGCCTTCGGATCTTAGGCTGCAATACTTCGGCCGCCGCTGGGTGGAGTTTGCGTTGTTTTCCTGCGTCGAGTATGCAAATAAGCTTTTACGGCGATCCACGACGGTTTTCGCGTTTGTTATTCCCGTTATTCGCTAGTAATTTTTTCCCGTCGCAAAGTTAAGCCTGCTTTAACATGGCTTATCTTTAGACGAGCCATGTTAAAGTATGGCCGTCGTTCCCGGGTCGAATTTCAAATTTTTTTTTTTGGTGTAAAACGTCCGGGAATACGAAAGTACGTTACACACGTCGCCGTTCAAAAAAATGACGTCACTTTGCGCAAAGCACGGCGGGAATTTCAAAACGGAGCATGCGCAGTACGTCCGGCGCGGGAGCGCGCCTAATTTAAATGGTACACGCCCCATTTGAATTAGGCGGGCTTGCGCCGGACGTCTTTATGATACACTGCCGTAAGTTTACATGCAAGTGCTTGGTGAATCAGGCACTTGCGCTGAAAACTTGCGGCAGTGTAGCGTAAACACGATACATTACGCCGCCGGAGTTTTCTGTGAATCTGGCCCATAGTGAGCAGCAGAGGGCAGTGTCTGAGCTGGCCCTTGATACAGCTTCAGCTCGTATGAGTTGGAGGAATTGTACCCCCTCATTGCTATTAGTTGGAGGAATAGTACCACCTCATTGGTATTAGTTGGAGAAAAAGAGCCCCATCATTGGTATTAGTTGTAGCAATAGTGCCCCTTGATCATTGGTTTTATTTTGAGGAATAGTGCTTTGTCATTAGTATTAGTTGGGGGAGGGGGGAATAGTGCCCCATCATTATTAGTAATTGGAGGGGAACAATGCCCCATCATTGGTATAAGTTGGAGGAATAGTACCCCATGATTGTTATTAGTTGAAGTGAATAGTGCCCCATTATTGGTATTAGTTGGAGGACTAGTGCTTCATCATTGGCATTAGTTGGAGCAATAGTGTTTCATCATTGGTATCATTGGAAGGAATAGTGCCCAATCAATGGTATTAGTTGGAAGAATACAGCACCATCATTGGTATTAGTTGGAAGAATACAGCACCATCATTGGTATTAGTTGAAAGAATACAGCACCATCATTGGTATTAGTTGGAAGAATACAGCACCATCATTGGTATTAGTTGGAAGAATACAACACCATCATTGGTATTGGTTGAAGGAATAGTGCTTTATCATTGGTTTTAGTTGAAGGAATAGTGCCACATCATTGATATTAGTTGAAGGAACATTGCCCCATCAGTGGTATAATTTGGAGGATTAGTGCCTCATCATTAGTATTAGTTGGAGGAGCATTTCCCCTTAATTGTTATTAGTTGAAGGAATAGTGCCCCATTATTGGTATTAGTTTGAGGAATAGTGCCCAATCATTGGTATAAATGGGGATCTTTGGTATCAGTAGCAGGAAATATGCCCCACTGTCGAGTGGGAGGAATTGTGCCTTGTAGCAGTGGGCAAAATAGTGCCCCAAGGGCCAAATAAGGGACAATCAAAGGGCCGCATTCAACCCACGGGCCACAGTTTGGAGACCACTGACATATACTAATAAATGATCATGGTTTTCCAACCAGCTGGAGCATTAAAGACTCTCTATTTAAGCACAATACTCCTCACCTACCTTCACAATCTTAAATAGAAACATTTAATCGAATCGGATAAGCTGCCACTGAAACTGCAATAACTGACCCTTTCTTATCAAAAACATGAATTTTGCCTGGCTAGTTGACCGACTGGCCTCAATAGGGCCTTGGAACTTGTCAGTAAGGATTTCTGACTTTCCAGATCTGCATACTTTACATATGTTCTGAGTCAATACCAATGAAAACAAGAATATGTAAATTGGTGTTGCCAGATTCACTTTATTACACATACAGTAAGAGCAGAATTGAGATGGTAACTGTCTGTCTTCTTATCCTCTATGGTTTACAATAACTTACGTTGTACATACTGGAGGTTAAAGTATTGCTTGCAAAACTTGACACGATCTTTGCTATTTTGGATTTTGATTTGCTATAGTTAACATCCCTAGCAATGAGATGGCTTTTATACAGAAAGCAAGATATAGAGAGCCAGGAGAAATAGGTACACCAGCTACAAACTGAATGGACTGAAGTATGTCAAATGTATGTGTAGGGTAGGGGTCGTGTGGTTGTTCTCACGTCCTCCATGTTCTCCTCCTCGTTGGGCGCCAAGTGTGGGTCAAATACTAGAGGAGGCCTACCCTGGGGTGGGTTCTTCTGGGCTACACTAGGCACTTTGTACAGACTCACTGCCTCACACAGGGGAACTCTGCCTTCGACACATCACTGGATTTCCAGACTCTGGTAGAACAGCATTACGAAATTCCCAAGCTTTTTCCAAGGTTTTTTGCCCTTGGGCTTAAACCCCCTGTTCCTTCTATATCACACAGAACCAGCTGGATTGGAGTCTGTTTCTGGCAAAGTCAATAATTGACATGTTAAAGAGGGACTTCAAGCCCAGTGATCCTTCTGGGCAGTGGGAACTCTGACTTTGACACATCACTGGATTTCAACTCTGGTAGCATTACGAAATCCCCTGGCTTTTTCCTAGGTTGTCGCCCTTAGGCTCTAACCCCCTGTTCCTTTAATATCACATGGAACCAGTGGGTTGGACCCAGTAAAGCCCACCAAAAGAAAACCCAGTAAAACAATTAACTCTCGTCTTCTCAGCTTGGGCAATGATAACTATTACCTGCCTACATATGTGCTGAATTGATGCTTAATAAATGGTCATGAAAGGAAAGCTGTGGGCACACACAACAGTGGGGATCCTGGTAAGACCACACAAGTCGCACAAAGCTAAGTCATATATTGTGCCAGCAACATATTGCTACTGACAGCAGAGGCTTGGATTATACATTTCAAAGCATTTTTGGCTTCACTATATATAGACAATAAAACATGGTATATATTTATTGGTACCAAAAGTGGTATCTTTATTTCCCAGGCATAGGAGTTTGAAATTATTAATTTACTGGAATCAGGACTGGCATGCATGTACTAATACTAGAAACTGACATTATATTTTATAAACGTCTATAAAATATGATAGCAAAAGAGTGACATAAATTGGGTTGTACTTTGAAAAGTGTAATCCAATTTATGTCACTCTAAATGCACTCAGAGCATAACACTGAAAATATATCCAGATAAAGCTAGTGGGGTTAAGGAGTCTACAGACATTAGAGAACTTTTATGCAACCTGGCCATTTGTCGCCCAATTATGGAAGATAGGCTAGCACGCACAATGTTCCTCCTAACCCAAAATCACTGACATCTAAGTTCAAAATACAGTGGAACCTCGGATTACGAGCATAATCCGTTCCAGGAGAATGCTTGTAATACAAAGTACTCGCATATCAAAGCGAGTTTCCCCATTGAAGTCAATGGAAACGAAAATAATTTGTTCCGCATTGACTTCAATGGCATGCAACACCGCATGCGGCCAGAGGCAGGGGGACGCCTCAGAGCCTCGGAAACAGCCGGAAAGGCCCGAGGACACCTCGGCTGACCTCGGCAAACCTCGGAAAGGCTCGGGAACTGAGTATTTCCGAGACTTTCCGAGCATTTTCGAACTGCGCCCCCCACCTAAGGCCAAACACGGTACTGCACATCGCTTTGGCCTGAATCCTGCTCGTTTTGCGAGACAACACTCACAAACCGAGTTAGGATTTGTGAAAATATAGTGCTCGTATTGTGAAACGCTCGTTAACCGTGTTACTCGCAATCCGAGGTTCCACTGTACAGAGAATTCTATGAATATATGAGGGGCCAAGAAAGCAACCCCTTGTGAACAGTAGCTTTAGATAAAGGGTTTTATCCTCATTCAAGGTTTTATTGATGTCTGTGTCCCCATTGGTGAGATTCAATTGTTCTGGTGCTTGTTGTCACCGAGAAAGAAATGAAGGAGAAATAGAAAATTTAAGAGTCCCAACTGTTTAAGGGGAAACTCTACTAGGTTTGGGAGATTTTAACTGTTGTGTCTATGAGACAGGTAAATTCCCCCAATAGCACACAGACAGCAGGAAGGGATTTTAAACCTTCCTTAACCTATACATTTTTTTGAAATGTATGTTTTTACGACACCTTTACTTTAAACACAAAATTAAAGTAAAAAAATGTAGCTATTTATTTTACATTCCCGGTGATTTCTTGACCTAACCTGATTGAATCACTGTTGGTACAGTTTACCTTGTAGAAGGTCTGGGCTTCAGTCATGTTTCCTCCATCTCCTGTTCCAGGACTGAAGCCTCGTACACAAGTCCAAGGAACTCAACGGGCGAAACACATCGTTTTTCTCGTCAAGTTCCTTGTTAGGCTGTCGAGGAACTCGACAAGGCAAGTTTCTCCATTCCCGTCGAGGAAATAGAGAACTTGCTCTATTTTTGGCTCGTCGAGTTTCTCGACAGTTTCCTCTTCGAAAAATGTACACACGACCATCAGTGCATATAACTGCACACAGTTGGCACCCTCCACCTTGACGGTTGACTTCATCTCAGAAAGGCCAGTGTCGGTTCTCTAAATGTACAATTAACCTCCTAAATGTTAAGTAGTCCAGTGGTTTACTACTAAGTTAGAGAGCAGTATGAGGCATGTAAATAGCTAAACCTTCTTTTCAGGTTAGTGTGGGACTCTCTAATAGTTGACTGTAACATTGGTGTTCATTGATCCACTTAATAATTAAAAGATAAAAAAAAATCCATGTGCTGTACAATAAACCTTCCATGCTATCGCCTCCTATACCAGAGTCTATTAAAGTCCCATAAAATCCCATAGGAGGCTGGAATATGCAGCTGAAGCATAGCAATGCATTGTTCACCTTTTTTCAGCTCTACCAATTAACTGATCACTGTTGGTTCCCACACATGAACAAGTAGATTAGGCTACCCACATGCATAAAATAGTGGTCTTATGAAATGTGTTTTTTGTAGGTATTTGTTGATTAATTGAAGAAAAATTGTGCAAATTGTTACAAATCAAATGCAGTCCTTGCAATGGACCAACATTACAAGAATACATTATATTTTGGTCACTGAACAATGGGCACATGTAGTTCTCTGTTACGACATATCCTGTACCGGGAAACAAAGTTGTGCACATTTGCATGTGCATTGTGCATGAGTCACTGGCCCCAAATAAGTATGCAGATCAGGAGTTTTCCCTTTGATTTTCCCAATCCTCATATTTGTTGTGGCTTGGTGATTCAGAAAGTATTGAAGGCAGACAGCCTGTTTTAGTGGTATTTTTAGCTGGAGTTTACCCAGGTTAGTAGCTATAATTTTCTCAATACAAATTTCCTTTTAAATTAAGTCCTGTTAATGCTTTCCCTAGAAATTGCTTGACAGTTGCCTGCCATAGACATTTTTGCCCAGATCAACTAATAATCTCCTGTCTATAGGATGCTCCGCACCAATCACTGTTGCTGTTTCTGAGATAAACTACACCACGACGATCTGTCAGTATTACCTTTCCATTGATGTGTACAAGAACATTAGGCCAAGCAGGCTATTCTTGTCCATGCTTATAAAGAGCTTAGCCTGGGTGGTGGCCATATCATGATTACATAGTCCAACTATCCCCCTAATGTCTATGGTATTCTTGGTATTCTTACAGTAGGCTGCACAAGGGTACTTGCTACTATTTATAATAGCTGAAAATCCTATCTGTAGATCCCACTGAAACTATCTTCACTTTGTTACTAAGGGTTTAAACTTACTGAATGTAAAGCCTACTACACACAAGTAGAAAATCTATGAAAAATACCGCTTTCTAAGCGATCGTATGATAATCTAATCGTTAGGACATAGCTTTCAAGAGCCAATCAGGACAGGTCATGCTAAATTATCCGATGGGACAAGCACAACATTTTTTCTCATACAATACCAGATTTACGATTTTTGTTTAACCTCTTCAATACAGGGCATTTTCACCCCCTTCCTGCCCAGGCCAATGTTTAGTTTTCAGCGCTGTCGCATTTTGAATGACAATTGTGTGGTCATGCAACACTGTACCCAAATAAAATGTATGTTTTTTCATTCACCCACAAATAGAGCTTTCTTTTGGTGGTATTTGGTCACCTCTGCGGTTCTTATTTTTTGCGCTATAAGCAAAAAAAGAGTTACAAGTTTGAAAAAAAACACAGTGGGGGTTATTTACGAAAGGCAAATACACTTTGCACTACAAGTGCAAACTACAAATGCAAAGTGCACTTGAAATTGCACGGAAAGTGCACTTGGAAGTACAGTCACTGTAGATCCGAGGAGGACATGCAAGGAAAGTAAAAAACAGCATTTTAGCTCGCACATGATTGGATGATAAAATCAGCAGAGCTTCCCCTCATTTCAGATCTACCCCTCAGATTAACAGCGACTGCACTTCCAAGTGCACTTTCAGTGCAATTTCAAGTGCACTTTGCACTTGTAGTTTGCACTTGTGCAAAGTGGATTTTCCTACCGTAAATGACCCCCAATATCTTTTACTTTTTGCTATAATAAATATCCCAATTTTAAAAAACAAAAACACATTTTTTCCTCAGTTTAGACCGATATGTTATCTTCTACATATTTTTGATAAAAAAAATCACAATAAGCGTATATTGATTGGTTTGCACAAAAGTTATAGCGCCTACCAAATAGGGGATAGATTTATAGCATTTCTTTTTTTTTTTAAACCCAAAACCAAAAATGCAATATATTGGAGCTTGCCAATCATTAGATGTGGTGGCTGTAGTCGTTTTCCTTTTTTCAATTTTTTTTCTTCTGTTTTCACTTGGTGATCTCACCAGTAACGCACCTCCTGTATTAGAATGCCTCCACTCTGGATGAAGAAGCACAGGGAGCACCTTTGGACAGTAGCATTGTTTATCTGGGTGGAAGGGAGTGTTAGAAGTACTAGCAGATTTAGATACACTAACAAATTGAAGCTGAACTCCAGCTAATACTTTATAAGTGTAGCGCCCCCTTACTTTCAGTATGGGCACTACGCTAAAGTTAGTGAGGAATGGGAGAGTTATTTTGCTCCCATTCACAATTTGTTAAATTGAGGGCTGCTGTCATTCCTGAACTGTCCTGTGGGTCAGTCTGCGCTCCAGGGGTGTTATTTCCACCCCATGGGCGACAGGTGGCGCTAGAGGGGTTCTGGCAGAGCCACTTTTCCCCAGCAGCCAATTAGAGGAGTTTTCCCTCGTGGGGCATGCTGGGGAGGGGTATATCTGTGGAAGACGCCATGTTTTTTGGTTCTTCCCGCGGGTTCCAGGTTCCAGGTGCGGCATCCACCTTTAGGGTGCGCGCATCCAACGGACCCCGGCGATGGCCTTCCAGGCCGGGGTCGCATGCTACATGGAGCTCCATATTGCAGAGAGGGGCCCCAGTGACTTACTGGGTCCCCCGCTTTACTGAGAAGATCCCAGGCTGGGTGCCGCTCGATTGGGGGGTCGGCTTGAGGAGAACCCGGAGGCAGGTTGTCCAACAGGGCTTGAACGAACCATCGGGGATCTGGTGACCGGAATGTTGACAGGTACACTTTGCTGTCATCCGGTTACCTATGCTTAATCTACTGGGAGGATTCGCTCAATCCATCTATTTAGCTCATTTAAGTATTAGGCCTGTGGCAGAGGCCCTAGAGCCAGGCCTGTGGCAGAGGCCTGTTCCTCCCAGCAACACAAAGTGACACTTCGGCTGCCAGGCTTGTGGCAGAAGTCTGTCCGGGGGCACTTCACCCACTCTGGCTAGAGTGGCGACGAACTGAGATTACTACTTCTGTGCTACTGAGAGCAGGATTGCTCTTTTCTGTATCATTTTATACTCTACACCGTTTGGTGGGGTGGAAAGGTGACTTCATTTATTTGTTGTTACTAAATGACATTTTCTTTGATTTATTGTAGACAAGGATACAATTTGATATCCCTGAGGAAGAAATATTTTTAACTGTTTGAAACGCGTTGGATTAGCCACTGTTCGACTGTCTCCAAATCACTGGAGGTTTTGAATTCTGGCATTGTATCATTTGTTTCACTTTTTTCATTTCATGTTTTATGTCTTTCATATATGTAATACCCTTTTTTTGTATTAATACATTTTTCTATTTTTCTATATGCAATTTGTTATTTGTTGCCTATATAATCCCAATATCCAGAGGTTATTTCACACTATTTGAACTATCAAGGGATGACGGCAACTTCATGTTTTCATGCACGAGTTGATCTAATTTATCAATGCATAGCAAAGGACTACCAAAGCAATTCATTGCATTTATTTAAACTTAAAGGGTCACTAAAGGGAAAAAAAATTGCCTAAAATTAATGTCTGCAAGGTAGACAGATAGAATAGTGTAATGATTATGTTAAAAAAAATAGTAAATACCTATTAAATTCCTTCATCTATATCACCTCCGGCGTTCTAGTTTCTGTTCTCGCATTCACTTCATGGTTTGCATCGCTCGTTGATGTAAGAACTACATTTCCCAGTGTGAATTGCGGCACGCCCAGTAATTCACACCTCCTTGAAGTCTTTAACACGTAGAGAGCGTCCTGCCACACAGATGTAGTTCCCAGGAGGGGGTGAGCACGTTACTGACCACCGCAGTAAAGCCTCCCATCACGGTGGTCAGTAAAATCAGACAAGCAGGAAGTGAACAGAACAGAGAAGAAATAGAGCAACTTCTGAGCAAAAACGAACAATGAGGAAGTGAAAAGAGGAATGTCTGCAGGTAAAGGATGCTTATTATGATAAAAAAAAAAATCCTTTACAACCCCTTTAAGCCTAGTACAAGCGGGACAAAAATTCGGGCAGCATTCAGTACGGCAGCCGGTCTGACAGAAGTCAGCTGTTCGTCCAGCTTCTGTCGAAGGGTCATGACCGAAAAAGGTCTGTGAACAATAGCAGAAGTTGCCCAAATGGTGGCAGTAAAGAGCTGAAAAACCATGTGATTTGGTGAAAGTTGGCTGAAAAAGTCCTGCTGTGTGTATGCATGCATACCAAGTTCACGGCCAACGCCCTTCGGACAAAAATCCAGATGGAAGTCCGATCGTGTCTATGAGGCTTTAATTTGAAACGATGCTGAACAACTTCTTACGATTAGAACTGCAAAGACGACGAATAAACATAAGAAATGTACTTATAGCAGGATGGTGCCACAGCGCATTCTACCAACGCACCAATGAAAGTTCTTCTAAACATGTTCACTGGGCACCTCATTTCATGTTTTGGCAGTGTGCCATAGCCCCCAAGGTCTCCTGACTTTTCATTGTGTGATTTCTTCCTATGGAGGTACCTGAAGAGCTGTGTTTACACAAACCCCGTAATTTGAATGAATTGAAGGATGCCATCTGACAAGAAGTGCTCACGATTTATCAACAGCTGTTGACGCAAGTGATGGACATTTTCAAGTGAAGGATTGAAAGTTGCATTCAAGAGGATGATCGTCATCTAAATTACATTATTTTTCATAACTAAATTAATAACTCCCACATTAACCTTTTGGAAATACTTAGTAAATGACATGTCGCTGTATAGAGAAACATATTGTAATGGAGGATGCGAGGAATAATATGAGAGCATTTGGGCAAGCATTGGCTCACGCTGCTGTCAATCAAATCCAATCACGCGGGCCCCGGGGCCAAGTTCTGTAATCGGCGGCTATAGACGCCAAATACAGGACTCGGGAGCGTGCCCGCAAGGTAACCCCCTTGGGAGAGCGCTTCCCAGAGGCGGTTATGTGAGGCGGGAAGGAGCCGATATAGCCACCGGGACCCCAGGAAATGCCATTTGGGGCCACTCTGTACAAAACGAGCTGCACAATGGAGGTAAGTATGACATGTTTGTTATTTAAAAAAAAAAATTCGAACCTTTACAACCATTTTATTGTTTTTATTTGTTGTAATCAATATTAAGAAAAGGTATGTGAAAGCTCCTACAAGAGTGTGGAAGTTGAAGATTGAAAGTATATGTTGTAACATGTTTTTCTATTGGAAAATTAATAAAGAGATTTTGGAAAAAGAATAAGTAACACAAATGGCATGTTTTTGTAAAAATAAATCCATTTTGAGTTGAAAATCTACTGTTTTTCTCAAAACTCCGACTCCCATCGGTCACCCTGTATTTTAGCAAAAAATTTGCTTTTTAGTGTTTTTTTACCTAATATCTAATTTAGTGTTTTTCTCCTAAAATTTTCCCTAAATTCTAATATCACATTGCAGAAACAAATTTGAACTACCACCTTTTTATTCTACATGGTCTCTACTTTTAGAACTTATATACTGCTTGGGGGTTTTAACTAATCTTCAGGACTAAAATTATTACCGTGTACAAAAAAAAAGGCTCTGTCAATGAAAGCATTAACCATCCAAAAGGTAACAATTTAAAATTAAAAGGGGTTGTAAACCTTCCCGTTTTTTTCACCTTAATGCATCCTATGCATTAAGGTGAAAAAACATCCGATGATTGCTGGCCCCCCTGATTACTTGGATATGTAGAAAAACAACTGCGCTAAAAAATATAAAAATAAAATAAATGAATATAAAAAATAAATGAACAGTGAGCGGCCAGCACACAAACAAACAAAGTATGAGGCAATTTAGGAAATAAAGTGCGCTGCACTTTATTTCCTAAATTCCCCCTGATTACTAACCTGAGCCCTCGAATCTACCGCGTCGAGAACGCGCTTGATCTCGGCCCGGTCTTCTTGGCTCTTCATTGGATAGATTGATTGCAGTACAGCCATTGGCTCCTGCTGCTGTCAATGAAATCCAATGATGCCGGCGCCAGGGGGCGGGGCCGAGTCCAACATTCGTGTCTGTGGACGCAAATGCTGGACTTGGGAGCGCACCCGCAAGGTAATCCCCTTGGAAAAGCGATTCCCAGAGGGGGTTATCTGATGCGGGGAGGAGCAAAGACAGCCGCCGAAGGACCCCAGAAGATGAGGTTTGGGGCCACTCTGTGCAAAACGAGCTGCACAGCGGAAGTATGGCATGTTTGTTATTTAAAAAAAAAAATTAAACCTTTACAATCACTTTAATTGTTAGGGTTCATATACTTTTACAAAAACATGCCGCTAACTGCAGCAACCCATACTATCCAATCAGGAATCATTTTTTATATCTATGTTTTAAAGTGATGATTAGTTCCCATGGGTAAGTGCACACCATTGCTCCTTGCCCTGCTTTCCTAAATAGTCAGTTAACTGGAGAAATCTCTGTAACTGGTTAAACAAGGTTCATATAAAAAATGTTTAATCCCGAATATACTACAATCATGGGCAAGCAGTATATCTAGCTATCGTGCATTTAACACAATGACATAGATCATACCTCTTAGTAAATTATATTGAAAAACTCCATATACCGAATTCCCATTTAAACAAATACATTGCCTATAATGCTACCCAATCATTCTGCTGCCTGAGGCAAACAGAGAAAATCTGCCATGT
Source organism: Rana temporaria (assembly GCF_905171775.1). Taxonomy (NCBI): domain Eukaryota; kingdom Metazoa; phylum Chordata; class Amphibia; order Anura; family Ranidae; genus Rana; species Rana temporaria. The sequence continues at coordinate 49,783,261 of NC_053500.1, read as the reverse complement.
TTTTATTAGTGCAGTCGCTTTATTCATTATCGGCTTAATAAAGAAATCACTATTTCAGACAATGGCAGTGAAATTTTAATTGCTTCTTTATAATGTATTTCTCCACACTCCCAAGATCCTCGGCAAGAAAGGTCCTCTCCAGGCTGAATCCTTCCATGGCTGCTGCTTTATGGCTGACAGTTCTTCTGTGTAATACAGCAGGCTTGGGACACTGGTTTGAAAAATTAAATAATTTGTTGAATTGTTTTGCTGCATCCGTCACCTAAAGGGAAACACGGAACGCTGTTTATGGCTTCAGAAATGGTCATAATGAAAGGGCGTCCCTGTTTTTTACTACACGTTCTAGTGAAATTCTCAATCTCGCTTTAAAAAAAAACATTACACTAAAATAATTAATTATAATGTTTCTAATTGATGCTTGCACATCGACATCAGTTTTTCCTGCTGCCATCAGACATATACTCTAGAGGGGGGATTCACAAAGGCCTAAGGCGTTATTTTCAGTGTTGCAATTTTTTTTTAATTTACAATTTAATTTGCACATTTTTTTTACTCTCAGGTGTATAACATTTGAATAGCATTTTGAGCAGTTATTATAATTTTTTTTTTTTTTTGCATAGGTTAACAAACTGTGCATGTTTTTCTTTAGCTGCCCATTTACAACTTTTTGTATATCTTGCTTTTTGACAATTCAAGTTGTCAGTTTTACTACATACAGTAAAATATGTATTTTTGCTACTAGAAATATATTATTTTAGATACACTGTGTGCCTGCTTATAAAATGAAAAAAATGTGAAGTTTACGCAGATTTATCTGTAACACAACATTAATTCTTTGCGGAAGTTTCAAATCATGGTTTGGGAATATTTTGACTTGCTACATGTGTATTTGATAGATTCTTTCGATTTTCTTTAAATTACAATGATCATTCCAAATTTGTTTGATTTGACATCAGCTTTTTTTTAGGTTGAAAATATTTTGTCAGAAATAAAAAATCAGAACAATTCGGAATCAGGATACAGAAAAAAAAGGGGGAAAGGGGAAGACAAAAAGGTGTAATGGTTTTTATCATAGTACAAAATGGTTTCACAAATACAATAAGTCCCAGACATAGATGTGCGCAGCCTACTGTATTAGGGTGTGCACCCCAAAGCTCAAACACACATGCACACACATAGCAGTAGGGCAATAGACAGTGTCGGTAGAGCAACGAACGATGTCAGTAGGGCAGAGACTGGTGTCAGTATTTTTATTATTATTTTTTATAATCATTTTTACAATAATTATTATTGTTTTTTACATTTTTTTAGAAGCCCCATCGAGGGGACTTTGGTGAAATATCAGGGGTCTAAACAGACCCCTGATGTCTCACTTTTGAGACAGAGAAAAGGACTGAGGACAGAGATTCCCCAGTCCCTTTCTCTGCAGATTAGGGTGTGCCCAGGCACATCTGGCACACCCTGTGCGCACGCCTATGGTCCCAGATAAGAGACCTGTATCGGTTAACCATCATACAATTAGAATGCGATTGATAGAAAGAAAAAGGGGAGGGAAGAGAAGAGAAGGAAAGGAAAAATAAGACAAAATATAGATTAAATCGATAAAATGTATATCACAGAAATCATATGACTCCTGGGTATAAGTTCTAAATAAAGTAGACCAAAAAAATAAGGGAAGGGAAAGCTACATGATGAAGTACACCCTATCTACTTGTTAATCTGCTACAGAACTTATTGGAGGTTAAGTAATATTAAGTAGGTATACATATGTACCACAATTTATTCTGCTTTTCCCATGTATCCATTTCTTTAGCTTGCCTTTCCTCAATAAGCATGATGTCATTTATGAGATCCACCCATGAATTTATGGAAAAGGGTAACGGTAGTCTTCCAGAATATGGAAATAAACTGTCTTTTACATCATTATGTAATTTACCGGCCCCTTCTTTTTCTAAATGTACACAGAGAACACACTCGCTCACTGTTTTCTTTCATAGCTGAAGCATTGTAAAGTGTTTTACTTACTAAGTAAGTGTTTACTATGCTTCAGTTTGTAAATGAACAGGAAGCCCCTCAACACAGAGCACTTCCCATTCATTCACTGTCCAGTACAGCTGAGGCTGCAGAGAAAAGCATGTGTGCTTGAGCTTTGGGGTGCACACCCTAATGTAATAGGCTGCACACACCTATGGTGACAACAGTTTGTGCAGTGTTTACAATGTAGAGGTGGGACAGCACAATTACAATACAGTTCAATTTAGAAGGGACAGGAGGGCCCTGCTTGTGGAGCTTACAATCTAAAGGGAGGGAGAGGTGGTACAAAAGGTAATAGCTGTGGGGGATGATCTGCTGAAGGGGGCTCGGGTACAGTTCCTAGGTGGGGATGGGGTAGGCTTCCCTGAATAAATGAGTTTTCACGGATCACCTAAAGGCGAACAGGTTACGGGCTGACCAGACATACTGGGGCAGGAAGTTCCAGAAGATAGGAGAGGCTCTGGAGAAGTCCTGGAGGCGAGCATAGGAGGAGGTAACAAGGGAGCTAAAGAGCAGGAGGTCCTGGAAGGAGCAGAGAAGACGATATGGTGATATCTGCAGTTGAGGTTGATGATGTAGCTGTGGGCGATGTTGTGGACGGCCTTGTATGTTGTGGTTAGTTTTTTTAATTTTATACGGTGGGGTAGGGGAAGCCAGTGAAGGGATTGGCAGAGAGAAGCAGCAGTCACGGATTGGTTAGTGAGGTGTATTAGTCTAGCAGCAGCATTCATAATAGACTGAAGGGGAGCCTGTGTAGAAGTAGCCCAGTGACAAGAGAGTTGCAGTAATCGAGGCGGAAAATAACCAAGGAGTGAATAAGCTGTTTCATGGTGTCGTTAGCCTGGAAGGGGCGAATTCTGGAAATGTCACAGAGGTTAAAGCGGATCTCCCACGCCAAAAACGTTTTTTTTTTAATGGCTCTTTAAAAGTCTTTAAAATGACCCTAATTAGCGCTACTCACGTGTACTATCTCCCCCGGCCGCTCCGCTGCTATACAGTGGCAAATAACAATTTATATTCCTCCATCCGGTTCCTGCTCCATTTTAACTGTGGGCATAAGCCCACAACTCGGCACTTCCTTGTTCCGGTGGATCTGTGTAATGGAGATTGTTCAAAACGCCCGCCCTCTTTGCTTTGTTTACATCCGCGTCACTTCCTGCTACATGAAGTCACGCGATGTTTGCTTTCACAGGGCCAACTTTGATAATTAGGGAGCTCAGAGACAAGCTCCCAGAAGACACAGCGCGGGACAGGAAGCCATAAAAAACCCGACGGAAACCCGAGGGGATGCAGACCGGAAGACATACTAGTGCAGATGGTACAGTACATTTTTTTAATCTAAAACTATCGTATGTAGCATTGATTTGTACCGTTAGTAATATTAACATTAAGTTAAATTGAGGGTGGAGCTCCGCTTTAAGGTGACAAGATGTAACCAGTGATTAAATGCATTGAACCCAACAGAACAGAGTCTTTAGCCAGTAAAAAGGACTCAAGCATTGATCCATTCCATGAACCCCTGTCCCAATTCAATACCTGACCTGAAAGGAAGTCATCCAATGGTCCTTTTCACAGTCACATACACATTTACATACTAGGGCTAATCTGAGAGTCAGTCAGTCTCCCTACAAACTTTTTTTCTTGTTTTTACATTGTGAGAAGAAACAAGCATAACTACACAAATATGTGAAGAACATAGAAATTCAGCTGGTACAAAGAGGGTGCAGGGATAAAAAGGGTATTTTTAATAAGAACAAGGGAATTTTTCATTTATATAATGATAATCATCTGTAGGTGTACAGAGGTCTCAGCAGTGCAGTGTAACAGGATATACTGGAGTTTGGAAATCACCATCGGGGTGTGTTATTCAAAGCTGGCACTGGTCCACTGGATGGCTATGAATGATGGTGATTTTTAAAGGCTAAACACAAGCAGCTATTTTTTCCAAAGAAGCAAATAGTATAACAAACCGCCATGACACTTTGGAATGTACATTTAAACCAGAATTGGGATATTGAGACATCATTGCAGCTGCCCTCTTTCATCAGTTTGCACCGTGATAAGCCTTGTTTATTAAACAATGGAGGATAAAAGGGTGCTTATTTTACTAATAGCAGCAACTGAGAATATGGACAATATCTAAAAGAGGAAGTCCAGCGTTGTCCTCCAGTTTCTCCCACTGCTGTTGGTCCCTGGTGCTGCCATCTTGAATTTGGAAGCTGACTGTGTCTTCTTAAGGAATCACAGCTGGCTTCCCATTGCGCATGGGCTAGATTGTTTGGCACTGTGTGACACGTGATGCGTACCAGGGAGCTGCTGGGGGAGGGGGGGTGGGGAAGCTGTGGGTCCAAGTGGATGTAATTCTCCCAAAGGCAAGAGTTAAGGAAGTATGAGCTGGTACTCGTCAAAATAGATATCCAATCCATGTTAAAAAAAGCACACTTAAAAGTTTTAGGAGGGTGCAGAGGAGGATAGCCGAGGGAAAAGCACAGAGGCGCCACTCTAAGCGTAGTAGAATAAAAGATTTTAATGAGCAATACTCACAAGAGTGGGATTGTAATAGGCATGTCTGACAGAAGTTTGTCAATATGTCCGGGAAGAGAGTTCATCCATTTGGCTCTGCGCTGGTGGAGTGGAGCTGGTTGCACCAGTGTTCGTCGGCATTTCTGGGAGCTCTGCCACAAGAACTTATAAGCCCTTTTCCAACATGACCCCCGCTAGGCCTGATGAAGGAGCGCATGCTCCACAAACGTGTAGCCTATTGGTCCACGAGACAACCCGGAAGTAGTGTCATCACCCTGATCTACCGCTGACCCGGAACTATCGTCATCCTCCCGGCTCCCTGTGTGTCTGAGGTCCCGGAAACGTTGGCGAACACCAGCGCAACCAGCTCCACTACACCAGCGCAGAGCCAAATGGATTAACTCTCTTCCATATTGACAAACTTCTGTCAGACATGCCTATTACAATCCCACTCTTGTGAGTATGTACACCTATATTGCTCATTAAAATCTTTTAATTTACTACGCGTACACACGGTAGTTTTTTGTGATGAAATAAAAAAACGGTTTTAAAAACGTCAATTAAAATGATCTTGTGTGGGCTTCACATCGTTTTTTATCTTCTAAAAAACGACCAAAAAAAATTCGAACATGCTTCAATTTTTTTATGTCGTTTTTCAAAATGTAGTTTTTTGTGTCATAAAAAATGATTGTGTGTGGGCCAAAACGACGTTTTAAACGACGTTTTAAACCCGCGCATTCTCAGAAGCAAGTTATGAGACAGGAGCTTGAATGGAACAGAGTGGCGTCGTACACGCTTTGCTAGAGCATTTTCAGAAAACGATGGTGTGTGGGCAACGTCGTTTTTTATGATGAAGTTAGAAAAACTTCGTTTTTTTTCATGATGAAAAACTTCGTTTTATTTCATCACAAAAAACGACCGTGTGTACGCGGCATCAGAGTGGCGCCTCTGTGCTTTTCCCTCAGCTATCTCAAGAACCGCTTCTCTCCTTTACTGGGCTGCCTTCAAAGTGTGTTGTTATTATAGACTATATGGACTTATGATGGTTATACATTTGTGGATGGTTCAAGCGCCAACTCTTTCCCATGTGTGCAGAGGAGGATTAGTGTCTCTCCCATTTTTGAGTGAAGGTCCGATGTAGGTTGTGTGTTCAAAGCAAAAATTATTCAGTACATAACCTGCACATTTTTTTCAGGTGTGGTATTTACTCCAGTCCCTTTTCATTCAATATAGCCAAAGCCACAATGTAAAAGTGTCATACTTACGAACTACCTGAGCATGCATCAGAAACAGCAATGGAACTGCCATAAATTAGGCGCAGAACTTTTGTCCTACGGCCATACCCCCAATGCTGTTTTATTGAATCACGCCAATAGTCTCTTACATTTACATCCCCTATTGTAAGGCTTCAGTGAAAAGTCCCAGAGCAGGCGTACTGTTAACTCACATAACAATCTGTGCATGCTTCATTGATCAGCATGAAACATTCACACCCCCCCTTTACATTTTTTAAACAGAAAGGGGTGCTTGTGAGGCAAACATTACAGAGAGTCTTTGATTGACTCCTTCAACACAAAGAGAGCCATGGCCTGAACACTAAGAACTTTATAAATTGTTGTTGCAGTGTGGTCATTCTGTGATGCATGTCTATAGCAGCCTATTACAAGAGCAAAATGTAAAAAAATATATATATCTTTTAAATGGACACTTATCACTTCTGCACGCTCAATGGGGGGCAATGGAATGCTGGGTGAATTATTCCTTTGTAGCCCATAAACTTTTCTTCTGCCTTTCATGCTCTGAACATATCTGTTATTATGGTTTGCACCCCAGACATTTATTATGATTCCATGTATTACTAAAACCTGGTGTGTTAATATGTATGCAGTCACCCCAACCTCAGCTGGTTCTCCTAAAACTATGGAAACAGTGTAAAAAGTGTAAATTTGGTGTGAGAGCTAGTTTGATTTAATTGATCCAATAAAGACTTCAAAGAATATGATATTTTTTTCTGTTCCAGAGATATTTGGTCAAATGTATTTATAATATATATAAATATATACATTTTTTTTCATAGACATCTCAAATAAGATGGTCCTACAAGGTATTCTTATTATTAATGTTACAGCATTATAGTGTAAGTGCAAATACATATGTGGCCCCAGTGCCGGCCCAAGACATTGTGCTGCCTGGTACCAAGAATGAAATGCTGCCCCACCCAAAAAAATTACGCCCACCAAAATGCCCCCACATCCATTATTTTATATCATGATAACTAAAGTGGACCTATCATGGCTCTACACATGTAAATATGAGTATAAAAAGGACCTGTTATGGCTCTAGTCATGCAATTAACCCCACAGTGGAGCGGAGAGCGGAACGGGAGGAGCGGTCGGGCGGCAATTAGCCCCACAGTGGAGTGGAGAGTGGAGCTGGCTGAATGGGATGGCGTGCAGGCAGGAAATTTGCTGCCCCCCTGAAAGTGCTGCCTGGTACAATGGTACCATCAGGTCCCATGGTAGGGCCGGCCCTGTGTGGCCCATGCCGTGATTGGCTGGCGAGGGAACAGCAGCTCTCTGATAAGATTATCTTTGTGCAAAGTCCATTTGTTAGATATACAGCCAGCAGGGCCGGATTCCAGACAAGGCCAACAAGGCCAGGACTCGGGGCGGCAGTGGGTGCAGGGGCGGCACTGCGGCTGAGAGGAGAAGACACTTTCACTTTCATTTCGGGAGTTCCTCCCTGTCGTGTCACGGATGGTGAGAGGAGAGAAAACAGAGAGAAGATAAGGTGAGATGGTTCTCAATGTAATTTCCCCCGGCGGATAATGTCCCCCCTGCACTGCGCAGGCGGGGGCGGCATTGAAGGACCCGGCCTTGGGGCGGCAAAAGGAATAAATCCGGGCCTGACAGCCAGGGCTTTTCTTCAGCTGGAACTTGGTGGAACTCAGTTCCACCAACTCTGGCTTAGGCCCTATGCTACCTGCTCAACACTATCACTTGTAAATACACAAATCCGGCTTCTGTGTTTACAAGTGACACCTTGTCTCTCAGCAGCTCCCACAAATCTGGTCTCCTGAGTGGCCCCCACTGAGTGCAGGATGGGGACAAGGGAGATGTGGGTTCCTGGGGTGCAGTGCAGATACTGACACCCTCACTGGATGATCTCCCTGCAAATGAGAGAGGTGGAGCAATTTACAGTGTGCGGGGAGGTCCTAGAGCCGGCTGGGAAGAGGGGTGAAAGTGAGATGTGGATGGGGATGCAGAGGTAAGCAGCTGTGGAAGAAGGCTGAACTCTGCACTCTGTGTGTAGCACACACCTGAACTCTGTATGCAGCACACCCCCAAACTCTGCACTCTGCGCTCTAGTACACACATGAACTCTGCACTTAATACCCCTTTAAGACCCGCCCACTGTTAGTGAAAAATGACCACACCCAGTATTTGATGCTGTTTGGAGGGTGTGTGTGGAGGTCACTTGGGTTATGGGGGGGGTCATGGTTTAGTTATTGCCCCTTTGTTTTTTTTAAAAAAAATGCCCTGTGCACAGCACAATGCAATGTAATGATGGGCTTACATTGCTGCCCTTATTGTCTCTGTCTGATCATTGATATATAGGGGATTAAAGGAGACAAATTGAGAGGAACTATGTAAAAACATTTAAAAACATTTAAGTATTTTAATGAATTCATAGCTGGATTATAAGAATATTTTTTATATCTAACAACACTTACACTATTACTTTATGTCCCTCCCTATTGTGATAAGGAATCATTGTCAGAAAAGGAAAATGCATTAAAATGGATTTTACTAATCTGTGTATGTATAATTTATTAACCATAACAAATTCAGAGCAATGCTACAGGGGCAATAGGGAGCTTAATATGAGGTGCCTGCAGGAATTTTATTATTTAGACGATCCTTGTTCCAACTCTGATTGCTGCCAGTCTCTGTCCTGAGAAAGAGAAATTGTCCCGGGAAAATCCGTCAAGTGCCCCTGGTAAGCATCACACCTGAAATGTCGATCTGCTCATGGAAGTGCTCCCTCTCTTCTACAGGTCCTTCCAGAAATCTTTTGGCTTAGCTGCCTGTGACCTATGATGTCACTTCCAAAAATGTTCCTATGTACTTTGCTATTTAATCTGGTTTGAAGCATACTAACCCAGTAGAGTCAAGCCTAAAATGTTACCAACAAGTTTTTTTTGGTTACCATTCATTTTAGACAAAACAATGTGATATGCTGTTCTTGAACTTAAAGCGGGAGTTTACCCAAAAATCAACTTTCTGCAGTTAGATCCAGCATACTGCTGACATCTGCAGTATGCTGGTCTTTTTATTTTTATTTTGGTACTTATCGTTATAGCAGTATTTCTTCTATGGCTCAGAGCGGGGATTACCTTCTGGTATAGGCGTTCCCGAAAACAAGCAAGTTGATTGACAGCCTTCGATAGCGCATCACGGCTTCCGAAAATCCACACGAGTGACACTCGGCAATTTACGGCGCCTGCGCAGTCAGCTCTACACGGCAGGCGCAGGCGCCGTAAACAGCCAAGTGTCACCTCGGCTGTTTTCGGAAGCCGTGACGCGCTATCGAAGGCCGTCAATCAACTTGCTTGCCTTCGGGAACGCCCATTCCCCGCAGGATTCCCCGCTCGGAGCCATAGAAGAAATACTGCTATAACGATAAGTACCAAAAAAAAAAAAGACCAGCACACTGCAGATGTCAGCAGTATGCTGGATCTAACTGCAGAAAGTTGATTTTTGGGTGAACTCCCGCTTTAAACTTCTTGAATTTTTATAGGAAGCATCTGGAAATGGAAAAAGACCAGACTATAGAGCTGCAAACTGCTCAGCAGGATTGCCTACATAGAGTGTTGTAGTCACAAATAAATGCCCATATATTACGCATTGTTTCATTTAATTAAAAGGCATTTCTCCATAACAGAATCAGACTGAGCTACTAAAACTAGCATGCAAACATTGCAGCTGTGATTAGGTCACCATGTCTTCACAATTAATTTTAATGTAGGATTTGTATAATTCACCACAATTAGATAATCATACCTGGGAACTTGCCAGTATTTTCACTTAGGCTGCCAGCTCTCCGGGCTTCAGGCTCTGTTCTCCAGTTGTTTGCTGACTCTCAGGAGTGATGGTAAACAGCCCTTGCTCCATTCCTTGTTCCACTCCCTATTCTCAGGACCACAAGTTTCTTGGTATGCAGATAGCACTTCACAGGGTCAGCAGAAGTGCCTGTCCTGCAGCCTATACCGTGTAACTTCCTTGTTTTTTACGCCTTGTATTACCACTCACATCCAAACGTCCAAGGCAAGCCCGAATCTGAAAATTATGAGAAACTTCTTGTGGCATGTAAGGGAGCGAGGAGTGGATTAAGCGGAAGTTCCATTTTTGGGTGGAACTCCGCTTTAACCTCCCTGGCGGTGTTCCCGAGTCTGACTCGGGGTGGAATTTTTTGGCTCCAATCGGTAACCCCGAGTCAGACTCGGGCTCGCCTCGCAGCATCCATAGGCAGGGTTTACTTACCTTGTCCCTGGATCCAGCGATGCCACCGCGCTGTGTAAGCGAGGGGGACCTCGCTCGATTCACACAGTGCCTCTGTGTGCCGCCGATCTCCGCTCCCTGCGTCGTTACGACGCACGGGAGCGGAGAACGGCGCCAAATTCAAAACGTAAACAAACACATTACATACAGTATACTGTAATCTTATAGATTACAGTACTGTATGTAAAAAATACACCCCCCTTGTCCCTAGTGGTCTGCCCAGTGTCCTACATGTACTTTTACTGCCTGCAAACTGTAGATTGCCCATAGCAACCCAAAGTGTCCCTTTTATGTCAAAAATGGTTTTAGAGCAGCTAGAAAACAGCGATAATAAATTATAATCACCTGCAGAATTGTGCGATAGCGATTTGTGGGGAAATTCGTCATAAAAAAAAATAAAAGTAATGACAGTGACAATTCTGCAACTGAGCAAATTTCAGTGATTTGAGTTGATTACATTATTGAATAATTTTATTATAATTACATTATTATTTGTTATAATTATTTATTATATTATAATTTATAATTTTGTTTTTAAAAAAATGTCATACCCGGGATGCCTACTAGACTCTTGTTTGGTCAGATTTAAGTGAGTTTGGGCTTTCACACTGGAGAAACAGCAGCCGCTGTTTGGGGTCGGTTTGCAGGCGCTATTTTTAGCCCAATAGCACCTGCAAATGGCCCCAGTGTGAAAGGGGCCTTAAGGTATCACTCATGGATAGGAAGAATAAATATCATTAAGGTGATAAATGGTCCCAAAAATCATGTATAAATTTCAAATGATGCCCATTTTTCTACCCCAGACATACTTTAAAACACTGGAACATATAATAACTAAGTTCATATGGCAGAGTAGGAAACTCTCGATACTAAGGAGGGACAAAATGCAGGGCGGTTTAAAAGTACCAGATTTAAAAAAATAATATAAAGCAATATTAATATCACGAGTGATGGAGTGGACAAAGGAAAAGAATGAGAAAAGGTGGGTACAAATAGAGAACACTTTGAGTGAAACACGGTTGGGTGGAATCATTTGGATCCCACCTCAATATAGAGCACTGTGGGAGAGTACCCATGTAATGACACGGAACGTTCTAAGAATTTGGGATTTAATACATAAACAAGGAAAATTAAAATATAACTCACCACTAACACCAATAAAGGATACTAATTATTTTGCATCATGAAAAGGGAAAGATGGCGTATGGATGAAAAATGTAAAGGCACAAATAAAAGACATAATAGAAAAAGGAAAATTATGCACTTTCCAGAAATTAAAACACAAAACAGATTTGATGGTGATTAATGAATGGCGCTACCTTCAGTGGAAACATTTTGTCATCACATTGCCACAACCATTAAGATCAGCGGGTGATCTAAGGCCACTAGAGAGGTTGAGTGAGGCAACAAACATAAAAAACTGGGTATCACGATCTATAAAATTCTTATGGAGATGGATGGACAGGAGGTCCCGCCATTCATAAAAAAATGGGAAAAAGAACTGGGAGCACTAGGGAATAATCAAAAATGAAGAAAAATAAGGAGATTGGTACATAGCTCTGCAGTAGATATTAATAAAGCTGAGATGAATTATAAATGCCTTACAAGATGGTATAGAACCCCCCAGACATAACTCGCAAATATCAAACAGGGAAATCGCCATATTCCTGGAGGGGATGTAAAGTAGTGGCAACAATGGCTCACATTTGGTGGGATTGTCCAAAAACAGAAAGATATTGGAGTGAGATTTTACAGTTTAAGGGATTGTAAAGGTTTGTTTTTAATTTTCTAAATAGGTTCCTTTAAGCGAGTGCATTGTTGGTTCACTTCACTTTCCTTCGATTTCCCTTCGAAATGTTTTTTTTTCTTTGTTTTCTTTGTCTGAATTTCTCACTTCGTGTTCCTCCTCAGTAAGCTGTTCTAGCCCACTAACCACCACTCGGATCAGGGGAGGGCTGGCAGCCTTAGGCCTGGGGGGCAAGTCCAGTCAAGTGGCCCATAGAGCGTGGAAAAGTGATGGATAGAGGAAAACAGTCTAATGCCGCGTACACACGAGTCTGATGAATACGATCTGATGGACCGTTTTCATCAGGTGAACCGATTGTGTGTGGGCCCCATCGTTTTTTTTCCCCATCGGTGAAAAAATGTAGAACCTGTTTTAAAATTTTGTGGGGAAATCGATTGGTTAAAAATTAACGCATGCTCTAGGCTTACCTATAGGTAGAAGTCACTAAAAAGGGTTTACAACCGCTTTCATATACTTTATTTTGCACTACCCCTACTAACAAAGGCGGCGCTAGGCTTTGTGAGGACTTAGGCAAAACTTAGACATGAGGCCCCACTCACACCCATAATGGGAAAAATTATTACATTTTTAGTGCAGAGTCCTTGCATGAGGAGATTGGTCCCACACATCTGCAGGCAGTGCCATCATTCTTCCCGATGCTGAGCTTTCCTCCGTCGGGCAAATTAGGCGGCCATAAGACCCCTGCGAGCGTAAGGCCTTAGGCGACCGCCTAATTTGCCTAATTAAAGAGCCGCCTCTGCCTTCTAAATACTGTATGGTTGCCAGGAGTGAAGAGAGGAAGCCATGCATAAGCTCCAAATTGCAAGTTGGGGTTTAACCAGGGATGGACTGGCCATTGGGACTACAGGGAGTTTCCCGGTGGGCCGATGGCTCAGTGGCCCGGCTTCAGTTACAGCGGACTGGCGCCCCCCTCTGCTCCTCTGTCTCTCCCTTCCCACAGTGCTCACCTCCTCTTCCTCCCTGCAGCGTTCACCTGGGGGGAACAGAGAAGCAGGGGGAGGACCAGAGGAGCAGGGGGAGGACCAGAGGAGCAGAGGGGACGACAGAGGAGCAGGGAGTGACGACAGAGGAGCAGGGGGGAGGGGACAGACAGCTGACTCAACATCTATGGCCTGGGAGTTTCTCACTTCTGCCTAATCTTGTCCCATAAGGGGGGCAAGGAACTGATTCTTTGCCCCGTGTTAAATAATGTCTAGCTTCCCCACTGGTACTGCCTATAAGAGGACCAGTACCAGCCGTTCTACTCTAAACGTAGAATGGCTAGTGGCTAGTGAAGGGGGAGAGGGGGCTTGGGTGGCTGGGGGGTGGTTGCCCGGCTGCCATGGGAGAGACCTGTCAAAGTGGGCCAGTCTGGATGAAGTGCAGGGCCAAATTTCTGTCCCAGTCCAGCCCTGGGTTTATCTAACTTCACATTGATGCTACTTTTAAATCGTGCCACTTGATTTCAAAGTAGCAAGGTCAGCGTGATTTCAGCGGCTACTTGATGGACATCTGTGTGGCTTCATGCATAGTATTTTTTTGTATTTCCTTCTAAGCAGGTTAATATATAATACTGTTAATGAATTTTTCATATTTATATTCTTCTACCAGCAGGCGGTGAGTGCAGTGCAACAGAGCCGCCTAACCGTCAAGCTGGTTTACTACTATGCCGTGTGGATGAAAAGACGTGGTCATTAGAACATCAGGTTACACATCTACAGCTGAATGAGTTGGAGGAACAACGCGTCAGCTGAGAGGATGTCCATGTGGATTTATAATACAGGAGCAACTAGCAGGTGCAGGGCTAGTGCTGTGTAAATGAAACAAGGAGGCACCATAAAGGGTTTCATTCAAACGTGCTGTGAAATTTATGATCAATAAAACAGTAAGCGGTGTGTCTTCTTGTTTCTTTGCCCATTGAATGTAGTAAATGTGGTATACCCAGGAGCAATGGGCACTGTCATTTAAGACTATATATCATGGAACCTGCAATCTGGGTTGTGAATCAGGTGCTATATTTAGAACTATAAATAACAAAGCCTCGAAGCAAAATGGAGCCCCAATCTCTGCGGCTCTTCGTTGGTAGCCAGTGGCATAGATTCCACGCCTAATAATAATGGTTATAAAAAGAAAACACCGGGGGCCATATTCTCACCAACACTACTCCTTTTCCATTGCAGCCAGACAAACTGAACCTGGCATTTGTGGACTGATGCACAGAAAGAATTCCTCAATTTTCAAACCAGGCTTTGATTTTTTTTTTAACAGCAGGGGGTATTAACCACTTCAGCCCCGGACCATTTGGCTGGCCAAGGACCAGACCACTTTTTGCGATTCGCCACTTCGTTGATTTAACTGACAATTGCGCAGTCGTGCGACGTGGCTCCCAAACAAATCTGACGTTCTTTTCTTCCCACAAATAGAGCTTTCTTTTGGTGGTATTTGATCACCTCTGCGGGTTTTTTGCGCTATAAACAAAAATTGAGTGTAAATTTTGAAAAAAAATATATTTTTTTAACTTTTTGCTATAATAAATATCCCCCCAAAAAATATAAAAAAAACGTTTTTTTCCTCAGTTTAGGCTGATACGCATTCTTCTACATATTTTTGGTAAAAAAATCCGCAATAAGCGTTTATTGATTGGTTTGCACAAAAGTTATAGCGTCTACAAAATAGGGGATTGTCTTACGGCATTTTTATTAATAATTTTTTTTTCACTCGTAACGGCGGAGATTTTTATCGTGACTGCGACATTATGGCGGACACATTGGACACTTTTGGCGCTATTATGGGACCATTCACATTTATATAGAAACAAGGGGAATGCCTGTCGGCGCTTTGGGACTTTAAATGAGACAACATCCTAAGATGTGTCTCCATCCCGTATTTGTGAATATAGAAACAAGGGGGCAGATTCACGTAGAATCGCCTTACTCTGCGGCGGCGTAACCTATTACATTTACGTTACACCGCCGCAAGTTTTACGGGCAAGTGCTTGATTCACAAAGCACTTGCCTGTAAACTTGCGGCGGCGTAGCGTAAATCCGTCCGGCGCAAGCCCGCCTAATTCAAATGGGGCGTGTATCATTTAAATTAGGCGCGTTCCCGCGCCGAACAAACTGCGCATTCGCCGTCCCTAAAATTTCCTGACGTGCATTGCGCTAAATGACGTCGCAAGGACGTCATTGGTTTCGACGTTAACGTAAATGGCGTCCAGCGCCATTCACAGACGACTTACGCAAACGACGTTAATTTTCAAATTTCGACGCGGGAACGACGGCCATACTTAACATTGGCTAGACCGCCTAGAGGGCAGGTTTAGTTTTACGCCGCGTATCTCTACGGAAACGGCGTACATTTACTGCGACGGGCAAAGCGTACGTTCGTGAATCGGCGTAACTAGTCATTTGCATATTCTACGCCGACCGCAATGGAATCGCCACCTAGCGGCCGGCCTAGAATTGCAGCCTAAGATCCGACGGTGTAAGTCACTTACACCTGTCGGATCTTAGGGAGATCTATGTGTAACCTGATTCTATGAATCAGGCGCATAGGGCCAAATTCTCAAAAAGTCTGCCTAACTTAAATTTCAGCAGTTAAGTTACACTGACTTAAAATTTCTACCTAAGTGCCCGATCGTCAAAGCACTTAGGTAGAAATTTCAGGCCGTGTAACTTAAGTGCCGCCGTCGTAAGGCGGTCCTCCTCTCCTGGGGGCGTTTAAAATTTAAATGAGGCGCGCTCCCGCGCCGGCCGTACTGCGCATGCGTGTGACGTAATTTTCCCGACGTGCAGCGCGCGAACGTAATTAACGCCGGGCGGCTTTGAGAATTTCGACGGGACACTAAAGTTGCGACGGGTGAAAAAAAAAGACGCGCCGGGAAAACAAATAATTATAAAAAAAAATGACAGCGTCGCTCAGCATGCATTCCTGAGAGGGAGAACTCCATGCCAATTTTCAAAGAAAAAAACGGCATGGGTTCCCCCCCCAGGAGCATACCAGGCCCTTAGGTCTGGTATGGGTTGTAAGGAGACCCCCCCACGCCGAAAAATTGACGTAGGGGGTCCCCCTACAATCCATACCAGACCCGTATCCAAAGCACGCTACCCGGCCGGTCAGGAATGGGAGTGGGGACGAGTGAGCGTCCCCCCCCCTCCTGAGCCGTGCCAGGCCGCATGCCCTCAACATGGGGGGGTTGGGTGCTCTGGGGCAGGGGGGCGCACTGCGGGCCCCCCCACCCCAGAGCACCCTGTCCCCATGTCGATGAGGACAGGACCTCTTCCCGACAACCCTTGCCATTGGTTGTCGGGGTCTGCGGGCGGGGGCTTATCGGAATCTGGGAGTCCCCTTTAATAAGGGGGCCCCCAGATACCGGCCCCCCACCCTAAGTGAATGGATATGGGGTACATCGTACCCCTATCCATTCACCTGGAGGCAAAAAGTAAAAGTTAGTAAAAACACAACACAAGGCTTTTTAAAATAATTTATTATTCTGCTCCGGATGCCCCCCCTGTCTTCGTTATTAGCTCAATAACCAGGGGGGGCTTCTTCTTCCACTCTCCGGGGGTCTTCTCCGCTCTCCGGGGGGGGTTTCTTCTTCCGCTCTCCGGGGGGGGCTTCTCCGGACTCCGGGGGGCTTCTTCCATCTTCTCCCCTCTTCCGCTGTTGACTCGGCGAACCCCGGTTCTTCTGCAGCTCTCCGGTGCCTTCTTCTTCAGCGCTGGCTGCCTGCTATGTTTGTGTGTTAGCTCAATTAGTAACAGGCAGCCGGCGCGGTCTTCTGTGACGTCAGGGTCTTCTGTTCTTCTCCCCTCTTCCGATGTTGACTCGTCGCCTGTTGTCGCTGTAATGATGGAAGCGCGCCTTGCATCACATTTATATAGGCATCACCGTCCCATCATGCTCCGGTAGGTACCCACGTGGTGGGTGCCTACCCACGTGCACCCACCACGTGGGTACCTGCCGGAGCATGATGGGACGGTGATGCCTATATAAATGTGACAACAGGCGACGAGTCAACATCGGAAGAGGGGAGAAGAACAGAAGACCCTGACGTCACAGAAGACCGCGCTGGCTGCCTGTTACTAATTGAGCTAACACACAAACATAGCAGGCAGCCAGCGCTGAAGAAGAAGGCACCGGAGAGCTGCAGAAGAACCGGGGGTTCGCCGAGTCAACAGCGAGAGAGGGGAGAAGATGGAAGAAGCCCCCCGGAGTCCGGAGAAGCCCCCCCCGGAGAGCGGAAGAAGAAACCCCCCCCGGAGAGCGGAGAAGACCCCCGGAGAGTGGAAGAAGAAGCCCCCCCTGGTAATTGAGCTAATAACGAAGACAGGGGGGGCATCCGGAGCAGAATAATAAATTATTTTAAAAAGCCTTGTGTTGTGTTTTTACTAACTTTTACTTTTTGCCTCCAGGTGAATGGATAGGGGTACGATGTACCCCATATCCATTCACTTAGGGTGGGGGGCCGGTATCTGGGGGCCCCCTTATTAAAGGGGACTCCCAGATTCCGATAAGCCCCCGCCCGCAGACCCCGACAACCAATGGCAAGGGTTGTCGGGAAGAGGTCCTGTCCTCATCGACATGGGGACAGGGTGCTCTGGGGTGGGGGGGCCCACAGTGCGCCCCCCTGCCCCAGAGCACCCAACCCCCCCATGTTGAGGGCATGCGGCCTGGCACGGCTCAGGAGGGGGGGGACGCTCGGTCGTCCCCACTCCATTCCTGGCCGGCCGGGTAGCGTGCTTTGGATACGGGTCTGGTATGGATTGTAGGGGGACCCCCTACGTCGAATTTTCGGCGGAGGGGGGTCTCCTTACAACCCATACCAAACCTAAGGGCCTGGTATACTCCTGGGGGGGAACCCATGGCGGTTTTGAATTTAAAAATTGCCGTGGAGTTCTCCCTCAGGAATGCATACCAAATGCCGTCGCTGGAATGGGCCTTTACAATGTGTGACTAACTTTCCACATTATAAAACCAGCCCTAGTTTTGCGCAGGCAAATTCGGAACTTACGCAGAAATCACAGTGCTGAAATGCTTTGAAAATCTGCTTAAGTCCTCATTTGCATACGCAAAGCTGCATTTCAATGAGAAATGCCCCCAGTGGCGGATGCGGTACTGCATCCTAAAATCTGACCGTGTAAGTGTCTTACACATGTCAGATTTTCTGCCTAACTTTGGAAAAAGCCTTTTGAGAATCGTTTCCAAAGTTAGGCACAGGGATACGCAGGCTGAACAGCAGTTAAGTCTGCGTATCTCCTTTGAGAATCAGGCCCATAGATACGACCGTCGTATCTCTTTTATGAATCTGCCCCAAGGAGTTTGGGACTTTGAGTGAGACAGTGGGCCTAAACAGGTAGCTAAAAATGAAGAATAAAACACTGGAAATATGCATATGTGTGTTGTATTAATAGTAAAAGGTACAAATAAAACAGGTAGCGTGTACAGTAAGCACAAGGCCTAACCAAATAGTACATTCATATAAACATGTCATGATGTAAACACACATAGCAATGAATTGTTGATCAATGTAGTAGTGTATAAATCCATAAAAACTGAGCAACACACAGCAACATATAATAATGTGATAATACAGATTGTAAGAAGAAAAGGGGTCATAAAATTAAAAAGAGACCCATTTGCGCAATTAGCTGCATCATTCATTGAAGGCCCGGCGCGTTTCGTTTAAAAAAACACTTCTCAGGGGCAGATGCAATGGGATATCTGAAATAACAGAATGAATTCTCATCAGGGTATAGACTAATTTTTACCAGAAAAGACGTGGTCAAATCTGGGTACTTACAAAATATGCCGGGCATGGTGTATGTGAAAGGCTGGGCCAAGAGTCTGTCCATCCCGGGAACAGAGGTGGCAGAACCTCCAGCAAGCAACGGGGCGCAGAGGCATCATCCCCAAAGAACAGCAGCTTTTGTCATTAAGCCAAATATTCCATCATGGTAATGTGTGGGCACCTGTAATGGATAGGTAGGTCTATCAGAATAAGCCTGTAAGGATGGGAATAAGTGCCTACTGGGTAGATTGGGTATAAAAGTCATAGGGTATTATTCATATGCTGAAAGGCATGGGTCAGGCTCTAGCGTATGTGTACAAGTGGCAACAAGCTGAACATGCTGGGGAGACGCCTAAGTAGCGTCCTGCACGTACGTGAGGCCGCCACCAGCGTCACGCTGAACTCGACAGGGGCCCCGGCCGGGCGGTGTAATCCCGCTACAGGTGACACAACACTGATCACTGTTGTTTTTTATTATTTTTTTAATTATTTTTTTTATAATGCTTTACCATTTTTTTTTATATTTTAGTCACAATGCTTTGGGGGGAGGGGGAGGTGGTGGGGCAGTGGACAGTTGGACGTTGTCAGTAGGGCAGGGGACAGTGGCAGTATTTTTTTGTTTTTATTATTTTAATTTCTATTTTTTTTATTATTGTTTTCCACAGTGCATCTGGGGGGGGGGGGGTAGGGCAGTGGACAATGATAGTAGAGAAGTGGGCAGTGACAGTAGTTTTTATTTTTTTTACAAATATTTTTTTATTTTTAAAATGTCATTTTTTTGGGTGGTGTCAGTAGAGCAGTGTATGGTGTCAGTATTTTTTTTTTTATAATTTTGTTTTCTTTTTTTATAATTTTATTATAATACAATTTTGTATCATTATGAATCACAATGCTTTTTTTTGGGGGGGGGGGGGGGCATTGTCAGAAGTTTTTATTATTGTATTTTTTTGTTTATTTTTTACAATTACATTTTTTATTACTTTTTGTCAAATGCTTTTTTTGCTTTTTTCGTAGAGCAATAGACAGTGCCAGATTTTTTTTTTCTATTATTTTATTTTTTAACATTTGTTTACAATTTAGTTTTTTAATTATTTTTTACAATTTATTCTTGTAAAAAAAAAAAAGGGGCAGTGTCAGTAGGACAGTGGCAGTAATTTTTTTCTTTTATTATTTTCTTTTCTATTTTTTTTATCATTGTTTTCCACAGTGCATCTGGAGAGGGCTGCAGTGGATGGTGTCAGTAGGGCAGTGGACAGTGTCAGTAGAGCAGTGGACAGTGTCAGTAGTTTTTTTAAATGTAATTTTTTCGTAATGCTTTTTGGGGGAAGAGGGGTTTGGGGCAGTGGGTGGTATGAGTAGAGTACTGTGTATGGTGTCAGTAGGTTTTATATAATTTTTTTTATTAGAATTTATTGTTGTATCATTCTTTTTCACAAAGCTTTTTTTTTTTTTTTTTTTTGGGGGGGGGGGGGGGTGGACAGTGTCAGTAGTTTTTATATTTTTTTCTTTTTAAAATGTCATTTTTTTCAATAATGCCTTTTGGGGGAGAAGGGGATTGGGCCAATGGGTCGTGTCAGTAGGGCAGTGGGTGGTGTCAGTAGGACAGTGTATGGTGTCAGTAGTCATATTTTTTATTTGTTTATCATTTTATTATAATTTATTTTTGTATCATTTTTCACAATACTTTTGGTTTTTTTTTTGGGGGGGGGGGTGGACAGTGTCAGTAGTTTTTATTATTTTATTTATTACTTTTTTTATTTATTTTTTCAAAATGTTTTTTTGGGTGCCAGTGGATGGTGTCAGTAGGGCGGTGGATGGTGTTAGTAGAGCAATGGTCATTGTCATATTTGTTTTATTTTTATTTTATTTATTTTTTTTAAATATTTTACAATTTTATTTTTTAATTATTTTTTACAATTTATTCTTGTAATTTTTTCTAACAATGATTTGATGAAATTATCATATCAGTAGGGAAGTGGGTGGTGTCAGTAGAGCAGTGTAAGGTGTCAGTATTTTTTTTTATAATTTTGTTTTCTTTTTTTATAATTTTATTATAATACAATTATGAATCACAATGCTTTTTTTTGGGGGGGGGGGGGCAGTGTCAGAAGTGTTTATTATTGTATTTTTTTTTATTTTGTACAATTACATTTTTTATTACTTTTTTTCATTTTTTTCAAAATGCTTTTTTTGCTTTTTTCGTAGAGCAATGGACAGTGCCAGAATTTTTTTTATTTTTATTATTTTATTTTTTAACATTTGTTTACAATTCAGTTTTTTAATTATTTTTTACAATTTATTCTTGTAAAAAAAAAAAAAAATAATAATGAGGAGGGGCAGTGTCAGTAGGACAGTGGACAGTGTCAGTAATTTTTTATTTTATTATTTTCTTTTCTATTTTTTTTATCATTGTTTTCCACAGTGCATCTGGAGAGGGCTGCATTGGATGGTGTCAATAGGGCAGTGGACAGAGTCAGTAGAGCAGTGTCAGTAGTTTTTTTTTTTTTTTTTACAAATACTTTTTTCTTTTTAAAATGTAATTTTTTCATAATGCTTTTTGGGGAAGGAGTACTGTGTATGGTGTCAGTAGTTTTTTTTATTATTTTTTTTATTAGAATTTATTTTTGTATCATTGTTTTTCACAAAGCTTTTTTTTGGGGGGGGGGGGGTGGACAGTGTCAGTAGTTTTTATAATTTTTTTGTTATTTTTTACAATTTAATTATTTATTTCTTTTTTCAAAATGCTTTTTTGGGTGCCAGTGGATGGTGTCAGCAGAGCAATGTAAAATGTTTTTTTTTTAATTTATTTTTTACAAGTTATTCTTGTAATTTATTTCTAACAATGATTTGAGGAGGGGCAGTGTCAGTAAGACAGTTGATGGTGTCAGTAGTTTTTTATTTGTATTACCTTATCTTTTATACATTTTTTATATTTTTTTTCACAATGCTTTGGGGAGGGGGTGGCAGTGGATGGTTGGACGTTGTCAGTAGGGCAGTGGACAGTGGCAGTAATTTTAGGTTTTTATTATTTTATTTACTATTTTTTTTTAATATTGTTTTCCACAGTGCATCTGGCGGGGGGGGGGGGGGGGGGGGTGCAGTGTATGGTGTCAGTAGGGCAGTGGACAGTGTCAGTAGTTTTTATTTTAATGCTTTTTGGGGTAGGAGGGGTTTGGGGCAATGGATCGTGTCAGTAAGGCAGTGTATGGTGTCAGCAGTTATTTTTATTTTTTTAATTAAATTTTTCACAATGCTTTTTTTTTTGGGGGGGGGGGGAGGTGTTCAGTGTTAGTAGTTTTTATTGTTTATTTTTTTTGTTAATTTTTACAATAACATTTTTTATTACTTACTTACTTTTTTCATTTTTTTCAAAATGCTTTTTTTTGGGTGCCAGTGCATGGTGTCAGTAGGGCAGTGGATGGTGTTAGTAGAGCAATGGACAGTGTCAGATTTTTTTTTATTTATTCTTGTAATTTTTTTTCTAACAATGATTTGAGGAGGGGCAGTGTCAGTAGGACAGTGGATGGTGTCAGTATATTTTTAATTATTTTATTTATTTATTTTTAATTTCTAATTCCTTTTCATTTTTTTTTATAATGCTTTACAATTAATACATTTTTATATTTTTTTCACAATGCTTTGGGGGAGGGGGGTGATGCAGTAAACGGTTGGTACAGCTCATTCCCAGCCCCGCCCCTACAAGCCGAGCCATCTCCATGGTAATACTACAAGCGCTGCACTCCGTATCCCTCCGCCAGCACGGCATATTCTTGCTCTTTATTCCACCATATTTTAAAATACTGAGGAAAGAAACATTACATAAAGTATTTATTAACGAATACGAAGAGCTGATGAGTCTTTCAGCCCGCTGGCCACTCTGACTCCTTAGACACCGGGACTATTCATCGGCGAGGATGAACACAGTAATTACGACATTTGTTCGTGGAGAAAACTTTGTTGCAGAGAGAGTTGGAGGAGAAGGTAAGCGGCAGCAGAGGAGGGATATTCACCATTATACAGTGTGTTGTGAGGGATATTCACCATTATATAGTGTGCTGTGAGGGATATTCACCATTATACAGTGTTCTGTGAGGGATATTCACCATTATACAGTGTGCTGTGAGGGATATTCACCATTATACAGTGTGCTGTGAGGGATATTCACCATTATACAGTGTGCTGTGAGAAATATTCACCATTATACAGTGTGCTGTGAGGGATATTCACCATTATACAGTGTGCCGTGAGGGATATTCACCATTATACAGTGTGCTGTGAGGGATATTCACCATTATACAGTGTGCTGTGAGGGATATTCACCATTATACAGTGTGCTGTGAGGGATATTCACCATTATACAGTGTGCTGTGAGGGATATTCATCATTATACAGTGTGCTGTGAGGGATATTCACCATTATACAGTGTGCTGTGAGGGATATTCATCATTATACAGTGTGCTGTGAGGGATATTCATCATTATACAGTGTGCTGTGAGGGATATTCACCATTATACAGTGTGCTGTGAGGGATATTCACCATTATACAGTGTGCTGTGAGAAATATTCACCATTATACAGTGTGCTGTGAGGGATATTCACCATTATACAGTGTGCCGTGAGGGATATTCACCATTATACAGTGTGCTGTGAGGGATATTCACCATTATACAGTGTGCTGTGAGGGATATTCACCATTATACAGTGTGCTGTGAGGGATATTCACCATTATACAGTGTGCTGTGAGGGATATTCATCATTATACAGTGTGCTGTGAGGGATATTCACCATTATACAGTGTGCTGTGAGGGATATTCATCATTATACAGTGTGCTGTGAGGGATATTCATCATTATACAGTGTGCTGTGAGGGATATTCACCATTATACAGTGTGCTGTGAGGGATAGTCACCATTATACAGTGTGCTGTGAGGGATATTCATCATTATTCAGTGTTCTGTGAGGGATAGTCACCATTATACAGTGTTCTGTGAGGGATAGTCACCATTATACGGTGTTCTGTGAGGGATAGTCACCATTATACGGTGTTCTGTGAGGGATAGTCACCATTATACAGTGTTCTGTGAGGGATAGTCACCATTATACGGTGTTCTGTGAGGGATAGTCACCATTATACAGTGTTCTGTGAGGGATAGTCACCATTATACGGTGTTCTGTGAGGGATAGTCACCATTATACGGTGTTCTGTGAGGGATAGTCACCATTATACTGTGTTCTGTGAGGGATAGTCACCATTATACGGTGTGCTGTGAGGGATAGTCACCATTATACAGTGTTCTGTGAGGGACAGTCACCATTATACGGTGTTCTGTGAGGGACAGTCACCATTATACGGTGTTCTGTGAGGGATAGTCACCATTATACGGTGTTCTGTGAGGGACAGTCAACATTATACGGTGTTCTGTGAGGGATAGTCACCATTATACGGTGTTCTGTGAGGGATAGTCACCATTATACAGTGTTCTGTGAGGGATAGTCACCATTGTACAGTGTTCTGTGAGGGATAGTCACCATTATACAGTGTTCTGTGAGGGATATTCACCATTATACGGTGTTCTGTGAGGGATAGTCACCATTATACAGTGTTCTGTGAGGGATAGTCACCATTATACGGTGTTCTGTGAGGGATAGTCACCATTATACGGTGTTCTGTGAGGGACAGTCACCATT
The DNA here is from genome assembly GCF_905171775.1 of Rana temporaria. NCBI lineage: Eukaryota > Metazoa > Chordata > Amphibia > Anura > Ranidae > Rana > Rana temporaria. The sequence goes on along the minus strand of NC_053500.1, from coordinate 49,758,879 downwards.
ATACAGTGTTCTGTGAGGGATAGTCACCATTATACGGTGTTCTGTGAGGGATAGTCACCATTATACGGTGTTCTGTGAGGGATAGTCACCATTATACAGTGTTCTGTGAGGGATAGTCACCATTATACGGTGTGCTGTGAGGGATAGTCACCATTATACAGTGTTCTGTGAGGGACAATCACCATTATACGGTGTTCTGTGAGGGACAGTCACCATTATACGGTGTTCTGTGAGGGATAGTCACCATTATACAGTGTTCTGTGAGGGACAGTCACCATTATACGGTGTTCTGTGAGGGATAGTCACCATTATACGGTGTTCTGTGAGGGACAGTCACCATTATACGGTGTTCTGTGAGGGATAGTCACCATTATACGGTGTTCTGTGAGGGATAGTCACCATTATACAGTGTTCTGTGAGGGATAGTCACCATTATACAGTGTTCTGTGAGGGATAGTCACCATTGTACAGTGTTCTGTGAGGGATAGTCACCATTATACAGTGTTCTGTGAGGGATAGTACCAATTATACAGTGTGCTGTGAGGGATATTCATCATTATACAGTGTTCTGTGAGGGATATTCACCATTATACGGTGTTCTGTGAGGGATAGTCACCATTATACAGTGTTCTGTGAGGGATAGTCACCATTATACGGTGTTCTGTGAGGGATAGTCACCATTATACGGTGTTCTGTGAGGGACAGTCACCATTATACAGTGTTCTGTGAGGGATAGTCACCATTATACGGTGTTCTGTGAGGCATAGTCACCATTATACGGTGTGCTGTGAGGGATATTCACCATTATACAGTGTTCTGTGAGGGATAATTTAGATAATTAGAGAAATGATTTAGATAATAGAAGATACTTTGTAATAACTATATAAATAGAAATATTCCTGTGGCATAGAGGGCACATTCAGATGGGTGTTTGCAGGTGAGGATCTGTGATTTTCTCTGGTGGAGAAACTGGCCCCCTGTGTGAACAGCTGCAGCCAGATTTGTACTCTGTACAACCCAATGGCTGGCACTGCTGCTGTTCGCATTTAGACCCCTTTCTCACTCGGCCCTTTCTCACTGGGCCGAAAAACAGTTAATACCGCCCACAATCCCCCTCTGCAGAGGCGCATTTCCGGCGGTATAGCCGCAGTTTCCCATTGCTTTTAATGGGAAGGAGCGGTGGAGGAGCGGTAAACACACCGCTCCAACTATGTGGCTAGCAGGTCTTTTGGAGCCCTCGGGCTTTCACACTGGAGAAACAGAAGCCGCTCTTTTAAATCGGTTTGCAGGCGCTATTTTTAGCGCAATATCGCCTGCAAATCGCCCCACTGTGAAAGGGATCTAAAGCGCCTCAAAAACGCCCCAGTATGAAAGGGGTCTTGGCATTAAAAAAAGCACCTAAAAGAAGCCTCATATGCAATCCCAATGTGAAAGCCCGAGTGTTTTCACACTGAGGTGCTGCGCTGGCAGGGCATCAAAAAAAAAAAGCCGCAGTGTGAAAAGGGTCTTACCAGAGCTTTACCAGCATTTTTTGGGTGCTGGCAGTGTGAAAGGGCTCTGAAAGCACTCAGGCTTTCACATTGGGATTGCAGATGAGGCTTCTTTCAGGCGCTTTACAGGCACTTTTTTTAACACCAAAGCACCTTAAAAACACCCCAGTGTGAAAGGGGTATTAGGGTCAGTTCACACCAGAGTGCTGTGCGGGAAAGGCCCGTTCTATGTGCATTTCCTGCACCGCCTCCAAAACATATGGCCTTTGTGATCTGCTGCGGGTGCTAATGCATTGTTAGCAGCATTGCAGGGACCAGATCGCATTGTACCACAGTACCATGCAATTTGGCATGGCACTTTTTCCAAAGTAGTGTAGGTGCAATCCAGTGCAACTTCAGTCCATTCAAATGGATGGCCTGAAAATGGCACTGCATGGGAACACACGGGAGTGCACACCACGTTCCTGTGCGATCCGGCCCTTAACCTTCCTGGCAGTATGATTATGTGAGATTTTTGAATGTCAAAGCGGTACATTGTTTTGCATGGAAATCTGTTGTTTTATATTGTAGGCCTGTAATTCTTAGGAATAACTCACTTAAATCTGTCCAAACAAAAGTCTAGCAGACATCCTGGGTATGATAAAGAGAGGTGCAGTGCCTTGAAATACCATACCCTATGAATTTTTCCACGTTTTGTCATGTTGCAACCATCATGTTGTAGACCAACACAAAGTGGCACATAATTGTGAAGTGGAAGAAAAATGATAAATAGTTGATACATTTTTTTACAAATAAAAGTCTGAAAAGTGTGGCGTGCATTTGTATTTAGCCCCATTTACTCTGAGACCCCTTTCACACTGGGTCGCTTTGCAGGCGCTATAACGCTAAAAATAGCACCTGCAAAGCGACCTGAAACAGCCGCTGCTGTCTCTCCAACAGGGAGGGTGCTAGCTGGATGGTAAAAAAAAGTCCTGCTAGCAGCATCTTTGGAGCGGTGTGTATACCACTCCTGTCCATTGAAATCCCTGGGGCACCGCAGCTATACCGCGGTGGTTTTAACCCTTTCTCGGCCACAAAATTGACCGCCGACGCCGCCCAGTGTGAAAGGGGCCTGATACCCCTAACTAAAATCTAGTGGAACCAATTGACTTCAGAAGTCACCTAATTAGTAAATAGAGTCCACCTGTGTGTAATTTAATCTCAGTATAAATACAGCAAAAAGAAAGAAAACCCCCCAGTGGGAATTTAAAGGCAACAACTCAGAGTACAAAGAGTAATAGTGCTAATAATATATATAAAAAAAAATATTCATGTTATAACAATTATACAAAATGAATAAAATCACATAGTAGGTGCAATTGATGCATAAATTTGCCCACGAGGATCCAGTAGAGCCAAACGCGTTTCGGGACACCGTCCCTTCGTCAGGGACTAATATCCAAGCGGGAACACACTATTAATACAAATAGCATAATTTTAAAATATTATACATAAATACAATGAATATCTATACATACAAGCACTAAGAGAACACGGTAATCACATGGTATGCAGGTCATACCCATCATTGCACTGTACAGGCTCTTGGCTGAACCGATGTATAAATACAGCTATTCTGTGACGTCCTTAAAGTGGAGGTTCACCCGAAAAATAAAAAATTTTAACCTTAGATTCCTGCTCATTTTGTCTAGGGGAATCGGCTAGTTTTTTTTAAATCGAAGCTGTACTTACCGTTTTAGAGAGCGATCTTCTCCGCCGCTTCCGGGTATGGGCTGCGGGACTGGGCGTTCCTATTTTGATTGACAGTCTTGCGACAGGCTTCCGACGGTCGCATCCATCGCGTCACGATTTTCCGAAAGTAGCCGAACGTCAGTGCGCAGGCGAAGTATAGAGCTGCACCGACGTTCGGCTTCTTTCGGCTACTCGTGACGCGATGGATGCGACCGTCGGAAGCCTCTCGGAAGACTGTCAATCAAAATAGGAACGCCCAGTCCCGAAGACCATACCCGGAAGCGGCGGAGAAGATCGCTCTCTAAAACGGTAAGTACAGCTTCAATTTTAAAACAACTAGCCGATTCCCCTAGACAAAATGAGCATCAATCTAAGGGTAAAAGTCCAGCGAGTCCAGCGGGAATGCGTGGGAAAGGCGTCCCTGCACTATTTTCACAGCAGGAACACCGTTCCCTTTGCAGGACTAGAGCAGCCTCGAACTGCCGAGCCGATCCTTCACTAAGCGACGATGCCCAGCATCGCCAGGTAGTGAAGGACTCAACCCCAATCACTGTCAGGGGCAGGCGAACTGAGCCGAGCAGACTCAGAGCTCCTCCTCTAGGCTCCGACCTCGCCTGCCACCTGTCCTTCAGTATGCGGCCGGTTGCATGTGACATCACGTGGAGACGGAGTCATACATCAACGCTAGGGTGAGCCCGCGTTTCCTCTCCTGACACCGTCACATGGACTCTGCCCTGACACTGACACACTGACACTGTGGCCCAGATTCAGAGAGCAATTGCGTCTGCGTAACGGCGTAACGAGTTCTCCTGATTCAGAGAGCTCGTTGCGCCGACTACAGCCTAAGATATGCGTGGCATAAGGCTCTTATGCCCTCATATCTTAGGCTGCATTCTTACCTTGGCCACTAGGTGTCGTTCCCGTTGTGGTCAGCGTATAGTATGCAAATTGCATACTAACGCCGATTCATAACGTTACGCGAGCCCTGCGTACGCAGTTTACATCGTTTGCGTACGTCGGGTTTCGCGTAAGGCTGCACATGCTAAAAGCAGGGGCAGCCAATGCTAAGGATACCCGTCGTTCCCACGTCGTGAGGTTTGAAATTTCCGTAGTTTGCGTAAGTGAATCGTGAATGGCGCTGGACGCCATTCACGTTAACTTTGAAGCAAATGACGTCCTTGCGACGTCATTTACCGCAATGCACGTCGGGAAAGTTTCCCGACGGAGCATGCGCTCTACGCTCGGCGCGGGAACACGCCTAATTTAAATGATTCCCGCCCCCTACAGGATCATTTACATTAGGCGCCCTTACGCCGGGCATTTTTTAAGAGCGCCCACGCAAATTACGTGGCTACTGCTTCATGAATGAAGCGTAGCGCAAATAATTTGCATAGGCGCAGGGTAAAAAGGGTACACTGCGCCTCCGTAAGGAGCACGCAGCTGTACCTGAATCTACCCCTGTGTGTGCAGTGAGCTGTAAAAAATGCCCTTTTTGTACCCTGCTATAATATATATTTATATTTATAGATTGACCAGCCAGTCAGCACCCTGAGACCAGCCAGGCCAGCACCAGTATTTTCTGTGAAATATATATGCATATGATCGTATCTTTTTTTTTTTTTTGGTGGGGCAGAGGATCTTGGGTGGGAGTTCCCACACTTTTTTCCCCAGGACTTGACCCCTGGTTTGGGGCAGTGGATTGTGTCAGTAGTTTTTTTGTGAGGGGTGTATTCACTTTTGTGAGATACTGTATGCAAGTACATTATAACGCTACATGGTTGCAATATAATGCACTTTATTAATAAATATATATATATAGTATAGTTAGACATACAACAATGTTGCTACATGATCATCCCAAACCCACCACAGGGGAGGGCACACAGACGGCCCCAACTCAAGGTCTGGAAAAAAAAACGTTTAAAAAAAAAACTCATACAGATGGGTGCCCTTCTAGGACGGGCGCCTATAGGCACATGTCTACACTGCCTATTGGGAAATCTATCCCTGTCATTGCTCTATAGCAGGTACTTAGACTGTTGCAACGTCCTTGTTTAGCAGATCTAGTGCTAGGCTTTCTCATTGAACAACTTGACATACTGTGCAAACACTGAATCATGGAATTGCATTTTATATTTTTATATTATTTTATTTTATGCAGTTATAAAAAAATGATATAATACACCACTTTCAGTTTATATGAATGTGGGCACACATCAATTTCTCCATATACTGCTTTATTAAAGATCAACAAACAGTTGCATTTTTTGATACCCTATCATTATGGCACTGCAGGACCATCTTAAAGTGAAGTTCAACTCAAAAATTGAACTTCCACTTTTTGGACCCCCCCCCCCCAAGTGACACATTTGGCAGGTTTTTGCTCCCACTTCCGGACATAGATCTCTGCGGTGATCGCGGTGGCCTACGCCACTTCCTGTGATTGATTGATTGATTTTTGAGCTTAGTTAGGCGCCAAATGCCCACTGTGAAGTGAGCGTCTAAGCGCCGCTGGTGAGATGTAACTTTGAATCAATCCGTGGTAAAGAAGAGAGAGAAAAGAGAAGAGAGGGCGGTGAAAGGAAAGGGTATCCAGCCCTTAGGGGAGCAAGAGGAAAGAGCCGTGAAGTGTATGAGAAAAAATATAAAAGAAAAAAGGAACAGTGGGGATACTAGAGGAGGGGTAGAAGACATCATAGTTATTAGAGAGGCAAGTGGCCCCTTCAATGAGGGGGCGGACTGTGAGAGGGAAAAGAATATAAATGTATCCATAGGCCTGGACGAACAGCTCCGTCTTCAGTTTTTTTCTGAAGAGGAGCAGGTTAGGTGTCATCTTAAGTTCCAAGGAGAGGGCATTCCACAGCATGGCACCCCTACTCTGTAGTCGTTTGCCTCCCATGGAAGAAAGTTTAGATGGAATAACTGTGGCTAAATGTTGGGTCTTGGATCTTAATGGGCGTGAGGGTTCATAGTGCACCGCCAAGCTGTGTAAGTACTTGGGACCCTGTCCCCAGTATGCACGAAAGAAGATACAGAGCATTTTAAAGATCACTCTCTGCTCGATAGGGAGCCAATGAAGTGATCTCCTGGCCAGGCTAATATGGTCTCGTCTCGCTAGACCAAGTACAAAGCGAGCAGTGTAGTTCTGAACCACCTGGAGCTTATGGGCCCATTTCTGCGGGGCACCCAATGGGAATACGTTTGCCCCGTCTAACCGGGAATGGATAAAAGCCTGGGCAAGTAGTGATCTGTTATTTTGCGTGAATAGATGTTTTACTTTTCTGAGGAGCCTAAGGCCCCGTACACACGACCAGTTTCCTCGGCAGAATTCAGCTTCCGACCGAGTTTCTGGCTGAATTCTGCCGAGGAAACTGGTCGTGTGTACACTTTCAGCCGAGGAAGCCGACGAGGAGCTCGACGAGGAAATAGAGAACATGTTCTCTATTTCCTCGTTGTTCTATGGGAGCTCTCGTCCCGCCGAGCTCCTCGGCGGCTTCAGTGCTGAACTGGCCGAGGAACTCGATGTGTTTGGCACGTCGAGTTCCTCGGCCGTGTGTACGAGGCTCTAGATGGTAATTGGCATTCCGCAGGATGTTTCTAAAGTGGGGCACAAACGAGAGGGTGTCATCAATTAGGACTCCTAGGTTTTTTACCTGCTTGGCTGGAATGGATGTGGGTCCGAAAGATAGAGGCCAAGCAGCCAGCAATAGGGGGCTAGTAGGACCAATTAATAGAACTTCAGTTTTAGCTGCGTTCAGTCCAAGCCTATTGCCAGCCATCCAGTCCTGTATTTCTACCAGGCATTTCGCCAACTGAACTGGCTGCTGAGGTCCTCTTGCTGAATCAACCAGAAATTGTGTGTCATCGGCATAAAGCTGGCACTCCAAGTTATTGTTCTGGATGATGTCAGTAAGAGGACGAACATAGCAGTTAAAGAGGAGTGGCGATAGAGCACTCCCCTGTGGAACTCTGCATGTCAGAGGTCTTGGGGTAGACCGGTGTGTTCCCATCTGTGCCTACTCTGTCCTCCCCCCGCTGTCTCCTGGGAAACACACTGGTCCCAGAAGACAGCAGGGACCAGTGAGGACGCACAGCGCGACTCGCGCATGCGCAGTAGGGAACCAGGAAGTGAAGCCGAAAAGCACTTGTGGGTTTAAAGTGGTTGTAAACCCTTTTTTTTTTTGCTACAGGTAAGCCTATATTAAGGCTTACCTATAGCTAGCCTGGATATCTCCTAAACCTGCACAAACCTATCCCCCTGTGTCTGCATGTGCCGAAGTGATCGTCACATGCGCACTGAAGCAATGGCACATCGTGGTGGCTCCCAATCACAGAGCCGGAGCCGCGATACCCGGAAGCAAGCTCTGGGAGAGATGTCTGCGGCCGGAGGGGGGTCGAGGATGGCTGCGGGGGCTTCGATCTAAGGTAAGTAATACATAATGAGCTAGTATGCTACGCATACTAGCTCATTATGCTTTTGTCTTGCAGGTATTTTTTTTTTTTTACTTTTGTTACGGGTTTACAACCACTTTAACTAATCATTTCTGAGGGATAATTCTCCTTTAAGTGGGCGTGGCAGGGGGTGTGTCCTATGCCTTCATACTTTTGCTAATAGGTGTCCCTCCTTCCCATCTCAAAAAGTCGGGAGGTGCGACATTGTATATAAGTGTTTAAATATTTTGATACTTTGTCCTTATCCTGTTGTTTTGTAATTTAGGGTTATTGTATATCTTGAAGTGTGTATGGAGGAATTGCTATGTGCTGGCATTCATATTGTCTCCTGTATATCGGCTTAGGGTGCATTCACACCACGATTTTATCATCCTACTTGTTCTCACGATTCTTAGGTTTGAAATCGTACAAATCTGTATGGCAAAACGTATCCATTCACTTCCATTCATTAATGTAGGTCCCCAAGTGCATCCGATTTGATCCGCATCAGATTTGATACGATTTAAAATCGCATCAAAAATCGTGTTTGACCACGATTTTTGGTCCTGATTTGAAATCGTATTAAAATCGTGTCCGATTTTTTTTATATTGTGGTCAATCTAAAATCGTAATAAATCGGATGACTGTGTGTTTTTATGCGATAAATCGTACCCGATTTTTTATTACGCATGCGCACTAGACACTGGAACGAGCTAGAAACTACAAGAATCTTCTTTTTCCCAGAAAGCCAGACATTATTTAAAATCAGGATCCGATTTTTTAGTGAAAATTTTTGACATACGATTACATACGATTTTGTCATATACGATTCCATCCGATTTAACGGTCCAATTATCGGATGTAAAAATTGTGATGTGAACCTAGCCTTAGGCTGTGCATTGCATTGGTAAAGTGCAGCTCATCATTGGACATCACTTTACCAACTTTGTAACTTTAGTAAAAAATAGCATTTTAGATATCTATCTATCTATCTATCTATCTATCTATCTATCTATCTATCTATCTATCTATCTATCTATCTATCTATCTATCTATCTATCTATCTATCTATCTATCTACAGTATATATATATATATATATATATATATACCCCAATATATCTCATCGGAAATGTTTTATTTTGACACTTTGTTGTATTTACCCCTTATGTAGCACTGTCCCCGTAGGGCTTGCTGAATGTTGTCTTCATAGAGCTCTCCTTGGTTACCTGCAGCTGGTTGCTAATGGTTCTCACTTAGGTGCATAAGGTTCCTACTTAGGTGAGACCGATGGTGTGTTCCTTGTACAGAGAAACACAGATTGGTCTCCTTCCCTTGTGAGTCCCTTCCCCCTACAGTTAGAATCACTCCCTAGGACCCTAGTGTTAACCCCTTCCCTGCCAGTCACATTTATACAGTAATCAATGCATTTTTATAGCACAGATCGATGTATAAATGTGAATGGTCCCAAAATAGTGTCAAAAGTGTCTCATATGTCCGCCACAATATGTCACGATAAAAATTGCCGCCATTACTTGTAAAAAAAAATAATAATAAAAATGCTATAAATCTCTCCCCTATTTTGTAGCCGCTATAACTTTTGTGCGAAAAGCAATCAATATACGCTTATTGCATTTTTTTTTACCAAAAATAATACGTATCGGCCTAAACTGAGGATTTTTTTTTTAATTTGATATTTATTATAGCAAAAAGTAAAAAATATTGTGTTTTTTTCAAACTTCTCACTCTTCTTTTGTTTATAGCGCAAGAAATAACGCAGAGGTGATAAAATACCGCCAAATGAAAGCTCTATTTGTGGGGGAAAAAATAGAATTTTTTTATTTGGGTACATTGTTGCATGACCGCACAATTGTCATTCAAAATGTGACAGCGCTGAAAGCTAAACATTGGCATGGGCAGGAAGGGGGGTGAAAGTGCCTGGTATTGAAGTGGTTAAAGACCAGTTCAGGGTATTTGGGTTTTTTAATTTTATTTGGAACTTGGATGGGAGAAGGGATGAGTGGGATATTCCAACTTGAACTATTCACAATAGGTGAATAAACTCTCACTTGGCCACCCCCTCCCTCCTGGACTCTGTTCCCCACAGCTCAACTAACTCTGAGCATATGTACTCTGGCCTTATATACAGAATCCCACAATGCAATGCAGTACTTTGCAGTACTTTCCCTCTGCCAATTGCCAGGGCTGTAACAAAGCCTGTGCACCCACTTGCTAGTTCCACTCCCACTGTCCAATATGCCTCCCTATTGGACTATTGAGGGACAGTCAGAACAAGCTGAGCTGCACCTGAGCACAATGAGCAGACCTAACCAATAGATCCTGCTCCCTGGTAGGCAGAGAGCACTCTAAGTTTTACCTGACCATCTTCCTGGTAAGCAGAAAGATCAAAAACTATACTCTCTTCTAGCACCTACCTAGGAGGGTGCTACACTTATGAAAATAAGATTTTTAACAACCATTAAACAGAATGAGAATTGCATTATGGGTGTCTCTTCATGCATTGTGGACTTAGGCCTCGTACACACGACTGTTTTCCTCGACAGAATCCATCAAGAAACTTGGTGGCAGAGCTTTTAAGCCGAGGAAAATGGTCGCGTGTATGTTTTTCATTGAGAAAACTGTCGAGAAACTGGACGGGAAAAAAAGAGAACAAGTTGGCCTCGTACACACGAACAAGTTCTCTTTTTCCTCGACGGGATTCTCAATTTCCTTGCCGCGTTCCTCGTCGGGCCGGTTTTCGACGAGAAAAACGTTTGTGTGTATGCTTAGAAACCGGCGCATGCTCAGAATAAAGTATGAGATGGGAGCGCGCTTTCGGTAAAAGTAGCGTTTGTAATGGAGATAACACATTTGTCACGCTGTAACAGACTGAAAACTGCAAATCGTCTCTTACCAAACTTTTACTTAACACGCAGTAACATGAGATTAGCAAAAGCAGCCCTAAGGGTTGTGCCAGTGGAATCGAACTTCCCCTGCCGTCGTATGTGTTGTACGTCACCGCGTTTGAGAACGAGGAGATTTGGTCTTGACTGTGTGTACGCAAAGAAAGCTTGTCAAGTTTCTCGACAAGACTAACAAGGAACTCGTCGAGGAAAACGATGTTTCATTTACGACGAGTTTCTTCGGTCGTGTGTACGAGGCCTTAGTTGCTTTTTCTTGCTGAATGCAACATGTCATTAATCTGTTCAGTTTCACTAAGCTCTTTATTACTTCTAATGACCCTTATGCTACAGGTTTACAATTGTTTGTGCTGTACATTCTAATGTCTATGCATACAAATGTTTCATTCAGTGCTTCTGTTGGTGTGAGCAGAAAGCATACCTCCCAACTTTTTGAGATAGGAACGAGGGACACCTATTATAAAAAGTATGTAGACATAGGACACACCCCCTTAAAGGAGAATTATACGAAAATTTAGTTAAACCCACAAGTTTTTTACCCCTTTTTTACCACTATTGTTCATTTCAATTGGCTTTTAAAATCTACAAATGCAGCAATTTAGAAATTAGTTGAAAGGGTTAGCACTGGGAAACATGTTTTGAAAGATAAAAAGTGCATTTTATATACAGTAAAACCTTGGTTTGAGAGCGTTTTGCAAGACAAGCAAAATTTTTAAATTAATTTTGCCTTGATATACAAGCGAGGTCTTGATATAAGAGTAGCATCATGTCACAACTGAGTATAAAAGAGAAGAGAGGCGCCTCAAAGTGTATTGCTACACTTAGAGGCGCCTCTCTTCTCTTTTATACTCTGTAGCTCCTGCTGGATTTTTTTTCTAATCCCCTTGTGGAGGCTTCTATTTGTGGATGGACATTTATGGTTGCATAACCTATCCAGAGATGCAGGGTGCTGTGTAATGTAAAGGGGTCCAGAGGTGCAGAGTGCTGTGTAATGTAAAGGGGCCCAGAGATGCAGGGGGCTGTGTAATGTAAAAGGGTCCAAAGCTGCAGGGGGCTGGGTAATGTAAAGGGGTCCAGAGCTGCAGGGGGCTGTGTAATGTAAAGGGGTCCAGAGATGCAGGGGGCTGTGTAATGTAAAGCAGTGGTCATCAACCCTGTCCTCAGGGCCCACTAACAGGCCAGGTTTTATGTATTACCTTGGGGAGATGCAGACTAGAATACTGCAATCACTGAGCAGCAAATTATATCACAGGGGGCTGTGTAATGTAAAGGATTTCAGAGATGCAGGTTGCTGTGTAATGTAAAGGGGTCCAGAGGTGCAGGGTGCTGTGTAATGTAAAGAGGTCCAGAGGTGCAGGGTGCTGTGTAATGTAAAGGGGTCCAGAGGTGCAGGGTGCTGCGCAATGTATAGGGGTCCAGAGATGCAGGGTGCTGTGTAATGTAACAGGGTCCAGAGGTGCAGGGTGCTGCGTAATTTAAAGGGGTCCAGAGGTGCAGGGTGCTGTGTAATGTAAAGGGGTCCAGAGGTGCAGGGTGCTGTGTAATATAAAGGGGTCCAGAGGTGCAGGGTGCTGTGTAATGTAAAGCGGTCCAGAGATGCAGGGAGCTGTGTAATGTAAAGGGGTCCAGAGATGCAGGGTGCTGTGTAATGTAAAGGGGTCCAGAGATGCAGGGTGCTGTGTAAATGTAAAAGGGTCCAGAGGTGCAGGGTGCTGCGTAATGTAAAGAGGTCCAGAGATGCAGGGAGCTGTGTAATGTAAAGGGGTCCAGAGGTGCTGGGTGCTGTGTAATGTAAAGGGGTCCAGAGGTGCAGGGTGCTGTGTAATGTACAGGGCTCCAGAGCTGCAGGGGGCTGTGTAATGTAAAGGGGTCCAGACCTGCAGGGGGCTGTGTAATGTAAAGGGGTCCAGAGACAGAGATACAGTTGTGGAGAGGGTGTACACTGTGGTGACAAAGAAATACAGTTGCAATAAAAAGTATGTGAACTCTTTTGGAATTATATGGATTTCTGCACAAATTGGTCATAAAATGTGATCTGATCTTCAAGTCACAACAATAGACAATCACAGTCTGCTTTAACCAATAACACACAAAGAATTAAATGTTACCATGTTTTTATTGAACACAACATGTAAATATTCACAGTGCAGGTGGTAAAAGTATGTGAACCCCTAGACTAATGACATCTCCAAGAGCTAATTGGAGTGAGGTGTCAGCCAACTGGAGTTCAAACAATGAGATGAGATTGGAAGTGTTGGTTACAACTGCCCTGCCCTATAAAAAACACACACCAGTTCTGGGTTTGCTTTTCACAAGAAGCATTGCCTGATGTGAATGATGCCTTGCACAAAAGAGCTCTCAGAAGACCTACGATTAAGAATTGTTGACTTGCATGAAGCTGGAAAGGGTTTATAAAAGTATCTCCAAAAGCCTTGCTGTTCATCAGAAAGGCGCCGGCGGTCGTATCTTAGAAACATTTAAGCGTATCTCAATTTGAGAATACACTTAAATATACGACGGCGCCGATTCGGAGTTACGACGGCGTATCTACTGATACGCCGGCGTATCTCTACCTGAATCTGGCTAATACTGTATATACATACACTTTTAGAAATAAATGTAAAGAAACATTTTACAAAGTATTAAAACATGAAACCATAGACAGCGTCAGTACAGCAGGGGAAATCTGCGCCACACTGGTGATTAGAGTGTGCCCAGGATATCCGGCACACACTATGTGCAAGCCTATGATGCTTATATAGACCCATAGACGGTAGAATTTATTTTTATTTTACACAGCTTAGCTGGGGGTTGCTGAGTGTAAATTATATAGCGAAACTGCCCTTGCATAACATTTGCTTGTTCGCACAAGATTGACACACTGGCATATCTGGCCCAATGTGTTTTACACACACTTTAACACATATAAAACCTGTGGCCCAGATTCAGAAAGCACTTACGCCGACGTATCTTTCTATATGCCGCGTAAGTGCACTGATGCGCCGTCGTAGCTATGCGCCTGATTCTTAAAGCTAGATACGCCTGAATTTTGGCTCCATCCGTCCGACGTAAGTCTCCTACGCCGTCGTATCTTGGGCGCATATTTACGCTGGCCGCAAGGGGCGCTTCCATTGTTTTACGCGTTGAATTTGTAAATGAGCGAGATACGCCGATTCATGAACGTACTTACGCCCGTCGCAGTAATCTACGCCGTTTACATAAGGCGTAAAGTTAAGCCTCATAAAGCAGGGGTAAGTCATGTTAGGGTATGGACCAGGGAACAGCCGTCGTATTTTACGTTGTTTACGTAAGTCGTACGTGAATGGGGCTGGGCGTAGGTTACGTTCACGTCGTAGGCATTGAGCCGTCGTATCTTAGGGAGTATATGCGACGTGATTCTGAGCATGCGTGCGCATGTGCTGTTCATTCGGCCCTTCATTTGCATGGGGTCATGCTTCATTTTAATAGATCACGCCCACTTCCTTCCGACTTTGAATTAGGCGGGCTTACGCCGGCCAATTTACGTTACGCCGGCGCAACAAAGGGAGCAAGTGCTTTGTGAATACGGTTCTTGCCTCTCTGTTTCAGAATGCTTGTTTTTTTACACACACAGGGCCAGATTCATGTAGATCGGCACATCTTAAGAGCAGCGTAGCGCATCTCATATGCGCTACGCCGCTCTAAAGATGTGCCGATCTACGTGAATCTGGCCCTTTGTGTGTAAAAAAACAAGCATTCTGAAATGTGAAAGTGTAAATCAGCTAAACTAAAAAAAAAATGCATATCTGAGAACATTGCCATAGAACGTTGAACACGGGTTCACGTGCATTTCTAAGGTCCAAAAAGTGTGAACAAGATTAAAGTAGGTAATTTATTAAGCACTGTAATTATTTCTATGTGCAACCAGGAAACTGCTGAAATCTTCAAAGGCTGAATTAGAGTGATGGGGAATTTCTGTTCCTTATTCTTCCCTTAAAAAAATATTTGGTCTTTGATGCAAACACATATTCATCGTGTATGATGTAAAACATATGCCTTTTAATAAATCACATTGTATGGGACTTTTTTCCTTCTACATCCAAAGCATTTTTTTGCTTACAACCAGGCAACACGGATGAAAAGACACTGGATAAGACAGATGTTAAGAACTCAACTGCTGTTGTAGAATCCGTTTATAGAGCTTTAAGGAGCTTAAAGTGACAGTCATTTTTCATCTTTCCATCTATTAAATCTTCTGCCCTTGTTGTTTTAACTTTGGATAGTAAAAAAAAAATGTTCTGTCAGTAAATACCTTATACAGCCCACCTTCTGTTTCTTGTCTGGTCATTAGCCTGGGCTTATGACATCATGCACAGCTCTCTCTCCAGGAAGGGAGGGGTGGTGAGGGGTGGTGAGTCATAAGAGGGCCAATGAGAGCTGGAAGCGTGCCTCTGTGTGTCTGTGTAAATCCAGGAAGTGAATAGGCAGCAGCTTCAGCTGCACACAGTTAAAATGGTTGCAGCCAGACTCAGTTGAGGGAGATTTCTGCAGCATATTCGGCAAGTACAGATTCACAGTATATGTAAAATAATATGCAAAGTGGTTTGAGGGAAGCTTCAGAATGACAAAGATGTTTTTATTACAAATCATGTGAGCAGACTGCAGTTCCTCTTTAAAGTGTATCTAAACCCCCCAAAAATGATATTGTGCAGCTTACAGGTCCTTAGATATGGTGGCTGCATCAGTTTTCTTTTTCAGAATTTTTTATACAAATAACACAATTCCTGTCTCTAGGTGTCTATGCACACTCCTTCAATGTATCTATGGAGGCAGCCTTTAAGCTTCTTAACAGGACATTAAAGTGATTGTAAAGTCAAATTTTTTTCCCGTTAAAAATAACAAATATGTTAGACTTACCTGCTCTGTGTAGTGGTTTTGCACAGAGCAGCCCAGATCCTCCTTTTCTTGGGTCCCTCTTCGGTGCTACTGGCCACTCCCTCCTGTTGAGTGCCCCCACAGCAAGCAGCTTGCGATCGGGGGACTGGAGCCGTGCCCCAGCTCCTTGTGGTCATTCAGACACAGAGCTGCTGCCTGGCCCCACCCTCTTTTTCTCCTCATTGGCTGACTGACTTTGATTGACAGCAGCAGGAGCCAATGATGCCACATTGCTGTCTCAGCCAATGAGGAGTGGGGTCCCGGGCAGCCGAGACACTTCTGCAACATCACTGGATCGAGATGGGGCTCAGGCAAGTATTAGGGGGGCTGCTACACACAGAATGTGTTTTATCTTAATGCATAGAAGGCATTAAGATGAAAAAAAAACTTCTGCCTTAAATTGCAACCACTTTAAACAATATTTTTATTCTCCAAAAATAATCCATACACATCTACTACTTATGGCAAATCTATTTTTCATGATATTGTTTCTTACTGTGTTTATTTTTTTGCCTCATTGTAATTGTGAGCTCTTTTGTGAGCTCCTAAACATCTCCTTTTCCGCTCACTACCAATTGTTTGCCATAAGCAGTGCACATTAGGTTATTGTCCGATTGCCATGCCCCATAGTTATCTAAGAAATGCTTGACAACGTTACAGACAGATCAGCGGGATACAGCATGGGAGGAGGGGCGGCGGCGGAAGCCGTAGCGGAGGAAGAACACTGCACAAAGAAGACCAGAGAAAGAAGAAGCAGGAGAAGAAGAAGACTGGAGGAGGAATAAATGGGGGAAGAAGAAGACATTTTTAATAAAGGACATGTCAAAAACTGTCTATTGTCTTTTGTCACACTACACTACTTTTTTTTGGTGAATAGGTAGGGGTAATTTGTACCCCGATACTCATTCACATAGGGGGGGGCGGGATCTTGGGCCCCCTTGTTAAAGGGGGTTTCTGGATTCTGATAAGCCCCCCACCCACAGACACTGACAACCACCGGCCAGGGTTGTTGGGAAGAGGCCCTTGTCCCCATCAACATGGCACCCCCCCCCCCCCATGTTGAGGGCATGCATTCTGGAATAGTTCAGGAGGTTTTTTTGTTTAAAAATTGGCATGGGGGGGGGGGGGTCCCCTCCGAATCCATACTAGACCCAAGGGCCTGGCCTGGCCCCATGATGTTTTAAAAAAAGAAAAAAAATTGTTTACATTCAGCTGTTAGCGGGAAAGCCCGCTGACAACTGATGACTCATTGGATGTTAAGGACTCTGCGACCGGCTTCCCAGCCCTCTCCTTAGCAACCAGCTATATATAGTGTAAAAAAAACGCAAAACACAACATCACTGTAAAATTGCTGTAAAAACGTGTAAAAGAAAAAGAAAGCACAGCAAAAAGCTCTGCAGAAATGCTCAAAAGCAACATGCATAGATGTGAATTGTGCCTAATGCCGCGTACAGACGGTCGTTTTATGCGATGTAAAAAAACAACGTTTTCTGTGAAGTAAAAAGCGACGTTTTTGAAACTTCAATTTTCAAAAACGACGTTGCCTACACACCATCGTTTTTTCACAATGCTCTAGCAAAGCGAGGTTACATTCACCACGTTTTTTCCATTGAAGCTTGCTTCATAACTAGCTTCTGGGCATGCGCGGGTTCAAAAACGTCGTTTTAAACGTCGTTTTTTGCTACACACGGTCAATTTCTGTGACACAAAAAACGACGTTTTGAAAAACGACACATAAAATTGAAGCATGCTTAAATTTTTTTTGTCGTTTTTTACAAGACATAAAGCGACGTTTTCCCCCACACACGGTCAATGAAATTGACGTTTTTAAAAACGTTGTTTTTTTACATCGCATAAAACGACCGTCTGTATGCGGCATTACTCTATCCAATATGAAAAAAAAAAAAAAAAAAACACATTTTGTTACACTTTAAGAAAGCATACTTGATTAGAATTGTATTATTTTAAACCAGTGCTTAATATCACTTTAATGCCATCCAGTTAGGGTTTGGAAATACTTTGTATTCAGGTGCCTATAGTGTTTAGGGTTATTCCACGGTACAAAAAAATAATGTTTTACCTTAGTAATCTGAAAGAACATTATGGGCTAGATTCACAGAGAAATGCCTATCTTTCGGCGGGCGTAGCGTATCTCATATACGCTACGCCGCCGTAACTTTGACAGGCAAAGCACGCGGAGGGGGAAGTACACCAACACGCTGGGACCGTTTGTAGCAATACAGGAGGACAGAAGCGGGGTATGCAATCCTTCCGAGACATAACACAAATGCTGGTCAGAGGCTATAACGTTTGACATCGCCAGAGATACTCATTGCCGGTCAAAGGCACTTTTTCCTGTAAGTGCATTTTTTTATTCTTTTAATAAACAAGTTTTTACATACTACACTATGATGAGCCCCTTGTTTTTGAGGAAATAAGGACATCTTGTAAGAGGGAGAAGGAGGAAATACCCAGTGACGGACAAAGAAAAGACACCATTTTTGGGCCTTTTATTATCCGGGGTCTGGTGAGTGTTGAGTTTAACCATTGGTGATGGTGGCACATCTTTGTCGGGTGGAAGAGGCAGTTGCACCTTTTTACATGGAGCATTACCAGCATTGAACCACCTTTTCTATTGGAATTTATTGTGCAATAGCAATATTGTCTGCCGTTTCAGTGTTGGACTTTTCAGTGCAGCTGGCGCACTTTATGTTTGGGACTTTTTGTTTTGCTATTTGGTTTGTTTTTGTTTTGGCTTCTTGTTTTTTTATTTATTTTTTGCTTTCACTCTAGTCGGCTTAGAGCACTATTATTGGTCATCTCTTTCTTCACAGGAATAATATGGTGCATTGATGCTCATGCGGATAACTAATTTTGGGTCACACTTAAAGTGGAGTTCCACCCATTTTTTTATGTTTGTCTGTGCTGCATGCCCTAATCTCATAGTGTTCAGAATGGACAATTTTTATTTATTTTGTTGCTTGTAAATACCTTTATTTTGTAGTCCTTCATTACTTCCTCCTCCTTATTAGCCTAGGCTATTAAGTCACAAGGCTATTCCCAAGGGTTTCTGGGATATCATGTATCCCAGTAGTCCTTGCAAATAGCCTATTTGCATAGAGAAGGGGCGGCAACTTCCTCTGACACTCCCGTTGCTTTGGAAACCTGACTGAAACCTATTACATTGCTTGTGCAGCACTGAGCATGTGCGAGATCTGCAAGGCTGAAATCCAGGAAGTCATACAGTCTGGCTTCATGATGCCCACACTTAAGATGGCCACGGTCTATTTCTAGATTATAAACTATCTAAATGCTCTAACAACCTAACAAAACGGACCTTAGTTTACAGACTAAATTTACTAGACTACATTAAGCTTGTGTATCACAGGGGTATTTATATTTACAAAGTGAAATTGTGGGTGGAACTCCCCTTTAAAGTATTGTGTTTACCGCACTACTCATGTAATATTTTAATATATATTTTTGGTATAAAGATTGATTGATTTCACATATGTTTATCCATATAGAATATTAGGTATGTTGTTGTACCTGATATAATATTTCTTATATATGGTTGTTTGTGCACTAAATTAGTTCACAGTTTATATCTCCAGAGATTGTATTCTTTGGACTATTAGATCAGCGCAGTAACACTTTTTCTTTATATGCACATTTAATTCCTCTATTGAGGGTTTACACAGTATTGCAGCCGATCACGTATAATTGTAATATATTTCTTTTGCGCCGGTGATACTTACAATAGTTGTAGGGTAGTTGTAGGTTGTAGGGTAGTCACAATAATAATCGCAAACATTGAAATAAATGTATTTTTCCAGTATCCAGTTTTGTATACACGCCTTTTCGCCGACTGTATTGCTTTAGGTTTGTAAATAACTCTTCTCTCCCCACTCTGTCTTAGAATGAGTTCTCATTTTCAGCCTCCAATTTGTGTCCAGCTCACCCCTGATGGTTGTCCCTAGGAATAGGCAGCATGTCCCAGCTGTGGGAATTAATACTGTCACCACTAAGTGGTCTTGTCAGCACATCTGTATAACTCAGAAGGCCCTGTCCAGACTCGTTGCTTTTAGCTCCTTCAAGACTCGAGATGATAATTTCTTGTTCCCCTTACTCACTGATTTTTGCCTTCCTCGCTAGGCTCTGAACATAGATTCTTAGCGGAATGCACAGCCTACCAATGACCTCTTTGATGGTGTCATCTGTCCATGACATTTCAGTTAGATGCAGTAGACGTATCAGCGACCAACTGCTTCATTTATGATTTACCAATTTAGCAGATCTGTTTTACGATGGGCCCATAAAAAGGCTGAACTAAAGACATTTCTAAACTGGATGGGACTTCTACTACTCTGTCAGGTTCAGACATTTTTTTTAAGTGGACATATCATATATATTATTCATGTTGAAGTGTATGTATGGCCAAAACTTCTTTTTTTTTTTGGGATAGAGAAGTGATGATGGTGGTAAGTTCTTGCGGGCACGCTCCTGTGATACAGCCGGCCGCTATAGATGCTCACTGTATCACTCGGACCCGCCCCCCGCGTCATTGGATGTGATTGACAGCAGCGCAGGCCAATGGCTGCGCTGCTTTCAATCCATCCACTCTAGCCAATCAACAACCAGGCTGAGCGGCGAAGAGGACGTCAGGGGCGAGTGCCGTGGGTAAACGGGCTCAGGTAAGTAAAAAGGGGGAGCTGGGGGGGCTGGTATTGTCGGATGTTTTTTCACCTTAATGCATAGGATGTACCTTTAGTGTCCCTTTAAGGAGAGAGTTGCAGTAGCAGTGGCGACTGGTGCTCAAAATTGGGGGGGGGGGGGGGCGCAAACAAACAGAAAAAAAAAATTGCAGCCTCACTGTGCCCATCAAACGCAGCTACTGTGCCATGAATTGCAGCCACTGTGCCCATCAATGGCAGCCACTGTGCCCATCAAATGCAGCCACTGTGCCATAAATTGTCACCACTGTGCCATGCCATCAATTGTCGCCACTGTGCCATGCCATCGAATGCAGCCACTGTGCCATGCCATCCAACGCAGCCACTGTGCCATCCTTTATTGCCACTGTGCCCATCATTTGTCACCACTGTGCCATGCCATCAAACGTAGCCACTGTGCCCATTAATTGTCACCACTGTGCCCATTAATTGTCACCACTGTGCCATCAATTGTCGCCACTGTGTCATCAATAGTCACCACTGTGCCCATCAATTGTCACCACTGTGCCATGCCAAACGCAGCCACTGTGCCATGCCATCAAACGCAGCCACTGTGCCATCAATTGTCGCCACTGTGCCCATTAATTGTCACCACTGTGCCATGCCATCAAACGTAGCCACTGTGCCATCAATTGTCACCACTGTGCCATCAATTGTTACCACTGTGCCATCAATTGTCGCCACTGTGCCATCAATTATCACCACTGTGCCCATCAATTGTCACCACAGTGCCCATCAATTGTAGCCACCGTGCCCATCAATTGTCGCCACTGGCCCATCAATTGTAGCCACTGTGCCCATCAATTGTCACCACTGTGCCCTGTAAAATGCTGCCAGATTGCCCCCTTCCCCCCCCTCCGCCCAGCACTTACCTTTCTGGGGTCAGCCATCCTCCTTCTACCGTCCCTCGATGTCTTCTCCAGCCCTCGATGACGCTTCAGCCAATCAGGTTACCGGTAACCAGAACTGGTGAACCTGATTGGCTGAGACGCCTGTCAGTGCTAACCAGGGAACGCACCCCCCGTGCTCCCCCCTGGTTAACTATTCGGAAGCCGATTACAGCCCTCAGGCAGCTGCTGGCTCTGATAGGCACTTTCAAAGCCAGCCAGCTGCTGTTATTCAGATGGCTGCCGCTCACCAGAGGGCCGGCCATCTGAATAGTGGGCGGCAGCGACAGTAGATAGATTCATGCAATGCATGAATCTATGTATTGTATTCAGTGGAGGTGCAGGAGAGAGAGGGGGCAACGCTCCTGCGCCCTCTATGGACGCACCGCCACTGTGCAGTAGTCAAGGCGGGAAAAAATAGTGAATAAGTTGCTTTGTGGTGTCAGTAGTCAGGAAGGGTTGAATTCTGGAGATGTTGCGGAGGATGAGGCGGCAGGATTTAGCCAGCGATTGGATGTGAGGGCTGAAGGAGAGGTCAGAGTCAAGGTTTACACCCAGCAAACTAACATATGTGGAGGGACCAATAGTTGTGCTGTTGATTTGAATGGTAAAGTCATGGGGGGGGGGGGGTGCCGGGAAGGAGGAAATATAACAAGCTCGGTTTTTGAAATATCGAGTTTCAGAAAGTGGTGTGACATCCATACGATATGTCATTCAGTAGGTTTGAGATCCGTGAGGAGATCGAGGGTGTGAGTTGAGGAGTGGAGAGATAGCTCTGTGTGTCGTTGGCGTATAGGTGGTATTGGAAGCCATGGGAGGTTATCAAATGGCCCAGGGAAGAGGAGGGGCCCAAGGACAGAGCCTTGGGGTACCCCAACACAAAGAGGAAGAGGAGCGGAGGAGATGGAGTTGTAAGTGACACTGAAAGTGCGCTGAGATAGGTAAGAGGAGAACTAGGATAAAGAAGAATCGCGGAGGCCAAGGGAGTGCAGTTTGCTGAGGAGGAGCAGGTGGTCAACTGTGCGAAGGCAGCAGAGAGGTCTAAGAGTATGAGTATGGAGTAATGGTCATTGGTTTTAGCAGTTAGCAGGTCATTTGTGACTGGTGAGTTCAGGGGTGGACTGACAACTCATGGGGCCCCCAGGGAATAGAAGTTTATGGGGCCCCTGGGCTTACAGATGGCCACCACGCCAGGAGGCCGTGCAGAGGCGGGGTAGCTAAAATCTCGGGATTTTCACATCAAAAGCATGTCGGTTTCAGACATATCAGGGACAGATGCAAAAAAACAAAAGATTTTTACATACTGTCCCTGGTTTTACTGAGCCTGGCAACCCTGATGGGGCCCCCTAGTGGCATGGGGCCCTCAGGCAGTGCCCGAGTGACGCAATGGTCAGTCCGCCCCTGGGTGAGTTTTAGTTGGGCAGTTTCAGTGGAATGTTGTGGATGGAAGCTGGACTGTAAGGGGTCGAGAAGGTTGTTGTCCGTGAGGTAGCGACTCATTCAGTCATGGACAAGGTGTTCAATGAGCTTTGGGAGAGAGTTGGGAGCATGGGAGCAGGGAGATGGGTCTTAAGTTATTCAAACAGGTGGGGTCTAGTGAAGGTTTTTAAGTATGGGGGTAACCATTGCATGTTTGAGCAGGGAAGGAAAGGTGCCAGAGGAGAGGGAGAGGTTGAAGATGTGGGTTAGCAAGTTGGGGATAGAGCGGGAAGGTGGTCGCAGTAATTGTGAGGGGACAGGTGGTGAGGTGGACCATGGAGAGGAGTTTATCAACTTCATTGGTGGTAACTGGGCAGAAAGAGGAGAGTATTGAGTGTGGTGTTGGACCTGATGTGTTGGGTGAGTGAGTGAGTGAGAAACTTATATAGCGCAACACATGCGAACTAAATCGCCTCTGGGCGCTTAGTATGCATTCCCTAAGTGAACTTTTTGCTCTCAGAAGACATAGGTTTTGATCTTTCTTCTGAAGGCCAAGTGGTTCACCTCCAATCGGATGCTGGTTGGTAGAGCGTTCCACAGTCTAGGTCCTTGGACTGCAAATCTTCGTTCTCCTTTGGACTTGTATCTGGCTTTGGGTATCTGGAGTAGATTTTGGTTAGTGGATCGCAGAACGCGATTGGGTTTGTGTGCTTTTATTTTTTCGCATAGATATTGGGGGGCGTTTTCTTGGATACACTTATGCGTTAGGCAGAGTGCTTTGAAAGTGATTCTGTCTTTTACTGGGAGCCAGAGAAGGGATCTCAGAGAAGGCGAGATTGATTCCCATGTTTTTTTCCCAGTCACAAGTCGAGCGGCCGTATTTTGAACGACTTGCAGACGAGTGATTTGGTATTTGGGGAGTCTGAGATAGAGGGCATTTGCATAGTCAAGTCTGGAGTTGATAATTGTACCCACTACGACTGCAAGGGGAGGAGGTTGAATGCTGGATATCTCTTCGCGAATTGTGTTGATTTTTCTTTTGAAATGGTTGGCAATCTGTTGAACGGTAAGCAAGTTGGTGGGTGGGGGCAGTGGGGGGGTGAAGTAAGGAATTATGGGTAGAAAACAATTGACGAGGTTTGGATGAGAGGGTTTTGATGAGAGTGTTGTAGTAGGTTTGTTGTAGTAGGTTTGTTTAGCAGTGTTCAGGCAGGTGTTGTATTTGATTAGTGCTCTGAATATCAGTGTAAATGATGTGCTGACAGGCTTGCCGGTTAACGGCTCTCCCTTTCTCCCATTGATAACTGGCAATGGCGACTCTAAGGGGTGGCCAGAGGGGGCCCTGACCCCCCCAACATTATGCTGTGCCCCACCATGTGCCCCCAGTCATTCCTCCCCCCTCCCTCTGCTCGCTGACACTACATAATGCGAGTGCTCACACAACCACAGCCGCCCGATCTGCTCCTTCCCCTGCATCCTCATTGGCACGGAGAAGAGCGAGTTGCAGAAAGGACTCCATGAGCACTGAGCCTTCATCTCAGTTACTGAAAAAACAGACTGATTTCTCCTGTCCTTAGGACAGGAGGACAGGAGAACCAGCCTGTAAATTCCGAGAGTGATGACTGCAAGTTGAGCCAAGTGTCAGTCTATGACACACTTTTACAGCCCAGCGAGTCCAGCCACCCCCCCTCACTCTCCTCACATACAAGCAGGGAGGAATACAGCTCCTCCTCCTCCTTTCAGCCCTGCCCACATTATCGCAGTGTGCTGTATCTGAAGAGAGGGGATGTGTGGGCGGGAAATATGAAAATCAGCAGCATTCCTGGCAGTGTGTGAATGATGCCTGAGATTCTAGCCTGGACCGTGGGTAAGTGTGTGCACTGCAGACTGCAGTACACTGTAATTACTGAACTGCATTATCTCCATACCTTCTCTCCCCCATCTGTCTCCCTCCCCCTCTCCTGTTCTTTGAAGACATTCACAATTTACTTTCACTTTCAGTTAGGCAGGTAATAATATATGGTGAAAATTTCTTTCCTGCATCCACAGATTGCAGGAAAGAAATTTGCATGATTCCCCCATCAACACAGACAGTTCTGACAGGGGAATATCCCTCCTGCCCAGCAATTGTATTCTCCCGACAAACAGTGATTATCACAAGTGGCTATACAGCAACCACTAGTGATAATCATAAGAGAATCTGCTCATTAATGGTTTAAATCTCAGCCAGTTCCTGCTGAACCAGCTGAGATTTAAACTGTCTATGGCTGGTCTTAGCTCTTAGGCAGCCCATACATTGATAACTTTTTTTCATTCAACTATTAGGTTGAATGAAAAAAAAAATGATCCAATTCCCCCATCTACACATTATAGGTGGATGGGGGAATCCTCCCAGTGTGGACCAGTGCTGAAATAACCAGAGTTGCTGTCCTGTCCCGTGTATTCACAGCGCTGGTCTCTGTCTCCATGGCAGTGGCGGCAGCACACAGGAACCCAGTGCTGGTTACTTTATGGGGCTGATGTACAGGAAGGCCAGCACAATTTGTTGTTAGAGATGGGCTGGGCATGTTCAAAATTCCACATGTTAGAGCCTGCCAGGAAGCCAACACTGCACAGCGCTAATCACAGGCAGTGAGACATTTCCCTCTGCACAGATCAGGAAATGTCTCACTGGCTGTGATTAGCACTGTGGAGAGTCGGCTTCCTGGCGGGATCGGGCAGGTGGGATTTCAAACACACCCGAGCCCATCTCGATTGGTTGTAGACAGTTGAGCTCCCTGCAGGTTGCTAATCAGCAGTGGAGCCTTCTCTGACATGCTGATCGTGATGCAATCCAGGTGATGCTCCTAGTCAAATCCTAGTGTTAAATATCAGTGATTTTATTGATCAAAGCCCACACTTTACAGGCATAGAGCCCACATGGCTGCTGAACATACAGTTGATTATATATATGTGGTTGTACTCTTGATGCTAATACTGTGTTTATTAGATCTGACTGGGAGCATCACCTGGATCAAATCCCGATCAGCATGTCAACAGAGAAGGTTATACAGCATTACTGCTGCTAGGTGACCAGCTGGGGGCTTGGCTCTCTATAACCAATAGTGCCAGCCTTCCCCTGCATGCACCCATAATGTCACCAGCACTAGGTCCTAATAGACTGCCGCCGCTGCCAAGGAGACAGATGCCAGACCAGCGCTGTCAATAGCAGGGAACAGACAGCTGGGGAACCCCACAGTGGCAGAACACCAGGGCCTGGTGGCAAGACAACCTTTGCAACCCTGAGGCCACGTACACACGGTCAGTCCAGCCAATGAGAATGGTCATTGAAGCAGAATGATGGTCTAATGTGCGTACACACCATCAGTTCAAAAACCGATCGGGTCAGAACGCGGTGACGTAAAACACACGACGTGCTGAAAAAAACGAAGTTCAATGCTTCCAAGCATGCGTCGACTTGATTCTGAGCATGCGCGGGTTTTGAACCGATGCTTTTGTGTACTAACTATCGGTTTTGACCTATCGCTCAGCCGTCCATTGGTTCGATTTTAAAGCAAGTCCTCTTTTTTTTGACCGAAGGACAACAGACCGATGGGGCGTACACACAGACTGTTTGGACCGATGAAACTGAACTTCGGTCCGTTTTCATCGGTTTGGACCGGTCGTGTGTACGCGGCCTTAGAGTTCTCCCACTGCTTTGGACCCTTATATTTTCTTGTTGTGCTGGTGACATATATCTCTTGTTTTCTGCCATCCTGGGGGGGGCCCAGTATAGTAGGAAGGGAGCTCACTGCAGATCATGTGAAAGGGCCCGTTGTGGGATCGCAGTAAAGGGCCCCAGGATATTTATATAAAATTGCATTTTATAGTTGGCCCCCCTACTTTTGTCCCTGTCCCCCCATATGCCCCCCTAAATATGAAAGCTGGAGACACCACTGATAGCTGGCAAGTCTGTTTACATGTGATCAGCTGTGATTGAACACAGCTGATCACATGGTAAAGAGCGGCTGTGATTGGCCCTTTACCCCAATCTGTGACGCGTTTCGGCAATAGCCTTAGTCTTAGCCACAACTAAGGCTATTGCCGAAACGTGTCAGGTTATTGTTTTATTGTCACTCTGATGTACCAATAAACGACACTTCAAGGATTACAGTCTTGCCAGCTCTTCTTACTATTGATGCCTGTCTCCATATCTAAAACGAATAGGTTACTAAAGTACGAAAATTCTTGTAGAACAGAATAAAAATTCAGAAGCGATGTCAAGTTTTGTAATGTATTTGTATTGTATTTTCAAACGAAAACTGTACTGACTAAATCAGAAAATGTTGAGAGACCGCTGTGTACGAACAATCAGATTATCATACGATCGCATCAAAAGCAGTGTATTTTGTATGATATTCTGATCGTGTGTACGGGGTTTAACCCTCTTGTATTGAATTGTAATGTTGCGGTATTGTCTCCCTTTATAATGTAAATTGATGCGCAAACTGTTGGCGCTATATAAATCCTGTATGATAAAAAAAAAAGAGCCCTAACAACATGCATGCATATACTAGGCTCATATGCAGCACCAGGGTTGAATCCCCACTACCGCACTACCTGTAGGAAGTTTGCATGTTCTCCCTGTGCCTGCGTTGGTTTCCTCTGGGTGCTCCAGTTTCCTCTCACACTCCAAAGACATACCGGTGGAATAATTGGATCCTGCCTAAATTGGTCCAAGTATGTGTATGTTAGTTAGGGGCCTTAGATTGTAAGCTTCTTGAGGGCAGGGACTGATGTGGATGTATAAAATATATATATTTAAAGTGCCGTGTAAATTGACAGCGCTATTTAAGTACAGAGGGACCTTGGTTTACGAGCAACACAGTTACCAAGCGTTTTGAATAACAAGCAACTTTTTTTTTTTTTTTATTCTGACTTGGTTTGCGAGTGTTGTCTCGCAAAACTAGCAGAATTCATGCTAATGGGGTGTGCAGTAGCGCATTGGGCCACAGATGCGGGGGCGCCGGTGACACTCAAAATGGTTTGGAGTTGTTCCGAGCCGCTCAGAAATACTCTGAATCACTCAGAATCACTCGGAAATACTCAGTTCTAGAGTGTTTCCAAACTTTTCGGAGGGTTTCCGAGATCAGCCGAGCTGTCCCCGAGTATTTCCGAGACTCTCCGGCGCTCCCCACCTCCGGCCACATGCGGTATTGCATGCCATAGAAGTCAATGCGGAACAAATTATCTTTGTTTTCATTGACTTCTATGGGGAAACTCGCTTTGATGTGAGTGTTTTGAATTGCAAGCATTTTCCTGTAACGGATTATGCTCGTAATCCAAGGTTCCACTGTACCTGTAATAAATGTAATAAATATACACGTTCATTCAGATGGGCTCTGAGACCCATCCTATATGCTGCGCCACTTACACATTTTAACACGTATTTTATACATGTAAATCTGCAGATAAGTATAACCTAAATGCAGCAGCGTTCTACTTTTTTTCTACGCCGCTAATTGCAGTGCACATTTTTATTTGTAGACCTGTAGTGTCGCGTTTAGATGTGCACAAAGTTATACGCTCTGTGAATCTAAACGCGTTGTTGTAGATGCCCGTGTGAGTAAGCCCTTTACCAGGCCTACTTTTCAAACTTGTTGTTTAATAATATGTAGTAAAAATCAGGGTTTTTTTGCTAGAAAATTCCTTAGAACCCCCAAACATTATATATTTTTTTCAGACACCCTAGAGAATAAAATGGCGATCATTGCAATACTTTATGTCACACTTTATTTGCGCAGCGGTCTTACAAACGCAATTTTTGGTGGAAAAAATACACTTTTTTTAATTAAAAAAATAAGACAACAGTAAAGTAAACTTTTTTTTATTTTGTGAAAGATAATGTTAAGCCGATTAAATTGATACCCAACATGTCACGCTTAAAAATTGCACCCGCTTGTGGAATGGAGACAAAATTTTACCCTTAAAAATTTTCATAGGTGACGTTTAAACAATTTCTACAGGTTACAGGGAAGGTCTTTTTCTAGAATTATTGCTCTTGCTCTAACGATCGCTGCGATACCTCACATGTGTGGTTTGAACATTGTTTACATATGCTGGGTGACTTACGTATGCGTTTGCTTCTGCGCGCAAATACAGGGAACGGGGCACTTAAAAAAAAAAAATCTTATTTATTTTACTTTTTTTTTTAATTTACACTGTCCCTTTAAAAAACTAATTAGGATCGCTTTTTTTTCATATTACAAGGAACGAAAACATCCCTTGTAATAGAAAAAACAATGACAGGACCTCTTTAACCACTTCAGCCCCGGAAGAATTTACCCTCTTCCTGACCAGAGCACTGAGTTATTTTAACTGACAATTACGCGGTTGTGCGACGTGGTACCCACACAAAATTTACGTCTTTTTTTTCCCCACAAATAGAGCTTTCTTTTGGTGGTATTTGATCACCTCTGCGGTTTTTATTTTTTTGCGCTATAAATAAAAAATGAGCGACAATTTTGAAAAAAAAGCAATATTTTTTACTTTTTGCTGTAATAAATATCCCAAAAAATATATATTAAAAAAAATCTTCATCAGTTTAGGCCGATACATATTCTTCTACATATTTTTGGTAAAAAAAAATCACAATAAGCGTTATAGCGTCTACAAAATAGGTGATAGTTTTATGGCATTTTTATTATTAATTTGTTTTATTAGTAATGGCGGCGATCAGCGACTTTTATCGTGACTGCGACATTATGGTGGACACATCGGACACCTTTGACGCTATTTTGGGACCATTGTCATTTATACAGCGATCAGTGCTATAAAAATGCACTGATAACTGTGTAAATGACACTGGCAGGGAAGGTGTTTAACACTAGGGGGCGATAAAAGGGTTAAAGGGTTTGTAAAGGAAATATTTTTTTATCTTAATAGCTTCCTTTACCTTAATGCAGTGCTGTTTTCATGTCCTCATTGCTCGTGTTTTGCTCTCAAGTTGCTGTAATTCTTCTCTGATCTCCACACTTCCTGGTTGTCTGTTTCCTGATGACCACAGTACTGGGAGCTTTCTCTCTGTGGTCACTAACTTCAATGAGGTGTAATTACTGTGTGTCTAAAACCCCACAGCACCAATCAGTTTCGTTTTCCAAACCATCACTGCCCTGTATTGGCTCTGTGTCTCTGTACATCACAGAAGCAGGAAACACCATGCAAAAATGAAACTAGAAACTACAGGTACATTATATGATTGATTTTTATCTATTTGTAATCATTTTTAAAAGGAATCAGTTAACTATTATGTCTCTATACCCTGTAAACAGTCATTTCAGCAAAAAAAAATGTTTCCTTTAAAACTCCTTTAAGTGTGTCCTAGGGAGTGATTCGAACTGTGGGGGGGCTGGGCTTTATGTGACACGACACTGATCACTGCTCCCGATGACAGGGAGCAGATGATCAGTGTCCTGTCACAAGGCAGAACAGGGAAATGCCTTGTTTACATAGGCATCTCTCTGTATTGCAGCTCCGTGACATGATCACGGGACATTGGCGGGCATCGAGTCCAGGTACAGGTATGTTGCTTTGCACAGCCGTGCCATTCTGCCAACGTATATGTACAAGCGGCGGTCGGCAAGTGGTTAATGGTCAAAAAGACCTCAGATCTTACATTTACACTTAAATGCAATAAAAAAAAAAAAAATCTATTTAAGACCGTTAGGCGGAGGTGATGTTTGACATCACTTCCGCCATCCAACGTCATTGAGTCGAGTGGAGGCCATCATTCTCTCACTCCCCTTAGTTCCTCTCAGGGGAAAGGATCGGTTTGTCTCTGCTGCTACCACTGGCTCCGGTAAGCAGCAGTTACGACCGCAATGCGGCGGGAAGGGGGGGGCACTTCTCTTGCCATCAATAAAAGTAATCGCGTAGCGAATCCGCTGTGGAGACCACTTTTATCCTAAAGCAGACCGCCCGCCGTTGAAGAAAATACCGGGGTTATGGCAGCTTTTTAAAGTCAAAGTATCGACATACCGTATTTATCGGGGTATTGCGCGCTCCGGCGTATAGCGCGCACCCCTAAAGTGGACCTGACATTCCTGTAAAAAAAACCCCATTTTATTACATTTTACTACTTACAGTTTTGGTGTCTTGCGCGGCGTCCATCGGTGGCCTCGTCGGGTCTGGTGTCCGTCTGCGGCTTCGGGTGTCCTCTTCGTCGGGTCCGGCGTCCGTCTGCGGCTTCGGGTGTCCTCTTCGCCGGGTCCGGCGTCCTTAGGCTGCGGTGTCCTCCCCGCTGCCGCTCGATCCCGCTTTCCTGCGCCGAGTTTGAACACTGCGCCGGCATATACCGAGCGCAGTACACTCGGGTATAGTCGGGCAGGCTCGGCTACTCTCGCGCTCACGTCCTGGATGTCCAGGACGTGAGCGCGAGAGGGGCAGAGCCTGCCCGACTATACACGAGTGTACTGCGCTCGGTATATGCTGACGCAGTGTTCAAACTCGGCGCGGGAAAGCGGATATCGGCGTATACCGCGCACCCACAATTTTGCCCTAATTTTCAGGGCAAAAAAGTGCGCGGTATACGCTGATAAATACGGTATAAGGACGGCCGGCGGTCCAGAAGTGTCATTAACTTTGTATTGACTCTCGTAGCAGTTCACATAGCGCAGTGTGAACCGCCTGCGAGAGACATGCGATGCGAGAAGCCGCACAGGAATTGCGCTGGTTTACGATATATGAGAACCCGGCCTTACAGCCCATGTTGCCTCCAGGACTGAATTTGGTGCTGTTCATTGAGCAGCTGATAGTATAAACCGACTCGCGTTGTTTATTGCTTTGTGGTCGGTTTCTTGACACATTGTTATTAAGAGCAATTTCTATCTATTTATTTTCTGCCTTGTCTTCCTAGTAAAAGCTCTGCAGTGGAAATGTTAATCACTTTATATAAATAGAATTGTTTGTGAACTCACCACACTCGCCATGTTCAGCTCCTAGCATGCAGTAGCAGATCTGTTTCTAATATTCTGGCCAGCCTTTGCTTTCTAGAAGGATAATACAGACAATGAAGTGGAGGGACTCCCCAGTCTCATGGATTGGCGCTCAGAGCTGCTGCCACTTTCCACTTCTACAAAGATTGAAGACTTTGCACAGTTCAGCTGTTCCCTGAGACAAGGGGACACCAGGGACTGGACAACCCACCAGGCCTGAGTCAATAGGAGATCGTAGAGTCAGGCCAGGGAGTGGGATGGGGATTGATCGCTGAGGACCATCTCCACTGGCAGGAACTTTACAAGTCATTATGGCTCAGGCGGGTTCCTGCTAAAGGTCCCTATTGATGAAATGTCAATGTCCATGTCTGGAATATACAGGTCCTCCCGTCTGTAGCCACCTATGCCCCAACACTTGAAGGATCTGTTCTAATCCAGAAGGAGCGATTCATCATCAGGACATGCCAGTCTCCCCAGACTCTCCCCAAGCCAGGGCTGGTTATATCACAGCAAGCAAAGGGGACGTCACCAAATCGGGTGGTTTGTGTGTAAAGTGGAGCACGCAGGGATCTGGGTTTTGCAGGACCAGCCTTGACATCTTAGCGGTTATACAGCCTTAGATTTTACTATCGGGTCAATGTTCAAACAATCGAAT
The DNA here is from genome assembly GCF_905171775.1 of Rana temporaria. Classification (NCBI taxonomy): domain Eukaryota; kingdom Metazoa; phylum Chordata; class Amphibia; order Anura; family Ranidae; genus Rana; species Rana temporaria. The sequence continues at coordinate 49,726,727 of NC_053500.1, read as the reverse complement.
AGATAAAACTTCCCTTCTGATCCATTTAAACTCAATTAAGATCAGATTCGATCAAGCTGAGTCGATCGACCAGGGCAGAAAGTTATTGACTGCTTTGCATCGATTCCAAGCACCGAGATCTTTTGTTCAAGAATACGATTTCATTTCATTCGATCAGATTGTGAGATTGCACTGATAACTGTACCTTAACGATCTATCGAAATCCACTTCCCTGTGTGTGGCAGATCGATAGAATCGGATGTCAACTATCAGGGCTGCTGTTACAAATCATGGGGCCCAATACAGCCTACCTAACACCCCCCCGGGCCCCATACAGCCTACCTAACAGGCCCCCCCAGCCCCATACAGCCTACCTAAAAGCCCCCCCCAACCCCATACAGCCTACCTAACAGCCCCCCCAGGCCCCATACAGCCTACCTAACAGGGCCCCTTGCCCCATACAGCCTACCCAACAGCCCCCCCCCCAGCCCCATACCCCCTACCTAACAGGACCCCGGCCCCATACAGCCTAACTAACAGGCCCCCCCCCAGCCCCATACACCCTACCTAACAGGACCCCGGCCCCATACAGCCTACCTAACAGGCCCCCCCTCCCAGCCCCATACACCCTACCTAACAGGACCCCGGCCCCATACAGCCTACCTAACAGCCCCCCCAGGCCCCATACAGTATGCCTAACAGAGCCCCTTGCCCCATACAGTCTACCTAACAGCCCCCCCCCCAGTCCCATACACCCTACCTAACAGGACCCCGGCCCTATACAGCCTACCTAACAGTTCCCCCCAGCCCCATACACCCTACCTAACAGGACCCCGGCCCCATACAGCCTACCTAACAGCCCCCCCAGGCCCCATTCAGCCTACCTAACAGGGCCCCTTGCCCCATACAGTCTACCTAACAGGCCCCCCCCCCAGTCCCATACACCCTACCTAACAGGACCCCGGCCCCATACAGCCTACCAAACAGGTCCCCCGGGCCCATACAGCCTACCTAACAGAACCACCATGGCTGAAAGTGACTGAAGACATCGATTTATCAGTCCCTTTCTCTGAACGAATAGTAAGCCCCCTGAGGCTTTCCTGCTCATTCACAAACTGGAACAAAGGAAATACAGTTTACTATGCTTCAGTGATGGACACAAGAGTGATTGGTACCAATCGCTCATTGTGTTCATTCATGAAAGGAGGAAAGGAAAAGGCCAGTAAATGACATCCCCCTCTGTGCCCGAAGCAGCTGCCAGCAGGAGAGGAGAGAAGCTGGCAGCAGTGGGGAAGCAGGCACACAGGTGAGCCCGGACAGCAGAGGGAAGAGGCGCATGTGCTAGAACAGAGGGAGGGATAGAAGGAGAAGCTGGCAGTGCTGCAGTGGGAGACCGGAGACCGGTGTCTTCAATAGGACAGTACTACTGACCCTCCTGCTCAGCAGGTGCCTGGGACACTCTTTTGAACTAATGGGGCCCGGGCCTGGTACAGGAGGTCCAGCTGTACTGCCTTATCTAGGGCCCTGTCAACTATAGAGATTGATCAGAAAAGAAATCCATTGATCATCAAAGCTTGTATGGCCACCCCTGCAGGGCCGGGAAAAGGGGTGGGCAGGAGGGGCGGCCCTGTGGTATCATGTGAAGTGGAGAGGCCCCACAAGGAGGTTTGGGGGAATTGTGTTGGAAGGGGGAATTTGGGCAGGGGGTATGTATTGTTCTATTTGGGGAAATTTGAGGGGAAGGGGAGTGCTAAGAGTGGTGAGTTAGGGGGATTTGCGCTGGGAGGGGGGATGGGGGTAGGATATTCAGGCTAGGAGGGGGAATTCGTGCTGGGAGGGGGTATTTAAAGATGTGTACTTAGAGGGAAAATTTTAGGGGTAGAGGATTTGTGCTAGGAGGAGTGACTTTTTGGGGGGGGGGGGCAAAGATTTGTGCTAAGATGGGGGATTTCAGCAGAGGAACGGATTTGTACTGGGAGGAGGGGGAATATATGCGTAGGGAGTAAGCTTGTAGATTAGTGCCTGTTGGGCGAACAACAAACAATTTGAGGTGTTCACGGCAAATTCGAAAAGCCGCGGAACACCCTGTTAAAGTCTATGGGAGAAATCTAAAGTGCTAATTTTAAAGGCTAATATGCAAGTTATTGTCCTAAAAAGTGTTTGGGGACCTGGGTCCTGCTCCAGGGGACATGAATCAATGCAAAAAAAAAAGGTTTAAAAACGACCGTTTTTTTGGGAGCAGTGAATTTAATAATGCTTAGAGCAGGGGTGCCCAACCTTTTGAAGAGCGAGGGCCACTTAAGCGACTTGGTAACTGGTCGCGGGCCACAATGAGTGGAGCGGGTGGATGGCATGTCCGTGTCTCCTCTGCATATGCAAAGCGGACAAGGACACAGCCCACAATACTTTTTAGCGAATCGTATTGGAGGTAGAACACAAGTCGGTTTATGTCTGCCACTACTTAGAGGTGAATGGAGGGTCCAATTGGTCAGACTGTTGGACTAACCGTGTGAAAGGGGCCCAAGGCTACTTTCACACTGATGCACCACGGGTTCAATGCAGTGTACCTTTAGCTTTCCTGCACTTTGCTATAGACTTCTATTACTGTATATATCTGCAGGTTTGGTGCACTTTCAGAAAGCTCACCAAACTCGCAGGCAATAACAGTCTATGGCTCAGTGCTGGTACTGCGGATCACTTTGAAAGCAGCCCAATAACCACTGCAGAACAGATATACCCATATATACACTGTGATTAGCCCACTAACTCCCACAGCGCCACCTGTGGTTAACTCCAAAACTGCAACTGTAATTTTCACAATAAACAATGCAATTTAAATGCATTTTTTGCTGTGAAAATTACAGTGGTCCCAAAAATGTATCAAAATTGTCCGAAGTGTCCGCCATAATGTCGCAGTCACGAAAAAATCGCTGATCGCCGCCATTAGCTCGGGGAGCGATCCGGGACGACGACATTATGGCGGACACTTCGGACAATTTTGACACATTTTTGGGACCATTTAAATTGCATTCTTTATTGTGAAAATGACAGTTGCAGTTTGGGAGTTAACCACAGGGGGCGCTGAACGTGTTAGGCTTCACCTAGTGTGTGTTTACAACAGTAGGGGGGTGTGGCTGTAGGTCTGATGTCATCGATTGTGTCTTTCCTATAAAGGGGATGACACGATCGATGCGCCGCCACAGTGAAGCACGGGGAAGCCGTGTTTACATACGGCTCTCCCCGTTCTTCCGCTTCGGGGAGCGATCGCGACGGAGCGGCTATAAACGAATAGCCGCGTCGTCGTCCCGGATCGCTCCCCGAGGTAAGCCGCACGCAGCGCGGGGGGGGGGGTCCCGATCGGACCCGCGGAAAGGCAAGGACGTATATATACTCCCAAACTGCAACTGTAATTTTCACAATAAACAATGCAATTTAAATGCATTTTTTGCTGTGAAAATTACAGTGGTCCCAAAAATGTATCAAAATTGTCCGAAGTGTCCGCCATAATGTCGCAGTCACGAAAAAATCGCTGATCGCCGCCATTAGTAGTAAAAAAAAAAAAAATTAATAAAAATGCAATAAAACTATCCCCTATTTTGTAAACGCTATAAATTTTGCGCAAACCAATCGATAAACGCTTATTGCGATTTTTTTTACCAAAAATAGGTAAACGAATACGTATCGGCCTAAACTGAGGAAAAACATTTTTTTTAGATATGTTTTTGGGGGATATTTATTATAGCAAAAAGTAAAAAATATAGAATTTTTTTCAAAATTGTCACTCTATTTTTGTTTATAGCGCAAAAAATAAAAACCGCAGAGGTGATCAAATACCACCAAAAGAAAGCTCTATTTGTGGGGAAAAAAGGACGCCAATTTTGTTTGGGAGCCACGTCGCATGACCGCGCAATTGTCTGTTAAAGCGACGCAGTGCCGAATTGTAAAAAACCCTTGGGTCATTTAGCTGCATATTGGTCCGGTCCTTAAGTGGTTAATAACAGTATTCTATTCCATCCCAGAGCAGGAGGTCGCGGGCCACATCAGAGGGCTCCGCGGGCCACATGTGGCCCCCGGGCCACTGGTTGGGCACCCCTGGCTTAGAGTGAAACAATAAAAATGGAATATTCCTTTAAATTTCATACCTGGGGGGGGTGTAAAGTTAGCATGTGAAATAGCGCATGTTTCCCGTACTTAGAACTATCTCTGCACAAAGTGTCATTTCTGAAAGAAAAAAAGTAATTTAAAACTGGACTTGCAGCTTTAATGAATTGTCGGCTCCCATCAATTCAGAGAGGATTCATTCATAAAAAAAAAAGCATGGGAGTCCCCCCATATTCAATTACCAGGCTCTTCAGGTCTGGTATGGATATTAAGGGGAACCCCACGTCATTTTTTTTTTATTGACGGTGGGGTTCCCCTTAATATCCATCCTTCAGGTCTGGTGTGGATTTTAACCACTTAAGCCCCGGACCTTTAGGCAGCTAAATGCCCAGGCCAGGTTTTGCGATTCGGCACTGCGTCGCTTTAACAGACAATTGCGCGGTCGTGCGACGTGGCTCCCAAACAAAATTAACGTCATTTTTTCCCCACAAATAGAGCTTTCTGTTGGTGGTATTTGATCACCTCTGCGGTTTTTATTTTTTGCGCTATAAACAAAAATAGAGCGACAATTTTGAAAAAAAAACAATATTTTTTACTTTTTGCTGTAATAAATATCCCCCAAAAACATATATACATTTTTTTTTTCCTCAGTTTAGGCCGATACGTATTCTTCTACCTATTTTTGGTAAAAAAAATCGAAATAAGCGTTTATCGATTGGTTTAAGCAAAATTTATAGCGTTTAGAAAATAGGGGATATTTTTATTGCATTTTTATTAATTTTTTTTTTTTTACTACTAATGGCGGCGATCAGCGATTTTTTTTGTGACTGCGACATTATGGCGGACACTTCGGACAATTTTGACACATTTTTGGGACCATTGTCATTTTCACAGCAAAAAATGCATTTAAATTGCATTCTTTATTGTGAAAATGACAGTTGCAGTTTGGGAGTTAACCACAGGGGGCGCTGAACTTGTTAGGCTTCACCTAGTGTGTGTTTACAACAGTAGGGGGGTGTGGCTGTAGGTCTGATGTCATCGATTGTGTCTTTCCTATAAAGGGGATGACACGATCGATGCGCCGCCACAGTGAAGCACGGGGAAGCCGTGTTTACATACGGCTCTCCCCGTTCTTCCGCTCCGGGGAGCGATCGCGACGGAGCGGCTATAAACGAATAGCCGCGTCGTCGTCCCGGATCGCTCCCCGAGGTAAGCCGCACGCAGCGCGGGGGGGGGGGTCCCGATCGGACCCCCGACCCGCGGAAAGGCAAGGACGTATATATACGCCCATCTGCCTGTCCGTGCCATTTTACGGACGTAAATAGTCGTGCGGCGGGCGTTAAGTGGTTAAGGGGAACTCCACCCCAATTTTTTTTTTTAAATGGCGTGGAGTTCCCCCAAAAATCCACACCAGACTCTTATCCGAGCACGTTAACATGGAAGGCCGCAGAAAAGAGGGGGGGACAGAGTGCGGCCACCCTCTCCTGAACCGTACCAGGCCACATGCCCTCAACATGGGGAGGATGTCCCCATGTTGATGGGGACAAGGGCCTCATCCCCACAACCCTTGCCCGGTGATTGTGGGGGTCTGCGGGCGGGGGGCTTATCAGAATCTGGAAGACCCCTTTAACAAAGGGGACCCCCAGATCCTGGCGCCCCCCTATGTGAATTGGTAATTGGGTACATTGTACCCCTACCATTTCACGAAGGAAGTGTAAATAGTTGTAAAAAACACACCGTAGAAAAAAGTCCTTTATTAATAAAAAAAATAAAAAATAAATCCAGCGGTGGTAATCCACTCGGTCCCGGCTCCCTGCTCCAACGTTGTCTGTATCCAGCGACGGTTGATCTCCTTTCCTGTCCAGCGATGAGAAGATCTTCCGGGATCCAAAGCGCAGCATCGCCCGCCTCCTCTCTCCGCCGGACACAGCCTGGCGAATGACGCGGCTAAAGCTGTGACATTTATTTTATTGGTGAGGCGGGGCCACCCGTCACGTGACCCCGCCACCTCTGACTCAAGGGGGAAGCCAGGCTTCCCCAGTGACGTAGCAGAGGGTGCGTCTGAGGGGGACGGGGTCACGTGACGGGTGGCCCCGCCCCACCAATAAAAGAAATGTCACAGCTTCAGCCGTGTCATTCGTCGGGCTGTGTCCGGCGGAGAGAGGAGGCGGGGGATGCTGCGCTTTGGATCCCGGAAGATCTTCTCATCGCTGGACAGGAGAGGAGATCACCCGTCGTTGGATACAGACAACGTTGGAGCAGGGAGCCGGGACCGAGTGGATTTCCATCGCTGGATTTTTTTTATTTATTTTTCATTAATAAAGGACTTTTTTCTACGGTGTGTGTGTGTGTGTTTTACAACTATTTACACTTCCTTCGTGAAATGGTAGAGGTACAATGTACCCCATTACCAATTCACATGGGGGGCAGGATCTGCTTGGATAAGGGGTCTGGTGTGAATTTTTGGGGGAACTCCACGCCATTTTTTTAAAACATTTGGGGTGGAGTTCCCCTTAAAATCCACACCAGACCTGAAGGGTCTGGAATGGATATTTGGGGGGAACCCCACATCATTTTTTTTTAAATTGACAGCGGGATTCCCCTTAATATCCATACAAGACCTAAAGGGCCTGGTAATTGAATTTGGGGGGACTCCCCACGCTTTTTTTTTTTTTTAATGAATCCTCTCTGAATTGCCGGGAGCCGACAATTCATTAAAGCAGCAAGTCCAGTTTTAAATTACTTTTTTTCTTTCAGAAATGACACTTTGTGCAGAAACAGTTCTAAGTACGGGAAACATGCGCTTTTTCACATGCTAACTTTACACCCCCCCAGGTACGAAATTTAATTAAAGGAATATTTTACTTTTATTGTTTCACTTTTTGTTAAATTTACTGCTCCCGAAAAAACGTCCGTTTTTAAAACTTTTTTTTGCATTGATACATTGATACATGTCCCCTGGGTCCCCAGATCCCCAAACACTTTTTAGGACAATAACTTGCATATTAGCCTTTAAAATTAGCACTTAGATTTCAAACGTTCGAGTCCCATACAGTGGCGTAACTAGAGACTTCAGGGCCCCGGTGCAAGAAATCACGAAGGGCCCCTCCACAGTGAGCCATGACTAAGCACTGACTGTAAGTGCGAAACGCGTCGGCCATACTGTATCTTGTTGGTTTGAAGTGACTGTTTGTGCAGTTGAAAAATAAAAAGACAACTTTTTTAAGTGATTTTGGAGTGCGGCTGTCCAGTTCTCGTCCATTTATTTGCGTTCCCCTCCACAGTGACATGACAGTCAGGTGGACCCCTCACACTGGCGGGCGGCAGTCGGGCACCTCACACGAGCGGGTGAAGGCCCCCCCCGGACTAGGCTGAATTACAGGGCCCAGGCGAAATGACGACTGCTGCGACACTGATAATTCCGCCACTGGTTAAAGGTGTGTTATGTGCAGAGTCCGGGGTGTGCTACGTACCGAGTGCAGATGTCAAAAGTGCCAAATTTCTGCTGAAAAAAAGCCTGGAGTAAAAGTATACAGTGCAAACACTGTCTACACCAATGAAAGATACAGCCACAGCACCTGTGATCATCATTATCATGCTGATGATGATTACACTGTACTTCATGTGACTGTACTGTATATAGGCTGTACAGTGTGATCATCAGCATGATAATGATGATCACATGTGCTGTGGCTTTATCTTTCATGGCTGCAGACAAAGTTTGCACTGTATACTTTTACTACTCTTGTCAAAAGTAGTAACAGTATACTATAGCAACCACTGCAGTCTGAGTCTCAATTCAGTACTATACTAGCCTGCTGGCTGGAAGAAAAAAAAAATCATTTAAGTACTGTAAAGAATGTATCAGGCTGCAGAACAGTTGGACGTAAGCTGGGATGGAAAGGGTGTCAGGCAGACAGTCAGTGTGTGGACTACTAGTTTGTAATTCCCAAATCTGAGACTGGAGGCTGCAGGATGTGTTCAGTGCAGATTTATGTGAGGGGAGAGCAGAAAGTAACAGGAGATAGTGAACTGGAAAGGAGAGGGGGTGGGGATCGGTGTGTGAGTGTCTGATCACTGCATAGTCTTACGGGGAATATGTGTAGGCAGTGGAGCATGTAGTACACAGAGGGAAGGGAAGTAAAGCTGGGGTGAAAGATGCATCAGAAGAAAGTGAACGTAACTTTTCTCCTCTCTCACCTCGATCATTGCAGGAACTTCTCATGCGTCTGGAAGCCTCGGATTAATTTGAGTGCACTTTGTGTAGCCATTGGCTGAGGAGGCAGAAGCACCACCCCCTGCTGCCTTCCCAGCCAACGGGGCCTGCTCTGCCACCAGGCTGGAGGAGCATGACGGCCGGGACTCCCTTCATCCAACTCGGCCAGCACCCGATCCCTGGAACGAACAGCACGCACCAGCGGCGGTTGGGCACCTCACACGGGCGGGTGGCGGGCCCCCGTACTTGGCGGAATTAGAGGGCCCAGTCGCAACGGCGACTGCTGCGACACTGATAATTCTGCCACTGGTCCCATAGACTTTAACGGGGTTCTAAAGTTCACACGAACGTTTGGTGTGTTCGCAAGTTCTGGTGCGAACCGAACAGGGGGGTGTTCGGCTCATCCCTACCAGGGAACAACAGCCCTATGCTCCTTAAAATCTGGCCTGTAAGTGAGTCCTGAAGACAGGAGTTGAGAGGAACCAACCCCTCCATGTAGATGCTGAATGCCCACTTCACCCCATTCGGCTGCTACAGGAGGGAAATTTAGGACATCGGCTCCTCCACATACCGCTCCTGCCACCTCCCTATCGCTGTCCTGTTGCCCTGGGCTCCTATGTGCTTTCTTAGCCATACCCCTGCCGAGTTTCCCCCTTCCACCTCCCACTGGCTGCTACGGGGGTTTCAGGATAGAGAGCAGGGAAGGAGCCGGTAAATTTACCGGCCCCTTCCTTGGCTTAATTAATAGTCAGTGATCAGTACCAATCGCTGACTCTGTTTGTTTGTTTTTTTAATTATTCATCCATAGCTTCTTCAGTTTGTGAATGAACAGGAAGCTCTGTACAGAGCTGTTCCTGTTTATACATTCTGTGCAGCTGAGGCTACAGAGAGAGGGACTGATGGGTCTGCCCTTAGTCTTTTTCTCTGTCTCAAAAGTGAGACATCAGAGGTCTGTTTAGACCCCTGATATTTCACCAAAGCCCCCCCAATGGGGCTCCTAAGAAATATGTAAAGAAGAATAAAAAAACTAAATCATAAATAAATTAAATAGTAAAAAAAATTATAAAAAGCAACAAAAATACTGACACAATTAGGGTAGCAAAGGTACTTGGCAACTGGGCTCTGGTGTTCCACCACCATGCGGGGGGCCAAGATGGCAGGAAGGTGGCCCACTGCGAGACTGTAATAAAGGGCCCCACAATGGAAATGAAGGGATTAGTGGGAAGTGTCCCGGTCGGGGGCCAGGGGGGGCCCTTCATGTTTTCTTGCACCTGGAACCTGAAGGTTCTAGTTATGCCTCTGATCCAGGGCAATCAAGGGGTAAAATGTGTGTCTAACTATGTGTGTACAGTGTACTGCTTTTACTACTAAACCTCTAGGTTTCTCATCCCTGCTTTGCAGAGATGAGAAACAGAGAGATCGTTATCTCTGTTCATAGCTCTGTGTTGATTGTCAACACAGAGCTCTGGGCTGTGATTGTACACAGCAGTTGGCTGAGACTTGCTGACAGGCTCCTGCACAATCACAGGGGATGCCGATGGAGGGGCGCGCATGTGTGTACTCTAAACCTAGAAACAGTGACGCACGTGTTTGTCGATTTGCCTGTGCGTGGCGTTCTTTCACAGTACATTGCCGGTGGGCGCTCCGCAAGTGGAAAAAAATGCCTTGCCTTTAAAACCATTTTAAATAAGTATCCTTATCCTTCTTTGTTGACTTTGTAAATTAACATTAAAATCATGTTCGATGCCCGCATTCTCCACCAAAATTTATTTTCATTAAAATCATGTGTTCTACAGAAAGAGACTGATCTAAAAAGAAATCGGTCACTTATTGACAAATATTTGGCCACCATTATGTTCAGTTCACACAGCTAACACAGGGTAAAGATCTTTATTAGCCATATGAGTGTCATTTTTAGATCTCAGTATACTGGTATAAAAATAACTGTCACTTTTTTTTATTAATACATACCTTACCCTAGTGTGTTAGCTTTGTGAATTAAGCATGTGTCCTATCGAGAGATATTGATCTAAAATCGGTTACTTATTGAAGTGTGAATGGCCAACATTAGGTTCAGTTCACAAAAGTAAACACTGGGGTAGTATCTTTTTTTCACCACATGAGTGTCATTTTTAAATCTCATTATACTGGACTGAAAATAACTGTCACTTTTATAATTACATATCCTTATCCTGGTGAGTTAGCTTTGTGAATTGAGCATGTGTCAATTGAAATCCATCAAACAATCTACTCTCCCCCTCATAAACAACCTCAGCCGCCATCAGGGGGGTACAGGCATTTCACCTGTAAGGGGCCCGATGGTCCCCAGAAGCCCGGATGCCCCCTGTTTTTTACTTTAGCAACTTGCGCAGGAGAGAGAAGAGAAGACTTGATTTGACTCTTTGTTTTGTTCGTTACCACAACCCCCCCCCCCCCCCACTTATCATCTCGTGGCAGGAGAGAGGAGGGCCCCTCCCGGTTCTCTGCTCCAGGGGGGGCCCTGCCTAAAGCTGTGTAAGGGGCCCCAAAATTTGTGATGGCTGCCCTGTAAACAACTATTATCGGTATAAAAAAATCAGTGCTAACATATCTTGCACTAATCTGTTTCATGTGCTTCTCAACCCCACATCCAAAAATCTCATCGTAATTAGAACCTTTCCTCAAGACTTCTCATAAATATCCAAAAATCATCATGAACCCCCTCCAGTGAGACCCATTTTGGTCTATCAGTGCCCACAGCCCCTGCAGTGTCTCCAATCTGAACCATAATGCTGGAGAATAAATCCCTGAAGTCATGTTAAGCTGGTCATACACTAATTGTGTTGATTGTCCGATTGCACAATGTCTGTCTCAATGTCTCAATATGAGGACAAACCTTAAAAAAACGATTTAATTTGTATCAAATCAGACAGGCCCTTGTACAGTTGACACCTCTAGACACCTCTCCCACCACTTATCAAAGTTATCCTCTGGCGTATCCGCCACTGGGATCACTTTTGTCAGAAATCCGTCTGTCTATCGAAAAAAAAAGATACAGGGATTACGGTATCTAGTTTCTGCCATAATCCCGGTATCTACTATCAAAGTAATGATATATATTTACAGTTAGGAGGTCGGCAAGTGGTTATTGAACACACCATGTAAACATTCACAGTGCAGGTGGAAAAAGTATGTGAACCCTTAGACTAATGACATCTCCGAGAGCTAATTGGAGTGAGGTGTCAGTCAGCTGGAGTCCAATCAATGAGATGAGATTGGAGGTGTTGGTTACAGCTGCCATGCCCTATAAAAAACACACACCAGTTCTGGGTTTGCTTTTCACAAGAAGCATTGCCTGAATGATGCCTCGCACAAAAGAGCTCAGCTCTCAGAGGCACAGCACACCAACATCAAAACCTCATCCCAACTGTGAATTATGGTGGTGGAGCTGCTTTGCTGCGTCAGGGCCTGGACGGATTGCTATCATCGAAGGAAAAATTATTTCCCAAGTTTATCAAGACATTTTGCAGGAGAACTTAAGGCCATCTGTCCACCAGCTGAAGCTCAACAGAAGATGGGTGTTGCAACAGGACAACGACCCAAAGCATAGAAGTAAATCAACAACAGAATTTGCTTAAACGGAAGAAAATACGCCTTCTGGAGTGGCCCAGTCAGAGTCCTGGCCTCAACCCGATTGAGATGCTGTGGCATGACCTCAAGAAAGCGATTCACACCAGACATCCCAGGAATATTGCTGAACTGAAACAGTTCTGTAAAGAGGAATGGTCAAGAATTACTCCTGACTGTTGTGCATGTCTGATCTGCAACTACAGGAAACGTTTGGTTGAAGTTATTGCTGCCAAAGGAGGTTCAACCAGTTATTAAATCCAAGGGTTCACATACTTTATCCACCTGCACTGTGAATGTTTACATGGTGTGTTCAATAAAAACATGGTAACATTGAATCCTTTGTGTGTTATTAGTTTAAGCAGACTGTGATTGACTATTGTTGTGACTTAGATGAAGATCAGATAACATTTTATGACCAATTTGTGCAGAAATCCATATCATTCCAAAAGGGTTCACATACTTTTTATTGCAACTGTATTGCATAGTCTATGGTAGATCTGAAGGAGATTGTACAATCAGATTTTATAGTGTATGGTCAGGCTTACACCGGCCAAGCGGCCAATGTCTTCGCAATTTGTAATTTAGCCACTTGCCGACCTCCTAACTGTAAATATATATCATTACTTTGATAGTAGATACCGGGATTATGGCAGAAACTAGATACCGTAATCCCTGTATCTTTTTTTTCCCGATAGACAGACGGATTTCTGACAAAAGTGATCCCAGAGGCGGATACATCACGAGAAAACTTTGATAAGTGGCGGGAGAGGTGTCTACCCCCCCCATACCCCCCCATCATCATTTCCCAGTCGTTTCCCTGCTTACTGGAGATGTCAGTAAGCTTGGAAGTGATCCGATGCAGCCCATGGCTAGACAGGAAGTCGAGTGAGGGCAAGATGGCCCTCATTCAGCTCTATGCCCTTGGAGGACCGGAGCGACCTCTGATGTCACTTCCTGTTCTTGGGCTTACAGAGATGATTTTTATCTATTTATAGGGTTGTTTTTTGGTTTTAAAGATAAATGAGAGATTAGGTCTTTTTGACCTCAGATCTGTCAATAAAGAGGACCTGTCATCCTTAATTCTATTGCAAGGGATGTTTATATTATAATGTTTTCTTCCCTTGCAATAGGAATAAAAGTGATAACAAAATTAAAATAAAGGGGACAAATAAAAAGTTAAATAAATTGGAAAATAAAATAAAAATTAAAGCGTCCTATCCCTCCGTGCTCGTAAGCATACATAAGTCGCGCCCACATATGTAAACGGCGTGAGGTATCGCCACGATCCTTAAAACGAGAGCAATAATTCTGGACCTCCTGTGTAACTCTAAACTGGTAACCTATAAAACGTTTTAAAGAGTCGCTTATGGAGATTTTTAAGTCCCAAAGTTTGTCGCCATTCAACAAGCGTGCGCAGTTTTAAAGCGTGACATATAAGGTATCTATTTACTTGGCGTAACATTATCTTTCACAATATAAAAAAAAAAATTGGCCTAAATTTACTTTTTTTTTTTTTTTTTCATTTCATTAAGTTTTTTTTTTTCCAAAAAATTACGTTTGAAAGACCACTGCGCAAATGCAGTGTGACATAAAATATTACAACAACCGCTATTTTATTCTTTAGGGTCCCTGCTAATATATATATGAATGTTTATCCTTATATCTACTATTATCACCCCTCTTCCCTCCCAACACACATACACACAATGAGCACACAATCATCGTCAAAGTTTAGGGTGACCATACACACTACAATTTGATTGTACAATCTCCAAAATGTACCAAAACTGTGTAATGAGGACAAACCAAATAAACTGCTTCCGTTTATATTTAATCACACTAGGCCTACATGACACAGTTGTTGGTGGATTTATTACCCACTTTGATGTTATCATCCGATCAATGTGCAATTCATTCAAAACAATCGAATCAGAAACTGATCAAATAGCCATAACTTCCCTTCCAGACAATTTAGACTCATTTTAGAGTGGATTTGATTAAACAGATTCAATCGACCAGGGTGGAAAATGATCGTTCGTTTGGCATCAATCGGCAACATTTGCTTGTATTTCCATCAATTGAGTTATGATATAGCCTGGAGGAAACGTAGATACCATGGATAACTTATGATTGGATGAATGGTATTCCATGTGTTGTTGACTATCAATCGATTATTCCTATTGGGAGGGGTCAATTGGAAAATAAATAAAACATTTATTGAAGTGCGTATAGTCACCATAAAGTAAATTGTACAACCAGATTGTATAATGTATGGTTAGCTTTACAATCTGACTGTACAATCACTTTTAGGGCTCATTTACAATAGCAGCTGGGGGGCAGTAAAACGTTGTTGTTGCGCTGAGCTTTTACCGCCCCCCAACCACATCCCCCTTTAGCTCCGGGCAAAAAAAAATTCCCATTTAGTGGGGCTTTGACCGCCCTGCACGGGTTAACTGCAAATTTTTGGTCTAGGGGTGAGGCAAAATAAGGTTTACTTGACCGGTCCAGCACCCCCATGCTCCGGCGGTCTTGAGTTGTGGACTGTTCCTGATGTCATCAAGCCCCGAGCTGGCTCCATAGACAAGGAACAGTCCACCGCTGGACCGTGGGGGGTGTGCCATTTTCCGGTGAAACAAAGGATTGGGTGAGTATAAGATTTCTGCTCACCCCTAGGTAAAATGAGCAGTTGACCCGTGTAGTGCGGGCACAGCCTCGCTGCATGGGAACACTGGCCTGGAGATAAGCTTTAATGCATTCCAGTCATAGGCATGCGCACAGGGTGTGCCGGATGTGCCTGGGCACACCCTATTCACACCATTCGCATTAGCATTATCACACTGTGTGCCAGCAGGAAGATGGGAAAGATCTCCCTCTTACCGGCTCTGCCATAAGAGATGTGCTTACGCACTCCTCTCGCACTGTGTCGGCAGGAAGATCAATGTGCCGGGGTCATATATATGTAGACATGCGCACATTTGTGTTTGAGTTTTAGGGTTAACACACCTATGATTCTAGTCCTGAAAGTGTTACTAAACCCCAGAACCTGCATTCACTATATCTGGCCTCCCACAGTACACAGAACATGGAAATGCAAACATTTTAGTAAATATAAACGGCTAAATACCTTTTCTCATCTGCAGTATATAGCAGTCTTGTGATTTTTATCAGTATCTGGTTAAAGCTTGTAGGAGGAGTTTTCTTTCTCCACTGATTGTCCTATGAGGCTGCAGGACCCCTTACCATCTGTCTGGACAGTGCTTTTGGCCCTGTGCTAATCACAAGCACTCTCCCCATACTCCCCATAGAAATAAACAACAAATGGAGCATGTGCAGCTTGTCTCCAAGGCTCTGTGCTACCAGGAAATAGATTGGGATCAGTGGAAGAAGGGGAGGATCAGAGAAGACAGGATCAAACAGCCTTTTTACACAATGCAGAGGATAAACCCCTTAGGTTCCACAGTGAGTATAACAAGCATTCTTTACTGCATATACAGACTGATTTTACTGTTGTCGGTTTATTAACATTTTAAGGTTAAACCCCTTCTTCATGCAGCTCTCCCCCCCAATACTTACCTGAGCCTGATCTCGATCAGCGGTGTGTACAAGAGGAGCAGCTCTCTTGTCTCTATCTCTCTCTCCAAATTGGAGAAATAGGCAGCAATGGGAGCCATTGGCTGTTGCTGCTGCTAATCATAGCCAGTGAGGAGAGAGCAGGGGCACATAGAGCCAGCGCAAGAGGGAGCACGCACGAGTGTCCCCAGTGCTGGGACTAGGTCATCTAGAGCCCAGGGCGAACATGTCAAAAGCTGCACCTCCTCAAGATGTATGAGCATTATGCATCAGCAAGAATCCTCTATCCTCTATCCACTATTCGGCATGCTTACTCCTCAGGCATAATTTACCCCCCCCCCCCCACTTTCCAGAACAAATCAATGCTCCCCCCCAAGCTCAAATCCTCTCTCTCCTCAACAAAAAAATCACTCCTCCTAGCACAAATCCTCTAACCCTCAAATTTCCATTTCAAGTACACATCCACCCTCTCCCATCTTGAATCCCCCCTCCCAGCACTAATTCCCCCCTGCCCCAAATTTCCCCTCCTGGCACAAATGTTTCCCAGTCATCCCTACTAGCACAAATCCCCTCTCCCTCTACCATATCACCTCTTCTAGCAAATAAAAATACCCCCAGCACAAATCCCCTCCCCCCTCTTCCATATCACCTCTTCTAGCACAAACCCCTCAAATCTCCCCTCCTAGCACAAATTTCCCCCTGCCCCAAATTTCCTCTCCAAGCAAAAATGTTTCCCAATCATCCCTACTAACACAAATCACCTCCCCCCTCTACCATATCACCTCTTCTTGCACAAACCCCCCAAATCCCTCCTCCGAGTCCTAGCACAAATCCCCTCCCCCTCTACCATATCACCACTTCTAGCACAATCCCCCCAAATCTCCCCTCCTAGCACAAATTTCCCCCCCTGCCCCAAATGTACTCTCCTAGCCCAAATGTTTCCCAATCATCCCTACTATCACAAATCCCTTTCCCCCTACCATTTTAGCTCTTCTAGCAAAAGCCCCCCAAATCCCCCCTCCTAGTACAAATCACCTCCCCCTCTACCATTTTACCTCTTCTAGTAAAAATCCCCCCTCCTAGCACAAATCCTTTTCCCCCTTTCTTCCACCCTCTTCCCCCTCTCTTAGCACACATCCCTTCAAATCACTGCTTCTAAAACACACCCCCAAACTGCCCCTCCTAGAACAATTCTTAAGCCCTGCTAACCCCCAAAATGTTTCCGCCCAGCACAAATACCCCCCCCCCCCCAATCCCTGTGCAGTGCCCCTACATGATAAAACATTGCCCAGGGCAGCCGACCCTCCTGCCCACTCCTTGTCCCGGCCCTGGTCCTCAGAGCAAGTGGTTTGCTATGGGGGCACTCGGAAGGGGGGGGGGGGACAGAAGAACCTGCATCTGTGGGAAACCCTAGAAGAAGGGGAGGAGAAGAATTGCACAGAGTAGTTAAGTATAACATGTTAAGCTGGCCATACAATATAGTTCTATAGATTTACCTATAACTATGTACTACAAGGGCCTGCCTGATTGCATACAAAATTAAAGTGTTTAGGTTTGACCTCATATTATATGGTTTTGGTAAATCTAAAGGAAAATTGTACAAGCAAATTGTATAGTGTATGGCCAGCCTTCGTTGCTAAATTGCAGCGTTTTTCTGCATGCTAGGAAATTGCATGCGTTCTTGACACACAGCGATGTTAACCTAGCCTCAGAACTATGTAGTACACAGGCCTGCCTGATTACAATTTGATTGGATTGTTTAAATCAGGGGTAGGCAACCCGGGGCCCGCCAGCGGTTGCAGAACTACAAGTCCTATCATGCTTCTGGGAGTAATCGTAACTGCCAGCCTTGCAAAGCCTCATGGGAAATGTAGTTCCACAACAGCTGGAGGGCTCAAGGTTGCCCACCCCTGGGTTTAAATAGATCCTCATGTGGTCAATAAAAAAAGTTGTTTGCACAAAAATTGTACAGACAGATTATATAATGCATGGTCGCCTCTACAATCTCTTTTAGATCTTCGGAGGACAAGGGCCTGCCTGATTGGGTACAAGATGATTGGATGGTTTTAATAAAAAGTTGTAACGTGTATGGTGGGCTTGCAAGATATTTTTCTCTTTGATAATTTAGCAGATAGAAATCGAACTCCCAGGGAGCACAAGGCCTATAGAAAACCTGCTTTTCTAGCTAATGATTCCTCTATACAGCCCTCAAACATGCAAGGTAAAAAAGGCTGGCCAGGTTGCTGCTGACTGGTTAACAAAGCTCCAGTTTTCCAAGGCAGGCCTGGTAATGTAACCAGCTGAGCTCTATGATATATGGACACCGGAGTTAAATCCATCAATATAATTTATGTGAGATCTGAATAGATCCGAATGCCCCAATTCCTCCATAATATAAACATTTTACATGAGACTTGTGTATATCCGGACGGTAAAATGGGTCTCAAGGGGAGAATTTGCACGCTATTAATATTTGATGCACAGATGTTGTGTAGATTCTGGTTTACAATGCATCCCATACCGACTAAGCTGGACTCTCTAAAGAAAGGAGATTGTCCCTCTTGACTGATAAACGTCCCCAATAAGACAAACTTCCCATCCTGCGCTCCTCTATTTGGCTAGGCCTTGACTTTTATGACAAAAGCCATGATTTTTTTTTTCTGTGTCTGCTTAGTAGATCTGTGCTGGGGCTGTGTGTGGGTGTGTGCATGGCAGATCTCATTGTCTCTCCTCTTCTAGCAGCGCCATTTTGAGGGCCTTTAGAAAATGCCTTCTCCTCCTGCTGGGTCCAAAAACACTAATATTGTCCATATGTTCAAAGACAACTTCAGGCCTTCTTATGGCTATATGCATTTACATTCTTCTATTAGAAAAAAGTGTATCTGGGAAATGTTACATTGTTTCATGCCATTGAGAATCACATTTTCTTTGTAGCAATTAGAACATTCAATTATACAAACAAACAGAGAAAAAAAAAAGGAAAAAAGCCTGAACTCAGTATGATGGGCACCTAAAAATAAAATATATTACTTCCCTATAGGCAACAATAGGATACATATAAACTAAATACATTTATTACATTTAAAAACATTTTTTTGCACATTCTTATATCAGAACTTAATTTAAAAAATAAATCCAACAATAATGAATTATCTTTACTTAGATTCTAAAATGTGTTTTGCAAATTCTCATTTCAGAATATCATTAAGAAATCTAAGTATCATGTAAAAAAAATCCAGGGATCATGTATTTTATATACTTTGATTTAAAAAAAAAAGTTTCACATTTTCAGAATGTAATAAAAAAAAATCAAGAATCAAATATTTTACATTCCTACATTTGCACATTATCCAGCCCAGGATTTAGTAATAAAAATATCAAAGGATCATATATTCTACACCTATATCTATATCTATACATATATTTATTTCAATTATATTATGTGTGTTTTTAAATTCTATTATGTGTTTTGCCAGAATTTATTTTATAGAAAATATCCAAGGATTATGTATTCTATATTTAAAAAATAAAAAAATCTATTATTTGTTTTTTAAATTCTATTATGTGTTTTGCACATTCTCATGACAGAATTTATTTTATAGAAAATATCCAAGGATCGTGTATTCTATATTAAAAAAATCTATTGTGTGTTTTTTTTTTATTCTATTACGCGTTTTGCAAATTCTTATGCCAGAATTAATTTTATAAAAATATCCAAGGATCATGTATTCTATATTTTAAAAAAAATCTATTTTATTCTATTACGTGTTTTGCACATTCTTATGCCAGAATTTATTTTATAAAAATATCAAAGGATCATGTATTCTATATATTTTTTTAAAATCTATTATGTGTTTTTTTAAATTATATTATGTGTTTTGCACATTCTCATGCCAGAATGTATTTATTGAACTTATCCAAGGATATGTACTCTATATATGTTTTTAAAAATCTAAAATGTGTCTTCACATTCTTGTGTCAAATGTTAATAACAAAAAAAGAAAAATTCAATAATCATGTATTTTATAGGCTTACATTTTATAAAATAAAAAAAAAATAGCACTTTCTTGTGTCAGAGTTTACATTTAAATAAAATCCAACAATCATGTATTCTATATTTTTTAAAAGCTGTTATGTGCTTTGCACATTCTCATGCCAAAATGTAATGACAGAAATTATGTATTCTATATGTGTGGTGCACATTCTCATGCCAAAATGTAATGACAGAAATTATATATTCTATATGTGTGGTGCACATTCTCATGTTAGAATAATTACAAAAGAAAAAAAAATCCAAGGATGTATTCTATATTTTAAAATTCTATTATGAGTTTTGCACATTCTCATGTCAAAATATAATGACAGAAATCAAGTTTTCTGTATGGGTTATCACATTCTCATGTCAGAATTTAATTACAAAAGAAAAAAAAATCCAAGGATCATGTATTCTATTGACTTCGATTCTAATGTGTTTTGTACTTTCTCTTGTCGGGATTTAATTGAAAAAAAAAAATGCAACGATCATGTATTAGATATATGTAGCCTAGTGGTTTTAAAAATTAATAATAAAAAAAGGTACGATTGAAGCATAGATTAAAAAAAAAAAAACGGGATCAGATTTTAATTTTTATTAACATGGTAAAATTTTGCACACGAATTATTATAAAGACAACTTTGTGAAAATAAGGACCATTAAATTATTATCAAATAAACTAATAAATTAAAAATAAATACTGAGAAAATATATATATATATATATATATATAACATAAGACTTAAAATATCTACCTAACCTAAACGAACATTTTTGATTCCTGAGACATCGCTAAAATAATGTTCAAATCAACTGATTTGTTTCTCCCCCTGAATGGTTCTAATCCACAACTAAAGTACAAAAAATAAACAAATAAAAAAAATTGAATTGAATTTAATAGCTGGCGGTGGATCAATAAATATAATAAATAGTATAAATAATACCCCGGCGCGCTGAAGGTGAATACTCTGCAAGAAAAATCATGAAAAAAATGCGGATATTAAAATTCTAAATTGTGGAGATCCTTGCTGCAAAGTGTGCTAGTGAGAAAGTCGATATCTTCTTGTGAGAAGTGGACAGGACTATTGAGGGAACCTTCTGAAATGTGTAGGCAGGAGTCTGACGGGAATAAAGTCAGCTCTGACAATAAATTGTCCTGGCTTTCAGAGAGGACATTGTCCATGCTACCCACCTCTGCACTGGGCTCAGTCTCACTGGTGGGTGTTGGGTAGAGGGGGCTTCTGGATGTGGATTCCTTCCCTGATGGAAGCTGTTGACTGATGGGTAACTTGGGAGTCTCAGGCTTGTAAGGGTCTGACTCCCTCAAAGAGTCATTGGCATCTAGTCCTTGGTGGTAGGCTGGGCTCTCATCCCCATCCTCCATGGGGTCGCAGTCTTCTAAGTTGGAGAAACTCAGGTCCCCATCCTGTTGGTCTTTTTGCTGAGTCTGTCTCTTGTGCTTCATCCTGCGGTTCTGGAACCAAACTTTGACCTGTCTCTCGGTGAGATCCAGCAGAGCAGCTATCTCCACTCTCCTGGGTCTGCAGAGGTACTTATTGAAGTGGAATTCCTTCTCCAGCTCCAGTAGTTGGGTGTTGGTGTAGGCTGTCCTCAGCCTCCTATTGCTGCTGTTCGAGTCCTGGATTCCTGTCGGTTCTGCAAAAGCAATCGCTTACGTTATAAATCTAGGCACACACAGCCATTTCTTAGCTAACCAATTAACCCTTCTGCTGCCGGAGGGCAGCCAACAAGGAGGAATGCAAGGCTGTGTGGATGGCTCTGGCAGCATCAGGGTTAAGTTTAGCCAGGAAACTCGATTACAAATTGTATTGTGACACAGATCAGAATAGTCATAAATAATCCTGAGCAGGTTAACGTGTTACTTTTATCTGACTGCCATTTATTTTTTTTATCAGAAATGTGAACACCCACCACCCCCATATCCCTTCCTGACAACAACAACAACAAAAAAAGATACCCCCCTTTACAGCATTACATAGCATGCAGGAACAATGCACCACTGCAGGTCCTCTTTTACTGTGATATATGCAAGGATCCAGAATCAGTAAGGACATGGCTACATAATTATTAAAATTAAAAGATGAGCCCACCAAGATCCAGGAACAATAAACCAGAACTATTACCATTACTGAATGAAATGATGAAACGCCCAAGATCCAGAAACAACAGGGACATAGGGACTATATCTTTGTTAAAATAAAATGATCTACAAACCAAGACACATGAACAATAAAAACACATCATTATTAAAATGAAATGATGAACCCCCCAAGAAATAAAGACAATAACGAAACAGTGACTATATAATTATTAACATAGAGTGATGAACCCCTGAACCCCCCAAGATCTAGAAACATTAAGAAAACAGTGACTATATCATTATTAAAATTGTGATGAACCTCTAAACCCCTAAGATCCAGAAACAATAAGATAACAGTGACTATCTAATTATTAAAATAACATGATAGACACAACAATGAATAATAAAAACACGACTGATATAATTATTAAAAAGAAATGATGGACCCATGAACACCCCAAGATCCAGAAACACTATGTAAACAGTGTCTATATCGTTATTAAAATAAAATAATGGACACACGAACCTCCCCAAGATCCAAGAACTATATGAACACATTAACTATACCATTATTAAAAAAAATAAACGTGGACGTGGACAAGATCCAGGAACAGTAAGAACAAATCGACTATATAATAATAATTTAAATACATTTATGGACCTTCCAAAGATTCAAGAACTATAAGAACACAGTCGACTACATCATTATTAAAATACAAATAGACTCATGAGCCCACCAAGATCCAGGAACAATAAGAACATATTAACTATATAATTATTATAATAAAATGATGGACTTATGAGCCCACCAAGATCCAGGAACAATAAGAACACGTTGACTATATTATTATAAAATAAAATGATGGACTTATGAGCCCACCAAGATCCAGGAACAATAATTGACTATATACTCATTCAAATA
Organism: Rana temporaria; assembly: GCF_905171775.1. NCBI lineage: Eukaryota > Metazoa > Chordata > Amphibia > Anura > Ranidae > Rana > Rana temporaria. The sequence goes on along the minus strand of NC_053500.1, from coordinate 49,704,196 downwards.
AAATAATGGACTTATAAGCCTACCAAGATCCAGGAACAATAAGAACACACTTAAAATAAAATGATGGATTTATGAGCCTACCAAGATCCAGGAACAATAAGAACACACTAATATTATTATTAAAAAAACGATGGACCGACCAAGATACAGAAACAATAGGAACCCAGTGACTGATATCAATAATAAAATAAATGTATGGACCCCCCATAATCCCTGAATGGTGAACCCCCCATAATCCCTGAATGGTGGACCCCCCATAATCCCTGAATGGTGAACCCCCCATAATCCCTGAATGGTGGACCCCCCATAATCCCTGAATGATGGACCCCCCATAATCCCTGAATGGTGTACCCCCCATAATCCCTGAATGGTGGACCCCAGGACAGACCTGCTGGTGACCCCCCTGCAGACTCAGGCGTTGATAGGGGAGCTGGTGGGGATCCTTGGTTGCTCTTCTTGCCTGATTTTTTTTCCTTCATCCAGGGGAACTCAGTAGCCAAATGACCAGGCTGCTGGCTAGGCTGCTGGAGCAGGCCATTATCTGTCCGTTTTTGGCTCCTAGTCCTCGGCTGCCCACCGGAGCCCGGATTCAAGCTGGGGATGGTTTGTTCAAAAGGAGGAGGAATTAATGTCGAGTCCTTGATTGATGAAGTTTGAAATGTCTCCAGGACAGCAGGGAAGGACGTCAGGCACTCTGCTAGCGATGGCTGGCTGTTGATGAACCCGATCTCCCTCTCAAATTCAAAATTCATGGCTTCCCCTTGGCCAGCCTAGGGGTGGGAAAGGGAAATATTAGGATCCCAATAATCCCGAGGCCCTATTATTGTATATTGCTGATAAATCAGGCGTATGGGGACCCTGATGTATTAAACTGAAGACTGGGCGACTTGCAGCCAATTCCTGGTCACGTGACTGCGGCTGACCAATGGGGATAGCAGGCCTGCTGAAAAAAGAGTGCATTATCACTGCGAATTAATTCTTATAAATGTATGGGGGACTTCCCCCCCAAAAAAATGCTGCATATACTAGTTGGCAATGTATAGAAGAGAAAGCAGTAGGAAAGGGGTTACTGAGGATGACCAAAGCAGATGCAATGAGTACACCATAGGATGGGGAGATGGGGAGAGAGAATGTACTCCAGCCATGATTACAGAGGATGACCAGAGCAGAAGCAGCTGTGAAGCAGGATAGGAAGGTTTAATGGGCAGAGAGAAGGTACTCCATCCATGATCACACAAGATGACATTTGGGGTCATCTGAAGCCCAGTTGTTGCTTTCCAGGATCACTTAGTGAAACTCCAGAATAAATCCTTATGGAGAGGCTGCTGAGTAACAGGGATGATTCCTGAGCCACATCACAAGAGAAGAGTGATCAATCTCTGGGGTGGAGGGGCAGTGTCAGCTAAGAATTCCTCCCTTTATGACTATGGGAAGCCGAGGACTACACAAACGGGAAATGTGTCCAAACTGGGGCACAAAGTCACCAGGAAAAAAAAAAAAAATCCTGACTCCTTCCAAGTGTCTGGGGGTTGTGATCAGCAAGCTGCTGGGCTGCTCGTGGAAACTTTTGTCTGATAAAAATCTGCGTGGGTGGTGGGTGTAGAGCAAGGCACAGTCCCAGCAATGATCAGTGTGGATGGAGAGGGGACAAAAACAAGAGGACTTTTCTGGGACCATTGTAACCACAGAGGACATCTTTCTTTACTCCAACAGCTTTATTGCAGCAAATATTTTGCTAAAGTGTCCCAAACGATATTTCCTTTTTTTTTTTTTTTTTTTTTGCACTGTAGAGCAAGACATAGAAAATCTTGGCCTCTTGGATTTCTTCTGCTGCAGAACCTAGTGGAAAATGCCTGGAATTTTTTTTTTTTTGTACTCAGTTTGGGGGGTGGGGTAGGCTGGCAGACTGTTTACTCCATTTGGTGTTACTTAAAATGCGAGGTAAGAGATGATACATAGACATGAAGGGTTAATGTCACTATGTAGCCAGCAAAGGCAGCAAGAAGAGACAGAGCCCTTCTTTATTTATTTATATATGTATGTATGCATATATGTATATATGGGTCTGCATGTTCACTATACATATCTGTTTATTGTAAGATTAGCTTACAACAACAACATACTTTTTATAACAATAAATGTATGTTATTGCACAATAATATGTATTTACATATATAGATATATATATAAATATATATATATATATATATATATATATATATATATATATAGAGAGAGAGAGAGAGAGAGAGAGAGAGAGAGAGAGAGAGAGAGAGAGAGAGAGAGAGAGAGAGGGAGAGAGAGAGAGAGAGAGAGAGAGAGAGAGAGAGAGAGGGGTATAATACTGAGCTTGGTAATAAAGAAGATTCTATATATAATGATGTAATGAGATTGTTAATAAAGAAGTTGAGAATCTTCAAACAATACATTTTGTTAATTTTCACTTTCGTTTTCGTTACTTATTTCATCAGCACATGACTGGATCATGAAAGATTTATTTTGGGAAGATTTATTGATTGATTAAGATTTTCTTTCTTTTTTTTTTTTTTTCTTTCTTTCTTTCTTTCTTTCTTTCTTTCTTTCTTTCTTTCTTTCTTTCTTTCTTTCTTTCTCTCTCTCTTTCTCTTTCTTTCTTTCTTTCTTTCTTTCTTTCTTTCTTTCTTTCTTTCTTTCTCTTTCTTCCCCCCTCTTTCATTTGTTCTGTCTGTCTTTCTCTGTATCTTTAATTCTCTTACTCTCCTTCTAATTACACCTATTTTATTTTCTCTATCATTCTCTCTGTCCCCTTTCTCTCTCTCTTCCACTTTCATTTTTTCTGTCTCTCTTTTTCTCACTCTTATTTTCGCTCACTATTTACTATACCTCTTTCCACCTCCCTCTCTCTCTTTCTTTCTTTCTCTCTCTCTCTTCCTCCCTCTTTCATTTTTTCTGTCTGTCTTGCTCTGTTTCTTTAATTCTCTTACTCTCCTTCTAATTACACCTCTATTAATTTCTCTATCATCCTCTCTCTCCCCTTTCTCTCTCTTCTTCTTTCATTTTCTCTCTTTCTCTCACTCTCACTCTTATTCTCTCTCACTATTTATGACACCTCTTCCCATCTCCCTCTCTTTCTTTCTTTCTTTCTTTCTTTCTTTTTTTCTTTCTTTCTCTCTCTCTCTTCCTCCCTCTTTAATTTGTTTTGTCTGTCTTGCTCTGTATCTTTATTTCTCTTACTCTCCTTCTAATTACACGTCTTTATTCCTTTCTCTATCACTCTTTATCCCCCCTTTCTTTCTCTCTTCCTCTTTCATTTTCTGTCTCTCTTTCTCTTAGTCTTATTCTCTCTCACTATTTATTACACCTCTTCCCACCTCCCTCTCGTTTTCTCTAATATTTCCTTTTCTTTCTTTCTTTCTTTCTTTCTTTCTTTCTTTCTTTCTTTCTTTCTTTCTTTCTTTCTTTCTTTCTTTCTTTCTTTATTTTTCTCTCTCTCTCTATGTTGTTATAAAATGTGTGTGATTTTTATCATATAAAAATAATACTTTTTGCACAAGCAGGATAGGGATCCTTATTTTAAGAAAACTGGTTTGTTGTTCATTCAGCCCTAATGCAGATCGTCCTTGCTATGTAGGTTTCTCTCGTAAAGATAAATCAGGATTTGGGAATTCTTGCACATGAAAGGTTTTGTGAAAACAAAGCTGAACTGAACCATCTGCCTGACTTCCTCCATAACTCGCCATTTTCTGAACAGAAAAAAAAAGATGGCGTCTGTTCTATTGTAGCCTCTAAGACTCAGCTTCAGTATGAGCTCATGGGGTTCTCCTGAGCAGTGCTGCTTATTCCAATGTTCTTTTATATCATAGCCAGGAGCAAAGAGATGTAATTTAATGTACAGACTCGCGTGTGTGTCTGTACTGCTTGAGGATTGCAGATTAATGAGTTCTGAAGCAAGCAAGAGTTATTAGATCGTTTTTTTCCTATATGGGAGAGACTGTACAAGACACATTTTTTCTATTTTAAGCAAACATGATAATTTGTTCATATTTTAAATAAATGAGCTTTGATCTTATGTTTCATACTGCTACTAATTAAACGGTTTATATGCTATAAACATTCTTGTCTCACTGTACGTTATTTATGCTGCCTAAATGTATTTTTTGCACATTGGATGCAGTCATTTCAAGAGGAGAAAGGGATATCATTTTCGTTAAGCCCCTCCCCTTTAACCCCTAGTGAATATTCATATCATAGAGCTTCTTTGTAATGTATAACCCTCACGTTCTTTAATTTCTGTCCTTTCATTTTACACATTGGTGTGTTTGTATCCTTTTTTTTTTTGTTTTGCAACTCCATTTGATTTCCATTGTGGGGTCTCTACTACTACATCAATCTTTTTAACTCATCTGGGCCTGCAGTTCCATGGATCAAAAAATAAAAGCAGAGTTCTGAGTTAACCCTGTTCTGTGCTTTCCTCTGCTCCATGTTGTTTCAAAGGGTTAAATTTACTAAAACTGGTGCACCCAGAATGTGGTGCAGCTGTGCATGCCAGCCAATCTTTTAACTTCAGCTTGTTCAGTTAAGCTTTTACAATAAAACCTAGAAGCTGATTGGTTTCTATGCAGAGCTGCACCACATTTTGCACCATGAAGTTTTAATAAATAACCCCCACTGTGTGATATTACAAATTCCATAAATTTACAAATAAGTATGTTCTAGAACAAGTGGATGATATCCATCAAGTACTAAAATATTTATTTACTCTTTGGAAAATTTTGTAAATAACAAGTGGGACAGTTTTGTGAAACTGACTTTTGTTTCAACACCTATATGGGTTGAGGGATATTATTATTATTATTATTATCTTGTTAATAATAATAATAATAATAATAATAATAATAATAATAATAATAATAATAATAATAATAGTAAAAAAATGATGATCATATAAATATTTATAATATTTTTTTTACTCTTTATGGAAGATCTAATGAAGAACAAATAGGTCATTTTGGGTTGAGGGATATTATTATTATTATTATTATTATTATTATTATTATTATTATTATTATTACTATCTTGTTAATAATAATAATAATAGTAGTAAAACGATGATGATATAAATAATAATAATTAATGTTTTACTCTTTATGGAAGATTTAATGAAGAACAAATAGGCCAGTTTTGTGAAACTGACTTTTCTTACAACGCCCATAAGGGTTGAGGGATATTATTATTATCATTATTATTATTATCTTGTTATTATTATTAATAATAATAATAATAATAATAGTGAATAAATGATGATCATATAAATAATTATAATATTTTTTTTACTCTTTATGGAAGATTTATTGAAGAACAAATAGGCCAGTTTGGGTTGAGGGATATTATTAAATAATAATAATAATAAATATTATTATTATTATTATTATTATTATTATTATTATTATTATTATTATTATTATTATTATTATATAGACTAGTAAATAAATAATACAGTCATCCATTTATCCTAATTAGCCACTGAAACTGTAATAGGCTGGAAAGTGTAATACCTTTAGCAAAATACACATGTATCTTTGGTATTTATTTTCCCTCTAAGCTACTGGTTTGTGTAATTTGTAGCTATCTGCTCTCTAATTTCTCTTCCCTTTTGTTTGTCTTTTGCTGGAGAATTTTCAAACAAGCAGAACGTTTACTCAGATACATAGCCAGCAGTAGACACAATTCTGGGGGTTCTTTGTACAACCCTGGGCATACAACAAACAGACCAACCTGCAGTGATTTCATACAGGCAGCTTAATAATTAAGAGCAAATATTGACATTCTTCAGTACAAACATATCTAGAATTAAAGCAAGCTGGCTGGTGAGGAGTGATCCAACTCTTGTCCCCACAACTACACTAATACACAGGAATGTTTTATAACACAAAGTTTATTCCATGATTTTTTTTTCCAACAGACAACTTAAAAAAAAATAAAAAAAGGAAAAATGACCTACAAGGAACAAAGAGATCTCCAGAGGGTGTTGTGCAGCCTCCCTATTCATGGCTAGACAATAACTGTTGGATGGGTTTTTCCATACCTCCAGTAGGACTAGTTACATTATCCATTATAACAAGAAAACAAACTAACATTTTTTTTTCTTCTAAAATACTAGAATTAAATAGGCATTATTGTACAATGACAGGGAAACACAAACTTTAGAACAAGAAAATACCAAAAAAGTACAATTTCCTTAATTATCATAAATACGTTAATATGCTGGATAAATAATACAAAAAAGGAAAAAAATAATTGTTTCGACCGGCTTTCATAAGCAGCATTAATAAATAATCTCTACACATGACCACACAAGCCTGGAAGGCTCCAGGTTTGAGTGAGTTGGGCCCTAGGCTGCTCTCACCCTTTGTAAACTCGAAGTGCAAGAGAGATGTCCACACAGGTAGCTTAGCAAACACTGAGCAGAATTCACTGTGCTTAGATTGGTGAGTAGACATCTCCTAGTATAGTAGGTCCTATACTATATACCCTGTATTCATGTTAAGACGAAAGACCAAAGATTACTCAGGTGCCTAACCTTCACAGAGAAGTGACATCAATGGCAATTATCTAGAAAATTTAGTCAGCAACCCCTTTGTATGCCTAGGCACCTACCACAGAAATGTAACAATTCTCATATTCTATTGTAATGTACAGATCACATTCAAATAAAATAAACACAGTTGAGATCAACATTGTGCATACATTTTTGTCTGTGACCACTGGGACTTTATATCAAAACCTACAGAAGACTTGGAAGTAGCTGTGATATTTTATTTTTCAATTGAAAGGCTTTTTAACTGGATGGGTGATGTAATAAACGTCAATCTTATGAGCCTATTATATACCATTTAAGATAATAACAGGTACTTCTACGACCAAAATACAGCCCTGAGAAGCACTTGTGTTGATAAGATGGGTTTAAATTACAGTGCAGCAAGAATCCTGTAATACCTTGAGTCTGTAATAAAATACAACACATTTAAACACATTTAAAAAATAAGACATCAACACAAATGCTTCTTTATGTTCTGAGGCAGTGCTGTAGCTCAGTGCCCCTCAGTCTGCCAACATATTTCTTTTCTAGGTAATGCTGATTTCTTCTTCACAAGTGGGTCAATTTAGGAGCTTCTTGGATCCTTCCCTGATGATGTGAAGCGAGCTCTGTGTAGGTTGGATGGGGTTCACAAGGTGCATGATGCTGGTTGGTTGGCATGGGTGGAGCTCCACTGTAGTCCATATTGTTGGTCTGGTGTGCAAGGTGGTTCAAACCATACAGAGAAGGGCCTTGTGCTGACACCGAATCCACATAGTTCCCCCCAACATACACTGGGCTCCCTTGCATATTAGGAGATACATAACTACTCCCATTTCCCTGTAGGCCATGATGGTCATATTCTGGAGCAGTGCTTCCATACTTCTGCTGGGAAGGACAACCTTTTACAGGGGTCTGATAGTAGGCATTTTGGTGGGGTTTGTTATTAAAGGGAGGTGGTGAAGGAGTCTCAAAGTTAGCAGTCATTGAATGCATGGATCCCAAGAAGCCTGCAGAGGACTGCATGCTCAAGGGTGGAGTGCTGGTGGGTGAAGGTCCTCCAGAGGATGAAGACATCCCTTTAATCTTTTGATCTTTCTTGTACTTCATCCTGCGGTTCTGGAACCAAATCTTAATCTGCCTTTCGCTGAGGTTCAGCAGATTTGCCATTTCCACCCTCCTTGGTCGACACAAATAACGATTGAAGTGAAACTCCTTCTCCAGTTCCACAAGCTGTGCGCTGGTGTAGGCCGTGCGTGCTCTCTTGGAGGCAGAAGAACCCGGGGGGCTCTTGTCACCACTGCAGCTCTCTGCCGCTTCAAATGAAATAAAAGATAATTACTACACTCAGAAATTGAAAGCATGATTTCATAATAAATTCTCTTAGCCACGGCCTCTATCTGGTCTTCCCTGCATTAGCCTGCATTTCATAAGCCTGGCATTTATTAAGAGCTCTGCTCCCCAAAGCTGCCCTGGTTTATGGAGATTTGATCAAGCAATGTAGACAGTTGCTTCATGACCTTTTATCTATGATTAAATTATTATTTCTGCACAGATAAAAACACAGTAATAAAAATGGCCTCAGGTATTAGAATACTTGTTCCCAATCTCAGTCTTCAAGTACTCTCAACAGATAATGTTTTTAGGATCTCCTTCATGGCTTGGTATTTTATCTAAAAGTAATTCCCAAAACATGGCCTGTTGGGGGTACTTAGGGAATGAGGCTGGGAAACACTGACTAAGGCCTCGTACACACGACTGAGTTTCTCGGCATTTTTTTGCAGAGGAAACCGGTCGTGTGTACATTTTCGTTGAGGAAACTGTCGAGAAACTTCACGAGCCAAAAAGAGAGCATGTTCTCTATTTCCTCGACGGGAATGGAGAAACTTGCCTTGTCGAGTTTCTCGACAGCCTAACAAGGAACTCGACGAGGAAAACGATGTGTTTCGCCCGTCGAGTTCCTCGGTCGTGTGTACGAGGCTTAAGACTGGCCATACATTATACAATTTTCTTGTTCAGTGTCCTTTAGATTTCCCATCAACTATGTAGTGCAAGGGCCTGTCAGATTGCATTCAAATTTAAATTGTTTAGGTTTAAACTTATATTATATGGTTTTGGTAAATCTAAAGGAAAATAGCACAAGCGAATTGTATACTGTATAGCCAGCCTTAGCATATAACAGAAAGCAGAGAAATTGTTTCTGCATATGGTTGTTATGTACTACAACATAGACCACTGAAGAAGACAATCATCTTTGAGCAATCTTAGAAAGCAAGTAAGTTGGATGCCATTGACTACTGCACCTGGAAAAGAAATGGCAAGGTTGTATTTTCCTCAAGGAGTTGACTTCTTATTCCAATCCTCATCAATAAATATGCAGTATAGGGGATGTTGGTGCAGTCTTCAAGTACCCTCAACAGATCATGTTTTATGGATCTCCTTCATGGCTTGGCATTTTATCTAAAAGAAATCCCCGAAATATGGCCTGTTGGGGGTACTTGAGGAATGAGGCTGGGAAACACTGACATAGAATATAACAGAAAGGAGAGCAATTGTTTCTGCATATGGTTGTTATGTACTACAACAGAAGACAATAATCTTTGAGCAATCTTAGAAAGCAAGCATCTGGTTGGATGCCATTGGCTATTGCCAGTGCTGGGACAAGGTCATCTAGAGTCCAGGGCAAACTTGCCAAACTGCAATCCCCCCCCTACCCCCCCAAGATGTATGACCATTATGTGTCAGCAAAAATCCCCCCTAAAAAACATTGAGCACTAATCCACATGCTTACCCCCTAAGCATAAACTGGCCCTCCTCCCAATACAAATTTGCCCCCCCCCCTCTGAAATCCCCCTTTCACCACAAATCTTTACCCCTCCTCATCCCCCAGTTCAAATGCCCTCTCCAACCTAAAATTTTCCCTCCTAGTACACATCCCCCCACTTCAAATCCCTCCTCCCAGCACAATTCCCGCTTCATTCCTCCCTCCTAGAACAAATCTTCCTCCCCATCCCCCTTCTCAACACAAATCCCCCTTCTCAACACTTTTAGCACCCCCAAAATTTCTCCAAATAACACTTACCCCTACTCTCCCTTCCAACACAAATACCCTCCCCCCCATCTCCTTGTGGTGCCCCACCCCCACCTCACATGATACCACAGTGCCCAGGGAAGCTTCCCCTCCTGCCCACCCCTTGTCCTGGCCCTGGCTACTGCACCTAGAAAATAAATGACAAGGTTGTATTTTCAAAATAAGTTGACTTCTTAGGCCCCATACACACGACCGAGTTTCTCGGCAGAATTTAGCCAGAAACTTGGTCGGAGCTGGATTCTGCCGAGAAACTCGGTCGTGTGTACACTTTTCAGCGAGGAAGCCGACGAGGAACCTCGTCGGGCCGAAAAGAGAACATGTTCTCTATTTCCTCGTTGTTCAATGAGGAAAGTCGGCCCGCCGAGATCCTCGGCGGCTTCCACACTGAACTCGACGAGGAACTCGATGTGTTTGGCATGTCGAGTTCCTCGGACGTGTGTACGGGGCCTCATTCCAATCCTCACCAATAAATATACAGTATAAGTGATGTTGGTGCAGTCTTAAAGTACCCCCTTTAGGTACCCTTAACAGGTCATGTTTTAAGGATCTCCTTCATGGCTTGGTATTATAGCTAAAGGAAATTCCCAAAAAATGGCCTGATGTTGGTACTTGAGGAATGAGGCTGGGAAACACTGACATGGAATATGAAAGAAAGGAGAGCAATTTTCTATGCATATGGTTGTTATGCACTACAACATAGACCATTGAAGAGGACAACCATCTTTAAGCAATCTTATAAAGCAAGCATCTAGTTGGATGCCATTAGCTACTGCACCTGGAATATAAATTGCATGGTTGTATTTTCCTAAGGGAGTTGACTTCTTATTCCAATCCTCACCAATAAATATGCAGTATAAGTGATGTTGGTTCAGTCTTTAAGTACCCTCAACAGATCATGTTTAAAGGATCTCCTTCATAGCTTGGTATTTTATATAAAAGAAATTCCCAAAACATGGCCTGTTGTGCAGGGGTCAAGTCCTGGGGAAAACTCCCACCTAAGATCCACTCCCCCACCAAAAAATAAATAAATCATACGCTCATATGCATATATATTTCACAGAAAATACTGGTTCTGGCCTGGGTGGTCTCGGTACTAGCTTGACTGGTCTCGGTGCTGGCCTGGCTGGTCTCAGGTTGCTGGCTGGCTGGCTGGCCTTGGGGTACTCTGTACTGGCCTGGCTGGTCTCAGTGCTGGCCTGGCTGGTCTCAGGGTGCTAGCTGGCTGGCTGGCCTCAGGGTGCTGGCTGGCTGGTCAATCTATATATATAAATATATATTATAGCAGGGTACAAAAAGTGTCAGTGTGTCAGTGTCAGGGCAGCGTGCGTGTGACGGTGTGAGGAGAGGAGACGCGAGCTCACCCTAGCGTTGCTGTGTCACTCCGCCTCCGCGTAATGTCACGCGCAAACGGCCACAAACTGAAGGACAGGTGGCAGGCGAGGTCGGAGCCTGGAGGAGGAGCTCCGAGTCTGCTCGGCTAAGTTCGCCTGCCCCTGACAGTGTGACTCCGCCTCCGCGTGATGTCACATGCAACCGGCCGCGAACTGAAGGACAGGTGGCAGGCGAGGTCGGAGCCTGGAGAAGGAGCTCCGAGTCTGCTCGGCTCAGTTCGCCTGCCCCTGACAGTGACTCGAGGCGAGTCCTTCACTATGCGGCGATGCTGGGCATCGGTGCTTAGTGAAGGAATCGGCTCGGGCGGCTCGGCTGCTCTAGTCCTGCAAGGGGAACGGCGTTCCTGCTGTGGAAAAAGTGCAGGGACGCCATTCCGACGCGTTTCTGCAGGACTCGAACCCTGCTGTTGTGGGATACTTTGAGGAATGAGGCTGGGAAACACTGACAGAATATAACAGAAAGGAGAGCAATTGTTTCTGCATATGGTTGTTATGTACCACTACAGAAGACAATCGTCTTTGAGCAATCTTACAAAGCAAGCATCTGGTTGGATGCCATTGGCTACTGCATCTTGAAAATAAATAGCATTGCAATTACAAGGTTGCATTTTTCATAAAGGAGTTGACTTATTCCAATGCTCACCAATAAACATGCAGTATAAGGGATGTTGGGGCATGGAACACATTACTGAGGCACATCATGGGTTACTAATACTAGAAAGCAATAAGTGAATGAAGAATCCAGTACCTGTGGTGGGGGGACTGGATTTCTGCTTGGAGTTTTGCCTGGACTCTTTCATCCATGGGAAGATCTGTTTGTTGGCAGGACTGCAGGAGGCCTGTGTTTTCACTGAGGAGGACTTGTTGGCTCCAGACTGGGCACTGCTGCTATTGTTATTGGGAGGAACAGTGGGGTTCTCTTGGGGGGAAAGAGAAGAGGGCTGGTGGTGCTCAGAAGACAGACTTGAACGCATACAGCTCCCATTTAGGTTTTTCGGTTTGGCCAGTGGCCCATTGTGTCCCAGGGATTGCAGGGAGCAAGAAGACCTCTGGAAGTCATTGTCGAGGTGGGGTGAAGCTGCAAAAGCCTGCTGTGGCCCTTCATAACCCAAACCACCTCCCTGGTATGAGTAGCCTCCAAATAGACTGGGGTTGTCATAGTAGGATGCTTTCTGCATCTCCCGGATCCCCAAAATGTATTGTCACCTAGTCGGAGGGTGTCCCCACCCTTACAGAATAACATTGGCACCCCACAGTCACCTGGCACGGATATCCCTTGTATTGTCTGAAGGCAACCTAAGAGATCAAAGACACAACATAACAAGAGACTGTTAGAATTGTCACTTCAAAAAGAACTCTGCATATAAATAAGGAATGTAAAGCAAAGTGTATGTAGACAACTTATTCTGCATTTCACAAATCGGTGCTAATTTTATTAATAAACATTGCATGCTTTGTTTACTATGTTTACTAAAATAATTGGCCACTGTAAAAAATAAAATAAAAATAAAATAAAACAAATAAAGTGTATATTTAAAGGCACTATCATTACACACCTCTGGATAAAAGAGTAGACATGATTTGTGATCCCATATGCGTAGACTGAAGATACATTCTTGTATGTGAAGTATAAACAATAAAGGTCCCCCTCTCTTTATCTTTCTTTTTTTTTTTTTTTCGTTTGCCGAATAAAACTCCTAAACCAGAAAAACTGGCAGTGCAGCCTGAGCCCGGAGCGTCCAGCCGGAGCACAAGAATGCCGGATAATAGCTGCTGTCCTGAGACCACAGCTATGATGTATGAGGGTCAACCGAGCGACCGGGACACCTCAACACACAACACAATTCCTTTTATCCTGCATCACTAGAAACACACAACTGCCTTTTCTTTGTCTCCTCCAACATTCGAGCTCGATTTCTTTCCTCATTTCGTTTACTCCATAAATGTATGTCTAATATTCACAAGAAAAATCTACTGAGGGTATATAAGGTATATACTCTACACTAAACAAGACAACGATCTGCATAGGCATTAGAATTATTATTGGATTGCATTAGTATGCATGCCTGAGTATAAATATATATATATGTGTGTGTGTGTTTTATATTTGAATATATTTATATTTGATATATATATATATCTTCTAGCTATCTAACTATATATCTTACTACACAGCTCATACACACAAAATGTGAGTATATATATATATATATATATATATATATATATATATATATATATATATATATATATATATAATTGGATGGCATTAGTATGTTTGTGCTGGTATATATGTGTATTAGTATGTGTGTGTTTTTATATGTAACATTCTATGTCTACCTATATATATATGTATATATCACTTGCTGCACTGCTCATACATACAAGTGCTTTTATTTGTGTGCCCCTAAATATGTATATTTGAAAGTTTGTGTGCACAAAAAGTATATATATATATATATATATATATATATATATATATATATATATATGTATATATATATATATATGTATATATATATATATATATATATATATATATATATATATATATATATATATATATATATATATATATATATATATATATATATATATTAAAGAAATATAGAGTGTGTGCAGAAACGTATGTATATGTACAATATAAAGAAATCTATATAGTGTGTGCAAAAAAAGTGTACATACAAAAAATATATAAACAAATATATATATATATATATATATATATATATATATATATATATATATATATATATGTGTGTGTACATGTGTGGTGTGTGTGTGTACAAAAAAGTATGTGTATATACCAAAATGATATGTGTATGTATGTGTGTGTGCAAAATAGTATGTATATATACAAAAAACTTAAAAAATCATATATATTATGTGTGTGTGTGTGTGTGCAAAAAAGTATGCACAGTGTATATATATTAAAACATATATTTATATGTGTGCATGTGTGTGAGCAAAAACGTGTGTGTATATACAAAAAATATATAAACATATGTGTGTGCAAAAAGTATGTATACATTATAAAGCTATATACTGTAATTAATATGTATGTGTGCAAGAAAAGCATATGTAAGTACAAAAAATATATAAACAAATGTGTGTGTGTATGCAAAAAAAGTATGTATATAAACAAAAACGATATAAACAAATAAATATATATATATGTGTGTAAAAAAAAGTATGTGTATAAACAAAAACTATATTAACAAATATATATATATATATGTGTGTGTATGTGTGTAAAAAAAAGTATGTGTATAAACAAAAACTATACAAACAAATATATATATGTGTGTGTGTGTGTGTGTGTAAAAAGTATGTACATATACAATATAAAGAAACATATATAGTGTGTGTATATAAAGCATGCATATCTAACATCAAAACATGTCCCCTTTATTAAATAAACACAACCGGTGTCTTTGAATGACCAGAAGCCAACTGGAGAGTATTATGGGAAGCCTGTTGTGGGTATCCTATGAGGCCTTGTTTTTGTCCCCCCATATTTTGGCCACCTGAGTTGTGTCCCCTGCCTGGCAGATAATAAAATGTTTGGAGTTCTCTAATAATGGCAGATAGGGGAGAAGTCTGGTCTGAGCAGCTTTGTAGCTCGTCTCTCCACACGTCACAAATGTCGCTCATTTATCTTTGTCGGACTCCTAATTATTTACTCCAAGGAATTGTTTAAAAAAAAAATCTCTACCTGAATAATAAATATTAAATGATATGGTGTTCCAATTAGTTGACACTGCCCCTCATCGTTCTTATTTTAGATCTGAATTTTGAATTTTATTTTCCACTGGAAGAATTTTAATTTTTGTTAATAAAAAATAAAATAATAAGTGAACTCCTGTCCCTTTCTAAATCGAACTGAGAAGTGACGTTATATATCTGTAGTATAAAAAATAAAGGATTTTATTTATTTTGATGTTTCGATTACTATTTATGTAATAGAAAGAGCAATAAATCCTGATCTTAGGGAATGCTTATTTACAGAAAAAAGGAAACAGATCTATGAAAGACTACAACGTAAAGAATAGTATAAATAAAATAAAAGCTAGGTGTGGGGTGACAACACCAAAGACAATAGCTGACAATCTGTGCGCACCTTGACTTGCCTGTGACACACACACATACAAAAAAAGAAAAATTGCGACAATTTTTGCTACTTGTATTTGTTCGATGATTCAAGCTAAACAGATTGCAGTAAATAGATGTTTAATGAGCAGCTAAGAAATATGGAAAGTGTGTGTGTGAGCGGAGGGGAGCTTAAGGCAGCTGTGAACTCTTCTTGAACCGAGATTGCAGTCATATGGTCATAAATCACTGGGACACAGACTCCGCCATTCACTGATAGACTATTTGGGTCCAAGCTTACCTTAGCAGACTCTGACGAGCAAACCTCTAGCAGACATCCCATCTATCCCACTCCGAGCTCAGATCAATGGGCAGCCGGGTGAGGAGCAGCATCGGGGAGTCGTGGGGCTGGAACCCAGGAGAGAAGAAAGGCTGTGCAAGGCAGAGCTGGAGAGGAAGATCCGTGCTAATCGCAGGGCTTTCAATGGACAAGCTCGAAGCTTTCAAGGCTGCCCTATACACCGCCCTACTGCTAACAATGGCCTCAGCTCCTCCGCTGGATCCAGCCGCAACAAATCCCCCAAAACTCCGCCATTGTCTTCTTCTCCAGCGATCACATCATCATTATTATCATCTCCCCATTAAAAAAAAAAAATCACCATTTGCTTTTTACACCCCAAGCTGTTATGGCTCCAGAGCCAGCGTCACCACTGAGGGATTATGCTAATGACAGACGTGGACACAGGGCCTAGGAAGGTAGCAGAGACTTCTGCTGCTCAATTAGGTGCCAGTCTATGCTAATAGACCGTTTGATCTCACCTACATACAGCCTGCTGCTTCTTCCTCTTCTTCTTTTTGTAATCTAGTTGTTCTCAGTTTAACCCCTGCGCTGCCAGCACCTTCCCTTACCCTGCCGGGCAAGATCACCTGGGGGTGCAAGGGTTAATGGGACAGTGCCCGTCACCCTCCTCTACTTTGGATTATGGAAATGATTGCTCAGTTATAACTAGGGTGTCATGTGTCACTCAACACAAGGGGTTAGCTCTCCAGGACTGCAGAGATGAATGGAAGAGGCACTGGTGGTGTGTGGGAGGAATGGCAGGGGTAGGATTGGGGGGCAGCAAACAAAATATATATATATAAGGGCACAAGGGAAAGCTACATATTTCTGGCTGCTGCAGGATTTCAGTTGGAAAGAGTTTTCAAAAGTTTGGTTGGCCCTGTTCAAATTCTAAACTCAATATTACTAAAGCTCACCACCCACATTACAATCTGATTGTACAATCTCCTTTAGATCTGTCAACAAGTGTGGAGTGCAAGGGCCTGCTTGATTGCATCATTCAGGTAATCCCAAATATTACACAGTTTTGGTAGTTTATTGTACTTTTTTGTTATGTACAATCAACTACCAAAACTGTGTAATATTTGGGATATTGATTTATGATATAATTCAATGCCACGTGGGATTTAATATACTGTATAAATGAGTGGCACGTGGGATTTATTATATAATTCAATGCCACGTGGGATTTAATATACTGTATAAATGAGTGGTACATGGAATTTATTATATAATTCAATGCCACGTGGGATTTAATATACTGTATGAATCAGTGGCACGTGGGATTTATGCTATAATTCGGTGCCACATAGTATATAATATATAATTTAATACCACATGGGATTAATTATATAATTCAATGCCATGTGGGATTTATTATATAAATCAATGCCACGTGGGATTTTTTTTATATGATTCAATGCCACGTGGGATATAATATATAATTCAGTGCCACGTGATATATAATATATAATTCAATGCCACATGGGAAACATTATACTGTATAATTCAACACCACATAGGATTTATGGTATAATTCAGTGCCACATGGGATATAATATATAATTTAGTGCCACGTGGGATTTATTATATAATTTAGTGCCACATGGGATATAATACATAATTCAGTGTCACGTGGGATTTATTATATAATTCAATGCCACATGGGAAACATTATACTGTATAATTCAACACCACATAGGATTTATGGTATAATTCAGTGCCACATGGGATATAATATATAATTTAGTGCCACGTGGGATTTATTATATAATTTAGTGCCACATGGGATATAATACATAATTCAGTGTCACGTGGGATTTATTATATAATTCAATGCCACATGGGAAACATTATACTGTATAATTCAATGCCACATGGGATTTAATATACTGTATAAATCAGTGGCACGTGGGATTTATTCTATAATTCTGTGCCACATGGGATATAATATATAATTCAGTGCCACATGGGAAACATTGTACTGTATAATTCAGCACCACATGAGATTTATGGTATAATTCAGTGCCACATGGTATATAATATATAATTTAGTGCCACATGATATTTATTATATAATTCAATGCCACATGGGAAACATTATACTGTATAATTCAATACCACGTGGGATTTATGGTATAATTCAGTGCCACATGGGATATAATATATCATTTAGTGCCACATGAGATATAATATAAAATTTAATACCACATGGGATTAATTATATAATTCAATGCCACGTGGGATTTTTTTATATAATTCAATGCCACGTGGGATTTATTATATAATTCAATGCCACGTGGGATATAACATATAATTCAGTGCCACGTGATATATAATATATAATTCAGTGCCACATGGGAAACATTATACTGTATAATTCAGCACCACGTAGGATTTATGGTATAATTCAGTACCACATGGGATATAATATATAATTTAGTGCCACATGGGATTTATTATATAATTCAGTGCCACATGGGATATAATGCATAATTCAGTGCCACGTGGGATTAATTATATAATTCAATGCCACGTGGGATTTTTTTATATAATTCAATGCCACGTGGGATTTATTATATAATCCAATGCCACGTGGGATATAACATATAATTCAGTGCCACGTGATATATAATATATAATTCAGTGCCACATGGGAAACATTATACTGTATAATTCAGCACCACGTAGGATTTATGGTATAATTCAGTACCACATGGGATATCATATATCATTTAGTGCCACGTGGGATTTATTATATAATTCAGTGCCACATGGGATATAATGCATAATTCAGTGCCACGTGGGATTTATTATATAATTCAATGCCACGTGGGTTATAATATATAATTCAATGCCACATGGGATTCATAATATAATTCAGTGCCACATGGGATATAATATATAATTTAGTGCCACGTGGTATTTTTTTATATAATTCAGTGTCACAGGGATATAATATACCATCCAATGCCACATGGGATTTGATATATAATTCAGTGCCCACTTGGGATATAATATTTAATTCAATGCCACATGGGATATAATATATTGTATAATTCAGAACAACGTTAGATTCATGAAATATTCAGCGCCACATAGGATACAATATATAATTTAGTGCCACATGGGATTTATTATATAATTTTGTGCCACATGGGATATAATACATAATTCAATGCCACATTGGATATTATATATAATTCAGTGCCACATGGGTTATAATATATAATTTAATGCCACGTGGGATTTTTTATATTATTCAATGTCAGGTGGAATAACAGTATTATATAATTCATTACCTCTTGGTAAATATTATATAATTCAATGCCACGTGGGATATTATATATAATTCAATGCCACATGGGGTAAAATATACTGTATAATTTAGCGCCACTTGGGATTTATGTTATAATTAAGTGCCACATGGAATAAACAATATAATTCAATACTATGTAGGGTATCATATATAATTCAATGCCACATGGGATATGATATCAAATTCAATGCCACGTGGGATTTATTATATAATTCAATACCAGATGGGATTATAGGTGTGCACAGCCTTTTACATTAGGGTGTGCCCCTCAAAGATCCAACACATATGTGTGTGTGACATTTTTACTGGCCTCTTCCCCGCTCTTCATCCTGAAATAATGGGGAGAGCCAGGGAGTACACAGGGGAACCCAGGAAGCAGAAAGAAGGGGAACAGGGAGAGGAGGCGGGGGGTGTCATTTAGTGGAACCCATCTGTATTCGCCTCCTGTGGCAGCTGAATGTAGGCAAGAGGGAGAGGATGAGAAGCCAACTTTCAGCTGCTGCAGGAGGAAAATACAGATCGGTTCCATTAAATTCCACCCCCCGCCACCTCTCCTGTCCAGGTTCTGGGGGTCGGCAAGGAAGGATCATGGTTTACCTATCAACTGCCTTCGATCAACGTGTAGATCACTAGATTGGCGGGTTGCCAACTCAGGATTAAGGTGTGCCCAGGCACACCTGGCACACCCCTTGCGCACGCCTATGGATGGGATATAGTATTATATATTTAAATACCTCTTGGGATATAATGGATAATTTAATGACACATGGTATATAATATATAATGTAATGTAACATGGCAAATACAGTATTTTATAATCCATACCTACAAGTGATATAATGTATATAGTTTAATGCCACGTCGGACATATTATGTAATTCAATGCCCATAATATTTATTTGAATGTCATGTGGGATATCATATATAATGCAATGCCACATGGCGTTTAATATACAGTAGTACCTTGGATTATGAGCATAATTCATTCCAGAATAATGCTTGTAATCCAAAGCACTCGCATATCAAAGCGTGTTTCCCCATAGAAGTCAATGCAAACTCAGATAATTTGTTCCACAATGATTGCTATTGTATGCAGTACCACATGTGGCCAGAGGTGGGGGCGCCGGAGACACTGGGAGACCGCTCAGAGCCACTCGGATGCACTTGGAGACATTCGGAGAGGCTCGGAGACACTCAATTTTTTTTATAATTTAGTTCCCACAAATAGAGCTTTCTTTTGGTGGTATTTGATCACCTCTGCGATTTTTATTTTTGCACAACAACTAAAAAAATACCGAAAATTTTGAAAAAAATTAAGTTTTTTTTCTGTTATTTTTTTGTAAATAAGTACGTTTTCTTTTTTAATTACGGGCACCGATGAGGTATCACTGATGGGCACTGATGAGGTGGCACTGATGGACACTGATAGGTGGTACTGATGGACACTGATAGGCGGCGCTGGTATGCGGCACTGATGGGCCCTCATAGGCGGCACTGATGGGCACTCGTAGGCGGCACTGATGGGCACATATGGGTGGCACTAATGGGTACATATGGGTTGCACTGATGGGTACATATGGGTGGCACTGATGGGTACATATGGGTGGCACTGATGGGTGGCACAGATAGGTGGGCACTGGGCATGGATGGGCACTGGGAAGTGGCACTGATGGAAACTGAGGGGTGGCACTGATGGACACTGATGGGTGGCATTGATGGACACTGAGGGGTGGCACTTGTTTATTTACAATTTTTCCAATCAGTGCTCATGTTGCCAGTCAGTGCCCATTTGTGGGCACTGATTGGCATCTATTGTGCATATTTTTTACATGTGGATGGCCATGGGGGATGTACCTGGCCATCCACATGTTTCCTCCAATCCCTGGTGGTCCTGGCGGCTTTCCTGTGGTCTAGTGTGGGCAACCGAGGGGGGCTGCGCTGATAAACAATCAGCGTGAACCCCCCTGTCAGGAGAGCCGCCGATCGGCTCTCCTCTACTCGCATCTATCAGAGGCTGACACCCCGCACCACCGATCGCCGCGCTGCGCGCCCCCACGGGCGCGCGCGGGCATGAAATGCTGCAGGACGTCAATAGACGTCCAGTCAGGATTTCACAACCACTTCCCAGACGTCAATTGTCCATTGACCGGGCGGGAAGTGGTTAAATCTACTTTAAGCTGGCCATAAACATAAAGATTGTCAGCAGGTACCCCATGTATGCTAAAGAGCAATGATGTACAAATCTCCTGCTGCCAGCTATTGTAATCTAACAGTCAGCACCAGTGGCTGCCAGAATACCCAAACAGTTTCTGCAACCGATTGGCTGCAGTCACTGCTTGGCTGACATTTATTTCTGCCCTGCTCCTTTGATTTCTCAAAGTTTGGCGAGCAAGGTGGTGTTAGTAGGGCCACCAATAGTTCGAATTGTAGCCAATTCAGAAGAATCTACTGAAATCCAAATAATGCTTTAGCCAGCTGTCAGGCCTCGTACACAAGAAACTTGCTGGGATTTTTTTTTTGCCGAGGAAACCGGTCGTGTGTACATTTTTCGACGAGGAAACTGTCGAGGATCCCGTCGAGCCAAAAAGAGAGCATGTCTTATTTTTCCTCGACGGGAATGCAGAAACTTGCCTTGTCGAGTTCCTCGACAGCCTAACAAGGAACTCGACGAGGAAAACGATGTGTTTCGCCCGTCGAGTTCCTCGGTCGTGTGTACGAGGCTTCACTCCTAGACATGTGCCCTAATCAAAGATTTCCCATCACTTCTTGATCTGGTGACACAACCATAACATTTTGGTTTTCCCATCACTCTCTGTTTTGGTGACAATGATCATATATATATTATATATAAATAAAATAGGTTTATTGGAGGATATGTGGGCAGAGTATAGTAAAACCTGTTACCTGTCTAGGCCCACTTTACCTACTACCGTGGTTCCCCGAAAATAAGACCTACCCTGAAAATAAGACCTAGTATTATTTTCCAGTTGGGCTGCAAGATAAGCCAAAATTAACCCTATTTTAAAATGCTTGTAAAATCCTATAATCCACTCTATTACAGTAATATATAATGTACAATGTGTGTGTTTCTGTAATATAATTGTGGGGAAGAGAGCTCCGGCGGGTCACAGAAGCGCAGAGCTGCGCCTGCGCTATAACAAAGGTAATTGGCACAATTATATTACAGATACAAATACATTGTACATTATATACTACTGTAATAGAGTGGATTATAGGATTTTACAAGCATTTTAATTCAGTTCACACTGGGGACTCCTGTCAGGCAGGGAGATAGAGAGGGAGAGAAGACTGCAGTGTTTTAGCCAATCAGGAGGGAGACCCCCCGGACAGCTGAGGGATTTGTGGACATCGCTGGACAAAGAGGGGGCTCAGGTAAGTATTAGGGGGTGCTGGGGCGGCTGCTACATCTCCTTTAAGGCTTTAGAACCAATTTATGTTTAGTAAATCAACCTCTGTAAATTAGGGCAGCAGGATGTTCTGTTTAATAAGCCATTTCTACCAATGTTATTCACCTATCCTTGTACAACATCAATAAATATGGCAGAAGTGTAGATATTAAAATAAATAAGAAAAAAAAGAAATAGATATATAGATATCTATATCTATATAGATATCTATATATCCTTAAACTATATATCCTTCTTAAAGAGCAGACACCTGATGGTCTCTTTATTAACTTGAAGGCAGCTTTTCTAAACAGATTGCCCAGGGTAGCCAACTGCTCCTCAGAGGCGGGGAAGAGGCATTCCCCGCCTCCAAGGAGCAGTCGGATGGTAGTTGTGTATGGGACTTATATATAGGCAGCCAATTGAAAAGGCAATCACATATATAATAAAAATATTTTTTGGGGGGGTGGGGTGTCTAGAAACTGGCACTCGCTGGGTGGCTGGAGGCAATTAGCAGCTGCCCTTAATGTTAGTTATCTCCAGGACAACCTATAAGCACATGATTTTTACTTAATCTAGCTGCAGAAAGCTGGATCATGTAACTGTTATCTCATACGTATGGATAACTGGTGATTTGAGATCATCAATAACAGCCTGACTGACATGTCCATGGGTAGCCTAAAGTATAACTCAGGCTTGGTTCACATTGGTGTGATGGGAGAAGCCGCGCGAATGCCCTATGCAAACAGCTGCGGGTGTCCATACAAAGTAAAGCGGAGGTTCGCCCACCGCTGCCAATATTAAAAGCCAGCAGCTACACATACTGCAGCTGCTGGCTTTTAATATTAGGACACTTACCTGTCCTGGAGTCCTGCGATGACGGCACCGCAGCTGGTGTTTCCATCAGCTGTCGGTTGTTGCCGACGCCATTGCGGGTAAGGGAACCCGGCAGTGTAGGCTTACGGCTTCAGGCTGGCAACCCTACTGCACATATGCGAGGCTCCGCTCCTCTCTTCTACTGGCCTGGCGACAGGGGGAAGAGGAGGGAGCCGAGTGGTGACGTCAATAGCCACGGCTGTGGCTCCTGGAAGTGGGAACAGGATACCTGTCAAATACAGGTATCCTGCCCCCCCCCCTGAAAGGTGCCAATTGTGGCACCAGAGGGGGGAGGAGAGAAATTAGCAGAAGTTCCACTTTTGGGCGGAACTTCACTTTAACCTCCCTGGCGGTATGATTCTGTCTGAAAAAACATGCTGAAAGCGGTACAATTATTTGCAAGGAAATTTGGCGTTTTATATTGTAGGCCTGTGATTTTTAGGAATAACTCACTTAAATCTGACCAAACAAGAATCTAATAGGCATCCCGGGTATGACATTTTTTTAAAAACAAAATTTTAAATTATAATATAATAAATAATTATAAATAATTATAGCAAGTAATAATATAATTAAAATAAAAAATATTCAATAATGTAATCAACTCAAAATCACTGAAATTTGCTCATTTGCAGAATTGTTGCTGTCATTATTTTTTTTTTTTATGACGAATTTCCCCGCAAATCGCTATCGCACAATTCTGCAAGTGATTATAATTTATTATCGCTGTTTTCTAGCTGATCTAAAACCATTTTTGACATAAAGGGACACTTTTGGTTGCTATGGACAATCTACAGTTTTCAGGCAGAAAAAAAGGTTTTTATTATATAAAATGACATGCAGGGCACTGGGCAGACCACTAGGGACAAGGGGTGTGTGTTTTTTTTACATACAGTACTGTAATCTATAAGATTACAGTATACTGTATGTAAGGTGTTTGTTTACCTTTTTGAATTTGGCGCCGATCTCCGCTCCCGTGCGTCGTAACGTCGCAGGGAACGGAGATCGGTGGCACAGGAGGACGCTGTGTGAATCGAGCGAGGTCCCGCTCGCTCACACAGCGCGGTGGCATCGCTGGATCCAGGACAAGGTAAGCCAGCGCGCGCTGCAGGCTCAGCAGGTCTACCCCGAGCGTGACTCGGGGTTACCGATCGTAACATGAAAAACCAACCCCGAGTCACGCTCGGGGATACCGCCAGGGGGGTTAATGACACCCCCTGATCAGTTTACCTATCGCAGTGCGAACTATCAGTTCGGACTTGAATCGGTTCACACCCATTCGATGCGATTGTGGTGCGGACCGAAAAGAGGGCCCTGTGCGATTTTAGTCCGATGCAAATTCACTAATATTATCTGTATGGCTGAATTTGCATCGCACAAACATCGCATGTGATTTAACTATTAAGGCAAAACTTTTGTTAATAGTGGAGATTAATTACCAGTAGATTAGAGTAGAACACCAATCAGATTTTTATTGCTGTCTTTACCCTCCTGCTGCCTCCTGGGATATCCCTTCACATATCCCAGGAGGCTGTAGAAACAGGGACGCACCGCGGTTGGAGGGCGGAGGGTAGGGTTGCCACTTTTTCTTCAAGCCAAACCCAAACACTTTAGCGGCGCACAGCAAAAAAAATAAAAAATTACACTATAGGATTGTAACAGACCGGGACATCTTTGGGCACTCCAAAGAGAATAGTAATGTGACGTGCATAGTGCCCCCTCAACCCCCTATCAGGCTCTGTTCTGAGCCACATTCCTGTCTGAATATTGTGTCCGGGTTTCAGGAAAACTGAAACCTGGACACATGATTCAAAACCCGAACTGTCCGGGTGAATCTCAGATAGGTGGCACCCCTAGCGGAGGGTCAGCTTCAAGTACCCAGAAGGAACCATCCTGCAAAAAGGTAAAAAGGGACTAAAATGGTGAAGGGGGGCAGGGGGAAGTCCCTCTTTCTGGTCACAAGTCTTTATAGATATAAAGCCTCGTACACACGACCGACGAACTCGACGGGCGAAACACATCGTTTTCCTCGTCGAGTTCCTTGTTAGGCTGTCGAAGAACTCGAAAAGGAAAGTTTTTCCAT
The DNA here is from genome assembly GCF_905171775.1 of Rana temporaria. Classification (NCBI taxonomy): domain Eukaryota; kingdom Metazoa; phylum Chordata; class Amphibia; order Anura; family Ranidae; genus Rana; species Rana temporaria. The sequence continues at coordinate 49,679,044 of NC_053500.1, read as the reverse complement.
TTCCGTTGAGGAAATACATGCGGTATTGCATGCAATAGAAGTCATTACGGAACAAATTATCTTTGTTTCCATTGACTTCTATGGGAAAACTTGCTTTGATATGCGAGTGCTTTGGATTACAAGCATTCTCCTAGAACGGATTATGCTCGTAATCCGAGGTTCCACTGTATATGTAAATAAGACCATTTACGGAACGTATCAAATATCAGAAATGCCACAACATGCAGTAAATCTATGTTATATATTTTATACGGTTCACTAAAACAGTGGAATTTATTTACTTAAAGGGTAAAACCTGTTCACTTAGAAAAGTGCCGTAAATGTTCACCGAGTTTATTAAATAAGTTGAAGTTGTGTTCACTCCACTCAACCAATTATATGCAAGCAAAAATCTATTTTTTATTTACTTTGCCCATGATTGGGTATTTAAATTGAACATCGCTTCTCCCCACTTCCTAACGTTCAATTTATACGTGGACATTCACTTACCTATATGAACAGCTTCTGCTTTAGTAAATCAAGTCCAGTTGAGTTGTAGCCGCCATTGTCCTGTAGTAGATTGTTTTAGTAAACCTGCCTAAAGCCTAGTACACAACACAAAAAACTGACAGCTCCGGTTGGAGCCGCTGTACTAACGATCCAACCCCACCCCCTGCCATCATACTTTGGTCAGCGTTCTCGGCCATTGGCTGAGAGCGCTGATCGGGAGCCAGTTGGCTGCTGGTTTTCCAGCATGGTTGCCCAACAGACGCCAGCCAAATGACCGGCTTCTGTCAGACATACACACAGGCCGAATGTCAGATTATTTGTATTTTCGGCCTGTGTGTACTGCCTTAAACCTGGGCAATTCACTCTTAGGCCTCGTACACACGACCGAGTTTCTCGGCAAAAACCAGCAAGAAACTTGCTCGGATTTTTTTTTTGCCAAGGAAACCGGTCGTGTGTACATTTTTCGACAAGGAAACTGTCGAGGATCCCGTCGAGCCAAAAAGAGAGCAAGTCTTCTTTTTCCTCGACGGGCATGGACAAACTTGCCTTGTCTAGTTCCTCGACAGCCTAACAAGGAACTCGACGAGGAAAACGATGTGTTTCGCCCGTCGAGTTCCTCGGTCGTGTGTGCGAGGCCTTAGGATATGATTAAAAAAAATATATATTTTAAGAAGTTTTGGTTAGTGAGAACCAAATGCCAAAATGAACCAGAGATAGCAACATCTGATCACTTTACAATTCTAAAGATAGACAGTACAAATACAAAATATTAAAATACAAGAGGGATAAGAGGGCCCTGCTCATGATCAGTTTGAATTACACAATTCTCCCTACTTGTAGAGGAATGTATAACGTTTTTTATTACATAATTGCGGCTATGCCACCCCTTTCTGTTACACAGTCAATGATTTCATCCCCAACAAAACAACACTACGGCCTTGACCCCAAGAGCCTTCCCACACACTGTGCGTAAGTAAACGGCTCGTGGGATATGTAGTTCTGGAGCCATGCCTGTGTCAGTAGCAACTGTGCTCCCAGAAGCTTCCCCTTCAATAATATTGAATACATTCAGGTTACAGACAGTTGGGTGCCAGCATTTTGCTTGAATGTTAGTATCCTAACATACTTTTTTTGACATCTTTCCAGAATACAAATCCCCCTGAAGAAGACCAAATTGTGGTTGAAACGCGTCGGGGTATTCTTATGGAAGCTACTTCATCAATGGCACTATATATTATTCCATTGTATCATTTAACCATTGATGAGATAGGTCTCCAACTGTCTGTAACCTGAATGTATTTTATATTACAACTATCTGCATCTTCATTACTCGTGATACAGAAACCTAGTAAAGAATTTTTTTTATATATTTCCATGTCTTTGAATTTAATACACTTTACACAGTATGTCGCTTAAAAGCCCCCGGGGGGAATTTCTCAATTTTTGTCTCTACAACATTTTGGGGTGTGCGGCCCTAGGACTCTCAATATATGCTTTTTTTCTTGTCTCTTCAATAATATTGGTGATGCAGGGGGTAACAAAAGCTGTTTCTCACTGCAGGAACAAGTTAAAAGAAAACACAAAGTTACTGCATGCTCTAAGCCATGGGTGCTCAACCAGTGACCCTCCAGCTGTTGCAGAACTACAAGTCCCATGAGACATTGCAAGGCTGACAGTTATAGGGATGATTCCCAGAGGCATGATGGGACTTGCAGTTCCACAACAGCTGGAGGGCCATAAGTTGAGCACCCATGCTCTAAGGGGAAGAAGAAGGTTCGGGTGAAAGTTTTGGTCATGCCTTTACGTGTCTTTTATTATTTCCCACAGCTACCACAAACAAAGCAGTTCTCTTCTACTACTACTGTGATGCTGTGAATAGCATATCATTTATTTTCCTTCTTTTTGGTGCTCTGACAAAACACACACAGCTGTACCAGAGCCAGATGTTCTCACCCCACTCCCATATAATACAGCCCTTTAGGTAAGTTCATACTTACCCACTTTATTGCAAAAAAAAGCCTTTCAATTAGAAGTCCTGTTTATAACTATGGGCTCATTCACATATCATCAGTGTGTTTATAAATATGGATCACTGGATCACTGGATTGATCACTATGGATCACTGTGCTGTGCAATTGTAGGTAATGGTACAGATCAGATATCTACTGTTAAAGTGGTAGTAAAGTCCTTTTCCTTTAATTACACCTAATAATAAGGTTAACCTGTAGGCAGTAACGGCCCATCCATTAGGGGCACTGCCCCCCCCCCCCATCCATGCGTCCGGTCCCCTAATCTACATGGAGGGCGCTTGGTGCATAGATTCCAATGGGGGGGGTTGAAGCACGTGAATATGGGTAGAGATTCTAAAAAAGGCTGGGCTCGGGGCGCCGAGCACTGCGCTCTGAGCCAACCCAGTTGTGTGACAATAGCAAATGAATATTCGCTATTATCACACTGAATCTCCTCCTGTCCAATTAGGAAGTGGGTCGTGAGACCTGTTTCCCGATTGGCCGAAAGGAAAAGCCATCCTATTGGCTTATGAGGAGGAAGGAGGAGGAGACGTGTGGCTGAGGAGACGCATTGAAGCCGGGACACGGAGAAGACTAAGGGGGAAGAAAACCCAATGCTTAAAGTGGAGTTCAGCCCAAAAGGGGAAGTTCCGCTTTAAGGCCTCCTACCTCCCTGGCTCCTGTTTGCGAAATTGAGCTTTTGGGGAGGGGGGGGGGGGACAGATACCCACTCCCACTTCGGTTTTGGTAATCTTAAGCAAAGATTTCCTTCCCAAAGTCTTCTGGGACACCTGACTGGTTCCAGAAGACTTTTGGAAAAGTCACAGAGCGCAGCGCCACGCGTGCATGCACAGTGAGCACCCGGCTGTGAAGCCGCAAGCTGTCACAGCCGGGTGCCCATAGTGAAGGTGCCCACGCCGCCGTGGGAGGACACAGTGTGAAAATGGCAGGGGTGAGCACACTGCTATATCCTGGAACAGGTGAGTGGCTGTTTATTATAAGTCAGCAGCTACAGTTTTTGTAGCTGCTGACTTATAATAAACCCCAAAATGGCTGTAATTCCTCTTTAATATTGTATATACTGGGGGGGGGGGGAGCTGTTGTGTAAACATCCTTTATTAAATATTTATTTATACAAATTATATTTATAAAATATATCAAAGATTAGTTTGTAACATTAAATAAAACTGGACACAAGCTGTTTCAGTGGGGGGAAAAAATAATAATAATTTAAAATAATAATAAAAAAAAAAAACTAAAGACTCCTTCTCATCTATTTTCACATAAAAAAAAATTGAAATAATAATAATAATAATAAAAAAAAAAAAATCCTTGTACATCTAAGGACTCCTTTTTATCTGCTTACACATTAAAAAAAAAAAATGTTTTAAGTAATTAAAAAAAATTCTTGTGCAACTGAGGATGCCTTCTCATATTTTTTCACATTTAAAAACTAAATAAAAATTTTGAAATAATTAAAAAAAAACAAAAATCCTTGTACAAATAAGGACTCCTTCTCACCTGCTTTCACATTTTCACCCCAAAAAATGTAAAATAATAAAAAAAAATACTGTACAACTGAGGACTTTCTCATCTATTTTCACATTTAAAAATAAAATAAAAAAAATTGAAATAATAAAAAAAATCCTTGTACAACTAAGGACTGTTTTAACATTTTTATAAGTTTCAGAAAAAAATGCAATTTTTTTTTCAAATTTTCAAAACACACAATTAGGCTCAAGAGTGTCACCAAACATCATCTCATAAATTGTAAGCTCTTGGGAGTAGGGTCCCCCTAGCCCTCCTTCTATTGAAATGTATTGTAACTATAATTCCCATGTGACCTCACAGGAAATTTAAAGTGAACTAAAATAAAATCTGTTTTTTATTATTTCTATGATGTCTAAAAAGTTCATTATACAATGCTTTTAAGGTTGACATAAGGGAAATGCCTGCTTTATTAAAACATTTGTTTTAATGTTTCAAATAATCATTAATGGGCACAGAAGCATACGTAACTATTTGTAGTAAGAATGATTCCAATTCACATAGGTGTTGATTCATTAACAGAGACTGTTCACCTAACAAAGTGAAAAGTAAACCCAAAAGCAAACACTTCTTATATAGCAGCCTACCAGTTGATCCAGCCAGTAAGTCTGTTGTTTTTTAAAAGAACAAGCTCTCCAGCAGATATATCAGTTTACAGGGTTGAGACAAACCATTTTCCAATGTCAGGGCTCCCCCCAGACTGACAATGCTGCAGTCCAAAGTTGCCCCCTGTGCTTTTTCATCCAGCGTGGGGGGCACTCTAATACAGGAGGTGTGTTACTTGCCAGATCACCAGGTTAAAACAGAGGGGAAAAGCCTAAAAAAGGAAAAATAATGCAGCCACCACATCTAATGATTAACAAGCTGCAATATATAACATTTTTGGTTTTGGGCTTAATACCACTTGAATTTGTGTCCTATTTGAATACCCAATCGTGTGCAGGGGAATTGGAAAAAAAGGATCTTTGGTCAGGATTGGATAAGTTAGGGCAGCTTTACTTTATTTATTTTGCCAAAGGATCCTTCTCTACTGTTTAAGGAGATCAACCCTACAGTATTACAGCAGCATAGTGGCTGGACACACCCATATGGTTATAAATAGATGACAGAAGTGTGCATGTGTTAATGTAACCATAGACATGCACAGGGAGTGTGCCAGGTGTGCCTGGGCACACCCTAATCACACTGTGTGGTGCGGATTCCTCTTATTGCCCAGGCTTCCCCCCGTGTTGCCCCCCTCCACAGTGCCCCTGCCGTATTGCCCCTCCTCTTCCCTTGGCTGCTGTGGTGCATGTTTCAGGATAGAGAGTGGGGGAAAGGGCTAGTCAATATGTATTTTACTGGCCAGTTCCTTTTCTAAATGAACACAAAGAACACACTCACTCACTGTGTTCATTCAAAACTGAAGCATGGTAAACTGTGTTTACTATGCTTTGGTTTGTGAATGAACAGGAAGCTGCTCAGCACAGAGCACTTCCCATCCATTCCCTGTCCAGTGCAGCTGAGGCTGCAGAGAAAATCATATGTGTTTGAGCTTTATTGCAATAGGCTGCACACACCTATGAGGGTAACCCATAGACAGGGCCGGTGCTACCACTAGGCAAACTAGGCAGCCGCCTAGGGTGCCCGGCCACTGGTGTTCCTACTCTTTTCTCTATGCAGCAAGCAACTAAGTCTCAGCATCAGTAGGCTGTGGAGGACTGTGTCTGTATTCCAACTCCAGAATTGAATGGAAGCAAGCAAACGATCATTGATGGGAACTGGTAGGTTGCATATATGGGCGCTAGTAGGCTGCATTGATGGACACTGGTAGGCTACATTAATGGGCGCTAGTAGGCTGCATTTGATGGGCGCTGGTGAGGCTGTATTGATGGGTGCTGGTGGGCTGCATTTGATGGGCGCTGGTGAGGCTGTATTGATGGGTGCTGGTGGGCTGCGTTTGATGGGCGCCTCATTAAAAAGGTGGGGTATACATGGGTAGGGCAAAGGGGGTGGAGCCAGGGGAGGCAGGATGTCAAAAATCCTTGCACCAGCCCTGCCCATAGAAACCAGTAAAATGTTGGGGTTGAGTTACTAAAGGCAAATGGGACATTTACTTTGCAAGGGAAGTTGCACGTCGCAAGAGAATTTTCCAGAGGGCTTAGTGAATTCGGTAAAATTCTGCTTTGCAAAGGTTCCCAATCATTTGCAAGGGGAAAAAAAACTTTTTTTTGCTTGCATGTGATCGGATGGTGGAAGTCAGAACAGCTTCACCTCATTAATTAAGATCTTGGGGGAAAATTCCCTTGAAAAGTGCAACTTCCCTTGGAAAGTGAACATTTTCTATTTGCCTTTAGTAAATCAACCCCATGGCCTTTAACAGTTTGGTGGTCAGAGTAATGTAAACAGGTATATAATTGGGTTGTATGGAATACAGTCACGCTTGCACACTCCTTGGGGAGGGATTGGCAAGCAAATAACATGCAGAAATGCTAACAAGACCAGCAAATATGTGTTGTTCAGATATTTAATTAAAGTGGTAGTAAAGTCACTTCCTTGATTCTTACCTACAGGTGAGCCTATAATAAGGGTTACCCGTAGGTACAGTAAATATCTACTAAACGTGTGCCGTTTCTGAGAATTTACTCTGGCAGCAGCCGCGCATGCGTACTGGGCTCTGAATGAACTGTGCCACCCATTCAGAACCCTGTGCCACGGTCGTAACTCCTGTGTGACATCATCACGGCTCGCCCATTCATCCGCGAACCCAGAAGGAAGACAGGGGAAAGATGGAAGCGATGTCACCGCTGAGGGGGGGGGGGCTTTGTTTTCAGGTGAGTCTGTCATACTGCGCTAGTACATGATGCATACTAGCACATCACACCTTAAAGGGGTTGTAAAGGTAAAAAAAAAATCCCTAAATAGCTTCCATAGTGCAGTCCTCCTTCACTTACCTCATCCTTCGATTTTGCTTTTAAATGTCCTTATTTCTTCAAAAAAATCCTCACTTCCTGTTCTTCTGTCTGTAACTCACCACCGTAATGTGAGGCTTTCTCCCTGGTGTGGAGAAAGACTCTTGAGGGGGAGGGGGTGAGCAGGACAGTAAAGACACTCTACTTTGCAGATAGAGAAAGGAGTTGTGTGTTAGTGGGCGTCCTGACACTCCTGCTCGCCCCCTCCCCCCTCAAGAGGCTTTTTCCACACCAGGGAGAAAGCCCTGCATTACTGTGTGGAGTTACAGACAGAAGAACAGGAAGTGAGGATTTCTCAGAAGAAATAAAGACATTTAAAAGCAAAATGGAAGGATGAGGTAAGTGAAGGAGGACTGCACTAAGGTAAAGGAAGCTATTTAAAATCCTTTACAACCCCTTTAAGTGGAAGGGAACAATATAATGCATCCTTTATTCTGCATGTATGACCTATAGAAAGGTCCACACATTGGAGCGACTTGTCGTGCGATTTGACAGGTCAAATTGCATGACAAGTCGCACCCTATTGTCGGCAAAGGCTACGTTTAAATCAACTTTGCGGCGCTGCGTCGATTTGAAAAAGCATTTACTGAACTACGATTTTGGGTGTGACGTGCATAGACATCAAAGTCACACTGTCGCACTGGCTTTGAAGTGTGGTGGAACTTATAGACTTTCACCTTTGTGATATACTTTTGCTTGTTGCTGGATATTAACTACTAGGAACCAGACTAGAAAAAATATACACTGAAAACTGCTAGACGCAACTAAACACCACTTTCAGGCGCTTCAAGCGTTTTTTCTGCCCAAAAGCTCCTCTCCAAAACACAACATTTTTTTTTCCAGTCTGTAAACACTCAAAAGCTCCATGCACACTGGCTTAAAATCGCTGCTTCTAAAGGAGTCATGCATTTTGCCTGTAGAAGCAGCTCAATGTTATTCTGTGTCCATGCACATTAGAATAGGACGGGCATTTTTTTAAGGCATTTAGGCTCCAGGCACACTAGCATTTTTTTTTTAAAGTGTTACTAAACCCAGGAACCTGCATTCACTATACCGGGCCTCCCACAGTACACAGCACATGGAAATGCAATTATTTTTGTAAATATAAACAGCTAAATACCTTTTCTCTTCTGTAGCTAGAGTAGCAGACTTGTAACTTCTATAGGTGGCTGGTTAAGGCTTGTAGGAGGAGTCTTCATTTTCCCCTGATTGTCCTATGAGGATGCAGGACCCCTGACCATCTGTCTGGACAGTGCTGATTGGCTCTGTACTGATCACATGCACTCTCCCAGGAAAGAAAAAACTCTCTAGCAATACACACCAAACTGAGCATGTGCAGCTTGCCTCCAAGGCTCTGTTCTATCAGGAGATGGATTGGGGATAATGGAAGAAGGGGAGGATCAGAGAATCAGAGAAGACAGGATTAACTACTTGCCGACCAGCTGCCATCATAATACGGTGGTAGGTTGGCTGGCCCCCCTGTGCGAATCGCCGTAGCTGTACGGCGGTCGCTTAAAGGCTGCATTCACACCTGAGCGTTTTGTAGCCTGAGGCCTGAAGCTATAAAACACTAGAGGGGAAAAAATACATTATTCTCTATGGAGATGGTTCACATCTCCACTCCAAAACGCCTGAAGCCGACCGCCTGAAGCTCAAACAAGTTCTGGACCCTTTTTTGTCGCGCAAATTGGGCTGATTTGGGCATTTTTGAATGTTCGTATTCCCATAGAAACTAATGGAAACGCTCGATTCAAGCGTCTAGCGCGACAACAAGCTTTTCTACAGGCGTTTTGTCACTTTAATCTGTTCTGTGAAATAGAACATTTCACCCAGGAAGAAGATAAAAAAAATCTACAAACATAGCAACAAATGATGAAAGTGATGAGCATTTTTCCTATTGGCTAAAATAAAAAACAACAAAGTTCAAAAACGTCGGACAACGCTGTATGCAAACGCGCGAATACGTGTTAATACGCGCGGCAAAATGTGCGACAAAACGCCGGAAAAAAACGACCGAAAACGCTACGCTCAGGTGTGAATGCGGCCTAAGGGCTATAGGGAGCGAGCATGTGGCAGGCGGGCCGCAATGTCCACCAGCAACCTGCGATCGCTCCTCAGAGTGCCAGAACGGGGACCTGTCAATGTAAACAGACAGATCCCTGTTCTGTCAAGGAAGTAGAGAGATCCACTGTTCCTAGTGATCAGGAACAGCGATCTCTCTCTACTTCCTGTGAGTCACCTCCCCCCACATTTAGAAACACCTCCCTAGGACACACTTAACCCCTTGATTGCCCCCTAGTGTTAACCCCTTCCCTGCCAGTGACATTTATACAGTAATCAGTGGCAATTTTTAGCTCTGATCGCTATATATATTTCAATGGTCCCAAAAAAGTGTCAAAAGTGTCCGATCTGTCCGCCGCAATGTCGCAGTCCTGCTAAAAAACGCAGATCGCCGGCATTACTAGTAAAAAAAATATATATAAAAATGCCATAAACCTATCCCCTATTTTGTAGACACTATGGGCCGGATTCAGATACATTGGTGTATCTATCCGCGCAGCGTAACGTATCTCAGATCTCAGATACGTAACGCCGCCGTAATTTAGGGCGCAAGTTCCGTATTCAGAAAGAACTTGCGCCCTATGTTACGGCGGCGTAACGTATGTGGTCCGGCGTAAGCCTGCGTAATTCAAATGTGGATGGTGTGGGCGTGTTTTATTTAAATTTACTGTGACCCCACATATTAGACGTATTTTACGAACGGCGCATGCGCCGTTCGTGAAAAAATCCCAGTGCGCATGCTAGAAATTCCGCCGCAAATCGTCATTGCTTTCGGCCGGGGACGTAAATTATGTCCTGCCCTATTCGCGAACGACTTTCGCAAACGACGTAACATTTTCAAAACTCAACGCGGGAACGACGTCCATACTTAACATAGGATACGCCTCATATAGCAGGGGTAACTATACGCCGGAAAGAGCCTAACGTAAACAGCGTAAAAAAAATGCGCCGGGCAAACGTAAGTTTCTAAATCGGCGTATCTACCTAATTTGCATATTTGACGCGTAAATATACGGAAGCGCCACCTAGCGGCCAGCCTAAAATTGCAACTAAGATACGACGGCGTAAGAGACTTACGCCGGTCGGCTCTTAGTCAAATCTATGCGTAACTGATTCTATGAATCAGGCGCATAGATAAGACGCCACACACTCAGAGATACGACGGTGTATCTGGAGATACGCTGTCGTATCTCTTACCTGAATCTACCCCACTAACTTTTGCGCAAACCAATGAATATACACTTATTGCGATTTTTTCTACCATAAATATGCAGATGAAGAAATTATTTATTTTTTTGTACGTTTATTATAGCAAAAAGTAAAAAAAAAAAAAATTAATTCAAAATTGCAGCTCTTTGGTTATAGCGCAAAAAATAGAAACCGCAGAGGTGATCATATACCACCGAAAGAATTTGTGGGGTGTTAATTTTTTTTTGTACAGTCGCACGGCGGCACAATTGTCAGTTAAAGCAACGCAGTGCTGTTTCGCAAAAATGGCCTGGTCATTAAGGGGGTAAATCCTTCCAGGGCTGAAGTGGCTAAACAGAATTTGTACACAATGCGGAGGATAACCCTTTAGGTTCTACATGCTTTACTGCATATACAGACTGATTTCACTGTTGTGGGTTTAGTAACACTAAAACAAGCTGGAAAAAAATGCTGGATAAAAAAAACGCTGGTAATATTGTTTTTTAGTAGCGTTTTCTAGTGTTTTTGTTTAGGAACAATAGTGTTTTATTAGTAGTTCCATAAAAAAATTATTTTTGAAACTCTACAAAGAGGTAATCTTAAAAAATGCAAGGACACATAGGATAACACTATTTATCTTATAGGAGCAGGCAAAAAATAACAGCTTCTAGGAGCTTAAAAAAAACGCTAGCGTTCATCTGCATTTCCGATTGGAGTTTTCTGGCAGAAAAATGCTAAACTTATGTACAAAAACATAAGGGAACTGTTTTTTTTTTTAAAGCCCAGCTTGCATGGAGCCGAATGTGGCTTGACACATATGCTACCATAGTGTTGCTTTTACAAGCTGAAAGAAAATACAAGAAAAAAACGCCACATGCATACAAACTGGCTTAAAAAAAATAAAAAAAATAAAAAATGTGTGCCAAGGGAACTAGCATTTTTTTTTTAAGCCTAAATTGCTGCAGAGTACAGATGTGCATACATACCTCTTATCTGGGGGTGTGCATGGCATTGCTTGTCATTCTCTGTCTTATCTAAAGAGGAGGACTAACAGACACCTCGTCAGGGTAATGCAAAGGATGCCTGAGTCAATTACACTTAAATGATTACTAAGTGGAACTGGTTACATATTACAGGAGCAGAATAATAGAGGCCACTGTAGGGGGCGTGTCCTGACTCTGACACCTCCTATTACTATTCAGCTAAAGACTCCTGGTCTGAGAACTAGCTTTACTTTCTTTTTTTTTTTTTTTAGACTATACTGCTTTTCTTAATTGAGGTTTTTTATGTTATTTATATATTTTGTGTCGCACTTCGCCACCACCTGGTTATAATTGCACATGACTTTAACAAACTCAAATAAGATCATCATTTTTTTTAAACACATTTTAAGTGAATAATAAATAAAGTAAAATAAAATAAAGTAAAATAAAATAAGTAAAATAAAAATAAATGCATATTTCCCCTGAAGTTCTGATAAAACCCCCCCATTAATAAATCTCCCCCCCCTGATGTCACATTTTGAAGACTTAAACTTACCAATTTAATAATCTTGTCCAGTATATCTTGATGAGCAACAGGAAAAGACAGCAGAGAGGGTCTGTGGGATCAAAGCAACAAAAAACTTGTTACAAACAGAATGCCAAACACCAAGTATTGGTTAAGGATTCTCAATATATAACAAGCTTTTATTCCTTGAAGTAATATCCATCTTGAAATCGTTTTACTTTCTTAGTAAATGTTGTACCTTCATATAATCTAGTCTTTGTAAAGGAACCCTGGGAGCCTTGGCTGGGGAACAAATTACTCGTTAGTAAATCACTCCCATAGGAAGTGTGTGCTAAATGAGTCATGTGTAAACTAGTCTCTGTTCACTTCGATCTGGTTGAAGGGAATTTAATAAAATATACATTACTCTCAATAGTGGACACTGTGATTCGTTTGAAAATCAGAACATAATAATACATTTAGATTTTTTATTTTATTTTCTAAATAATCAAACTCCTTAATCAAGTATTTGCTCACATGTCCCATGTATCTGTCCCTTATTGATGCCCTTGATAGATTTCTTTTTATCCTTTTATATGCATATTTTATGCTCATTTACTAAAACAAATAGTTGAATTTGTTTAGTGCACCTACACCTATAGTGAATCAAGTGAAGTGTGCTTATTTTAAACATGTGCAAGCAAAATAATTTTATTTTATTTCTCTTGCCTATGATTGGATGTGCCAAATGAACACAGCTTATATTTATTTACTAAGCTAAGTAAGCAGCATAATTTAGCAAGTCAACAACAATGTGTATGATTTATAAATATATATATGGGTTTATACCATTTAACGTGTCAAAATCCATAACTACCTTCTCTACAAAGTCCACTGCCTTGCCCATTTTGATTTTTATTGATGTAGTATTATTATTAGTAGTAGTAGTAGTACCTTCTCTACAAAGTCCAGTGCATTGCCCATTTTTTTTTAATTATTATTATAATTATTATTATTAGTAGTAGTAGTAGTAGTACCTTCTCTACAAAGTCCACTGCCTTGTCCATTTTGTTTTTTATTTATTTTGTATTATTATTATTATTATTATTGGTAGTAGTGGTAGTAGTACCTTCTCTACAAAGTCCAGTGCATTGCCCATTTTTTTATTATTATTATTATTATTATTATTATTAGTAGTAGTAGTAGTAGTAGTAGTAGTAGTAGTAGTAGTAGTAGTAGTAGTAGTAGTAGTAGTAGTAGTAGTAGAAGTACCTTCACTACAAAGTCCACTGCCTTGCCCATTTTTTATTTAATTGTATTTATTATTATAAGTAGTAGTAGTAGTAGTAGTAGTAGCAGCAGTAGTAGTAGTGTTATTGTTATTTTAAGGCAAGGGATATACAGAATTGTCTTGTGGATGATTTACTAAAGGCAAATAGGCTGTTCACTTTACAAGGGAGTTTTCCCTTCGCTTGGTATAAATTCTCTTTGCAAAAATGCCCAATCACATACAAGGAAAATACAAAAGTGAGTAGTAGCAGTAGTAGTAGTAGTAGTAGTAGTAGTAGTAGTAGTAGTGTTATTTTTATTTTAAGGCAAGGGATATACAGAATTGTCTTGTGGATGATTTACTAAAGGCAAATAGGCTGTTCACTTTACAAGGGAATTTTCCCTTCGCTTTGTATAAATTCTTTTTGCAAAAATGCCCAATCACATGCAAGGATAATACAAAAGAGAGTAGTAGTAGTAGTAGTAGTAGTAGTAGTAGTGTTATTGCTATTTTAAGGCAAGGAATATAAAGAATTGTCTTGTTGTTGATTTACTAAAGACAAATAGGCTGTGTTTACTTTGCAAGGGAATTTTCATTTTGCTTGGTATAAATTCTCTTTGCAAAAATGCCCAATCACATGCAAGGTAAATACAAAAGAGATTTTTTTTTTCTTGCACATGATTGGATGATGGAAGTCAACAGAGTTTCACCTCATTTACTAAGCTAAGCAACAAATAAACACATTGCTATGTGAACAGCCTATTTGTCTTTAGTAAATCAATCTCATAGCTTTTTAGGATGCTTTTTGTTATAGAGCATTGTTGTTAAAGGGGAATATGTATGCCCAGCCATTTTTTTTATTTTTTTGATAAATAGCCCACCATTATATAAATGATCGTCCATATTCGGATTTTTATGCAGCTAGGCCCCTGACGTGTATAAATATGAAATGAGGCTCCCATTTCTGCCTGTCAGTGGCACAATAAATACAGGATTTATACAGAGGTGTAACGTTATGTACATAATCTTGTATATTCTTTGTTGCAGCCACGTGTTTCCCTTTGAGTAGTCTTACGTCCCAGTGATATATATCAAATCTCATATATAATCCTCTTTCAGCCTGTGAGTTACTGGTCTTTAAATATTATTAGCACATATTTTTTAACTGTGTATAAAACCCTCACAAATCATTGTGACCTCGAAAAGCATGGACCGGTGGCTATATATCCTTTATTACACGTGGCCCTGGCACCAGGCCACAAAACACACATCACGGCCAGTTAATTATTCATTTCCTCGCTGGATTCAAGATAAAAGTTATTACTTAGGAAAAAAATGAGTACTGAGTGGAGATTGTAGAATTGTAACGGATCTGTTCCAGTGCTTCCCAATTAATAGAGTAGTAGCGCATACTAGAGCATGCACCCATTACTCATATCAGAGAGGTTTCTGGTGAAAGGGTTAACAATACCAGCTCTTATATATGTGCCTATATTGCTAATACTGTTCCTTTGTTAACCCACTTGAGAACTTAGGAAATATTGGGGGATTGTACATTTACATAGGACCAGTGCTTACCATTTTGCTATTGGTACATAGTACATCATGCACCCATATGAAACAATAAGTAGTGATGGGAGATTGTAGAATTACATCAGATAGAGTAGTAGCACATACTAAAACATGCACTCATTTTCATATCTCAAATGTTTCTGGTATGGTAACAATACACATTCTTATATGTGCCTATATGGCTAATATTTGGTCTTTGTAACTCAAACTTGTAAGCTTGGACACAATAAGTATTCATGGGACATTGTAGAATTGGACCTCATAGAAGTAGTAGCACATACTAGAACATGCACCCATTATGACAAATGTTTCTAGTAGAAGGGTTAACAATACACATAGTTATATGTGCCTATATGGCTAAATATTGTCGCCTTGTAATCCCACTTGAGAATGTAGAAGTACTGGTGGGAGATTGTAGAAGTGCAGCAGAAAGAGTAGTAGCACAAACTAGAGCATGCATCAATTTTTCAAATCAGAAATGTTTATGGTGAAAGAGTTGACATAACATGCTCTTCTATGTTCCTATGTGGCTAATATTGTGTCTAAGCCCACTTGAAAACTTATGAAAATGAGCATTAAGGGATTGTAGATTTACAAAGGACCAGTTCCAATGTTTACCAATTTGCTAGTAGCACATAGTAGAACAGGCACCCGATATTCATATTTAGAACTTTTTCTGGTGAAAGAGTTAACATAACATGCACTTATATGTACCTATGTGGCTAATAGTGCATGCCTTTGTAAACTCACTTGGGAAATTAGCAATTAGAGGAGATAGTAGAATTGCATCGCACAGAATGGTAGTACATACTAGATCATGCGCCCATTTTTCATATCAAACATGTTTCTGGTAACAGTACCAGCTCCTAGATGGCTAACATTGCTACTTTGTACATCCACTTCAGAACTTGGGAATATGTAATACTAAGGGGGGGGGTGCAAAATTACATGGGACCCTTTTTAATGCTAGAGCCACAGTATAACACCAATTATTCATATCAGAAATGTCTCTAGTGAGTTAACAATACAAGCTCCTATGTGCCCATATATAACATTGCTCCTTTGTAAACCCACTTGAGAACTTGAAAACTTAGTACTAATGGGGGATTGTAGAATTACAGGACCTGTGCCAATGCTTATGAATTTGCTAGTAGCACATAGAGCCATAGTAGAGCATGCACCCATTATTCATATCAGAAATGTCTCTAGTGAAAGAGTTAACAATACAAGCTTCTAAAAGTGCCTATATGGCTAACATTGCTCATTTGTAAACCCACTTGAGAACTTAGGAAATATTGGGGGATTGTACATTTACATAGGACCAATACTTGCCATTTTGCTATTAGTACAGCATGCATCCATTACAGAAATGTCTCTAGTGAAAGAGCTAAGCTCCTATATGTACCTATGGCTAACATTACTCCTTTGTAAACCCACTTGAGAACTTCAGAAATATTGGGGGATTGTACATTTACATAGGACCCATACTTGCCATTTTGCTATTAGTACAGCATGCATTCATATCTGAAATGTCTCTAGTGAAAGAGCTAAGCTAACACTTTTCCTTTGTAAACCCACTTGAGAACTTAGGAAAAATGTGTACTAATAGGGATTTGTTGAACAGGGCTTGTTCCAATGCTGAGTAACCAATACAAGTTCTTATACAGTATTGTGCCTGCATGGCTAATAGTGTACATTATAAACTCACCTGAGAACGTAGATTAAGATATTATTCCTGAGATAGCTACAAGAGAATGAAAGACTTATTTGTCAGAGGTCACCTCTCCTGCAGAGGACTCATTGCTGGCTGACCTGCGATTGCTGGCTGACCTGCGATTGCTGGCAGAGAAACACATAGATCAGATGTAGGGCAAGGACCCAGAGATGGTCAGAGGATCAGGATCGTCTTGTTCATGTATCTCCTTGGCAGGTCTTCCAGAGGATCACAGTGCCAGAAGTTTTATGGATGTTCCCTGCTGTTGGCTGAAGGTCTGCCGGGTTGCTTTCATCTTGAGGGCCAGAAGGTCTGGAGGTGAGTGAAAACTCAGCCCAGGAATGTATGGAGGACAGAGGAGCTGATAAAATTCCACTTCCTAGCAGGACCAGCGCTTCAAAGCGGTGCATCTGGTGGGAGCTCCAGGGCTCTGCTATC